>NC_084934.1:26307500-26907500 GCF_958298935.1 Phragmites australis | reverse complement strand
TGGAAACTCGTTGGTATGAAAATCCTAACAGGCCCCGTGGTCTAAGGTAGTGTTATCAGGTTTACGGATGTTAATGGGGGTCGATCCCTGATTCGCGGCGAATTTACCTGTTAGGAGATAGGGATTGGAGATTTTGCCTTCTATGGGGATTTAAATGGTAGAAAAATAATCTGTCAGGTCTAATTGGGATATGTATGAGAAAGCATTCTTCGTCCCTGGGGACCTGTCCTAGGCTTATCTATTAAAATTTAGCATCGTGTGGACTTGCTATTTTGTTTGTTTGGTGGGGTAAGACCGCGATTTGTTGGGGTGAGACCGCTAGAGAATGATAACGAGGTATGTAATTATCTTGGTCCAACACCAAACCTTGAGAAGAATGGACCAATTAGATTGCTGCATGTGTGGACTCGAGACACTACACATATCTTGGGTCATTGAGCCGCCTCTTACTCGGTTGTAGAACTGCTGTATGCAGCCGTGCATTCTACTTGTTAGCAGAGATGATTCCCGTTAAGTCATCATTCTCCACGTGTGGACGAAGATAAGAAGAAAATAGTCCCCACAGGTGTGAGGAGAGATATGAAATTTTCCCTCGTTCAAAAAAAGATGGAGAACCATTTTCCAACGGGGAGTTCTCCGTTGACAACCCTAATCAGGTTGCAACAACCTTCAAATCATAAAATGACGCTCGCAAAACGAGCTATATTTAGATCCACTATAAAGGGACGTACGTGGTTGTAGGGTTTAGGAACAGAGAAATTCATGCGAGCAGCATAGTGGCCTCTGCACAGGAACAGAGAACGGTAGCCAGCACCAAATGAACAGAGCAAATGCCAAATGAATTCCTTGTGAAAATCCAGCTAAACACGAAACCTCTTCACGCCAAGTAGAGTTACATTGTTTACAAGCAGCCTAGCCAAAATGGCTCAACTACTTTCGACAAGTTTACAGTCACAGCCATTGCAACTACAGCAACAGCTTTGCCAACCAGCACGCCGGCCACCTTAGGACAGGCGGGCTCGCTTGCTGTTGCCGCCGCCGCCGCCGCCGCTGCAGGACGGGCATTTGTACTGCTTGATGTGCTCGGCCTTGGCGGCCGTGATCTTGACGCACTTGCCGTGGAACCACTTCTCGCAGATGTCGCAGCAGATCCAGAACTCGTCGGGGCCGTAGCTCTCCCCGCACGCGCCGCAGAGGGTCTCTCCGTGCTCCCCCTCGCTGCCGCCACAGCTGCCGTCTTCCTCCTCGGCCGAGCCTTCATCAGCGGGGGCGGGGTCTTCTTCCTTCACCTGGGGCGGCGGCTTTGGCTGCTTCACCTTTGGCTCGGATGATTTCTGCATTTTTCAGAACAGGGGGTGGTGCAGATTGAGCCATTCATACGTGATGTAAGCACATTTAAGCAGGATATTTTCTCTGTATAAAAATGTATGCAGTTCTGGACAAGGTGCAGAATTTTGACTGCTAATATGAGCAACACTTACATAGTGGCAACAAAGAGTTCAGTACAGTTCAAGAGATTTATACACTGGATCAAACAGGTAATAAATGGATTGATTTGATGAAAGATATGAACAAATGAATCAAATATACCGAAAAAGAAACATATGTCACTGCTGCACTTTATGGGTAAATATTGGATGGATTTCAAGATCAGTTGAACTTAAGACAGAACAATGGTACATGTATATCCAGAGAATGAGCAGTACCGTTTTGTTGTTGGACTTGGATTTGTTATTGTTGTGGTAATTATTGCTTGGTGCCTTGGTTTTACTCTTCCCACTAACAACTTCTAAAGTCGTGGGAAGTTCATTGATCATACCAAACAGGCGCTTCCTGCGTAATAGCAACAGGTCCTTGTGAAGATATGACATTAATGCTAACCATAAAATCATGTTCGGCATTTCCTTAATACCAGAACAACTCCCCCCAAGAACATTACCATAAGTCCTACTGAAAGTTACTAACCAAAAAACATTAATTTCAATTTCGAGTCAATGAAGGCAAAGCGAATCAGTTGTCTCTCTCGATAACCCTAGCCCTAGCAAAGCATGGCCTAACATTGCAAAAGGATAGGAATTGTTTCATACTGCCACTGTCAAGTCTTACATTTTTTCAAGCCAATTTTCGAATTGCTTCACAAATTCCTGTCCAGGTTTGATTAACTTTTGTTCCATGCAGTTTGACCATGTCATTCTTCAGTAAGCCAAATAATTCCCAACAGATGTTACACTATCCTATGCTTAAGCAGTAGTTATAATTTAAACTATCTTTTCCAGATCTATCACCTGCCGAAATTGGGTCCAACAGTGTACATATTAAGCATTACATGTCTGTAGGAAAGCTATATATAAAGTGGGAACACAGATAGAAGAGAAAGGCAAGAAGTAAAAGAAGATAAAGAAACTGCAGTATAGATTCCAGAAAGATGGAATGGAAAGTAACCTGTCATTTTTATCAAAACCAAATCGAGCACCAAAGTAAAATGCAACAGAAAGTAACCATGCATCACTGTGTACAGCAACCATGGACAACCAATCTTTGTCCTGCATTCCGTCTCGTGCAAAGTTGATGCCCAATGCAGGCTCTGGGAGCTCAGGTGGCACCTCCTCTGCAGGCAAATTTACTTCCCAATTCTCATTGGGAAACCCATAGAGGCACAAGTTTTCCTTTTCTGAAGAAGAGAAAACATAATTATGCCAGGCTAGACAAATATATCTGCTATAGTTATGATGACATGTTCAGTAGATGCTCTGTTGAAAAGAAGAGGATGAAAATGCTCAGAATGTGAACATGAATTAACTCGGCAATGCTAAAATATGATCACTTCACATCTCCCTAACAAATAAACATCAAATGCAAGGTCATCATCTCCCTAACAACAGATGCAGGTTATCATATAAAGATTCAACAATGAGCTATATAAAAACTACAATAATTCAACAGCTAGAACGCTACAAGATATATGAGCAGACTACGAATGTTAAGCCACATTCTAATATACTATATGAAGGATCAATAAATCAAGCTAGTGCGTTGACGGGAGTTATGGCTTAGGACGAAAAGGATAGCATATCAGTAATGATCAAATTGTCAAACAATCAGTCCACAGTCCACTAGGGAAACGGTGACTTCGCGTTATGTTGGTAATTTGTGGATCAATCCCTATATCACCATATGGTGGAATTTCCCTTGTAATTAACACACTACACATGCCTAATGACTTTTGGCGTTAATTGCACAAACCATCAGTGGGAAACTAGCAAAAGGCCCCTTCATTTTTACTCTAAAATATACAACACACCCTTCTTCTTTTTGTTTCAAATGATCGATGAGTTTCTCTCCATCACTCCCTCCAAGGTATACATATACAGCAGCAACAACAACAACAATAACAAAGCCTTTCAGTCCCAAACAAGTTGGGGTAGACTAGAGATGAAACCCATAAGATCTTGCAAGTCTAGTCATGGCTCTGGCACTTGGATAGCTAACTTCCACGCACCCCTGTCCATGGCTAGTTCTTTGGTGATATTCCAGTCTTTCAGATCCCTCTTTACAGACTCCTCCCATGTCAAGTTTGGTCTACCTCGACCTCTCTTGACATTATCCGCACGCTTTATTCTTCCGCTATGTACAGGCGCTTCTGAGGGCCTGCGTTGTATATGTCCAAACCATCTCAAACGATGTTGGACAAGCTTCTCTTCAATTGGTGCTACACCAACTCTATCACGTATCCGATCCTTTCTTGTGTGGCCACACATCCATCTCAGCATGCGCATCTCCGCTACACTCAACCGTTGGACATGTCGCCTTTTAGTTGGCCAACATTCTGCGCCATACAACATCGCTGGTCTAATTGCCGTCCTATAGAACCTGCCTTTTAGCTTCTGTGGTACTCTCTTGTCGCAGAGGACGCCGGAAGCTTGGCGCCACTTCATCCATCCGACTTTGATTCGATGGCTCACATCTTCATCGATTTCACCATCCTTCTGCAGCATCGACCCCAAATATTGAAAGGTATCCTTCTGAGGTATCACCTGCCCGTCAAGGCAAACCTCATCCTCCTCGTGCCTAGTAGTACTAAAATCGCACATCATGTACTCAGTTTTAGTTCTACTAAGCCTAAAACCCTTCGACTCCAAGGTCTGTCTTCACAGCTCCAACTTTCCATTTACCCCCGTCCGACTATCGTCGACTAGCACCACATCGTCTGCAAAGAGCATACACCATGGGATATCACCTTGTATATCCCTTGTGACCTCATCCATCACCAAAGCAAAAAGATAAGGGCTCAAAGCTGACCCTTGGTGCAGTTCTATTCTAATTGGAAAATCATTTTCTAGGGAAAAAAGACGCTTGTTCAGAAGATCATAATTCCTACCAAAAGGTCCAACGTTCACTATGCTTCCACCAGACAACTCATAGGCTTTAGACAGTAGGGTAACGGCATGTGATTCAATCTGATTCACCAAACAATGATATAATTCACACAAAAAACGACTTGAGAACTGACAAATGATGATTGAGGATCTTCATGAGAATTTAGAACAATTAAGGATCTTCATGGCAACGCTCTCCCTGGTCTCCTCCACATTCAATAGTGAGTTAGTGACAGTAAAGTGTTCAGAACATTTGTGAGGCTGTAATGTCATGGAAGAAGAGGCAAAGAGAATGATCGACAAAAGGCCCCATGTAATCAACAACACGATACTTTAAATCTATGGGGAATGTAAGCTAGTTCCCCATCACTAAGTCATCTTATGATTAAACTACACCATCATCTTGTGGATCCCAACAGCACTGCCCTTTGCTCTATGGCCTATGCAACAGTAGAATTGTACCCATGGGTAGCCAAGTTCAGTGACAACCATGGGGTCAGAACTCAAACTGCCACCGGCCTCTGTTCCACACACAAAGCAGGAGATAGAGCTCCGATTATTACTGCAGGCATGTAACCCACCCTTCCAAGTCAAAAGAATTACAGAATCATAGTTAGGCCAGAAGAATCACACCCCGCGAATGCGCTTGTAGCGCGTTGATTGTTTCGCTGGTGGGCGAACGACCGGTCGGGAGTTTGACTCCCGGCCTCGCACCGGGGCTTGTAAATAGATTTCTTCCGGACAGCCTCGAGCGCCTGTGGACCACAATGGGAGCACGACGTGTCCGTCGCTTGTGGAGCCAGAGGCTTCGTGAATCTCTTCAGCAAGCGTGTGTGTATAGGATGTAGGTCTAGCATGTGTCTTAGGGTGTGTGCATGTGTAGGGTATGATGTGTGTTTGGGTATACGCCAAATACTACAGCTTGTACCCTAGAGGCTCCAAACAAGAAAAAAGAAGAATCACACCTCACCTACCAAGCAGGACCCACTAATGTTGAAGTGAGCTGAACTCAACAACCCAAACTCAAACAGGTACAAGGACAGTGCTGTACCATAGCAGCACATACAAAAAGGTAGAAGATTCAGCTTTAAGAGTCCTAATGAGAGGAGCTTAAGAAAGGTTTGAGCAATCAGTGGACTTTGGATTAATCTGAACCGTCCATCTCTGGTCATGCTGCTGCTGAGACCTTCTACAGTTCCCACTTCCCACCCTAACCTCAGAGTCAGTAGGACACTTATTATTAAATCCTAAAATTAAGTCCTTGTACTTCAAATTCTGAGAGCATCAGGTAGCACTCATACTATATTCCTGCTCCTACACGGGTGCACACTGCATACTAGTGTTCTGTAATCTTTGGATTCAGAGTAAAGCATTTCTAGAGCACACACAGTAACACTCAGTTTAGCATCTACCTAGATGTAAAACCGAAAAAGTATTGACCAGAACTATGACAGAACACTCATCCCTAACTGAAAAATGCATTGCGTGCAAAAAATTCTGGAGCACAGAACAACAAAACCTGGAAAAACAAAGCAATAAAAAGTTACAACGCAAATACAAGCAAGAATTCACTCACCCGGGTCGCATTGCTGGAAGAAATCCTCCACATCTGCAGCAAGAACCAGCGAAAACCAATCACCGAACCATCCAAGAACCCGACAAAACCCTCCACGGCTCCAGGGACAGCAGAAAATTTGAAACTTCACATCTTTGGCCATAAAATTCAGTGTTTGAACGAATCAATCGCCTACCTGTGGTGAGCGCGCGGATTATGCCGGCGCGGCGGCCCTTGAAGTCCCGGAACACCTCCTCCACCGTCCGGGGGTTGTACTGCGGGTCCATTTGGAGCGGTGATTCGAGCGCTGCAGACGAAGATTTGCTGCCGTTTTATTCTGGCATTTTTTTTTGGGTCTTCTCTTCAAGCGGAGGGGGGTTTAAAACGAGAGAGAGAGAGAGCAGCAGCAGCTGCAGCAGGAGGAGGAGGGAGAGGAGCGGACGCGAGGGGTGGGAACGCGGGTTAAGTGGATTGGAGAGGCTGGAACGTGTCCGTGCTGGTGGGCCCCGCGGCCCACGAGACCGGAGTACTGCCCGTTTTATCCTGTTTCCTTTTCTTACTTTTTTTTTGCGTGATTTTCCTTTTCTTAGCTTGTAGATTTTACATTCCTATTGGGCCTGTAAGTTTTTGTTGGGCTGGTTTTTGGACTTTGGAATTGAATGCGGAAATTAGCTGCAAGTTTGTGGCAATGCAAGCACATTCAGGTCCTTCGCGTCTAAGTTTGCCGTACAGTCAAGTATGATTTGCCGCAAAAAAATATGATTAAAAAATTCTTAGCCACAAGTGAGACTTGTTACGGTTATAACAGTCAATCAAACATTTATATAAAAATATATGACATAACTAATCTTAGTATAGCAAACTTAGACGCGAACAAAACAAACCCTTAACTCCCACTAAGGCGCCGTCAAACAAAAGGGCTACAAACAAGCAAATTCCATCAAATGAACAAGTACATGGCCATTAACACACTAAGAAGGGCTACTCGCCGGTTCTATTATGAACAGACATCCTTTTGGGTTAAACATGTGATCAATTAGTCATTAGCAGTTATACCAATGGAACACCCATTCAGGTGGAACTGCCACCCAAATGGACATGTACTTATCCCTTATCCCTTAAACATGTATATATATATGTGTAATCTCATCAATCAATAGTGACTTTCTGATTCTCAAAAAGACTACTTAGAACACGTTATCAGCACATAGCCTCAAACCACTCAGCATTCACATAAATCATAGAAGCAAAGGACCATCAGCTACCACCATCACAACAACCAGAGGACTCGAAGGTCTCTCCCAGCACAAAAGGTAAAGAAAGAAGATGGCTTCACCTTCATCCACCACTGGAGAAGTTCTTCGATGCCTGATGAATTTGGAGGCGGCAGTTCTCCGGCACATCTCGCCGCTCGGCCAACCATGTGCTCGTCGCCGTCGCCGCGCTCGTACACGTGGTCCTCGCCGTCGTGGCCACCACCATAGTCCTCCAAGGGCTCTAGCACTGTCCCCGCTGGCCCTCCACCCACGATGGCAGCACGCAGCGGCGCTGCACCTTTCTTCAACAGCACTTCGACGGTGACGTCCGAGGAGGAGGAGGAAGATTCGGAGGAGCGTGTGTGGTTGTACTCCCCGGAGTATACTCCACTGTCTCCTCCAATGGCCGACGCGGCTCCCTTTACTGCGATGGCAGAACCAACTCCGGAAATCCGTCGCCGCAATTGGATCTTCTGCGTCCGTAGCGGCAGAAGCCTCCCGGGAGCAACGACGGACTACAGTCCCGCCTCTTCTTCCCGGGGCATCGACCTCAACACTGTAGGATCAAGGATACCGACTAGAGGGGGGTGAATAGGCGGTTTTAAAAACTAATTGACACGTGATTAAGAAAACTTACGAAATTGAACTTATGATCACTAGTAATAAAAAGGGACAACTAAGAGCAAAGTCGAAGGTTTGCAAACTAGGTGACATGCAACAACTTAAAGACTAGAAATATAATTTTTTTGAAGTAAATTACATGAAAGATAAATAGCTCAACAATAAAGTAAATGCTCAAGGAAGCAAAGGAATTTTCCCATGGTATCGGTGATTTGCCGATCACCCCTAGTCCACGTTGAGGTGAGTTCAAGCTACAATCCGCTTCTCAATCAAGTATTCAATTCTCCAAGGAGAAAGGACTCACACCGAGCAACTTGATCTTAAGTCGGAATTGACAAGAACTACTCAAACCTCGATTCCACTAGTGATGCACTTTGTCGCTCTGGCAAGGTGTGCTCAAGCCTCTCATAGCCACCACCGTGGCTTCTTCACAATCTCCTTGAAGAGCTCGACGGTACTACAACCTCCAAGCCGTCTAGGAGGCGGCAACCTCCAAGAGTAAAAAACCGATGTCGCTTGCTTGAAGAATCACTAGTGCCTAATTGCTCAAACTCTTGAAATTATGCATTAGATGCTCTCAAACCTCTCAAAGATACAACACTTAATCAAGAGAGGGAGAGGAGGAATTCAAGAGCTCCAAGTACGTGTATTGAATAACTAGAGTGCAAGAGAGGGCTCATAAGGACCAGCCAACCTCATATTTATAGCCTTCACATTAAATTCGACCGTTACTGTGGTTCTGACACAAGAGCAACTATGGCGGTCTGACCGGCAGACCAGTTCGGTCGGACCGTCATATCCCAAAACCTTCTGCGCCAGGATTGTTTGACCGAGCCACTCGGTTGGTCAGACCACCAAGCAGGAACTACTAATATTGCTATACAGCGGTCAAACCGGCCGAAGGCCTGGTCAGACCGCCACACTGAGGTACAGCAGTCAGACTACCTTTAGGCCAATCAGACCACTAACAACCAGAAAACACTAAGGCAACCTTTTCATGGGATCCTCAGAAGCTAAGATTTCTTATCTCTATATGAATGCAAGTTTGAGCAAATTGGCACTATAAAGACCTCAAGTAAACATACACCAACCTCTCTTTATAGTACGACATTTATCCTATCAAACCGGTCATTTTCTTCTTTAGATACCTTTGACTTGATATAACACTATGTTTCCTATCAAACCTCTTTCACTTGATATAACACTATATTCCAAACTTTCGCATATTGGCCATACACTAAGTAGTACTCTAATACTACTATGAGATCTACGCTATGTCCAACACATAGAGACTATCCTTAAAGCGCGTACCCAATATCAAATTTGGAACTAAGGCCTACACCTTTTAAGGTGATTATCTTAATTCATATCTCATATTGACCATACACAAGGTAGTATCTATGTACTACTGTGGGATCTATACTATATTTGCACATAGTGACTATCCTCTATGTGCGTACCCAATTTGAGTATGAATTAAAGAAGTTCTATACCAATTTTGGTGATTACCTTCGTAGTGTTAACACAATATTTGCATAACACAAGTTAGTGAAATTAATGGTATCTACTGCATAATTACAGATTATGCCCCCACTACTGAAAGGTTTACACCATCTTAGTGACTACCTTTAATGTGTTACCAATATAATTTGAGGTCTACACTATGTAACTCAAGTATCAACTTGACTTTACAATTTTTGCACTATTACAACATTACCATGATTCTTTAATTTACCTAAAATGTAAATTCATTCAATCATTTGTCAATTTGTAGGACAAAATATCTAACATTGAGTTTGAAAGACTCGAGTTATATGGCAAAAACTATCTAACATGGGCAATGGACATGAAGATAAGTCTATCATCCCGCGAACTTATGACGGCAATTAATCCTCCTCAAGAGGGAGATCTGCCACTTCAAGATCAAATCAAGCATGGGACTTTATACTACATAAGGCACCATTTACATCCAGATTTAAAATCTGAATACTTGATGGATGAAAATCCACATAACCTATGGAACTCGCTCAAAGAGCGATATGAACAG
The DNA here is from genome assembly GCF_958298935.1 of Phragmites australis. Taxonomy (NCBI): domain Eukaryota; kingdom Viridiplantae; phylum Streptophyta; class Magnoliopsida; order Poales; family Poaceae; genus Phragmites; species Phragmites australis. Next base: position 26,897,645 of record NC_084934.1, on the reverse strand, counting down.
CAAAAGACAATAATACTACCTGAAGAGCAACGCGAATGGTCCAACATTCACCGTCAGGACTTTAAATCCATTGGAGAATACAACCATGTTGTTCACAAGATCTGCTCAAGAATGCTTTTTTTTTTTGACAAATCTCCCACCGATGTGGAGAGAATAGAAAAAACTTTGTCTACAATGCTTCCTGCTCATAGGGTATTGCAACAACAATATCATGCTAGGAACTATCAGCACTATTATGAATTAATTTATACTTTACTTCAGACTGAAAAGTATGATGAACTTCTTTTAAAGAATCATCACTAGCGCCCTACAGGCACTAGCCATTTGCCTTAAGTAAATTCAAATATTCACAACACTAAGAGGTTCGACGGCAACAAACGCCGCCCAAAGAGCTTCAAAGGCAAGTAGAACCACATCAAGAAGTAGAAATTCCATAGAAATAACAAGGGGAATGGCATTTTCAACAACAACAAAGATAAATCTGACATTTATCGTAAATGTGGTTGCTATAGCCACACAACTAAGAAAAGCCATACCCCCAGAACACTTGGTTGATCTCTACCTTAAGTTCGTGGGACAAAGCTGACCAATTCAAGGCAAAAGATTTGAAGCTTATTTCAATATTCAACCTAACACCACCAGAACGACAAGTTGTTCCCAAAACGTTCATCCAGAACTGAACAACGACATCACTCTTCAACAGCAAAAAGACCTTGAGAGCATGGACAATATGCTTATGGAATTTGCTTCCAACGACTTATTTGGAGACCTCAATTAGATTGCCAATTAATTAGATATTATTATATTTATATCCTACATAGTATTGTAATAGGTTGTTGTCATCTTATACCGTTGCATATTCCAATAATGTATCAACACATTGATACTCAATAAAGTTGTATGTATTCTATATATATCTATGAAGAATTTTACATTCTCTAGTTCTATATATATAGATGATTACGGGAGACAATCCAATGAAAAAGGAGATGTGCTTAGTGAATAGTTATACCATTAACTCTATACTAAGGGAGACCGCTCAACTCCCAAATCAAAATAAGAATTTCTTTTAAAAAGGGATATTCCAACAATGATGATTGTCCGTGTGTCTTCATAAAGAAATCCTCAACAGGATTTTGTATTATCTCTATGTATGTTGATGATCTCAATATCATCGAAAATACAGAAGATATAGATGAAGCACGCAATCATCTAAAGACGGAATTTAAAATGAAGGATTTGGGTAAAACCAAATTTTGCTTGGGAATACAACTCGAGCATCATCCTTCAGGTATTCTACTACACCAAGCCACATATACCCAGAAAATATTGGAGAAAATTAATATGAAAAAATCATACCCTTCCAAGATTCTCATGGTTGTTCGATCTCTTGATATGTAGAAAGATCCATTTAGACCACAGGAGGAAGGAGAAGAGATACTAAGAACCGAGGTTCCTTATCTCAGTGCCATTGGGACGCTTATGTATCTTGCAAATTGCACCAGGCCTGATATCGCATTTGCAGTAAACTTACTAGCTAGGCATAGCGCTACTCCAACTAAACGTCATTGGATAGGAGTTAAGAATATCTTACGATATCTCGAAGGCACTATAGATCTTGGTCTTTTCTTTCAAAGAAATCAAGACATGAATATAATTTAATACACTGACGCTGGTTACTTATCACATTCCCATAATGCCAGGTTATGAACAGGTTTTGTGTTCTTAAATGGTAGAACAGTCATTTCATGAAAATCTTCAAAACAGATTCTAGTGGCTACATCCACTAATTATTCTAAAATAATTGCATTATATGAAGCATCACGTGAATGCATATGACTTCGCAGAATGATCAACCACATACAACAATCATGCGGTATTGGTTCTATTCGATCACCGATAATTATCTATAAAGATAATTCTGCATGCATTGCTCAAATGCAAACAGGTTACATAAAGAGTAATATAACTAAACATATTGCCCCTAAAATGTTCTATCTTTATGAATTATAAAATAATAGAGAAATAGAAATCTTACAAGTCAAATCATGTGATAATCTTGCTAATTTGTTCACCAAGTCCTTACCGACTTCTACATTCCAAAAATATGTTAAAGGAATTGGTATGCGACGACTGCGAGATTTGTAAGATTCAGGGGGAGTTGATCCCTGAATAAATAACTGGTTCTATTATATTACTCTTTTTCTTTATGAGTTTTTCCTATACGATTTCTCATATAAGATTTTTAATAAGGCAATATCTATTTTGTTCCTCCTATTTTTCCAATATGGTTTTCTAAGATTTTAAATATGATCCAAAGATCATAATTATTACTCTTTAAGCTCACCAATGTGTTTTCTCATATAACCTTACAATGAGGCAATAACTGATATATACATATCATTTTCTCCTTATATTTTTCTATTAGGTTTTAAAGGAGTTTTAATGGTATATCAACATATAACATATTATTTCTCATCATATTTTTTCCACAGGGTTTTTAGAGGAGTTTTCAACAAAAAAAATTTACATACAAGATAATTGATCAAGGGGGAGTGTTATGAATAGACACCCTTTTAGGTTAAACATATGATCAATTAGTCATTAACAGTTACAACAATGAGACACCCATTCAGGTGGAATTGCCACCGAATGGATATGTACTTGTTCCTTAAACATGTATATATATATATATATATTGCATGTGGGAGTACATACTCCTAGGAGTATAGAATAGGTGTCCTATATATATATATATATATATATATATATATATATATATATATATATATATAATCTCATCAATCAATAGTGACTTCCTAATTCTCAAAAAGACTACTTAGAACAGGTTCCACAAACTTCATGCTTAATGGCGTCACAATTAACCTTAATTAAATGACTTGCAAAAAAAAAATATAGCTAACAAATTCTTTATCCCAAAGTGTGACAAAGTTAATAAAAAAACTAACACGTGTGCCAGATGACTATGACTTGTCATGATTAATTGTCGGTATAGTTAGATTAAACCAAACATGCTATAAGTTCACTTTTCACGTTTAAACGATTCGCTACTCACTTATTTGATATAGCATCGTCTTAGTATACCAGGCAAAAAGGAAAGAAACAAGAAAACACCTTGGTTGCAACCAATAACAATCAAAATCACAAAACCAAATAGTGAGCTTACAACCTATGTAATGATCAGTCGTACACCATGGCCAGATTTCCCGGCATGTTTGGATACCAGTTCTAGTATAGACACTTTTAGAAAAGCCAATTTGTACATTGAATCAACAACAGCGGCGGCGGCGGCGGCCACCTTTGTCCCAAATAAGTTAGGTAGACCCAAGATAAAACCCACAAGACCCAACTAAAAAGATGATGAGAAAACAACAATAATAATAATAAGTACTAAGTAATAATAAAGGTACTAGTAATTTGTACATTGAATCAAGACGAGGTAATCAGTTCGGGGACAAATCCACAGAGAAATCTTTGAAGTTCCAGGGACAAACGTGGCGGAAGAGCATGGTAGAGAATATCCTAAAAAAGTATTCATAACTTCGGTTTCTTCAGGTGGAATGGAGCAGAACAATTGCCTGTTTGATTGAATTGTTTGCAGTGAGCTTCAGTTCATAGGTGATTGAAATTGCATCAACATCAGAAAAGCTGGAGCTTGGAAAAAAGAAGTCTGTTTCAGATGTTCCAGTCATTCAGCAGCAGCATCTAGTGTCAGAGATAATCATCAGAAACAAGCAAACATAACTTTTGCAGTCAGCAGCATGAACAGTACGTGGTTCCAAAATAAAGCTGAGATGAAACAAACAACTGCCAGTAGTCAATCCTGGCATTAACATTTTAGTGAAATTGCACAAGGTACTCACAAACATGAGAACACAAACATGAAAAACGAATCATGACGTCTATAGCATTTAGCAATCATTACTGAATCTATTCAGAAAACTTCACTGCAGTAAGCACTATACCAAACTTCAAAAATAAACTAATCCTCATATCAAAGGAAAGAGAAAATACGAGAACAGGATAATCCCGGCAACAAGTTAATAAATAAGATAGCCAATTACCATCCTCAGCAATTTCACTTTTGCAGCTGGCATCATCACAACTCTGTACTTCTGGAGCATATTGATCCAAAAACAATTGAATTGTCCTCCAGTAGCGTTCTTTTCCAGAAATCCAGGTATCCATATGCATGCCGTTAGGAAAATCAACAAATCTACAATTTCTGTTATGTTCAAAAGCTTTGTCATATAGCATCCTCATGTGTGAAGGGGGAACCAGTTCATCTTGCAACCCAGAAAGGAAGAGAATGGGTTGTTTGACCTGCGAAGAAAATAGCCAAGCAAGTGTGAGGCAACAAATAGCACACACCAACAGATGTTTGAATAAGAACAAAAAAAAATCAATGCAAGCATATTCAAATATTTGAGGTCATATAGATTTAGTAGCCTGTGAGTGTGTCTGGAGATGAGATGTAAAGTGCTGAAACTGTGTAGCGAAAGAATCTAGGTTGGAACTTAGCATAAATTCCAAACACACAGACCAAAGGAGCAAAATTAAACTAGTATTCACCACTCTAAAAAATCTGTAATCTACACCCTGATTTTCCAAAACTGCAAATGAAAATAATAAGTGGTAACCAAAGCACGAAACATAGATCAGGAAGTAGATTTAAACCACCCAAAACTCACCTCTGCAACAATATCAAGTGTACTCCATGGAGAGCGAGCAACACAGTTCAGAAGTTTTGGACCTTTAGAGGAGCTGCCACCAATGAACCATCTTAAGAAGGGAAGCATGATACCAGCCATATCCAATATAGATGTAAATGTATTTTCCAGTATTAGAGCAGCCACCTGCAGCATGGAGCAATTCGTGTAATGTTTTTACTTAATTTCAAAAGCATAATTGATAGATGTTACTATAATATGGCTTAGATCCTGATGAAAAGTGATCATATGCATATACTCTTAAGCGATGGGTGAAAGACAGAAGTACAGAACTTAGAGTTGTATTGCGGTACCTAGTTACATGGTACTAGCCAAGTTGGATGGAAGGGGGATAAAAATCTAGGCTCGACAGTTTTTTTTTCCAACAGTGAGACCTCTGTCCCCTGTGGTACCTTACAAACTGCTGCTCTTAACTGTGGTAATGAGTCATCATTCATTATCAGCATTGTATTCAAGATTGTGTGTTGCTGTCACCCACCTCTCCAATAAAGAGGTCACTTTTCACATCATCTTAATGTTTATAACTACAAAAAGAATGAAGAAGTTGGAAGCAGTTCATCGCATGTGGGACTTCAATAGAAAGCACAGAAAACCTAGTCTTCTATGTTAGGGTCACATGCAGTGCCTGCTGGTAGGTCAAGCTCCGTCACATACATCAGAACACATCTTCTCTCCAGTTCTTACTACTCACACTAAACCCCGTTTTATGGTTTGATTTCAAATATAGCATGATTTCACAACAAATGGATCTCTTTTGTGCAACTGTGTTTTGAGAAGACTATTCATCTTTTAAAAAAAAGTCATTCAGCATTCTCCAAAGGATAGCTATTTCAAACAGGCTTGGATACCCCACCCGTGCGTTCAACAATTTCAAGTGGAGTAATAACCATGATCATCCATGTTCCTGATTTTCACACTCTTTTCCCCAAAATTTCTGAACATTAGTCTTACCATAAGATGGGGATAAGGGAGGTGTTACTCGGGGGACAAAAACCTAAGGGCCGGGGGGGAGGGGGGGGTTCAAACTCCATTAATCAGCAATCTTAACTGTTAAGTGATACTTGTCTATCTTTTGACTTGAACACTGGTATCTTGGAAAGGATCCTCTACATCATGATCGCAAGGAACATGCAAGTCTAATCTATGGGCATGTTCATGTTGCTTCACAAGTTATTTAAACAGGCATTAAATAAAATGTGATGGAGAATACTAATGCCACCCATCCAATAGCATAGAGAACAGAGAAGCCTAATTCTCGCTTTCCTACAGCAATATGAATAACATATTGATGTATGATGACTACCTTGTCAGCATTGTTTTTTGCAAGAACTGCTCCAACAGCGCCTCCTAAAGATCTCCCAAAGACAGCTATCCTGGATGTGTCAATGTCCTTCCTCTGAACTAGATGATCAAGTGCCGCCTAGTAAACAGGATATCTGTAAGAAGTGAGAACACATGGAACCAGAAAAGTAAAACATGAAGGAACCAGCAAACCTGTGCATCATATGTGATCCCTTTCTGAGAAGGATAACCATCACTCTCACCATACCTACAAACATATTCAAGTTTAGATACATCACAGATGAAGAAAATGGGAATGTTTAATCCAAAAGGTATTGAGACCTTTGAGTGTCAAGGATGGTACGAGTATAACAGAAGTAATTCATACTAATGGAATATCATACCCTCTATAAGAAAGCATAAAGACATTGCACTGTAGCCGCTGCATCATTAGTTGAACAAATTCCAGACGATGGGCAATGTCTATAAATTGTAAAGGATATATGAGTTATACATTCTGTCCATAAGAAGAAATTCAGGATACTGCCAGCATTTTCTTGGAAGAACAGAATGGTTGGACCTGCATCAGAAAAACAAACAATGAAAGAATTAACAAAGTGGGCACAGAAGGATGTGAAGTTGTGAAGATTGAGAAAATAGTGCATAAGCATATCATAGTAATTCAGAAAATGGGGGAGGGTCAAAGCACAGAACACTAGAACAGGCCATTGGCAAATCCACTCCTAAAACCATTCCTCTCTGGTATAAATAAGCATCACAAGTACCTAATTACAAATAGAATAAAAAACATAACTATTTTGCTAAGTCATGCTAGCCTAACGTAGCATCTAAAAAGACCAGCACATGATACATTCAATAAAAAAAATAGACCAGAACATGAATCATGCAACTCATTTAATGCATAGACAGTATCAGTTAGTACATGGTGGACAGGTAATAGCAGATACGACTAGAAAGACGACAATCATGCAACTAAATAGCTAGCTTCTACGTTACTTGTGTACGCATTACATTGATCGATATTGCTTGGATCATTGCATATCATTCATGCATGCATGTAAAGTTTAACTTGCAGCTAGCTGGCCAGACGGTCCTTTTGCTGGTATGGGGCCAACCAGCCAAGGAGTGAACGACTGAGTTTATCAGAAGTTACATTCAGTGGTGGGAAGCATTTCATGGGAACAAGAGCCAAGGGTGATGACCAGTTGATGTATTTTGGAAAAAGACGTGGTGTTTGCCTTTTTTACTGTCCACAAAGCTCTAGTACACTCCAAATATATTTCAGCTCTGCCTGCTTTCAACCAATTCCCCATTCACATGAATTCTTCTAGTAGTCCTACATGCTGCTACATATGAAAAACTTACTAATTATACTTTCTCAAGCTATACATCTTTCAAACCATACGGTGGAAACAAACCAGCAACCAAAAAACTTATGGTACAAAAGTACAATGTGATTTGCTAACTACCATAGAGAAACAAAAAACACACACACATCAAAATCAAATCTAAGCACAGAAACTACAATTATGGAAGCTTAACACTACTGCATATAGAACCTTTGACACTAGAACAGTTTACATGACAGGCAACTATAACACATCAACGGAATACTAAGCACCACACTCCTAGACCACATACACTGCTGAGTAGCAGCTACGGAATCGCCCTAAGGCTGGAACCAGCTAGCTAAATTATGACTCAAACGTGTTATCAGCTCAGACGAACAGTTCGCATACTGGACTACAGAATTGTGCATCATAACCTAGAAACCCTAGAAATTGATTAACAACAAATTCACACAGTGCATGAAAGTAACCACGAATCTCTCGCTACAAAATTTATACTAATCGAGCCTGCCCTGCGTGAATACTCCAAACCCTACCAGGATACAGCAACGCAAATCTCAATCAAGGAATCTAAGAGATGAAGCGACGACTACAACACCACTACATCTAGCCAGGGAATTGGGATCAATGTGGAGTCTTCCAACCCAGCTACGAAGAGATCCACGAGCCGACGCCCCAAGGAAAACAAACACCACCTACAAAACCTGCAAAGCAGCAGGCATGGGGGCGAAGAGAGGACGCAACAAACAAAGCGACATAAGATTGGGGACTGGAGACGGGGGGAAGGGGACTCGCGCTTGCCTCGGCAGGTGGGGGAGTGGCGGATGAACCAGGAGTGGAGGCGCACGCCGTCGGCGGCGCGGAGCCAGACGTCCTCGTAGGCGAGGCCGAGGCGGGCGGGGGTGAAAGGGTACGCGCGCGCCAGGCCCGGGAGCACGGGCACGTACACGATGCGATCCTGCAGCGCCACCAGCGCCGCCAGACCGGCCACCGCCACGCCCCCCGCGCCGTACGCCAGCGCCTTCAGCCACCCCGCCATCTCCGCCACCGTCGCTCGCCCGGGTGGAGAGGAGGCGCCTCGTGCGGCTGGCGGTGGTGGGCGCGACGGCGAAGAGGGGGGCGGACGGCTGGGCGGGGCGAGAGGCGCTGCTCCGGTCTGGCTCGTATCCCGGCTCGGGTTTGGCCCTAGTCTGAATGGGGAGTGGGTCGCCTGGTTCGAACCAGAGTTGCCGTGAGTGCCACTGGGCGATTTTTTTATATATATTTTTAATATTTTTAAGAATACACGATTATTTAAAAAATGGCATGGGTAGTTTATCATCGCCTATTTAATGAGCGAGAACAAGATCTCGTCTTTTGAACAGGTAAGAACTTGTAGACCCCCGACGTTCAGTATATTAAATAACTAGATAGAGAAACATCTCACATGCTCAGTGGGTCAGAAATAGGTCTCGCCTACTGAATGAGCAAGATATCCGTGGCTGCAACACCGAGCGAACCCATCCAAAAGGTCTCATCCGTTGAATGTGAGATCTTTTGGGTATTTAATCCGGCCGCGTCAGCCCTGTCACGTCGACCGCTCATTTTATATCAACACAGGCGAGAGAAGAGGAGATGAGGGGAGGGGAGGGGAGTGGAGAGTGGGAAATTGTGCGGTGAAGCCCTACCGGAGGAAAGAGGTATGTTTTTTTATGATTTTTTTTACAAATTTAATAGGATAACCACTACTACTAGATTTTGATATAAGTTAGATGCTAAATTTAGAATTGTTTTAAAAACCTGATAGGATAGCCACTAGATGTAGGTTAGAATGTAGATCTAGTTTTAGAATTAGGGTTAGATATAGTTTAGCGGTTATATCCTTTTTATACGTATTTTTAGCAATTAGATGTAGTATCTAGACATATGTTAGGTAATAGATGTATGATATGTAGTCATAACTAGTTTGATAGATGTATGATTTGGACATAGTGTAGTTATAATTGGTTTGATAGATGTATGATCCCGAGGACGAACGCGACCAGGGACCTTATTCCTAAAAGGGGACGTAACATATAGACAGCTATCTCATTGTTAGTTTTATGGTGTTATGTTATTATATTTCTTCATGCTACTATGTTATTATTACTGTTATAATAGCTTTTATGTACCGTGTTTTTGTTTTGTGATTCTATTCGGATTATTGACTTGTGCAACGATCATTCCATAACAATTATAATAAACATATCGACCGAATGAATGATGACATATACGATACCCCTAGTGGTGGCAGGATATAGCATCTTCAAATGTTTCTGGCTCTCTCTTGGCGCAATTGTTCCTATAGTTCCTCGATGATGACGTGAAGATGACGGATGTATTTTTTGAATGTGTGGTTCTATCTGCGGGTCATTCCAGTACTGGAACCCATAATCATCTGTCTGAAAAAAGTGATAGATGAGATAAGTAAATAGTGTAGAGATAATAGGAAAGAAAGTGAGTATTATTTGTTCGTACTTTGAAATATGGACAATGGAAGAATCGACGACTGTGTTATCTAAATGCTCATAAACTTGGACTACAACGTCATCTCCATAACGGCTAAAACGAACAAGGAAGAACATTATGGTTTCTGTGGTAATATCTACCATAGACGTCTAAATAGGGGTGTGGAGGCGGTGGATCAACGGGGCTATCGGGAGGATGGTGATACACCATTGTTTCGATTCAATTCAAGGTCAAGAGAAGTGCGAATAGAGAATCAACTAAGTTCTTTTTATATACAAGAAGTCTCGACAGTAGTGGATAGATGTGGCAACACTGAAAAATCTATTGCCTAGACTGTACCAGCCTATTAGGGGTAGCACTGAAAAGTCTATTCGCTAGATTACACCGGTTTGTTAGGAGTACCACTGACAATTGTATAGTTTATAAAACCTACTCTACATTAAGGTGAAAATCAGCGTCAACACGTAGGCGAAAGCGTGCCAGAGGCAGGGACAAGGGTAGGGGTGCCGTCCTATCAGACAATTAATCGTTAGCTTGCAACTTTTCATATCAAAACTATTCGCATTACAAACCCTACCACTAGTACACGTGCAAACAAAATACAACGTTACATGATAGGGTACAACTTATTCAATTACAAATAACATGGTACAATGAAATATTACATAAGACTAAAGTAGTACATCGGGATATATTGCTTGTAGCCATACTGAATTAACAACACCCTTATAAACTGCAACAACGATAGCATGATACACGTAGCATACGACACATGAATGTTTTACATGGAATACATTGACGGTAACAAACTCAATGGTCTGCACTAGTTGAACCATCCTTCCCGCGAGAGGCAACACTAACTCATTCTTGAACTTTTGCAAAATAAAATGATCACACCAAGCAACAACTTTCACAGATAATCTCTACCAAACATCAATGCCACAGCTTTTTCAGCTTTCACAAGGAATCTCATACTCCAGCTCTCAACCATGCTCATGCACTCAGTCCACGCACCAGCCCCTAGTCACCATAAATAACCCTACCCTCAACTATAGATAGTGTGGAGGAACCGTCCAAATAATATTCTAATTAATCACTAGGAGGATTATTATTTATAATCATAACCTCGATAATTAACCAGAATATCATCCCGGTAATCCTGATACGTGTTTTGTGTCCAAGATCGAAACACGTGCCTTTACAATATATAACATCACAACACAACTTAAGAAAGAGCAAGTAATTAACATTATATTACAAGTTCTTAAGCACTACTAAGTTATTATAATTTACAGTAAAAGAAAGCTAGGAGGAGACTAAAACCTGCTTAACTCCTAACCAACAAAAGAAACTACGCAACGAAAGCTAAAGCTATATGGAGCCATATGCACTTTAGACTCTATCACAAAAGCACGTCAACTGAGTAGGATACACTACTCATACCCGCCACCACCCTCGACAGGAGTGAAGTAGAAAAACACTGCTTCCTCCTCACCTACAAAACATGGAGAGTAGCTGAGTACGAAGGTACTTGCAAGACTTAATACATATAGAGCACATATAAATAGCTCGACTCCAAGAATTATGTATTGAGCTGTTAGCAAGAAAAAGACCTCAAGGTTAAGTACATTATTATGCTTAAATAACTTAGACATATGTGTGAGCACCTAAACTTAACTAACAACAATACCATTATACCCTGTAATAACCAACTGCGCATAAATGTAACTGGAACCATCATGAACATGTATGTAACACGAACCATCTTCCTCATGACCAACATATCCAACCACAAATCACAACTCGTGACTCTACGATGGTGTGCATGGATAGAAGACATGCTAATGATCGGGAGCGCGATAGTTCGAACTATTTTTACACCCTAAAGGGGATACTCCTTTACCTATACGACACGAGGATTATTCGGCTTGCATGACCACATAGGTCCATACAAGGGGTACTCATGATAACATTTCCCAATAAGCCCCAACCTTTTGATACATGCATCGCTCGATGCAGAGGTATCTAGAACTATTGCCGGAGCAAACTAGATACCTCTACCAGCCCGCCCGCTCACACCGTCGATGTTCAGGCCCAAATGATCATAGCTACAGAAGTATTTGGCTTACCATTAGATCAGCATGTGGTGAGTATGGTAAGTGCTAAAGCTAAGAACGACCAACGGTTGGTGCTTAACCAATGTAAGGCGATCTATGGTATCCGGGCTCCCTCCCTGAACTACCCTGAGAACCTCCTCCAGGGTAGATGATACCTCTAACACCGCACACATCTTGTCTCATTCTCACATCTCAACCATCTCAACAACATAATCAATCGTGTGAAACATTAAGTAAGCGCTAAGCTTGCTAACAATAGCATCACTGTCGCTTGACTTCTACCGAGGACCTATACATTGCTAAGCACGTCGAACAACTCTTAGGCTAGACATCAACAATATTATTGAGGTGACAAGGATGAAAATAATCAATAATTCAAGGTAGATGATATGTAACACAACATAGGTTCTACCCATTTGACATCGACTCGCTACTCATGAAAACATACATAAGCATAATTTATCAAATTTTGACTTCATTCAATTCAACACAAGGGTTCAATATGCTTAAATAATTGCCTTGCTACTCTGCCGGCTACCTGATGCTACCCGCACAAAATTCACAGAAGTGGGGTGGCTCGGTGTCGCCCTCACTCGCCTGAACTGTCGGATCGACGCTCTCTAAAAGAAACACGGGTGCAATACATAAATAAATGAACAATACAAAAAGGATGCATAAAATCCATGCTCAAGTAATAGTGGAGTGCCGAGACTTGAAAATATTCGCAAAAGACCGCTAAGGGACTAGGGCTTCAAAACGTGAAACCCCGGATAAGCCAACTCAAAATGCACCAAGCCTTCAGTGGCTGGCGGTCAGACCAGGCCTGGGGTGGCGGTCAGTCCGGTGGCCTGCAGAGAGTTTTGGGGGTTGATGGTCGAACCGACGTTGATCCAGCTATCAGACTGCCCACCAACAGTCAGACCGGCCCTAGCGGCAGTCTGACCCCTATATAGAGCCCTCAATTCGGACCTTCCAGTCCCAACTGGTGGTCAGACTGGCCCTAGCGGCGGTCAAACCGCCAGGCCTTGTCGGTAGCACCCTTGTGGGGTTGCTGACGAAACTTTCGACCATGGAGGGTATCTAAATACTTTATGAGACTAGTTGAGTGTTTCTAAAGTGACTTGGACTACCTTCACCGAGATAAACTCAAAATGCCCTAGGGATTGGATCTAGGCTAGGTTGAGTTTTGGGCCTAAACGACATGGGGGGAGGGGTCGAATCGAGCTTGAAAACAACGGAAAAATGGTAGGGAAGGCTCACCTTAGTGCATTGAAGCTTTCTAGCGGAAGGCTTCAATTTGCGGATCGGCTCCTGGGGTGGTGGTGGAGCTTGAGGTGAACAGCGGGTCTCCGGCAAGGGAGAAGAAGGGGCGACATTTGGAGAAGTCCTTCGGGAGCTCGTGAGAGTCCCCTCCTCTGATCTCTGGCCCTCAAACACGATGACAAAGGAATCTCTCCCTCTTCTAGTGTTGGGTGGAGATAGTGAGAGAGCGAGAGCAAATGAGAGAGTGAGAGAGGCAATCAACCACCTTAAGTCGAGCCTCCGTGTGCTGGCGGTCGAACTGGGTAGGGCACTAGTCAGACCGCAGCAGCACACATGGCAAGCCCACGTGGCTACCACCTGGCTGTCAGACTACGGGTGATCCCGCTCAGGTCGCGAGAGGGGTTTTGTGCTGAATCTTTCTAAGTATTCCCGTTTTTCCTTCCCTTTCTTCTCTAAAGGATCTAGGGCCTTTCTAAGGAGCTCTAAACCATCTCTAGGGTGTTTAAAACACCTTCGAACTAAACTTGTTGGACAATTACGTAACAACACAGGTGATAACACATGCAATTATGGTTAAGTGATGCTTAATTATGGTTATCATTTTTTGGGACGTGGCAGATAGACTACTCCTTCCTCAGCTCTCTCAATTGCAATGTCTTCCTCAGCACCACTAAGCTCACGCAAGAAATATTGAGAGATTTTTATCTCTGAGGGGGTCGAATCACCGTTGTGCTTCTGTGGCGACTCTTGTAGGCTTCACGAGTCTTAAGACATCTCCTACACATATGGTATACGCTTTTTCATATGTGCTAACTACCAGTATGACCCATCTCGATATGGACCATACGAGTACTCACCGGTATAGTAATATAGATCATTCATGTGGTACTTTTCATATGATTTCATGCACTGTCTTACTAATCTTTCATATTATTTCATTTGTTCAGTCCTCTCCACCTATCTATGACTTCATAGAATGGCTTGATATGGAGTAAAATGAGCACTAGAAGTGGTGAGTCGACATGAGTATGCGGTGGAGGAGGGAAGTGTACGAACACTGGGAGTACGAGCAACAACAAGAGAAACTACAGATGAAGCATCATGAGGAGGAGTGCATGAGGAAGACAGCGGAGGAGTGCACCGCGGATGAAGCATGTGAAAGTAGAGAGGGAAAGGAAGTGGGAGATAGCCTATTGTTTTAAGGTGGAGGGTCCCAATTCCCTATGAAATGGCAAATATCACAAGTGCACTCAGTAGAGAACATATATTGTAACCTGGCCTATTTTCATCCCCTAAGGCATTTTAGATTTAGCAGCGGCACGCTATCAGGTTAGTCTTTACACATACCATGCATGCCAAAGTTTGTTGTCGTCATCTTTTTATGGTTAAGGTTTATTCATGCTTGTAATGTTTCTCAGCATATGTAACATCTGTGCCGGATTATATGATAATTGTGCTTCACAACTACTATTGATCGAAAAAATAGATTATGTATCCTCCCAATGTTACTTCACTAAAAAAAAATATCTCACACAATTTTACATCAACTAAGTAAAGAAAATATCGACAAAATGATATCGAACCAAATTTAAAGATAGAATGAACCACTCTATGATGCCGTTTGGATAACTATTTACAAAACTGGCATTTTTCGCCGAATAAATGTGCAATATTTTTCAAATTACTGTATACAAAAGTTATATTAGAAAAAATAATTTTATATATGTCTATTATGCTATATATTAATAAAGATGTCACCTATTCATCGGACGAGACAAAGGTCTCCCCCGTTCGTTGGGTGAGACCAAGTTCTCGCCCACTGAACGGGCGAGATGTTGCTCTGTCTCTAGTTATTTTAATGCACTGAGCGCCGGGACCCATAAGATTTTGTTCTCACCCATTGAACAAGCGATGGTAACCTACACATACGATTTTTCAAACGGACATGTATTCTTGAATACACACACACACACACACACACACACACACACACACACACACACACACACACACACACACACACACACACACACACACACACACACACACACACACACACACACACACACACACACACACACTATGTGCCTACGCTCAACACTAGTTATTGGTGTGTCTAGCCAACTCAGCAAACCATTTTTCTCCCCACCCCAACCCAGCGAGCTATTTTTCTCCCCACACGCCAATCACATGCATGGTCAAAGGAACCCCACCATCCCATCTCCTCTCTCGTTCTAATTTTTTAAACAATTTTCCTCCTAAACCGTAACTCCGATTAACGAACTACTTTAAGCATCTTACTTAAAAAAGTATACTTAACAAAACTAGATTTATCATGGATATGTTTTGATAAACTTTAAAATAATTACAACCATATAGAGATTACAACTACACATTGCAACTATAAGTATAGAGTAGTTACAACTATATGCATAGTGAGATTACAACTTACCTGTTTAGATTGACTGCTTGTAACTAATTGCGACCATATTGCAATTAGCAATATTATAACTATATTGTTCAGCATGTTGTAGCTAGTCCACACTCGACAATACATGTTATAACTATATTGTCTATCATATTATAACTAGAGTGTCCACCATGTTGTAACTAATACTCACTCGACAATGTTGCGACCATATTGAAATGTACGAGATGTCGCCTATAGGGGGGTGAATAGGCGTTTCCTGAAATTTAAAACTTTGCATCGGATTACTGAATTCGGATATTCCGAGTCAATCCGGAGACTCCGGGTTCTATAGAACTCGGATACTTTGGGCTTATCCGGATAATACAGAAAATTGAAACTTATGAACTTTCGAGCAAATCTAAATGATTCTATAAGTTACCATAGGTTCTAAAGGATGCCTAAATACCTTATCACCAACAACCTACAGTCACATACACATGAACAAGTAGATCCAGAAAATCCCAAAGATTAACTCAAACAAGTAAATATGCAATAAAGTAAAGGAGATAAGGATTTGTTCCCAAAGTTCAACCACTTCACAAAGATGTGCCTATGTCTCCATTGAGGAGCTCACAAAGAGCCAGATCTTTTTCAATCATTTCCTCGCCCAAACGACCACAAAAATTAAGGTAGGGTTCTTACTCAAATCAAAGGGGGTAATACAAACTTCTCGGGGCACTTCACAAGCTTGAGTGCTCTCTGGGTGACGTCTTGCCGTCTAGGAGCTCAAAACTCCAAGAGAAAAGAACACGAATTGAAAACTTGGCAATGACCTTAAGTGCTCAAGAGTGGATTTTTGCTTTCTAGCACTCAATCTCACTTCCCAAACCCTAATATACAAATCTTGCAAGAATTAATATTTTAGAGGAGTTATGAGGGCTATTGAATGGCTATTGAATGTGTTTATCCACAAGTTGGTTCAGCAGCCTTTAAAGAGGGGAGGGAGTGGGGTATTTATAGCCCACTTCAAAAACTAGCCGTTACTGTGTATTTTGAACTGACCCGGAGTATCCGGGTTCACCCAGAGACTCCAGGTAACACATGGGAACGCAAGCAAAAACACTATCCAGAGCCTCTCCGGAGGGTCCGGAGACACCAAAACCCAGAGTATCCAAGCCAACCTGGAGACTCTGAGTTAAGCACTTAAGGCCTACCCGAGACTCTCTCGCGGAGTCTCACTCGGAGACTCCAGCCACAAACAGGGCTCCAGAGTATCCAGGCGAACCCGGAGACACCGGGTTGAGCTCTCACGCTTACACCGAGACTCTCTGCCAGAGTCTCATTCGGAGGCTCCGACCTCATACCAGACACCGGAGTATTCGGGCTAACCCGAAGACTCCGGGTTGAACTCTTAAACTCAAACCGAGACTCTGCTCGAGTTTCACTCAGATACTCCGACCAACTAATCAGAGTCCAGAGTATCCGGGTTCACCCGAAGACTCCGGGCTCAGATAACTAAATTTTTTTGGTGCCCGTGGATGATTGTGTCTATTAACTTTTGGTTCTAAAAGGATATTTTGAGCACTGAGACACATTCAAGACTATCAACATGCATCCTTTTTTATAGTACGGCTATCCTTAACTCAAATTCAAAATAAAATTGATTAAAGCCTATTGAGTCACTACACGCCGCTTCTCTTTTCTTTTTGAGGGACGCCAACATCTCTTAATTTATCCAATGGCACTTAAAACTTGTTCATAACTTCAATAAAACCATTAGCCCCTTAATCGTTTGTCATCAATTAGCTAAAACCCACATAGGGGCCTAGATGCACTTTCACATATTGAAATCGGGAATGTTGTAACTATATTATTCATCATATTGTAACTAGAATATTTACTATGTTGTAACTAGTCCACACTCGATTACTATGTTATAACTAGAGTGTTCACTATGTTGTAACTAGAGTGTCTATCGTGTTATAACTAGTACTCATTCGATAATTGTATTATCGTAACTAGAGTGTCTAATATATTACAACTATATTGTCGTAACTAGAAACTTGACTGTCTCTATACAACTATGATGTTCATCATGATGTAACTCGATTGTCTA
The DNA here is from genome assembly GCF_958298935.1 of Phragmites australis. Lineage (NCBI taxonomy): Eukaryota > Viridiplantae > Streptophyta > Magnoliopsida > Poales > Poaceae > Phragmites > Phragmites australis. The sequence goes on along the minus strand of NC_084934.1, from coordinate 26,879,850 downwards.
ATACTCTCATTCTAATTTTTGAAACAATTTTTTTCCTAAATCGTAACTCCGATTGACGAACCACTTAAAACATCTTACTTAAAAAAGTATGCTTAACAAAACTAGATCCATCATAGATATGTTTTGACAAACTTTGAAATAATTACAACCATGTAGTGATTGAAACTACCCATTACAACTATAGGCATAGTGAAAGGACAATGATGTCGTCTAGAGGGGGGTGAATAGATATTTTACAAAAATTTGTCCACTTTTACCGTTAGGCTAAACTTGCAGCGAAAAATAAACTAACAGATTTTTTACAAGTGAAAATCATAAATATATTAGGCTCAACTAGTGCACAATCACCCTAAATAAGTGTGAAAGTTACAATCCTTCACTGGAGTCTCTGAGTTGACCTGGATACTCTAGGTTCAAAGTTGATTGTACATTATCTGGAGTTTTCAGGTTAAATCTGGAACCTCCGGGTTCAACAAAGAATAAGCTCGAAGAAATTGAAATTAAACAACGTCTACAGAGTTCTAGCTCAAACCAAGTGAAGTCGTATATTCCAAGTGATGATTCTAAGTAGATCCACAAAGAACCTATAATTAAATACACACGAATAAATAGATCGAGCAAAATACACAAGTGAAGTATTAAGCAAGAATACAAGAACATGAAAACAAGAGATGAGACATGCGATTTGTTTTCTAAACTTCGGACATCTCCTCTGGAGGTTTATACGTCTCCGTTGAGGGGCTCGGTCACACTTGAGCCGGATCTCTCTCAACACATTCTTCTTCAAGCTTGGTCACACTTGAGCTTGGCTTTCACTCTTGATTTCTTCCCTTGCAGAGGCGAAATCGAAGCCTTCACAAACTTCTCGCGACACACCACAACCTTGTGTGCTCGCCAGTGACGCCTAAACGTCTAGGAGCTTCAAGCTCCAAGAGTAACAAACGCTTCACGAACTTCTTACCGATAAACTCGAGTGCTCAAGATGAGATTTAACTCATTTGCACTCAATCTTTTAATTTCTCAACCCAACTCACTTTTCTTCTCAAATCTCACACGGAGTGAAGAGGAGTTATTTTTGCTCTAAAGATGTTCTTTTTCGTGCTCTTGCAGTAGCAAATAAGGATGAGGGTGAGGGGGTATTTATACACTTCTCCAAAAATTAGCCGTTACACAGCTTTTTTTACTAGCCTGGAGTATCCGAGTCAATCTGAAGTCTCTGGGTTGGCACTAGAACGCGTAACTAAGAGCTTTGGCAGGAGTACAACTCGAAAGCTCTGGGTTGTAACTATATTGTTCATCATGTTGTAACTAGAGTGTCTACCGTGTTGTAATTAGTACTTACTCGATAATTGCATTGTCGTAACTAGAATATCTAATATGTTATAGCTATATTGTCGTAACTAGAGTGTCTAACATATTGTAATTATGTTGTTCAACATGTTGTAACTCGATGTCTCTAAATCATAATTACAATCCACGTTGTAACTGCAGTATAACACAAAGCGAAACTAGATATCTACCATTTTGCAGCTATATAATGATTCTAAAATTTCATCAAGATATAGCATTCATGGATCTTATTTTGTTAAGCGTATTTTTTTCAACAATATATTTTAAACTGATCAAAAATCGGATACGTGGTTCTAAAGATATTATATTTTAACGATTCAAATCAATAAAAAAAAACTCCGCATGCATGCTACAGTGGGTAAGTGTGAATATGTACGTGACATCAACAAATTGACTCTTTTAATTTGTTAACTCAAAAAAAACTCGACTAAAATGCACGCGGAAAGATGCTAGACCTTGACAATCATAACTTCCCCCGAATGAGACCTTGATCTGTGTAGTTGAGTCAACACGTAAGATTTCTGTAGACATTTACGTATGTGTAACATTGCTCGCTTCGTATAATCATACATTTCGCATCGCTACATATTGCTCAACTAATTATAAGTCCAATTAGTAAAATGTGGCACCCGTTAAAAAAGTTAAGTACTTGATGAAGTCAGACAGTAGTCATTTCATTGTATTCTATAGTGTACACATGGTGTTGCTTTCAGTCTTTCACTCTATAGTAAACTGTAGTGTATATTAGCAATGCTGAATAAATCCAACTGAAAATATTATTAGGTCAACTAGGTTTGAGTTCTAGATTTTCAGTATGATTATTTGCTTTTAAGAAGACTGAAATATGTAATACGGTCAGTATAATCCTACGTGCATCGAAGCTAACTGAATAATCACCCTTAACTAGATTCTAGAAGTGCACTTATATTTGAACGACCGTATATATACATGGCGACCAGAGAAAGAACCAGTAGTGAGTCATCCTTGCCATCATGACATCTGGCGACCCAGCACATCGATGTGATGGCAGCCTGATGCAAACCGAAAAACACATGGCCTAATTAATCAACAAAATATTTTAATTCCAATGCCTACTTGACACAATGAATTCCTAGCCCCACACGGGATGGTACACGGAAGGAGGACAATGGCCCAAACTTTACATCCGGTGATTTGTATTTCCAAGTGGAAATTGCTTCAGATATGAAGGAGGACAATGGCCCAAACTTTACATCCGGTGATTTGTATTTCCAAGTGGAAATTGCTTCAGACATGAGTTATGACCCTCTGTAGATGATAGTCATGCTAGAAGAGTGTCTCGTCATTGCTGTAAGTCATAATACTTCTTCAACGATATCATATCTACCTAGCTCAGTTGTTGGTTTTCTCTCTTATCCATCTTCTCATGTTCTTTGTTCCGCCATTAAAATTGAAACAGTCATATTCAACTTCAATAATAATCTTAGTTCTCTCTGATACTTCTAATATTCGGAGCATGCGCATCAAAGGCATGCACTCCAAACATGAAGACATATAAGTACACAAAAATATAGCCGATGAATTCAACGGAGTTAACATGACAACAACTCGGTAAAAGCTCTCAAGGGCTCACTTAGGTTGTACGCTAGGATGTGTCCTAACAAATGATATAGAGTTCATGTGGTTAATGACCACGTCAAGCATCTATTTGAGCTTATTGGTACAACCATTGGTGCTATGAAATTAGCATGATAATAACTCAGCAAAAGCCGCTAATGACTCGCTTAGGTCGCATGATAGGATATATCCCGATAAATGATATAGTGTTTACGTGGTTAGTGACCACGTCAAAATATCTCTTTGAGCTTATTGGTGCAACCATTGGTGCTACGAAGCTAGCATGACAACAACTAAAAAACTGCAAGGATCCACTTAGGTCACACAATAGAATGTACCCCGACAAATGATATAGCGTTTGTATAGTTAGTGACCACGTCAAACATCTATTTGAGCTCATAGGTGCAACTGTTGGTGCTATGGTGATACAAGTCAAAACTAACGACAATGGCAAATAGACTAAAACGACGAGGTGCTAAAAAAATGTATTCTTATAAGAATGTTGTTGATGTGCTGTACACTTTGACACCTTCAAATCAAATTATTATTTTTCAATATTAACAATTTAGAAGAAGGAAAAAAAGAATGCAACAAAGGAATCCATCCCTTGATCATCCCATCTGATTCTTAGTGCACCTACCATTATTCAAGGTTGGTGACGTGTGAGCACCGAGCAGTGGAGAGAAGGCGAACCATTTTTTTGTTTGTTTATTGCACCGGAACAATAAGAAACTGGAAGAAGACAGAAAATAGGTTATACAGTAGGCGCATATTTGGCACCAGCTGAGGCCTCGTCGTGCCCCGTATTCTCATTTCTTCGCCGTATTTTCTCTCTCCGGCTCAAGAGTCCGGAGGAAGTAGAGAGAAACTCGAAGAGGAATTAGAGAAAGGTACTGTCCTCCTGAATCCTGATCCCTCTGAGAAATCCTCGATTGGTCAATCCTGTTCTTTAATGCACTGTTGCTGAATATTGGATGTCTCTGCTTTCCTTTCGCGGAGTGGCATCGTGCTCTGTTGATTCTTGCCTTCTTATTTACTATGCCTTAGTCTTGCTCTGCGGTTGGTTTGATTCATTTTTTCCCTTTAATCTTACTACCCCCAATATTTCCCCCTTTGGTTTCCTTGGTTTGCTTCTCGGAAATTTGTGGTTTTTAACAGGATTTTTTGCTGGTGCGGCATAATTTTGGTTCTTGACTGTGCTTGCTTGGGATGAGCTTTAGAATGGTTCGACATTACAAGATGCGTTCTTCTATGAGCTGGCCGCTGTATCGTGGATTGCATGGGGTGGCATCCTGTTTTTTTATTTTTTATTTTTTATTTTTTATTTTTTTTGGGCCGTAGAGTGGATGGAAATCTGCAATCCCTTTTGTTGGATTAGGTGGCTTCAAGCTAATTTTGTGCGAATTGTGGCGATTTCTGGGATTGAATTAGTTTTTGTGATAGAGTCTTCTTGAGAATAGGAAGATATATGTCGAATCAGGTTTGTCAATGTGTGAACTTGTTGATGGGAGCCAAATGCTTGCTGACGTATCTTCCCTATAAGGACCTAATCAAACCTGGCAAGCACTAAATTTATGATAAACAGCACTGATCAGTTCTTATTTATACAAAAATTTCCGGAGAGTTCTTCAGAGCTCAAACTTCTTGGATGAAAATAATTGGCTCAGGATAGTCCACTGAAAGGAGTTTAGGATATCTCTGTGCGCTCTGCCTGCAATATATGTAAATCTGATGCTGATATGGTAGTAGAGTTGGGTACCCTGATTCCCGAGCGAAAAAGGCAGGCTTAATTTGAGGTAGAATTTCTCAGGAATTATGTGGTAGTAAGAAGCAAGTGAAAAGGAACCTAAATAGGAAAAAACACATGCCTTGCTTGGTCATAAGAAACATTATAGCTGTATAAAATAGGTATGCCACCTCCAGTCAGTACTTGATTAATTTCATTGAAAATGGAGGGCTGTAGTAGGTCCCCTTATATATTATGTGTTGTACCTAAACATGGAAATCGCTAGTTGAGGGCATTGTGCATGGTGCATGGAGTACTAGCCCTAGGGTGATGCTTCTTAATTAGGCAGGGAAAAGGATAGAGATCGGTTTGACATATGTTCCATTTGTAGCTATACTGGATATTTCTGCATGTCCCCCCTGGAGCAGTTAGTTTCTGAATTATGATCTTTATACTTGTGGCAGGATTGTTATGTTATTTTTTTATTTGTTCATATTTATGCTTGTCGGTTTGTCTTTTCTGTTGAATATCTATCGTCTATACCCTATTGCACTTCAAGTGACTATGCAAAACCATATTCCAGCGAATGATTATGAATCAAAATAAGAGGACGTTTCCATCAATTACCCTTGTTATTTAGCAAGTCATTACCAATTCAGCTGATTAAATTCTGGCAACTTGCCATGATGGTTACTTTAGTTGTCAATCATATGATTTCTCAGAAGTACCTGAAGCTAAGTGTTGCTTGGGCTAAGGATACCAGCTCATAGTGCTCACCCTTTTGCGGGAAATGGAGGATCATCCAGTCCATCCCATGTCTAAGTCCAACCATGTAAGTTGTTGCTATTTATGTTGGAAACCTGGGGTGTTGCTGGCTTGCTAAACCACAAATAATAAACTTATTAGCAAGGCTACATGTGTAGGGCTTCTTGTCAGGAAATGGCTATCAGATGAAGCAATTAGGTCATAAAATCCACAATAGGGACTCATCTTCAGAGTCCGATCAGTCTCACCAAGAAGCATCCGCAGTGAGTGAGAGCAGTCTAAATGAACAACACACCTCAACACAATCTGGTAACCCATCATCTTTAACCACATTATCAGTTATCATGTTCTTTTTGCATCTTTTTTTTATACAACTTGGTATGGAATTATTTCACAAGAGATGTGATGAACTGATGATAGTTCCAGGTTGATGTATTCAGATACCTTCAATGATTTATTTACAAGCTCAGCTATGCTATAGTGCTAGTATCTCATGGTAGTCGTAAGTTTTACCTAGAGCTAATGCAGTTGCAATGCTAGACAGCCATTTTCAGATTTTTATGGGTGCTCCTTGAGTGCTTGTCAGTGCCTCCACAAATCTTCATACGGGCTCAAATTAGAATTGGGCGTATCAAAAAAATTCACTTGTGCTGTAGATGATCCTCTATTTTTTTTTTAAAAAAAAAACCTTGGCTCCTGCTACCAGTTTCACCAATGCCTTAACTCGTCTTTTGAGAAATCTGAAATATCTTATGCTTTGATGTTTCTTTTGCTTTGTTACTGACCTGCCCTCCAACAATGCTCCCAATTCCCAAGCATCATATATAATTAGGTGAGTTGATGTGCTAAAACCATCGTGACAGTTGGTTCTTTTTTTCTTCAGACAATGATGATGGTCATGGGAAGCATAATCAGGACACAGTGAAGTCAGTAGTGTCATTGGGGGAACAAGGATCGGCCTTTTTGGCCCCAAAACTAGATTACAGCCCATCTTTTGTAAGTTCCATGTCATAGTGAGAATTGCTGCTTTCTTAAATCTTATGAACTGATTTGAGCTAACTTCCTTCATTGTGTTTCAGGCTTGTATTCCTTGCACCGCTGATGCTTATTATGGTGGGGTTTTGACAGGATATCCCCCACATGCCATTGTAAGTTCACTCTAATTTTTCAGTTTCTGACCACATTCTGTGAATAAATCTTATACATTCAGAGGTTATAAGATCATATAATAATTTCTCTTTGATTCATTTGCAATTTTTTTAGATTCAGAGATCTCATTCATCCTTGTATGTTACCAGTTATGAAGCCTCCTTGTGAAAGACATTCCTTCTGTTTCCTTCTTGCTGAATTTGATTATTGTTGAAAAGCAACAGAAATGATAAAAATCCAGTTCTTTTACATGAAGCTCTGGAATGCACAAACAATTGTTGTGGCATTTTTGGAGCAACGGTTGTAGTTTTTTAATTTGCACGGAACTTAATGGAAGCTATTTATGCTCTTTTCTGATAAAAAAATTGAAGGATTACAAAATCATACTTGCATCCTGACACATTTTTGTCTATGGCATGCTAGCTGCCATTCTCTATACCACATAGGCTCCTGCATATCACAAAACCTTTTCTTTGTGAAACTGATGTCCCAGCATTAATACCATCAGTTTGTGTATTATTTGCCTATAGGTTCATCCCCAGCAAAATGATACAACATACTCTCGGGTTCCGTTGACTGTTGAACCTGTGGCAGAAGAGCCAATATTTGTTAACGCAAAGCAATACCATGCAATCCTTAGGAGGAGGCAGATACGTGCTAAATTGGAGGCCCAAAATAAGCTGGTGAAAGGTCGGAAGGTAACACCTAGTAATTTTGTTCGTTCCTTGTACTGGTTTGGTAAAAGAGATGCTTTTATTAGTCCTTCAGACTTCGGTATGTGCTGCACACATAGTTTTGACTACAAATTCAGTAGGCTTTCCTTGGTCATATTCTCTCTCTCTCTCTCTCTCTCTCTCTCTCTCTCTCTCTCTCTCTCTCTCTCTTTTTGCGATCTTCCTTGGTCATATTCAAAGGATTGTCACGGAAGCCCCTCTGGATATAAAATTTTCATTCACTTAACTCTTTTTTTAGCAAAATGTCATTTAGAACTTGTGCCACACAAGCATTTTTGTAACAGTCAGATAGATGCATAATAATTGTTTCTTTCGCTATTACTAGCGACACTAAGCATTCCTTTCTGATTTGGAAGTTGCATGAATCAGTCCTCCTGCATTTTAGTTACAGCTATATATTTTACCTGGCAAATACACGTTACAATAATTTCCCTTTCTTCTCAGCCATACCTTCATGAATCTCGACACCGGCACGCCATGAAGCGGGCTCGTGGATCAGGAGGGAGGTTCCTCAACTCAAAGCAGCTCCAGGAGCAGAACCAGCAGCATCAGGCATCAGGTGGTTCAAGCTGCACAAAGGCCATCGGCAATAACATGAGCTCCCAGAGTGGCTTCACTCGCACGCCTTCGACAACCTCTTCCCCTGACACCCCAAGTGCTTTGAGGGCAAACCAGGAGCGCATTTGCTTCCCCTCGGCTGGCTTCCGTCCCACGATGAACTTCAGCGCACAAGGTGGAGGAGACGCAAAGCTTGCAAATGGCATGCAGCAGCGTGTTTCCTTCATCAGGTGAAGAAAGTGAAGTGGGGCACAGCACCACCACCTGGTTCACTGCCTGTGGCAACTCATCCTTGGCTTATGAAATTATGAATATGTAATGGACATGTAGCTTTAATCTCAGAATTACCAAAGATATGCGAGTCCTTTTAAGTTTCCTGTAGTTAAAAGAACTGATTGGTTATGCGTTTGTTTCCGGAGACTGAAATCCGTACTTGAATTACTACCTTGTACCGAGTTCTGAGGTGAAGACCTGGAAACTTGCTCTTGTGGTAGGTTCAGTACCTGTTGCTTTTGTATCTGCTAGGTTGGCTCTGCAATTTCCAATATCTGATTTCTAGTATGCTTTTGATTCTACCCGCTGGTTTTTATCAGCTTTTGCATTTGCTGTGACAACTTACCAAACATCACCTTAGGCTTATCCTAGAAGCACTAAAGCATTAGCTTTTCTACCATGAACTTGAGAATGATGGTATATATACTCCACGACATTTGCGACAAAATGTCCAAAAGAAATCAGAAAACGAAATAAATATCACCAACTTTGATTTTGTTTGACTTGTTCTTTGTGGGAGTAGTAAATGGAAGTCTTGTTTATGTCACATTTAACGTCCAGTGTCATTGCCTGATACCAAATGTTTCCTAGTCTTGACGTTTCCACAACAACCAAAAAAAAAAAACACTCGACTAAAAGGGAGAGACGTCCACCCTATAGCATTAATATGCAACCCTAGTCTGCACGTTTCATCTACATTGTCACAGCAGTGGTGCAGAGATGCTAGGACTGAGCAGAAATAACGATGAGTCAGACAGACGATAAAATCCAAGAATAAATCACTTGCATATTGTTACTTAGCAAAGGGAAAGTGTGGAGACGCCCTCAATAAAGGTCAGGAAAACGCCAAAGTATAGAACGTGTTCTTGAGCTCAAATTGTTAGAAAAGCTGAGCAGAACTCGGGTTTTACAAGTAGTTCTTAGCCAACTGCATCAATTTACAGCCCCACACGTAGACAATTTACAACTTGGGCAAAAAGTATGAAGGGGAAAATGGAAAATCAGTCTCTAGTTTTAAATGGAAGCACTCAACCTCAGCACCATCTCAAGCCTCTCGGCCTTGCGGTAGTCATTATCAGTAAGAGATCCAGCAGGAAAAGGTGTAACCTCCAGAACCAGGTGAGGAGTAGGAAGCTCATCGAACAAAGCTCTTACGTTGTAGCAGCACACGCTCTCTCCATGAGCACTTTCCCTCCTTATTTGGCAACCCTGATTGGTAATTTAAACAGTCGGATGACCGATTTAGGAACAAGCGAACAAGCACAAAACAGATGTTTAACACCTCGCTATTGACAGGTAAGAGATATACTTGTATAGAAAACGATGCATAAAAGGGCAGACAAGTGCACTTGCTCTGGCCCAAGATTTTTTTTTTTACCTTGTGAGTGGAAGCATCCACAAAGTGGTCATCTTGGGACAGAACTGAAGCAATCTCTTTAAGAAGCCGCCTGCCTTCTTCCGTTGATCGAACTCGGTAAGTTCTCTTCAGTGTGCCTTTGGTCGTTGGCCTCCATTTGCTAACTAGCTTCCTCTTATCCTGAGCTTCGTTTTCACCTGATCAACAAGAATAGGCACTAGATTAGTCACCTCCATGTGTATGGAACCATAAGCAGTAGATATAGGTAGAATCGTTGTCCATTACATAACAATGCATAGCTACAGTTTTTGCAACAATAAGCAGTATATATGTTCCATCTATAATATTTCTTTGAATTGCATCATCGTAAATACATCAGCGATACATATCTACAGTACAGGACCTAGAAATTTCAAATGATTATAAAAAACATGATGGTCTACATGTGAACTGCTTCAGTCATTTATTGCTTGGGTTACGTTTAGGTTCTTAGCCAAATCTACAGGAATCTAATTAGCATTACAAATGCAGATTGAGGGGTTAATAGTTCTAACATACTGTATCAAACAGCGGAAAAGTATGGCCCCGATATAGAGAATTTTAACACAGGAAATGGAATATTCAATCTTTGATAAAAGCCAAAAGTGTTCAATTTCAAGAAATATAAAACTCAGGAGTTGGAAGTAGGAACAATAATCCACTCTATTTGCAGAGATCTTTTACAACAATACCGGCACTAACATTTACAGTAGGGTAAAAGAACTGCTCCCTCATTGAAAACAATATTGGTCAGTCTCAGTCTGCCCTTCCTAGCTAGCAATTGTTTGTAGAGAGACTCTTGTAAAAGTGACCACTAAACACGAAAGCCAATCAAAATGAAAGATTTAACATACCTATGCAGACATTGATAAGTCAGTTTCTTTCATAGTATTAACTATGAAGTATTTAAGTCTAAAAAAAACCCATATGTAACTTCCATGTAAACCATCTCGGGTGTTCTACCCTCGTCCCACAAGTGTGTCAAACATTCTCATTCACATATCAATCATGAACACACAGACAGAATAACATATCCTCTTGGACATGGTACAGTTTTAATAGTTTCAACCCAATGCGCGACCCCATGACAATGCAGTAAGTTGACAACCTTTTCCTATATCTCAAAATTTGCTGCCCTCTAAACTTCGACATAACCCATCCTCACAATTCACAAACACGTGTGTTTCCATCCTTTTGGCTACAGAATTGACAAATCCCATCCAAACATTCGAAACAGCCTATCACCATGTATTTGCTCCTTACTAGCCAACAGAAAGTTCACTACCCATCAGATTCTAAAAGGAATACTATCTTTTATCAGAATCCAGATTATCCTAGCACATACAGATGCAGAACCGTATGAATCTTTCACACGGTACCTTCTTTCACTAAACAGAGCATGAGAGATAAATCAGAAATGCATAAACAAAAAATAAATAAATAAAATTTGAAACTGCACGAAACCTGAGGCGCCGCCACGGAGCTTCTCTGCCCACTTGGAGAACCCTAGGTCGCTGCCCCCGGCGCCGTCCTCGCCGCCGATCTCTGCGCACCACACGAACAACAAAAACCTCAAAACCACTCCCCATTCCCGAACCAAACAGCACGAATCGAACCCGCCGTGGTGAGACGCCGACTACCGACCGTGGGAGAGGAAGGGGTTGCGCGGCGAGCCGGCGAGCCCGACCTGGAGGAGCGCGTAGTAGAGGCAGAGCCGGCCGGCCCAGACCAGCACGGGGCCCTCGAGCAGCGACGCCGCGATGGGGACCGCGGCGGCCGCGGAGAACGCGGCGGCGCGCCTCGGAGGGGGAGTGCGGACGAGGGAGGGGAGGAAGGGGGTCTTCGCGGCCGCCGCCGGCGAGCGGAGGGAGAGGGGGTAAGGGGAGGCGGTGGGGGCGTGGAGGAGGTAGGCGAGCATGGCGACCGGCGATGTGGGCTACCTGCAGCTGAAGTGTCCGTGTGCGCGCGTCTGCGTTTTTGTGTTCAGTGCTTCAGTTCTAGAGTAGACTGTAGAGAAGAGGAAAAAAAAAGAATACGAGAAGAGAAAATATCTTGGTTTTTTCTTGTTTTGTTCAAGGATTTTTGTGGTAGAAATTTTGGTAGAACCTTACGCAAAAATGCAAAATCCAAGCTGCAATGGAGCCATCCCTTCGTTTCATTATATTTTATTTGTTTTTGGCAAAACAGCCTTGTTTCGAAAAATTTCTGAGTAGGCAGTTAAGCACAGATGTGTGCCGATTGCAGCTGTAATATGTAACTAGAAAATTTAAGAAGTTTTGAACGTTGGCGTTCCTAAAAGTATCCAAATTCACTGATTTTGGATACTTTTGTGTACACCGCCGTTCAAATTCTTAAGGTGATTACCCATTCTCATCTCCATTGCCTTTTCATATGATTAAGTAATATGTATCCTGCATTTCAGCCATTTTATTTGCCGTAACACCATCCTGCACGTGGACGTCTCGGATAATGGCGAAGGACCGGAGGAGAGAGAGTGCGACAGGTAGGACGTAGAGATGATAAAATCTTCAGGCAGGAGACACGTGTCGTACATCTACTGGCTGGTTTCTTGTCGAGGAAAATGATGTGTTTTCGATGGTATTCGCTGGTCATGAGAATCAAACAAGATCATGCGAAACCTGGCAGGCCCAGACTGCCAAGACAAAACCAGTCGATAAACTTTGACAGGCTTTGCAGCATGAAACTAACTATGAATGCTATGCAGCTGGTACTACTATAAGGTTCAGAATAAACTCCACAATGCTCAGATAGGACCATCAACATTTTTTGGTATTATCAGCAGATGAACTTTACAGCTTTGCACATTCACGATCAGACATGATTGAACTGTATATGTTCATTCACAGCGCCCTATGTGTGTGTATGTGACTGTGAGAGATCACTCACTACTTTGCACCCTCTTCCTCCCCCTCTTCTTCCTTCCATACTGGAAGGATCCCTTGCCCAGCCAACCTCTTGTAAACCCAGAAGACCACATACTTGGCGGTTATCCTCTTCTCATCAATCAGGAACGGCTCGATGGTGCTGACTTCATGGCTGTAAGACGATAGCGCAAAGCCCTTCGGTCCTACATTATTCATTATGAGATCAGATTAGAGTGTGCCTCTTACTAATTTAGACCCTGTTTAGCAGAGCTACAGCTTCGAGATATATGTAAGATTTGAAGTTTGTAAGAATAAAATAAAATGGTTTAAATATCTGTTTTTTCTGAGCTATAGATGATCAGCTCTAAGAATTCTTAGAGCTGAAGCTCTACTAGACCCTCTTTATGGTAGAATCTATCTTTAGCGACAAAGCAATGCAGGTTATGGGCTATCCTACAACAAAGTAAATGGAAACAGAACTGATGGTTCTTGTCTCGTCTAGGTATGCTGTGCAATATTCAGTAATAAGAAGGCAGAGCTCCTGCCATTTTTTTGAGAGAAAAAAAGTATGGTAATGTTCAACGAGAAAATCTTTAGTTGCAAAGTACTGCAAATTATGATCCATCCTACTGTTGTTAAAAAAAAACTCTATCCTACTGCAAAGCAGATAGAAATAATCTGATGTTTTTCATCTAAGTATGCCGTATAGTATTCAGTGTAACTTTGTAAGCATGGTAATGTTTAATGAGAAATTCAAAAGTTCGTTAGCGAGGGCCTGAAGTATAGGTTATGCCCCAATGATGATCGATGAAGGATCTTCCTATCATCAGAACTTTCAGCAAGGAAAACAGCATTGTACCTGTGAGGTCTCCTTTCGGAAAGAAGGCCCAAAAATAATAAGGGACGTCATCCTTTATGAAGGAACCCTCCAGCTGCAATCCATCAGCACTAGAAGGATTAAACATATGCCAACTGTTTTGTCAAAACACATTATTGATCAGTTTATCGTTCTCCATTATATTGTTCCAGAAATTCATAAACTGCACAACACAAACACTTCTCCTGATGAGGTTAGTAACATTAAGCCGAGACAATTTCCCACTCAAGACTGAAATTTGGCGGCTCCTCTTGACAGTGGTTTTGGTATGCATTGGTGCAAAAACGCTCAGAGCCATCAGTTGGACGATGCATGTTCAAACAGGCCCTCAAAGAATCACATCACCACTGCCTATGATATATTGATACGCATGGCTGCCTGCTAGTATATGCAGGTTCCAGGTGCTAACTACGATCCGCAACTCAAACTAGAGCATTTATACCTTGCACGCTAGTGCGAATGACTGTACAATACCAATGCCACATCCCAAACTCCAGTGTTTGTAGTTCTGTAACAGTTACCACTCACCAGCTAGTTACAAACTAACATTTTACAGGTTAGTCAGTACTCTACTCACCGTGTTGTTTTGGAAGGAGAGCTCGACTCGGGACACGTTCTCCGCCTCCAGGGCGGCCTTCAGCGGAGGGATGATCTCCTCCTGCATCATCTCCGGCAGCGGCTTGGCCGGGGCCTTCTTCGGCTTCGCGGCCGCCTTTGCCGCTGCTGTGGCTTCCTTCTTGTCATCGGCTGCATCCTTCTTCTCGCTAACTGCACCAAAATAACAACAAAAGGAAGTTAGCACTATAGAGTTTAGGGCATTAACAATATTAAGTGCTTAAGGAAAGAGAGTATTAATCACTTACATAATTATAATTTTCAATACAAAGAAAGACTACATATTCTTAAACATAATTATTAATTATCTTGTTAATATTAATATAAACAGCAGCGCTTAAGTAAGCATCTTATACTCCACCAAAGTGCATGTGTCTGACAGTTAAGAACCATAAGTATCTACTCTAAGCACCTCATTATACATATTCTCGTAGACCAGGGTTCACACTTCCAACATTACTAAGGCTCGCTTAGTACCGATGAATGAGTTAAGATCACTTCTTTACAATAGCAACAGCAAGCGTTGGCCGCAATTAAGTTTTTCAAGAGAAATTGGCCGTAACTAAGCTGGTGGGGGGGGGGGGGGGGTACCAGTGGTGGAGGTGGATGACTCCTGCACGGCCGAGCAGGAGGCGGCGGAGCTGCCGGCGCGGGGGAAGGCGACGGCGAGCGGCAGCCGCTTCCGGAAGAGCGGGACGCCTGAGCACCTGCACACTGCATGGCCGGTGAGAGGGCTCAGCCTCAGACAGTGCAAAGGCTGAGGCGCCATAGGAGTCGTCGGCTGAATTGGCGCGCGCGCAAGCGCGAACCAACGACCAATGGTTTTTCGTCGTCCACAAGAGGCGATCGGCGTGTCAGGCGAGCTGATCAGCGCGTGAGATCAGAGGTGTTGGAGCATCGAAGGATTGAAGAGAGGATGGGGGTTGAGGAGGAGGCCGGTTAACCGGAGACGGCCAAACGTGGGGCTTGGTTCGTCAGTGGCAGGTGGTTCCTGTCCACTGGTTCAGTTGGACGGTATTGATTTGGCGCCACGCTATCTGCTCGGTCGGCCAGCGGCCCTCGCGCCAGGCGCAGCACGGACGGTTGCCTCTGAGCCAGCCGTTTCGTTCACGGTCACCGGACCCCCTCAGATTAAAGATCTATGCTTCATGATCCAGCTTACAAAGCAAATGCCATCTCGTGTTTAGAGAAAAAAAAAATACCTAACGACATATGTATTGTAACGAAAATATAAATATTAGATATAATAATATCAAATATAAACTCGTAGTATGAAAATATAGATGTGTCATGAGAGCGTTACCGAATGAATATATGGAGAGCGATATCGTAGTTTGATTTTAGATAAAATCGAAAAAAGAGAAGTAAATTACCTACTAATTTCCCTCCTAATTTTTTATTTATTTTTATTATTAAAATAGGTCTTATATTCATAGCCGGTAACGGAACAGAGAAGCTGAATAACAAGTGTGGATGATAAAAATGAGTAAATTATTTAAAATTTAAAGACTTTTATTAGATAGGAGAAGAGTAAGCAAAGAGGTGACACGGAAACCATGTTTTATTTAGAGAAAATTTGTAAACAATTAAAAAGCAACATTATGCGAGTAGAAAAGAATCGCTAGCATATCACTGACAAATAGCTCTAGGTCCCCAGGCAAATCCACCGAGGCGCCGATGAAGGCAGAGAGATGTTCGTAGTTTTCCATAGCCACCGCCGACAATGTCTGTTCAGGTACCCTCCCCATCTCAACGTCAATGACAAATGGCCCTCGTGGGCCGAGACGCACCAGCCTCGGCCCAAAATTACCCCACTTTTGACTTGCCCGCCACGCCTCGTCTCTGTGCTTCGCCGCAAAGTAGGCCACGCCATATGTCTGGTGGCCACATACACGGCCTGATTCCCCTCGCTTTGACAAAAGGGTGGGTTTGTCTCAGAAAAAAAAAAACTTTGAAGCAACAGCTCTCATGTAGGTGCAGCGTCCCTACACACTCCAGTATTTCCCTCCTCTCCTTTCACCTCTGAAGAAAAAGTATTCTCCCCTTTCCTTATTCGACAGTTCCCATTTCCCACACAAGAGGCTACCCAAGGAAGAAGGGATGAAGAAAGACAACTGATGTCGCTGCTCTCTCACCGGAGCCGGGAGCCATCAAATCCTTTCCCTTCCCGCCCGACTGCCCCATGCCCATGCTGCGGTGCCCCGCCCTGCATGCCGATGCTGCCCATCACGGGTGCAACGTGCTCAACTACTGTTGCTTGCCTACCAATCTCACACACTCATCTTTATCGCCATTCCACACACCGATCAGTAGACCCGCACCACATGCTCAAACGAGCTTACACAC
Organism: Phragmites australis; assembly: GCF_958298935.1. Lineage (NCBI taxonomy): Eukaryota > Viridiplantae > Streptophyta > Magnoliopsida > Poales > Poaceae > Phragmites > Phragmites australis. The sequence continues at coordinate 26,863,580 of NC_084934.1, read as the reverse complement.
GCAGCACCATGAATCCGAACCACATGATGCTCGGTATAGCTCAGGTCCATCGATGGGATGGAGGTGGGACTAAGGGATCAACCGTGCAGTAACTCGCCATGATTCCCAAACCGGGGCTGTTTGATTTAAACACAAAATTGTCATTGGGAGGTCAAGCTAAATTTTGGTATGCCTAAAGTCAGGATCACCAATTTGATGGCTAAGGTTTTAGCCAATATTGACCTCCAAAATGAACTAGGTGCCCAAATGAGAGAGGTGTCAAACCAAATTTTTATACCCAACTAAACGGTGGCCAAATTTGATCAAAACTACTAAATTTTGGCTTAACCATATTAGACACACTAGTTTACCAAAACAAACAGCCCCAAATTCACCCGCCTACTGGCCGAAAATTTTCCCAGACCACTCTTACCACAAGACACCCGCCGTGAGCGCCTGACTCGCGGGTCCCGGGGATGCACACGCCGCGACCAGGTCTCGAGGCGCACCACACTACTTTTATTCTCCGCCCCGAGACGTGTCAAACTTGGGGTGTCACATTTATCCAAGCCAGCGGGGCCCGCCACAGTTGCACAGGGGCAGCACCGTAATTAAACCACCAGTACTAAATAAAGGCGGGCCATGCTTCGGATTTTGCTAACTGCATTTCACAAAAGACTTGTAATTTTTCTAAGATTGCTATTGGTCAAATGACTAAGAGTCTTCTTTTGAGATTGAAGCAGGTGATAGTTCATACTATTGCAATGTTTTTCTGCTGCTATTGTAGAGCAGCTCTCACAAATACCACACTATTAAACAAGTACTTACTCAACGCTCGTTTTAGTCATATGGATTGAAAGAAATGTGTCCTGGTAGGAAACATGTGTACTGGAATCATATTTTGTTGATATTTATGGGTGTATGTATTTATAATATAGGAGTATTTCATGTGATAAATAGTATGTACATGTAGCATGCGAGTATATAAGATCATTTAAGTGATATGTATACTTTTTTAAGGTGGTTTGTACATATTTTTTTAGTATATTACATTTTATATACAAATATGAAGTTGTTACCAAAATCTATTAAAATTGATGGACTTCTTTTCAAAAAAAATTTATGTAATTCACGTTAGAGTATCTTAGAATGAGTATATAAAGGAGTATATCTAGTTCATTTATGTAGTATATATATATATATTGTTGTAGTGTATATATATTTTAAAAATTTGATGGTTTTGGAGGAATCGGTTCTCAAAACTCTAAGACCTCGACAAAATATTCACTAGGCATGCCTTACTAACCATCTCACCCTCACAACAAAATTTACTTTTGTTTAAAATATTATTCTTAAGAGTAGTTTATAAGATGTCTTAAACATACAAAACATTATCTCTAGATAACAAAAAAAAAAGTCTCAAATATCATCTCTACAATATACAATTAATGTCAAAATGTCAAGAAAAAGGCATCTACATCATTTTTTATTGATAATTTACAAAATGCCTCAAAGAATACCTTAACAGTCCATTTCACATAGCCTTTGTTCATAATGTCTGAATAATGTTTCTACGCTTTGAGACACCTACTAAAGTGCTACAACAAATATCTTTATAGTATAATATGTTAATTTATAGAGGCAAGCTAGAAAATATTTATAGCAAAGTGCCTCTATAGATAGTTTTTGTTGTAGTGGTAAAATCTTGTAATATCTCTATTAAGCCAGTGACACACGTCGACATATGTAGCAGTTGTACATGATCACCATTTCAATTCCAGTGATTAATTCGTTTTGACAATTTTTCACACACGAGATTTCATGAATGGTTCCACCCCTGACAGGTAAATAAAGAGATTTCTAAGCAAGGTGATCAATATAGATAGAAGCAGCAGATGGGTTTTTTTTCTTCTTCTCTGTTTTCTCTTGGTTTGGGGCGGTTGGGGGCGAGGAGAGGGATGGGAGGCGGTTTTTAAAAAAAAGCATGATCGAGAACTAAAAATAGAATCATGAGAGAAAGTACAGGTAAATGACAGTGGGTAGGCCAATGATTCAATGACATGATCCTCTTACGACTCTACGAGTGGATAGACCTGATGACGATATCGCATGCATGTGGTTGCACTTACACCACATAGTGAGCACATAATTAAGTGTTCAAATATCAGCACAATAAAAGTCATCTCACTTAGGATCTCGCTAACATTATTGGATTATTGACTAGTGGGGGGGGGGGGGGTTATCAGCCAGCAAACTTACAGGATTCGATACTAGGGTGATCGTCTGTCCCTGTTCGAGTTTTTTTCTTACTCTAGCTCCAAATTATATATCTAGCCTTTTTTGTCCAAGCTAAGTGAAGGGAACAACCTAAAGAGCAAATAGAACACCATTCCGTGCACGATGGTTGCGCTTTTCGTTCCTCTTCCCGTTCGTTTCTGTTCTGCATGCGAAGGAAGGGGCGTGCATGGACTCGGGCTACAGGCTTAGGCTACCTCCAACGGAGCTGGTAAAAGGATCCCCTATTACTGTGCCGACGATTTTTTATCTTTTGCCGATCGAAACGGGAGGCAAACTACTCCAATAACATCGGCATCGACCTGTACAGGAATACAGGCACAAAGCCAACGTCCCCAAACTTGCGGACGAAAAATAGACTCCGTATTATTGTAGCAAGAGGATGACTGTAGGTCTGAGGAGAGATAGAAAGTAATAGAAGGTAAGAAATATGGTAGCTGTTGGAGATAAAAAAAATAGAAGATGCTGTAATAGTGTTATAAGGGATAGATTTTTAGAGTAACTATTAGAGATGACCTAAGGTACTGTTTGTTTTTTATTTTTGTTTTGTTTCTACTGCTGTCAGAAATCAGAAGTTAGAACAAACATGATTTTGAAGAACTAGTTTCTGTAGAAGCCAAAAGCCCGCTTCTAATGAAAATGAACTAGATATTTTTTTAGAAACTATATACTGAGAAGCCAAAAATTTATTATAGAAGCTAACAAACTATTTCTAAAAACAATTTTTCAGACAAACTAAAAACATAATTTTTTAAAAAAACTCAAAAACAGAAACCCAAATAAACATACGCTTAAGTATACGTCTTGCTTGCTTTGCCTGAGTTGCTTCGTCATGCGTTGGGGACAATAGTGATTGATGTTCAGGAAGATAAGAAATGTGTGCATCAATTAAGCTTGCGAGTTTTCTTTGTGATGCGCGCTTCTATCAAATACGACGGCGAGATTTGACCCTGTTCATCTATTCTATTGCTATATAAAACAGGAGGTGTTTCAAAACCTCTTCTCCTTACTCTTCTTCTATTTAATAAAAACCATAAAATTTAAATAATTTATCTATTTTTTTCATCAATCCTCATTCTCCAGCCTCACTGTCTTGTTACCGGCTACAGATATGAGATCGGGTTTTACTAATAAAAATAAATGAAAAAATTAGGAGGGAAAGCAGATAATTTTTTGCTTCTTTTTCGGATCATATTTGAAACCAAACTATAGCATCGCTCCCGATATATTCGTTCGACAGTGCTTCTATGGTATATTTATATCTTCATAACTTGAATTTATAATTTATATTATCATACCTAATATTTATATTTTTATTGTAATACACAGACATTTACTTGGTCTTTCTTTCCTGTGCCGGTCTCCTGCTAGCCACTTGGGCTCAAATCGTACGAGCCATTCGGTATGGGCGTCTTCATGTGTCCATGTCCAACACCACCAAAATGACCCATTTGGCCATTTGGGCTCAAATCTTCGAACTAGCTCGAAAGTGGGAATTTCTTTATTTTTATATTTTTATATTTTTATATTTGCAAAAATACGTGGTTATTTTAAAATATTGCATATCTAAGCTATTGTCGTCTGTTGGATGGCCGACACTAAGATGTCGTTCTTCTAACAGGCGACATCTTTAAAAAATAAAGGTGTCGCCCGTTCAACAGACGACACTTTAAAAAAAATCAAAAAACATTGCATTCTATTACTCTCAAAATTCGAAATAGTTATAAAAAATTCTAGAAAAAATATATGTCGTAAGGGATACTATAATCTAGCTCTCAAAATAAATTGAGACAAAACTATGATTTGTACAATGAGAAACAAAAAAGGCAAATTTCTGTACGTAGACAAGTTATTGTTTGAGTTGATTTTTTTTAGAGATGGATTATAGAATCCTCTATAAAATATTTTTTTAGAATTTTTCATGATAATTTTGATATTGTTTTGAATTTTGAGAGCAATGGAACAGTGTTCTTTGATTTTTAAAGGTGTTGCTCGTTGAATGAGCGGCATCTTTACTTTTTTACCGTTGAAAGGGCGATATTTTGGTGCCGCTCATCCAAGGAGCAACGGTAATCTAGATGTGTAATATTTTAAAATGATTATATATCTGTATAAATATTAGAATATAAAGATATAAAAATAAAGAAAATTCTCGAAATTGGACACACGAGCCCAAAAGTCGCAGCCGCATGCCGAACTAGCCAACTTTTTATTTTCTAATTTGGAAGAAATAGACGTCAGTTTGAAAAAATAATAAAAATAGACATTTGTCGCCTTTCGAAAGACAAGAAATAAATCTCTGCTAAATTAGAAAATAAAAAAATAAAAAAATCAAACTACACACTCCCTAACAAAAATCCAAACTCGGGCCCAATGTCAGCCTCACTAGCCACTCCTGAACCGAACACACTACACCCCACTCCACTTCCCGCTGCTACCACTCTAGCCCGCCGGAGCCATGAAGTCTATCGCTGACCACCACGGCCTCCACTCCCCTTCGACGTCGTCGGCGACCAAGATCTCCATCCCCTTCTCATCTGGCGACACATCCCTGTTTGGAAAAGGGAGGTACAAGACTTGGGCTCTCGCTGCTATCGCTCTCCTCGCGCGACGACAACAACTAGTTAATCCATAACCCTTACGAATTCCATGGCCACAAAATGAACAGCATGCGAGTGCTATCGTGCCAGCACAGTCAGCTACTCAGCTATGCACTGTACGAAACCTCCACAAACCGCCATGTCAGCGCGCTTTAAGCGACAGTTTTCGACGATTACGTAAACGAAATGGCCCTCTAATTCCTCGCGAGATGGAAAACGGCCCTCTAATTCCTCGAGAGAAGGAAAATGGCCCCTCCGAAAGAACTTGGCAGCCGAACGAAGCCGTGCACACAATTCCATAGCACGGCCCCTTTCGCCCTCACGGATGCGTGCGCCGAGGAAAAATGAAGGCGATCAGAGCTAGCGCGGCCGCCGGGCGCGGCCCGGCCCGTATTTAATGTCGTCATCACCACTTTCCTCACGCCTCCAACGTCTCGCGTTCCATTCCATCCTCACCATTCTCGTATCATCATCGTCGTCACCCCTCTCATGTCATGCAAATATGCAATGCAGCGTGCGGTGTGAAGCAACCCCACCGTACTCTATATATTCATTCTTCCCGGCCCTAAGCTCCCTCCCCGTCTCCCAAGCTAAGCAGCTAACCACACTACACCATAGTTGCGAGCTGTTTGGCGTCACGTGCACAGCACACTGGTTCTCTCTACGTGACAACCTGACCCGAGGCTAAGCTAGCTAGGCCATGGCCATGGCCGCCGCGGGGGGCAGGAACTGCAGGCGCCTCTGCGCGGCCGTTCTCGTCCTCGTGTTCATCGCAGCCGTCGACTCTGTCCCGGAGGGAGCCGGCGCCGGGGACAGCGGGTTCATAACGTGGGACGACCTCAGCATGCCGTCCGCCGTGGCCGGCACCTCCGCCGGTGGCGTTGGCGTTGGCGTTGGCAAGGCGGCAGGGGAGGACCGTGGCGTCCGGACGACGACGATCGTGGTGTCGCAGGACGGGACGGGGCACTCGCGGACCGTGCAGGGCGCCGTTGACATGGTGCCCGCCGGCAACCGCCGTCGGGTCAAGATCCTCGTCCGGCCGGGCGTGTACAGGTGCGTGATCGGCCGCCGCCGCCGCCCGCCCGCAGCGATGCTTTGCTTTGCCTCCTCCACTACCGCCTCTCTTCTCTTGCAGTAACTGCCTCAGCGTTAATGGGTTGTTAAGTGATCACGACGTGTGTTCGACTGTTCGTCTCCCTCTTGCCTCTTCTCTTAGCTGCAACTCTTCTCAAAGTTCATTTCAAAAAAAAAAAAACCTCTTTTCCCTCACCCTTTTGTTTTGTTTTGCTAGTTTTGGACAGCCAGTTCATCGAGTGTTCTACTAGTAGCAGTTTTCCATTTTTCGCAGTGTTCAAAACTTGGAAGCAACTGGTGCATGAAGTGGCATTTAGCTTGTGGAACTGCATTTTGCAGGCCCAGCAAGTACGAGCTGTATTCGTACAGCATCCTAATTTTGGTACGACATGGTCATATGTCCATGGCAAGGTGTAACAATTAAGGTAGGTGTGCAATGCAATGGCAGGGAGAAGGTGACGGTGCCGATCACGAAGCCCTTCGTGTCGCTCATCGGCATGGACACCGGCCGCACGGTGATCACGTGGCACGCCAAGGCGTCGGACGTCGACCCGTCGGGGCACCAGATCGGCACCTTCTACTCCGCCTCCGTCGCCGTCGAGGCCGACTACTTCTGCGCCAGCCACATCACCTTCGAGGTATACACACACTGTGATCTTGCGCCCAAGTGGTTGTGCTAGCTTGTGCGTGACATGGGTGCATATACACATCTCTGTGATCCGCAGAACTCCGCGCCGGCGGCGGCGCCGGGAGCCGTGGGGCAGCAGGCGGTGGCGCTGCGGCTGTCCGGCGACAAGACCATGCTGTACAGGTGCAGGATCCTGGGGACGCAGGACACGCTATTCGACAACATCGGCAGGCACTACCTGTACAACTGCGACATCCAGGGTTCGATTGATTTCATATTTGGGAACGCAAGGTCCTTGTACCAGGTACCTAAAAGATTATAATCTGTTACTAATGTTTATTCACCATGCCCAAATTTACTCAAAGTTTTTGCGATGATTTGAATTACGTGATGTTGCTTTCAGAGAGAGAGAGACTTCGGTCTAGACTACTGGTTTTATGATGATATTGTTAGCTTACCATCTTCATGCCTTCCATTCCTTTGATTAGAGTTGTCGGGTTGCTGTCACAAATCACAATTCGGGCACTCACCACCCCTGACATTTCATATTCTTACGGCAAGAAATGCTTTGACATTTGGTTTCTCTCTCACTTTATATGTGTCTAGCTTCTAATGCTCTACATGGGCACACAGGTTAGCACCTAGCTTAGCTAGCCGGCTCAGTGGAATCAGGTAGTGAGGCACTTAGCCCTGCAAAAACGCTGCTGCAATGCTCTTACACGAATCCATTCTCAAAACCTTATCAGATTCAGTGGTCACATCCCCAAAACAATCCTCCAAGCCCAAGTGGCAATGAGTGCGACACCACACCAATTTGCAACGCGGGAAATTTTTTTCTCTCCATTTCAGCTCTTTTTTTTTTCAAAAAGAGTTTTATTAATTCTTATCGTTACATCAAATTGATATAATCGTACAAAAGTTTACTCTAAACTTTACATAATTAAGATACACGCAACCAAAATCGGATTGTTTCTAAGCAGGCTCTACACGACCACGGCACGAGTGGGGCACGATGGGTATACGGTGACACGCTTCTTGATCTGAATGGAAGCAGGGGTGCACGCTGCACGCGGTGGCGACGAGCTACGGCGCGATCGCGGCGTCGCAGCGGGGCTCGCCGGGGGAGGACTCGGGCTTCTCGTTCGTGTGGTGCAAGCTCACCGGCTCCGGCATGCTTTACCTGGGCAGGGCGTGGGGCAGGTACGCCAGGGTGGTCTACTCCTACTGCGACCTCAGCGGCATCGTCGTCCCCCAGGGCTGGAGCGACTGGGGCGATCGGTCAAGAACAAGGCAAGTAAACGTTCAAGTCACGTAGTTTGGAACATAGGAATTTCACAGTAAACGTTCAATTCACGTGAATATAAAAATTTCACAGTAAAAGATTGTTTGAATATAAAAGCAGCATCACTCTGCCGTTTATCACTGGTTTCCTCTTAGCCGCCGTTGTTTGGAACATAGGAATTTCACAGTAAACGCTCAATTCACGTGAATATAAAAATTTCTAGTGTTTCAAATAAGAATTCAAGTAGATACCTAACGGGTAGTTCTGAGTTACTACTTAGTTTATTTTTTTATTAACTTAGTTAGATTGAAGTTCATTTCTAGTTTATTTTTTTTTTAGTTTGGGTCAACTCAATGGTCTAAAAAGTTAAAAACTTGCATCCTAGTTCCAAACATTGCCTTTTAACCCCATGATAAAAATTCATAGAAAGTAGGTAGGTAGTTGCCTAGCAGGTTCACCAAACAGTCTTTACAAGGAAATGCAGTTAGTTACCACATGCGGCTCGCCTGTTACCAGCCGGGTCTTCCAAACCTGACAAAACGATACGGCACAGCATTCGTCAGAAAGTGATATTTCTGGATTCATTTCTTGGACAGAACGGTGCTGTTCGGCGAGTACAGCTGCAAGGGTCCAGGGGCGAGCACGAGGCAGAGGGTACCTTGGTCCCGGGAGCTCTCCTACGAGGAGGCGCGGCCGTTCCTCGGCCGGAGCTTCATCAACGGCGAGCGGTGGCTCAGGCTGTAGATCCCACCACCGTTCCTCGGTTGGTGCTTCGTCGACGGGGAGCAATGGCTCGTGCTGTAGATCCTGCGAATTCTGCACATTCCTCTACTCTTCCATCTTCTTCATTGCAGATGATGTACCTAGCATCTAGTCAGCTCACATGTACGGGGTACCATACTACCATGTGACAAACCTGACACGTCCATATATGTAGTGAGATGAGATTTGTTCGTCTTGTGAATCATGGCAAGATAAGGGTTTGCTTGTGTGAAGGAACAAGGGGAGGCCATCATGTGACACGCCTCATGTCAGGGACCTCAGGCCAAACATAACAGAAAATCAAAATTGTGAGAACATGGAATGGCTTCCAGTACAGATGTCTAAAGATTCAGGATGCCATAAATAGATGGCACATGCCTTGGAGAGTGAAAAAATGCTCTCAATTTCCGACTTCTTCAGATCAACACGCGCAACTGCAGTTCAGGGGATGGCAGGATGTTCATCATAACAATCAGAATGAATCATGACAAAATCAAGTACTGAAATCATCGCAGCGCTTAAATGCAGACCCACCAATTGAGCAAGAAGACTTGAGCAAAATCACAATACAAGCAAATCAGGACAAGAATTTTATTCTCAAAAGAATGAACTTAACTGATTGAGAATAACTTGAACCATAGTTGAGGCCAGAAAACACCGTAACAGAAGCAAATATCATTCAGACTACTATACAACGTGACTAGGAAGGGTAACATTTAGCTTGCAATCCGTGTGTCTGGTAACATAAACAACACAACTACCAGCAAAATAAAAAAACTAGGAAAGGTTCGTGTAAGACAGAGACGACAATACTCTCTGATATAGCAACCTAGTAAAAACCCTCCAATGGGATTCAATTACCATATCTATAGCTATGTACATGAATCTAAGGTTGGGGCATCCCTTCATGTCTCGCCAACCTCAGTTGTTTGTTTCTCATCCCCATTGCAGTCCAGTTCAGAATCATCATCATCATCTCTCGGACGCTTCCCTAGAATTGTTTCTTTCTCATCCTCCACAAAAGCAATAGTCTTATCAGTCAAACTAACCTCAGTTTGCTTACTAGCTTCTGCTTGTTTATCTCCACTGGAGCTTGCTGGGATAGCTGCAAGCTCTTGGTCAGGCACTGCAGAACTGCTAGAGTCCAGCATCCCAACGGATGACACAGTATCAGGTGGCTTTGTTCGGACACAATCTGAAGGTATTCTTGACAACACATCTGTCTTTGTTTCAATATCAATCCATTGGTTCTTGACCCAATCTTTTGAGATTCTTACATTCTTTAGCTGGCATACCCCAAAAAAGTTCTCTCCTGGAATAAAAAAGAAGAAATGTTATCATTTTTATGCATGGGGTGAATGATGATAATTTGTTAGAAATATTTCGTCTTTGTAGGATGCAATATCATTGGACAGATTGTTTCTTATTATATTTAATATAGGTAAAAGCGTACTTGGAAAGGTCAAAAACAGAAATGTGCTACGTTTTGGGAGTTCTAATTACAGCAGAAAATGGCATCTGCACATGAACCATCAAGATTCTACTATCTTAATTCAATGCTAGACAAACATTTTGTCAGACAACTTTTGTTTCTCAAATAAGGAAAATATCATTTCAACAAGGAAAAAACACCTGGAAAATATATTTGCAGGCTATCGGCTGCAGTGTTGTCCAAACTGGCGACAACTCCTTCCCACCAACCGCTAAATTGCCAGACATCAACAGCAGTCCCAGGTAAAAGAGAAGCACCATCAACAGAACTATTTTGTTGAGGACGTGGCCTGATTCTTAGCCGGTCTGGGCATCTCAGTCCCAGTTTATCAGGAAGAGCCAATGTGGAGGCAGGTACCATCTCCTACACGGAGGCATATAAAATTGTAACTGATACAGCACAAAATAACCTCATCCTTTTTAATCAAAGAATACATTTTAAGCAAGCACAATAGAATAGATAATCATATTGGGGGGGGGGGGGGTTGCAAAATTCCAAATACTATGATGCATTTTGCTTTTCTTAAAAGCTTATTAATCCGGCATAAATTTCAAACTCGGGTCAGTATTCATACCTCCAATCTTCCACTTTCATCAGCATTTTGGAGATCATCATATTGAACCTTCAGTTTGTTATGATTAGTACATGACTTCAGAACAGTACACCTGAACCAGCAGCCAATGATACCACTATCCTGAGACAAGATCTCTATTCTGTCACCAGAACTGTATGTTGGCATTAACTGATTCTGGGGCCCCATAAACTTGGTCGAGAGATGCTTCACAGGAGATTGTTTATTACTTAATTTCTGATAAGAGGGTACTGAGTCTGCTTGCGGGCCTCGACAGATTTTAGTACCCAAACATTTTGAATAAAGCCTCTCAAACTGCTTTGGAAACTTAATTTTCCCAGGTGTACAATATTCACCGTCCTTTTCTGGTTCGGCTGAAATTTTCAAGGACAGAACAGCAGCTTGACTAAAATATCCACGCAATGTTCTCAAGTCAAAATGCTTGAACTTATTTTTACTATACTGGCGAAAGCAGAAACGGATCCCAACCAAAGAAGAACTTGGCAGTGCATTGGAACATTTTTCATAATGATCAGGAGTTAAAACTGTTGCTATATCATCAACGCACTCCACACTGATTACTTGCGTAAAATGAGTGATGAAAACTTCACAAGGATGAGGGGGAGGAGGAGGTATAGCACAAGCAAATTCCTGGTTTTGATGAAACCATCGCACTCTAACCTTCTTCTGTCCCTTTTTATCTTCATACAAGTCTTCCAAGTATGCAAGATAGCGACTTTCTTCCTCAGACAAGACAAGCACAAAAGAGTGGGTCTGCAAAACAAGATGCCATATGACACTCTAGAAAATGTGTAGAAATGATCATGAGTACATACATATATACACAATGTCATGACAAAACTTACGGATATCGTGGTTCCATTGCGACAAAAAGCTTGATAATGACGAAGCTGCTTGCCACAAGTCCAGAAAGAACCAGACCATGTAATGTCTGAGCTGCAGGTTTTCCCCTAAGAGAAACACAGGAAAAATTAAGTAAACTCATACAATATGAAGATAAACTATACACAAATTTACAAGTAATCACTTACCAGATTTTGGTGCACAAAGCTTTCAGTTTCACCATATCCATCTAACCCAATGTCATTATCCACATAAGGTCCATATTTTAAATATTCTGAAATGAACAACAAACTATTACAATTACAAACAAAAAAGGAGATATCAATTATTAAAATAAAATAATACAGATGCCGATCACAAAAGTTATTGTGCTGAATATGATTGACTTCACAGGTACTTAGAATTTGAGTGTTTTTCCTTTGTGTGGGTTTTGGGGGTTGGGGGGGGGGGGGGAAGGAAACCAACAAAACCCTAATTGTGAAGGATTATAACTACAGGTGTCAAATAGAAGTGTAACCCCTCCCAAATAGGATGTGTGAGTGTGGTGTGTGTGCCTGACGTAATCGGAAAAAAGATCCATCTCAAATAGGATCGCTACTGGAGAGCATCCTAGGAAGCTTCAGCCCATTCATAGTGAGAATTGAGAAGGTTAATTGCCTCTCCATCAGCTTCACAGAAAATCAACCTTCTTCCACAATATTCAACTTTTTTGGTGTGAGGAAATTCGTGTTTGTAAAGTAGTACAAGAGCATATTTCATTGTGTCTGACAGGCCCTTAAAGGCTTGACCTTGCTTCATTGTGTTTGTCCCAGTGAAATGCTTCTACAATAAGGATGAAGGGGGCCAGCTACCTTGACAGAATTTTATAGAAGTCAAACTGCTACTACTAGGCTACATTCATGGCATTCAAAGCACCGTTAGGTTCCTAAAACTGTACACAAAGTTACATGTTAAATAAACAAGAGTAATGGATTACATAATTAGCGTCGGAAAAAACCATACAGTGACGAGTAAAAAAGAAACAGATGGGGAGCGAGAATTACTTGAGGCAAGAGTCTTCTCCGGAATGAAGGAGGTAAGCCAATCCACCACCTCACGGCGCGACCGCCACTTGCGCGCGAACAGCGCTGGCCCGCCGTCAGCACCGCCGCACCCCTGCGCCCTGCGGAAGTCCTCCGAGACCACGTAGAGCATGTGGCGCAGGCTCCTCTCCGTGCCGATGACGGCGAGGTGCGACCCGCCGGCCGCGTCCTCGAGGTAGTAATGCACTACGCGGCTGCCCCTCTCCTGCGACAGGAACTCCTCCCTCCACCTCACGAACTCCGGGCCGTCCTCCCTCGCCATCCTTGTTTGCAACGATGCCACGAACGAGGACGCCAGAAAGGGGCACTACGCAGACGAAGGGTCCTTCCGCAAAAAGCTCATGTCCTTATCAGGAAGGTCTTGGAAGGCGGAGACGACTTTAGGGCTGGTTCTCGGGGGAAGGAAGGGAAACCTGGTCTTTTTCAGAAACCTCGGAGAGCACAAGAATTTCACGGGAAACTTCAGATTAACCAAGAAAAGGAAGGGTTGGGGAACGGCGGCCGGGGATTTCTCCGAATCCCGGGACGGGAGGAGGATTCCTAGGGCTTCAGACGGATTTGGGGGGAGTCCTCGCCGGCCAGAGCGGCTTGAACCGGAAGGGATTCAGGCTTAGCAAGAATCCTTCCATGAACCGAACGCTGACCGCAATTGCAGTCTTGCGCCGATTTTTCTCAACGAAAACCCAGAAAATTTCTTAAGAGTTACTCCAAGAAGAGTCCGCGGCGGGAGGCGGCGGCGGCGCTCTGGGAAACCAGCGACAGGAGAGGCGAACGGAAGGCGCAAAGGAAAAGATTTCTCTCCGGGCGGGGCGCTTACGCGCAGGACTCCCTCTCCCTCCGAGTCGGCCGGGAGAGGAGGAGGAGGGGGCGAGGAAGCAGGGAGGGAGACGGACAGGTGGGATTGTGGGAAGGCGAGGTGGGTGAGGGGAGAGAGGGTTGAAGCCCTGGGAGAGGAAGGGAAGGGAATCTACTGTGCTTCCCCTCCGTCTTTTTTTTCGGGGGGGGGGGGGGGGGGGTTGTTTTCGGTGGCGGAGAGGCGGAAAGCGTAAACGGCTTGGGTGTGTGTCTTTCGCCTAGGGATACGGATGCACTTGTGCAACGAAGTCAAAAACAGCGATGGGCTGAAAAGGATGGTTGGTGATTACGTTCCTATCAGTAAGTTGGGGAGGGTTAAGCTCAATGTTTTGCGATCTATTATTTTAATATTTAAGAAGAAGAAACATCATCACGTTCATTTTTAAGTCACAAAATTATCACGTTAGTTTGGAAAAAAATCTAGATCACTTATTGTTACGAATGCTAACGGTATAGATTTAATCAAAAGTCCATATCAAATATGATTAATAAGATTATGTAATTTCATAATTAAAAGATTAAAATATATGGAAGATTAGAGGTTTAATTTTTATACTGATTGCAAAGCAAAATAACTAAATAAAGAATGAACTTTGCTATTTATCTGTCGCCAGATTTCTTACTTGAAAATCTGTCAAATTTGTGACTGTCTGATCTACTTTAAAAAGTGTAACCAATTTAATTAATAGCTGATGGATTTTTTGTTAACGGGTATTCGAACCGCACCTAACTCATTAAGACATGTGAGAGGACAGTGAGACTTCTAGCGTGTGTTTGGTTGGATGGCAATGTTAGATGGGATATGACTATACGTGTTTTTTAGATGAGATGATCTAATTTTTTGTTTAGTTGGGATGGATTGAATGAGTTAGTTTTCTGTTTGGTTAGTGAGATAAGAGTGGATAGGATGAGCCAATATTCTGTTTAGTTGATGTGATTAGAGTAGATATGATGATCTATTTATATTTATAGTACATCACATGAGAAGAATATTAGTGAATTTTTTTTATTTTTAGGAATTTATTTGAGACAAAAAAAAATTCTAGAAGTTATGCTTTTTTGAGAATTTTAATTAAATACTGATTCAAGCTTTTTAGATCAAACCAATTAAAACGGGTTGCTAGTGAGGTTTAGTTTACTTATAAAAATATTTATAATTTTCAGACTACTCATGTACTCATGGATAAAATGGAGAGTTAAATAAAAAACACGAACTCATAAGTATAGAAGAACAACGAAAACTTGGATGAGCTTGGCCGGTCGATTTCGTCGAACGGAGTCATCCGGCATAATAAGCGAATATTCTCGTATTGGATGGCCCTGTCCACCTCCCGTTCATCAACCAAATAACATAAAAATTGGATAATCAGCTTAAAATTGAGCTTTGATTTGTATACGCTCTCTCTCATATCTCTTGCCTTTTTTTCACCACTCTCAGAATAGTGCTTCTCTCTCTTCCTTTTCTCGAATGCAACACAGAGCGGTACAGATCTCTCCTCCCCTTCACCCTCCAACTCACTTTCCCATGCATCGAAGGTCTGTAGATTTGTAGAAATCATAGGTCATCTCGATTTGCTTCTTTTTCTTCTTCTTCTTTGTTGGTTATTATGTTCTGGTTATGGTTCGAATGGGAATTTTTATCAGATGAAGGGGGTTTCGAGTGTGTTTGTTATGTTTTTTCAGACATGGGTTCTATGTTTTTTTGAGTGTGTTTGTTAGGTTTTTTGATATGTTTTTGCTGTGATTCTAGGATTTAGGGTTTTGGGAAGTGTTAATTCAAGGAGCCCGTTATGGGACTCAAATTTGCATTCTTTTTCCAAAATTTTGTTCTTGGTGGTATGTATATCAATCAATTGATTAGCCTTTCGGCTCATGAACCAACCATTCTATGTGTTTGTGTTTCAATTGATCAACCTTGGCTCATGACACGATGACACAAATGTAGAGTTCTTCATTTTGGATCATTTCAGGTGAGTGTTAGTATTCTCTTTCCACGAGCATTTGTTTTTCTTAGTGTTGTCCATGTTATTTATGTTCATCTATTTGGTTCACTGTTCTAGTGTTGTTTTGATGTCTTTTTTTTCCAGAAAGATTGGTGAAGGAATCGAGTTGTATTCAGATCCTGCATTTTTATGTGGTGAGTATGCTCTCTAGTCTTTTTGCATGTGCTTCATTCATTTCATTCCAATAGTTTTTATTTGAGCAATATAGTTCTCATTCCTTCTGTTTTTATGCAAGTACATTGTGCTACTTATTCAGGCATGCACTTCCTATATGGTGGATTCGATTGCTGTTAGGAGGGGGGCATTCAATTCATGTATGTATGTATATGTGAAGTGTTTGGTAAGGTTTAGTGTTTATGTATTGTTTTTTATTTTCTATAAATTTGGCAAAAAATATGAAGTGATATGTATTAGTAGAGTTATGTTCGTAACAGGGAATCGTAACAGGGAACCGCTGAGGTTGGTCTGGAATAAAGAGAGGGGTAGGCTTTGCTGCATGTAATGTGGTTAAGTTTTTTTTCTATCTAGTTGATGAGTTTCTATTATAACGTGTATGTTATTTGATATCAATACATATGAGAGAATGTGGTTGCCTCTATGTTTTATCCATTTGTGTATCATTTTTATTTGTTGAATTTTGTTGTTGCTCTTATGATCCATGAAGTGTTCATTATTTTTTACCTGTACTATGTTGTCAGTATTTGTTCTTAGGATTTTTCATTTGTAATGTAGATTCTTTTTTTTTTCTGATATATGTTGAAATGCACGGCGGTGCAAGCATTTGACTTGTATGTATATGTGATGTGTTAGCTATGTGATATAAGTTGAAGGTCAAGTTGCGTGAAGAAGGTGCCCATGCGATTATTAGCTATTTACTCATGCCCCTTTTGCAGAAATTAGAAATAGTTTGTCATTCAATTTACTCTGGTTGACTCATGCTTTAGCTGTAATATTTTTAGCTAATGTGCTTCTCTATTCTTTTAGGGTTTTATCATGAATCTCTAACCATCTGAAACAGAGGTAGGCCTTGATATCCGAATGCCTCCTAGTGTTCATAATGAAGCACTGGAGAGACGTCTTGTTGAAGAATGGGCATCTTCTTCATGTAATTTGACCTTTGAGGTATGAATGTATGATGTTCTTGATGAGTTTCTGTTATAACATGTATGTTATTTGATATCAATATAATGAGAGAATGTGGTTGCCTTTATGTTTCATCCATTGTTCATCATTTTTGTTTGTTGAAATTTGTTGTTGCTCTTATGATCCATGAATTGTGCATCATTTTTTACATGTACTATGTTGTTAGTATTTGTTCTTAAGATTTTTCATTTCTAATGTAGATTGTTTTTGTTTTGCTGATATAAGTTGAAATACATGGTGGTGCAAGCATTCAACATGTATATATTTTTCTCTTTGTCTCCCTCTCGCTTTGTCTCTTTATTTTCCTTTTTCTGATTATGTATCTCTCTTTTTCTATTCATCTATCTACTTATCTCTATTTTGTTATGTATCTTTCTATTTCTATTTACCTATTTTCCTATTCACCTCTCTATGTAACATGTCTATTTATGTGTGTATGTGTGTGTTTCTTTCTTCTCTCTATTTCTCTCTCTCCCTCTCCCTCTGTTTTTCTTTAGGTATGTATCTTTATCTCTTTCTTTCTCTTTTATTTTTTACCTCTCTTTCTCTCTTTTTTTATATGTATAAGTATATGCATAAGTATATTTTATTATCTCCTTTTATCTATCTTTATCTCTTTCTTTCTCTCTTGTCTTTGCTATTTCTCTTTTTTATTATCTATATCTCTCTATAAGTATCTATATCTATCTTTATCTCTCTATGTGTGTTTCTATTAGTATCTTTCTCTTTCTCTCTTATTATCTGTGAATATTTGACTGTATTTATATCTATTTATGTATATCTACATTTATTTATTCTCTTTCTCTCTTTCTGAATATCTCTCTATCTCTTTCTCTTTTTATTATCTTTGTTTGTGTTTCTATTTTTGTTTATGTATTTGTTTCTACTGTTCTTTATATTTGTTTGTTTTTTAATGCTTATTTTGAAGATACCAAGGTCCTGATATATGTGGCACAAGTTTTTTTTAAATGCATTTTGAGAGGTTCAAGGTTGGTTATCCTTATATACCAAAACAAAATAATGTGTGTGTTACAAATTTTTTAATTATAATCCTGAACCCCTTGGTGCATTTTGAGATGTTCAAGATTGGTTATACTTAACATCATTTTATAATTTCTTTGCAGTGTTGACTGTGGTATTTTTGTGATGAATGTTATGGAGCTTTGGAGGTTTGGCGTGTAGCCGGTGGATGAATTCTGTCAAGATGACATTTGGAACATCTTCCTCTTCTTGGGTCGCAATGACGACGCCCCTCTTCTATTTCTTCTTCTCGATCTGAGGAATCTCGTTGCAGCTATGTCTCTCTCGTGATCCTCTTCGATTATTTGTCTTTTAATGATTTTTACTGGGCCTGACCCTGATTGTATTTTGGTTTCTTTTTTTTACTGGACCTCTGCCTATATTTAATTGGACCTCTTAACTATTGGGCCGGACCTTGGCCTAGAATTTTTTTGATTGTGTTTTGCTAATACAGTGTAGCAGTGAACAAAATAGAGCCAGACCCACTGTATTGTGGTGGGTTTTTTCTGTACTCGTTACAATATTTTTCCAGCGTTTCATAAATCTGACAATTTTTTCCTTTTTTATCTGTCTATTTTTTTGTCTGATGTGATAGTTTGTTATTGGTTCTGATAGATTTTTTTGTTAGAAAATCTGTCGACAGACGAATATTCAGTCCCATAAAGAATCAATGTTCCATCAATGTTGGAAAGTTGGGATTCTCAACTACGTCTCTCCAGCTACGCCCTCGCTGGCGTGTAGCTACGCCTCAGCTGGAGCTTCATGTTCGTCTTGGGCGTTGTGCCGCAGGTGCTCCTCGTGGTCGGCGTGCTCACCGTGCCGGAGTCGCACCGGTGGCTTGCCATGCACGGACTCGACGACGAGGCACGTGCCGTTCTCATGCGCACGTCCGACACGCCCGTCTAGGCTGATGGCTGGCTCAAGGAGATCAAACAGGATGTCGTGGCGCAAGCAGGTGGGACCCGCGCATGAAGGGAGCTCTCCGTTAGTCCATCGCCGATGGTGCGGGGGGTCAATGCGATCGCCTTGGCCTGCAACCCCAAGTTCGCCACTAGCACTAGAGACTCCGTTTTCGGCAAGAACTTCAGCGTCCTCGACACCGAGAAAGGCAAGAACAACCGCTCCTGCTAAGGGAGGCCACATTTCAATTTCTACACGTTCGGAAGGTGGTTCTGCCAAGGATGATCGCCACCATGGAGAGATGTGCGCGCAGGTGCAACACAGCCTGCTATCCAGGCTGCTGCTACTAGGAAGGAAAATATCACAATAGAGGTGGTGATGAACGATGATGCCATGGACCAAACGAGGATAATGTGGAGTCGTGGACCATGTGGTGGTGGCCGTGGCCGTGGCGAGGAAGAATGTGGCCAAGATGATGCAAAGGGTGAGATGCATTTGCAAAGCTTTGAAGGCGTTCTCACTTCAGCGCCCGCTGGAAGGACGTGGTTGTGGATGAGCTAATTACTTGCAGTATCGGAAATCAAAATGAAGTGGTCCGACATTGCACTGGAATTGCAGCGTTTGCAGTTGGACATCCAGCTAAACCAATTTTGATTAGTAGCAGCGTCCACCTCCGTTTGTTCATAAATCAGATTCTAAAGATGGTGGAACACCCAATTATATTCAGAGTTTTCTATAGAGAAACTTATAATTCAAGTACTATTTCATCAGGATCAAGTGCCTGCAAATGAAATTTCACTGGAAACCAATGGACTATATGAAGATCATTTTTTCCTAGAGAACTTAGTAAGACTATCCGCTGACTCCAAGTTGGATATAATTTGGAAAATGGAACTCTTAGACTGGACCTGAAGTAAGTCATGAAGCTTGAGGGTCCAAGTATATGAATGAACTGTGAATCTTGACAGTAAATCTGATAAAACCATCCGGCTACAGTGAGTTGATTCGTGATTCAAATACATCTACTCAGTAAACTTGTCCACTTATTTTCTGGACAAGTTTGCATCCTGTTTCAAAATCTTTAGAAGCGCCTTGATGATTTAACATTGACAGACTCACATGATTGTTGGACCTACATTTAGGGTTCTGCTGCCTTTTCCTCCAATCAAGCTTACAACACTCTGATGGGGCATTCACCAACCCATCCTGCTTACAATTGATTATGGAGATCCTCTTGCCAGAAAAAACACAAAATTTTCTTTTGACTATTGTTGAAAGATAGATTGAACACAAGGGGACTGTTGAGAAAAAAAAGAATGCCTTTAAAGAACTACACTTGTGAACTTTGCCTCACCCAATAGGAAGAAACCTTAGTTCATCTCTTTTTAAGCTGCAATTTTGCCAAAGCTTGCTGGGCTTTAATTGGCATCTCCATCCCTCAGAATATCTGCGCTGATCAAATTTGGTTCCATTTGAAAAGCCAACTAGATGTTTCCTTCTTCATGGAGATCATCATCTTGATGAGCTGGAGTATTTGGTCAACCCGAAATGACTGGTTCTTTAATGATATTGACCCTTTTGTTTTGGGATGTAATAGGAAGTTTTGCCACTAATTCACCTTGTTGGTTCACAAGGCAAAACAAAAGTACTCCCCCGCTATTCTTCAATGGATAGACTCCTGGCTGTAATGTTTTGGTTTTTCTTTTTCTTCCTCCCCCCATAATCCCCTCTGTTTCTTTTATTCTCTCTTTTTTTTTTATTTTTTTATCATTATCTATATATAATCTGTAGGGACTAGCTTCCTCCAATTCTTAAAAAAAGTAGGAGCAGTAATGTTTACTCGGAAATAATAACCAATTCTAGCACCAATGCTGTGCTGATTGGAAATGAAATTGAAGGTCCTTCACACCGAAAATTCTCGCATAGCCTGACGAGGATTCTTAGCAGGAAATATTTAGTGCTCTATAGGCGTGTTCAGAATAATCTTCCTGTACTAATGCGGATAGCATTGCTGAAAGACAGCTGCAGTGCTTTGGAGTTCACCGTTGAGAGATGTCCTCAACCAGATGGACGCTGCTACACGTAGCCGTTCCACAGGTAAACCACGCGGCTACAGTACCCGCGGGTGTACTGTAGCGATAATTGGTCGGACGGCAGTCGTACGCATAGCTTTTCCACAACCGGATATTGTTGAGCAGGTAACAATTTTTCCAACTTTTTTTTAAGAACCGGACTCCTAAGTGATCTAAGATTAAGTCCTAGGGATTCTTTACACGGCATAGATTTCTGTCAGAAAGAATTTTCGTTTTCTTCAGCATTCTAACAGTTTTACTTCACGGTTCCCGTTAGAAAGGGATTTTCAAATTTATTCTCTCTAAGACAGGATTCTCTCTTCTTTCCGATCGCGATTTTCCTTAATAGAATTTGTTGAAGATAAGAGAAAATAAAGGGAATGGGAACGGAAAAAGGAATCGAGAAGGGAACGAAATAAAGAGAATATGGTTGGAGATGGTCTAAGAACCGGAGTCCATATCACATATATATAATCGTGTACCATAAAATAGCTTGTAATTTTTATTAATGTTAGATTACATGAATAATCCATACCATATAATATAGGGCTAAATATTAAAGTCACATATATCACATTATAAAAAATTACATTTGTTCAGTGTGATCAGGAGTAGCCGCGCAATTGCACGGGTACTCAGGTTAGTTTGTGTGATGAGCAATGAGATATATATGTGGTGAAAAATGTGGCGTAGAAGTGTATTATATGTCTATCTACACGAGGTTTACTTGTGAGTCTATGACTTTATGATTAAAGTATTGAAAAGAATATTCTATGTCATATATAAATCTCCATAGATGCATATGTACATGTTACTATAAGAATTGGAATCTTTCTGTAAATCTTTTATGCGATTTCCATATTCCAAAGAAGGCACAATTCTGAGATCTTTTTTCAGTTCATATATAAATTGAGGTATTTCCATAAAGCATCTGTTCCGTTTTTGTATTGCAAAGGCCTAGAAATCGAGATTAATTTTTCGAATCCTACAAGAATTGAATTGTTTTTGTGTAATGTTTATATCACTTTTGTATTCAAAGAAACCATAGGAATCGAATGAACGTCAGAACGTGGTACCTATAAATGTTTATGTTCATGCTTGATTATTATTATCCTTACACAAAAAAAAGACAGAGAGCAGTGGCTATGCTATCCAGAGGTCTATCACGAAGAAGCGCAACACGAAAGCAATTCAACACCACAAGCTTCCTCCCTACCCCTTCCGGCTTCCCCACATCCCAGACCACTCCAGCACCGGCCAAGCGCCGGGCCGGCACAAGATGAACCAGCTCTCTCTCCTCCACCGCGCCCTCCACCTACCTCGCCTCCCTCCCAGACGCCGCCATGGCTTCACCACCGCCGTCCGAGCCCGCCTCTCCTCCGCTGAACCCACTCCACGACAGCAAGCAGCAGGGCGCCACGCCATAGCACCCCAAGCAAGCATCGAGCCAGCCGCAGCGCTCGAGGATGACCAGCTGCGGCTAACCCCCGCGGCGGTGGACGACGGCGGCAGGACGTGCGCGCTGCCGACGTGGGCGCTCATCGGCGGCATCACGGCGGGCGTGGCCGCGGCGCTCGCTCTCTCGGCCGGCGCGGGCCCCGCTCTGGCGCTGGGGCCGGAGGGCCCGCTGGTGGAGGAGTTCTGGGACAACATGCGGCGGTACGCGCTGTACGCGGTGACGGTGAGCACGGGGGTGGCGTACACGGTGCTGCAGCCCATCGTGGAGCTGCTCAAGAACCCTGTCACGGCGCTGCTCATCGTGGTGATCCTCGCCGGTAGCGGCTTCCTCGTGTCGCAGGTGCTCACCGCCATGGTCGGCAACTCCGACTTCATCTACAGGTACGAGCAGTAGCCGCCGTGTCGTGTGTGGTGGTGGTGCTAAGCCTGTGCCGGCGGATGGAGATGTGCACGTGTGGGTTGTACTCGTGCTGAAAGTTCAAACCCGCGAGCAATAGTCGTGTAACTGAGAACGCCTTCTCTTTTTAGCTAGTACAAGGTGATACGATCAAGGTTGTATTTCGTCAGTCTATCAGTCTGTTTGATGTCACTTTGAGCAGCTTGGCAACTTGCATTTTGTTCTCCTTCGCTCCAATTCGTCCTTCGCGTTTTACCACCTGCAGAGTCAGATTGATCGATACTCTGAACAACTTAAAGCCTAAAACTTTTTATCGGCCGGGAGCCCGGGACGCATGGCAACTGCTCTGCTCCCCAGGGCACGGCGAAACGGCGGGCAGGGCTGCAGCGCGCCAACAATGCTTGGTAGCTAGCTACCGGACCGCAGTGACGCGATCCGCGGGCGGGAGATGCACGGCACGCGCGCGGTGTGGGGAGGCAACAGGCGAGCAAGCAACCGGCACGGACGCGGCCGGGCGACTGGTTCGATCGAACCTTGGAGTTGGAGCAGTAGGCAGTAGCAGCCGATTAGCCGTGCCGGTGCAGCAGGAGAGGGGCGCCGGGTCGTGCGGCCAAGGCGGCTTCGGGTAAACGCGCGAGAGCGGCGAGCGGGCCGCGGTGAGGAATTGTATGGCGCGTGCGCGGTGCCGGACGGGGAAGCCGCTGGGCTCAAAACGGCCGGGAACTGGGGTGCGTGACACGGTACGATACGGGCGCGGCCGCGTGAGGTTGGATGGCGGCTGGGAGTGGCATGCGGCGGCGGCACCACGGCGACGTCGGCATATGCGGCTGATGCGTATGCGCGCGAGCGTGTAGTCCGTCGTGTCGCTCGGATCGCATGGGCAACGAGAAACGGGCCGTGGTGTGAGTTGGAGCTCAGCAGCCTTGAAGGCTCAGGCCTGTGTCTTTCTGAAAGGCCTTCTAGGCCGGCAAACCAGGCTTGCTTTTGCAGATGCGTTACGAACTTAGGAAATGGAAAGACGATGGGCCGGGCGCGGCCTGAAAGTGGGTTTGGTTACCTGCTTGTTTGTTTCGACTGAACAAAACGCACTCACGATCCTAGACCCTAAATATATAAGCTGGACCTCTTGCATCCAGTATGGTTATGGTGCTTTATAGGTCTGTTTACTTGGGCGGATGTTTTTTCGAAATCTGTTTTAAAAAGCTGATGTGGAAAAGTTTCTTATAAAAAACTGTTTTTAAATTGATTTTTGATGTAAATGAAATATATAATATATGTAATACATCTCATAACATCGTTCCTCAGAAACTATAAAAGCTCATCCAAACCAGTTTCTAACTTTTAGTAATAATAATAGTTTTTGCTAGCTTTTATTTCTTAAAAACTATTTTCAGAAACAGACTATTGGTTCACCTCTCTACTTCTGAGTAAAAAAAAAAACAGATGAAGTAAAACCAAACAGGGCCTAAAAGCTGGCTCGCTGAAAAGGTTCAGTCTGTTTCATGAGCATTGGTGGCACGCTGGCACGAGTGGTCGAAACAACTCTGCATCGTGATGTCAGGTTGGCCGCCGGTGCTCTAGTTCAGACTTGATGAAACCCGCTCCAGTTCAGACCTGATTGATGCGCACGTTTGGGCCATGTCGCTCATATCAGTCCCCTGACGGTTCCATCAACCCCACTCCGCGCCCGTGCCATGCCATCGCATTCGGCCATTCGCTTGTTCACGTCCGCATTGTTCAGGCTCGCCCGTGCGTTCGTCATGATACTTACGGCGCAATGGACCACCACTGTGTGGCCTGTGATTATTCAAGCCAGTTCCAACATTAGGGAATCGATTAAAGGTCAATCCGAGCGTGTCCTTGAAGTACATGCAGTTCACTAGTTTTTTTGAAGGTCAATGCAGCAATGTGTTGCACAGTTCAAGAGATGCTTCCTATACATGGTGCATGCGTTAAGATCGCCCGTTCTTCGTGATGATACTTCAATGGCACCATGGACCACAATTGCATGATCTATTATTAAGCTATCGAACTTTTCAGCTAGCTAGCACCATGGATCGATGCAAGCTCCATGAATTTGAGTGTGTTCCTGAAGCCTAGCTCGTTAGTTTATCCAAAGACCCTCGGCTTTGCAGGCTGTCCCTTGCTACTAAAGCTTCCTGTACTATATTCCGGGATCCTGCTTCCTTCTTGGACTCTTGGTTGATGGAACTTATGGAGCATGCATTGAGAATTTAAGATTGCCAAACTCTAGTACATGCAGGAGCAGGACAAAGCGCCACTTATTCTAGCTGCTTCCTTTGAGTCGATCATCTGGTACAACGCAGGCTGCTGCACAGCTACCTGCGCTGCATCTTTATGTGCTGCAGTTCTATATAGTGGATCGGGTAGAATGTCTGGGTAATGACCTCACTGGTCCTCTGAAAGCGAGGTTTCATCTTCCATGATTCTTTTTTCTCACTTTTGGAGGATTTTTTTGGCGTCTGTTCTTTCACAGGTCACACAGTGCTAGCTCCACTCCACTCCACAGCTCCCTAATTTTGTTTTTCGTCTTTGATGTTTGAGTGGGTATAACCGATCGGAATTTCCCAGTTGTTGAATTAAGTAGGGGAACCAATCATCGAGCTCAGCCGATCCAATAGAAACAACAGCCTAGAACAGTGAGACGTACACATCAGGCACTCACCATTTGGAAGGTCAATGCTCCTTTTGGTTTCAGGATCAGTCATTTTATTACAGATTGATCGCATCATATGCATTAAACAATATATACATCGAAGGTGATCAGATAACGTAAACGCAAGAGCCGGGAGAAAATGTTTGAGTACAGAATGAGAAATGTTCGATGGATGGGATGATTGGGCGGACACATGTTTCTCGATCTGCAGAAATGGACGGGGCCACCGGAACGTTCACAATGACCTGGTACAGTGGTGCGAGCTGAAGCTGTGAGAGCACCGACACCTACTCACGAGCGTGAAGAAAATTTAGATACTTAAAATATAATTCGGAATTCAACTTGGGTGTCAAAATTCAACTCAAATTTGAGGTGTTCAGTTCGGCAAACCTCCTCAACTTTTGCCTGTGAGGTGATTTTTTAAGATGATTCTTCATGTGAGGGGAACAGACTGTCAGAATATACACTACAGAGTTGAGGAAGCTGCAAACCTCCTCAACTTTTGCCTTCACCGGATCTGACCATCTTGCTGAAAAGCTTGCGACTTGCAGGACACGGGAAGGTTCCAATGCATTTTCTTTTGGGTGAGGATCAGTACGGCGAATGGCGAATGAGTTGTGCAGCACTTTGGAAGAGAAAGGCCCTCTCCCTGTTCCAGATTGCGACGCCAGTACGCCTATGATCAAAAGGCACAGAAAACATTGCAAAAACTTCAGTATTAATTAGTATTTTACTCTGCGGTTGTTGGCCTAATCCGTTCACGTTTGCCTCCACCGGTTCACCCTGTTACCAACAGGTGCTTAAACAAATGAGCAGAGAACTCAACCAACGCCAGTGCACAAAAGAAGGCCGCTCAAAGCGCTCAGAAAAATAATGCTAGTCCCAACGGTTTTTCTTCGAGCCGTCGTGAAGTAATTTTTATCTCCTTCAATATTATAACGGTTTTCTTTCACGATTTTTTTCACGATGTGATTCTCAGATTATTTTCTTTAGATCGAGATTCTCTTTTCTTTCCTTTTATGATTCCTTTTGAATGAAAATTGTTAGAGATGAGAGAAAATAAAGAGGATAAAAACGGAAAACAGAATCAAGAAGAAAACAAAATGAAAAATATATAGTTAGGATGGTCTAAGCGTGGTTTGCAATGCAGTACGCCAGTACCTCCTCTGATCCTCTGAATGATCTTTGGATAAGAAAGAACTCAAGCTGTCAGGGACAGAGAAAACTTTGGCCAAATATAAAACAGAAAATTCCTTCCGAAACTAATTGCTTCTCGTGCTCGAGTCACCTCCATTCAGTGCCGTTCTGGCGCCATCCCAACTGCCCGCGCAGAGCGGCACGCGCTCACCACCAACTCCTGCCGCCGCGGCCGCATCGAACTAGACGAGATCAGCTGATTAATAGAGTTTTTACTGATTTAAATTTTCTATTGAGAGTGATTTTTTAAAAAATAATTTTTAATTGAAAATAATTCTTTAATAATTCTTGAGAATAAACTATATAGATCTGCCAAACAAATTTCCCCTTACCCTGTGCGCCCGTCGCTACCGTCCACTGCGAAACCTCATCATCGGGACGCTGTCCATTTCGGTGGCGCCCGCCCGTGGTTCGCTGGGCTTCGTTCCCTTTCCCGGCCTGGCTGTACGCACGCTCCGGAACAGAGGCTCGCATCACTGCTGCTAGCATCACCTCACCTGCTCAAGTCATACGCTACGAAATTTTCTAACTACCTTCTCTCTTCTTTCCTTTTCTTTTGGCACTCTTGTCAGCTCTCCGTAATTCCGTGTCATTTCTCTTTTAGCACTTTGTTTGGAGAAATCAGAAATGTGTGCAGTACCACTTCAACAACGTTTTTTTCCCCATTTGCTCTCTAGATTCTAGTTCTGTTCTATGATGTGATTTCCTGTGAGACGTGTGTGCCCAAACGCAGAGGGAGAGGTCCACCGACTGGCAAGGCCTCCACATGCTGCACAGCTAATAAGGGTCAAAGGGCTGCGAGGACCGAGGGCCCACGCGTCGGTGGCCGGGGATGGTGCTTAGATTGATTGCCGGTGCGTGCTCAAGCTCAGGTTTAAAACGCCGCACCCACCACCTCCTCCCTTCCGTGTATCTTTTCCCTTCTTTCTCTCCCTCTCTCGGCAGCCGCCATTCCGGAGTCCAGACTAGGAAGGTGACGCAGCTTCGAGCGCCATTGATATGGCGGACAAGGTAAGAAGAGGAACATCGATGGAACCTGATGCTTCTTCGTTTCGTTGTTTTGTTTTTCAGTTTCCTCTGCATGATGAGTGTTGTTGATCTTCTTTGCCTGCGCTCCCAATTTCTATCTGGTAGAAGAAATGTCTATGTCTTGTTACTGAGGAGGAGAGGAATTGTGCAACTCCTCGTGATTCAATGGTGTTGATCTCTGTGTTTCTTTTGGGTCTTTCTTTTATTCTGTTTGCGTTTTTAGGATTAGAGTTCACATCGGGTTTATGGTCAGAACTTCAGAACAGAGTTCAGATGTACCCCCCAAAAATGGTATTTTTCTGATATGAGAATACATGTTCTTTTGGAAGCCAGTTTTATGTTTGATAGAGACACTTGAAAGTTTGTTGGAGGTTGATATCTTGATGCGCACCGTTTTTGGTCTGAACATGAATAGTAGCCTAAAAAGTGTGAAGCACTCAACCAGAAGTATGACAAGTGAAGTACAGAGCAAGCAAATATCTTTGACCCTGAGTGACTCTGATCAGAACTCCTTTCCTTTTCCCCAACCACTTCCATGCGAAGAAGATGAAGGCACACGTTTGTTTTGTTCATCTGTCTGTGTTTTCACAGAATCTTTTGAACAAAGCTACAAAAACTTTATTATGCTAATGTCCTTTTCACATCCCTATGCCCACTCTTTCAAACATAAGATTCGTTCCTCTTCGCAAAAGAATAAAATCATAAGACTCACTGTCTGAAACCTGAATTGCTCTTCGCTTGTTCATGTTCGCCTAGAAATGGTTTTTTGAGCGTCCCTCCAAGATGCTGGAAATTCCAAGAAACTAGAAGTGCCATTATATGTTTACCATAACCAACAGTTTCCACACTCATCCGCATGCTGCTTCTCATTTTGTTTTATCAGGATCCAGGACACATGAAAAACAAAAAAGACTATAGTATTAGTAACTAGTAATGAACATGAAGTATATACTATATAAAGTCTTTTCCATGTCTATGAGTTCATTCTATTAGGTTCTGTTTCTTTTAGAAAATGATAAGGTTCTGCTTTTTAAAGAAAATGATTAGGCCATGTTTATAACTCCATAAATAAAAAAATAACAATTGAACCGGAGTATTAAACCTGTTGTAGTACTGCTACTGGATCTACTTGCAATAGTACTGCATTTACCATCATTTAATCCTTCGATCTCATCGCAGATCTCCACGATCGTCCTCAAGGTTGACCTTGAATGCGAGCGATGCTACAAGAAGATCAGAAGAGTCCTCTGCAAGATCCAAGGTAGAGTATTATATCACTCTCGTCACCATTCACCAATGCAAAGGCCTCTGCAGTTAGCAGTTTGACAGGACCAGTCACATTACCTAGTACGATCGCTGACATATGGGCCCAATGCTCTGGATGAGCATTCAACCTGACTACTCTTGGCCCCACCTGTCAGCTGGTGTTACGAAGTTTGTGTTGATGACCTTGCATGAGCATGGCTGATTGTGATTGATTGGGTTTCACAGACAAGTTGGGCATCAAGACGATCTCCTTCGACGAGAAGAGCAATGCCGTGAAGATTTCCGGGCCGTTCGACGCTGAGAAGGTCTGCAAGAAGCTCTGCTGCAAGGCCGGCTGGATCATCAAGGAGATGAACATTAAAGGCAAGGAGGAGTCGAAGGACAAGGACGGCGGCGATAAGCCCAAGGCCGCTAAACCGGCCGAGAAGGATGCCGGCAAGCCGGAGAAGGTCAAGGACGCCAAGCCGGACAAGGAGGCCGCCAAGGCGGGGAAGAAGGAGGCCAAGGTGGACAAGGAGGCGAAGCCGGACAAGGAGAAAACTAACAAGGACGCGAAGCCGGAAAAGAAGGTCAAGTTCGAGTTAGACGACGCGGCCCCCGCGTCGACCGCGAAGCCCGGCAAGGCTATGCCCATGCCGGCCGGCATGAGCAAGGCCGACCTCGCCCCGCTCCTCGAGAAGATGATGGCGTCCAAGGCCGGGCCCGAGCCGCCGCGCGGCGAGCCGATCATGCCGCCGATGATGATGGTGCCGCCCGTCCCGGCCTCGCAGGGGGTGGCCGTGCCGTCCATCTGGCCCGCGCCGGCCGGGTCCGTGTCCGGCTACAGCTACAACGCGGGCTACGAGCCGTCGTCCTACTATGGCGGCGGATACGGCTGCGGCTGCGGCGGGTACCAGTACTGCCGGTGCAGCAAGCCGGCTGCGCCCGGCGGGTACTACGGCGTGCCCGTGTACGACAACCAGGGGTGGCACTACGGCGGCGGCCAGCAGCCGTACTACCACCAGCAGCAGCAGCAGCCCTGCTGCGAGGACCCCAACGCTGGGTGCAGCGTCATGTGATGGCAATGGCCATGGACAGACAGATCAGTCAGTGTGTAGTCACCTGATCATGACCAGTGCTGAGAATGTGTCGCCTTGTTCTTGCTTATGCCTGTGGGTTTTTTTTTTGTTTATTTAGGGGGTCGAGTTGTGCATGTGAACACTTGAGCTGTGATGCTTATCGTGTCTAGTTTCTCTCCCTCCCTTTTCGTGTTTGTGATGGACGATAATGAGAATATATAGTATGTATAATATGGCGGATGCTATTTATCAATCTCCTGTTTTTCTACTTATTTTTTAGCAACGGTAACTGCTCATAGCTGTCTTTAACCTTTGCCCGTCCTCGCTTTGTGCTCACTCAGCTCATCCGCCATCATCCACTTGTCTTTGGCGACGTTCCTGCTGCCAAAGTCACCGTCGTTATGTTAACCTGGCGTCATTGCCTCCCCACCTCGGTATTAACCCACCGGCTATCCTTCGCAGCCCGTGGCTGGCGACGCTCCTACCGCCATGCCCATCTCCTCTATCGGTCTGATCTACTTCCCAGACATTCCCATATGCCTGAAAAGCACACCGATGACTCTAAAAATCTTCTCCTCTAATCTTAAACATAGCCAGTCATGGCGTAGACGGTGGTCGCGATGCCTAATTGCCAGAATATAATATAGTATTTAGATGGGACAACTTGATTACCTGAGTACTCTTAAAGTCAAACTTGAACGTGCCATGATCACGGGATGAGATTCTAGAAGTGGATTACGATCTTGCGAAGTCTCGACAGAAAACTACAGAAATCCTGAAGTGTCCAGAGTCCAGGCTGGTCCTTACCTTGTTTGATGTTCGGGATGCAAGAAAATTTCCCGATTCTACTGGTTATCAAACTATTCCCTACAAAATCCTGTGAAATTCCTGCGACCAAGCGAAGGAATTGTGCACCTTTTCTTTTTCGAGAACAGAGAGAGCCAAGTCATTCTCTTTGCCATAGCTCATCTTGTTTTCAGGGGAAATAAAAATGCTTGCTATGTGCAGCAGCAGGAGCAGGGCATCGCCACTGCATTCTGGTCGGCTAAACCACGGCACTAGAGTTTCAAGTATGTGATGGGGTTGGAATTGGAGGCATGGACGCTTTCTTTTGGTCCGGTGTACAGAGAGATTCCTGTGAGTTAAATTCAATGGCATATTTGTGCAGTGTGCCAGTGTGTATTGGTTGGTCAGATTTCTTTGTCTAGTGGATGTGGATCAGATGTGTCTGATGAACCAGCCAATCAATCTATCAATCAGTGCAGAGGAGCGAAAACTCATGCTCATCATTCATTCTTCCATACACTAGCAGATGATTAGCTTAGCTCGCAGCCTGGCACAGGCAGAAAGCAGAAACGGAACCCGAAACCCCTTTTGCAAAACACTTGGAAACTTCCGCCTTCTCTCTTTCAGAACGTCCATGGAAAGGAGAAGAAGAAGTTGCAGATCTTGGGCTATGCGACTTACTATTATTCTCCATGGACCATAGCAGTATCTAGCTAGCTAGCTATGATGTGCTCAGGAGAGAGGAGGCTTTCCAGTCGTCGAATAGATGCTGCCTTCATTTCTAGTGTTTGCCGCTGCAGAGTGCAGACTACTGTGGTCAGAAACGGGTGCCCTATGGGTTCATGACGCACACTGGCGAGGGAAGTATCTATTGTCTAATCGAGCCGGCGTGGTGCAGGGCAGGCGGGGTAGCAGGTCCCTTGTATCATGTAGGTGTGAGCTCTCTACTAAACTTCCGTTAAGCACAAGAGTTTTTTTCCATTCCTTTATATACATAAGAGTATATAAGGAGTTCTTCAACTATATAAGAAATAGAAAAAAAATAATAAAGAAGAAGAGAGCTCCACCCTATATCTATGTATTTGTGTTTTTTATTGGATTTGTGCCTATGCTTTATTCATCGGGAAAGAGAGAGGTCTTAACAGCTGACAACGTGGATTACAACAGTCTCGTGCCCTGCTTTGCAATGCATCTGGATTCTGGACCACGATGTACGGACATAGGAATGCAATGGTCACCCAGCAGTAAGAGGCTAACAGCAGTTCTAGGACATGGTCTTGGGAATAGTTTGAATCACTAGCAGTAGTAATACTGATACAAACAGTTTTGATCTGGCGTGGGTGTAGGCTTTGGTTAATCTTCAGGAGACGAGTGCCCGATGTGCCGGCACGGTTAGCACGCGAAAAACCCATGCCATCCAGTTAACGACACGCGCGGTGATGGAACGGACTCGACTTCAGCCACCGGCAAGGACACGCGCCGATGCAGACCACAGCAACAAGCTCCTGTGCCGCGACGCGATTCAGAATATCCGGCGGACACGCGGAGCAGAGCATCGAGCCCAGTGTTGAGCTCGTGCAGGTCGTGGGCCTTCTTCTTCCTTGCGCGGGCGTGGGCCTCGCCTCGCTGTCGTACACCACGGTTGGACCGATGGGTCCATTCCTCTCTCCCTCCTCCATTATCCATTTGGGTCCGCATGGTGTGGGCTCTCCTCATGCACAAACTGTTCGCGCCATTAATGCAATCCATGGCGTTGTCGAGTACAATACTCCCGAATTTTTTGTTTATATATTTTTTTCTTTAATACATGTAAGAATACACGCCTGTTTGAAAAAATTTATAGAAGTAGGGTATCATCGCCCGTCCATTGAGCGAGATCAAGTTCTGAACATATACTGGATTGTGTTCAAAAGTCAGAAAAATGCTTATTTTCCATACAAGATGGAAGCAGCTGTATAGCAAAAAATACATCGAGATCTCTAGCCCTTTTAAAAGATCACTTGTTTTACTTGTGAGAAATAACAAAGTGAGAACACCTTAATTCTTGAATCTGAATGATGTTGTAGTTCTAATTGCTTATATATCACTGAAGGCTCAATGCACTTGGAGTCTTGGATTATCATTTCAGTCTTAAAGATAGTCAAAATATAGTATTGTAATTTTTGAAATTCAGCAATAGTTAAGTCCTGACTTAGTTTTACTTGTGAATTGCAAATGTAGAATTGTTAAAACATGAAGAGGAATGACGATATTGTGTCACTTTTTCGGAAACATGAAGTAAAGACAAAAAAAAAAAAGATTGCGGGTGAAGCATAAATTAGAGTTCTAGAGTAATTATTGTAATATTATATAAATATAAGACTTTATTTATATTTGGACTATTTATATTGCACTTTTCACAATTTTTAAACTTATTTATTTAATTTACGGTGTTTGAGATTTTTTAATATATTTATATTATATTTATAGCAAAATTTATACGTGTATATTAGATTCGAAAATTTTTACCGAGCACACTCAGCGATCAAATTCTAGCTCTGCCGTCTCACGAGCAAGCACAACACCATGAATCGATCACTGGGTAGTGGGCAGTTTCAAGCTCCCGCAGTAGCGCAATCGATCAAACCGGCTGCGAATCAGCAGCAGGAGAGGACATGGAAGAAGCAGTAGAGTTTAGTTTTAAAAAAAAAATAAAATAAATCACAATTGACGTCCCCAACTGCATGTTCACCTCGCCGGAATGTTTCCTCAATCCTTCGGAAACTAAACTGTTTCACGAGGAATCTATTACATATATTAGGCAAGACCCGGAGCAATTCTAGGATTAAACTACTGTAGTTACTGTTTATAATGGGTCCTGTGTATGTATACATGTATATACGTATATGTATGTATATGTATATAAATGTATATATTTATATATATATACACATATGCATATATGTATGTGTACATATTTTTTGCGAAATTTTAGAAAATAACGAAAGTAATAATAGTTATATTGATAAATCAGTTGAAATAATCTAAAATGCATAGAAAAATATCTAAAACTCAAAAAATATAAAACAAATTGATTTAGGTTCGTATTAGTGTCGTCTATATGTTAAAATTATATGTATGCATGAAAGTACCACTGTTTTCCATAATTAAATAAATATGTTAAATATTAATAAATTTATAAATAAATATTAAGATGCTAAAAAATAGTGAATCCAAATCTTTAAATCTTCTTTTATCATGTCCTATTAAAAAATAGGAATGGTGTAGACTCGCCAATCCGGCTAGTTCGTACTAACTTGCTGAATTCCGGACAGGCCTTAATTGAGAGGCTAGCACTAGTGGTGATCGTTAGCTACGGCGCGTTTTTTCAGGTCTTCTGTTCGCCGGTTCACGAACTCCGCGACATCGACCAGAAACCGCTTGCTGTCCGCGAGCTCCTCGAACATGTGGAACGCGTGGATGAAGTCCGGGTACTCCGCCACGCGGACCTCCTCTGCGCCGGCGGCGCGGAGCGCTTCCCTGTACGCCCTCTGCCTGTCCTGGTGCGCGTCCCACCCGCCCACGCACACCAGGGTCGGCGGGAAGGCGCGCCACCGCCCCGCGTCGGCGTCGCGCCGGATCGCGGCCGGCACGTTGGCCGCCTCGTGGTCTCGCGTGGCGCCGGGGGCCAGGAACGCGCGCCACAGCCTTGCCAGCCGCTCGGGCGCCCCGAACGGCGCGTCGCGGAGCCGCTGCTCGGACGCCGTCGGTAGGCGCGCGACGACGTGGTGGGCGAGGTTGCCACCGGCGCTGTCGCCGGCGACGAAGACGGCCTCGGGAGGAGACGGAAGTGCGCCGCCCCCACCGGCGAGGACCCACCGGAGGGCCGCCTCGCCGTCGTCGTAGGGGGCCAGGAAGCGGTTCTCGGGCGCGAGGCGGTAGTCGACGGAGGCGACGAATGCCGGGACGGCCGAGGCGAGGCGCCGGCACAGCGCGTCGTACTGCGCCGACTCCGCCGAGTGGAAGACAAAGCCGCCGCCGTGGAAGTACACGATCACCGGGAGCTCCTTGCGGCCGTTGTCGTCGTCGGTCTTAGGGGCGAAGAGGCGGACGCGGAACTGGTCGGAGACGGCGTGGTCCGAGGAGGCCACGCCGGCGACGGGACCCTGGGTTGGCGGGACGGTGGGGTCGAAGAGCGAGAGCAGGAAGCGGCTGACGGTGCCGTCGCTGCGGAGGGAGGCCGCGTGCAGGGTGGAGACTGCGCCCAGGAGCAGTCGAGCGCGCCACGGCAGCGGGGACTTCCCAGGCCCCGGCGGTCCGGCGCCGCCATCGATCTCCCCCGCAGTCTCGGGTGAGAGTCACCTGATGATAAGGTAAAGGCGCCGATCGAGCGGCTGACGAGTAGCTGTCGCGCTTTATTATCCGAGCAAGAAGTTGAAGCGCACAAAACGTGTGCGCCTTTGCAGATTTGGAAAGTTCCAAGGTTTTCTCGGTTGACGTAGCCGGTCTCAAACGGAAAGAATGCAAGACCATTCAATTGGCTTAATTTGAATTGTTTGTACAGAAGCGAATGGGCTGGGTACATGAGTCATGTTTGGGCTTTAGAAGGTTGGGTTTGATATCAGTTCGTATTTTTAGCCCATTCCACCGGGAAGGATAAACTTGAATCAGAAACTTTTCTTTCTTCCTTTTTTTTTTGAGACAGAAAGATACGACATTTGCTTCTCTAAATGAAATGAAATCATAACAGTGCAAGATAGCATAATTTTGTGCATAACATGTTTCATATACTTACTTACCTTCTAATACACTGATATACATACAAATAAAGAGAGAAACTCTCTTACATTTCTGAAGGGGAAAAAGGTGGCGGAGCAGGAATGGATCAGGTGCTATGTAGCCTCGGTCAGCAGTGCGACGGAGGGATATACAACCACGCTAGGGAGGGCGCGAGGCACAAGCAAGGACGAGACTACGACTCGAGTTATTTGGGGGCCGTTTGGTTGCTCGTAGGGCTGAGTCTGGTTTGTATTGAGCAGGTTGAGTTAAGTTAGGCTGAGTAGATATAATAGTGTATGTTTGGTTGACTATATGTATTCAATTTGGCTATGAATATATTATGTTTGGTTGTTTGTATAAGTATATATTGTATTACAAAGTAATTTATTTTTTTATCAAATAACGTAGAATTAAAAATATGTTTATAAATTATTACATCACATGATAAGAATATTAGTAATTTTTTTAATTTTTGGAAATTTATTTGAGGCAGAAGTTATAAAAGTAGATTTCATTGAAAAATTTTTATTAAATATTAATTTAGACTTTTTGGATCAAATTAATTAAAATAGATTTCTAGTGAGCTCTAGTTTGCTAAAAAAAATTATAATTTTTAACCACTCTTATAACTATAAATAAAATTAAAAGTTAAATAAAAAATACACGCATAGCCCGTTTCCACGTAACCTGATCGGCCCCACAATTTTGCATCCGCTCCTCCTAGCCCGCGCGTGCGTCAGGCAACCGAACTGATTCGTATGCTTCGGCAAAGTCAAAGGACTACAGTAATTCTTGAGGACTACTGTAACAAATGTATTGTAAAAATACTGTATGATTACTGTATCGCTAAAAAATCTGAAATAGAAAACTACTAATTACTGTAACACCTATGACTTTTTGCTAGAGGATGCGAATCTCAACCGAACAGCCCGCTTCTGTATTCGGAGACGTGAGCGGTGAGCCAGCCTCGGTGCAGACTACCAAACAGCCTATTCGCGTTTCGTGGTGCCCTAGGCACCCCTAGATCCGCCCCTGCCTCCCAACCCAGCTCGGTGGCGCGCAGGTGCAAACTAAACGATGGATCACAAGTCAACCATCTTTTCGGGTAGGGTAGCCGACAGGCCGCTATCTCAAGCACTAGCAAGATATTCTATGACCAAAAACAGTGGATGCACCACGCTGTCCACGCACGCCCGCACGCACGCACGCACATCGATGAAATGCCACATGTCCCATCCAATGCATGCGTAGGCCGATACCTACCGTGCAATGATGATCTAGCAACCTGCGACATATCTAAGCGCATCTGCAATAGGAAGCAGTGCCTGCAAAGCGAGCTGGGATATTGCTGCATGCAGTGTCTGTACGTGTACAATACATGTCACTGCTACCACCATGGTGATGGACTGATGGTGGCAACCGGCTGACTGCAATTGTGCATCGCTGTAAGATTGTCTCCAACCATATTTTTTTCATTTTATTCCTTTTTTATTCTCTTTCCTGTTCTCATTCCCTTTATTTTCTCTCATCTTCAACAACTTCCTTTCGAGAGAAATCGTGAAGGGAAAGAAGAGAGACTCCCGACTTGGAGGGAATGACTTTGGAATCCCTTCGCGACGGGAACCGTAAAGGAAAATCGTTGGAGCGCTGAAGGGAATGAGAATCTCGTCGTGAAGGGATTTTAGCTCCGAAGGAAAACCGTTAGAAACAGTCTAACTATTTGGTCGGTTGAGTACGTGGCCGTTGGGCTCCGCTCCGTTATCGGCGTCCATCGAGCAAGATGCATGGCGGTTGACCCTTGGATCGATGGGGGGTGAACGTGGCATCAGTTTTTCTTTTTTGCCTTGAACGTGGCATCAGGTGACAAGACATGCATGGTAGAAAACGAGCAAGGACGTACGAAGTGAGTTCTGACTAGGAAAGATAGTGCGATAAGATCGATTTCGATGGCTCCATGCTCAATTTTTCTTTTGAAAGGTGGAGTAAAAGCTAGGCTACAGTTCCTATCGAGTGTCAACGCAACCACATAGAAGAGACAACGACCAGTCAACTCAACGCAGCTAAAATCACGGTCATTCATCTGAACGAAAACTAAGTTTTTTTTTTCAGAAAACAAATGCCAAGGTCCAAGACATTCATCTGAACGAAAACTAAGTTTTTATCACGGAAAAGGCAACTCTATATGGATATAGACACACAAGTTATCTCATCTATTCATCTCTCACTTGATATCTACCTATTTATTAATTTTCTTACCTACCAGATGAACCGTTCTAATATCACATATATCCGCGAAGACTACTGAATTTTCCAACTTCTTTTGATATCTAGTGTTGCCTGCAAGTTGCATGGGCGTGGCCCCACAGTTGCCTCCCGGACCGGGAAACTATGGCAAACTATGGCGGCAACCGGCCGGCCGGGCCGCATTAATCCGCCGGCGCCGCCCGCCCGCCCGCGCACGGCGTCACACAGGACGCCAGCCGCTCGCGCGGCACCTCGATCGAATCCACAAGCACTTCACACAATTGGTCTATCAAATCATCATGAACTCATTGGCTAATCAATCAGCAGTAGTCGACCCAGCCAGTCGATTTTTTTGCTGTTTACTGCGGAACAGCGAAATTTCTTTTATGAGACCAGTTGCGTTGGGTAATTTTTTGGTAATCTTTTATGAGACCTATATAAAGCAACATTATTCAAACTTTTTTTGGTAATTTTTTTTTTCAAATTTTCTAAGAAGAATTTTTTTCTATTTTTTTTAAAAACTTTTGAGCTAAAATTTTCTCGTGCAAATTTTTTACCACGTGCGGGGTGAGACGACGACATGGACACATTTTTGTCGCTTTCTGTTAGAAGTCGTGCGTGCAAACCTCTGCTGGAGTGCGTGTGCGGATTAGCAGGGTTCACAAAACAGTGTGTTCAAGTTATGAAGCTAATCACGGGCCCACCAAATTGCCGAATGCTTGATTCGAGAATCTTGATCGTTCGCGTCGACACGATTGAAATCAAATACATATTGTTAGAGAGAATATCGAAGAAAACACACGAAGGACACAAAGGACTCTGTTTCACGTCCTCGTCAGCTAGCTCATGTCATAGTGGGCAGCAGGCCGGAGCAATGGTGGACACATGATACTATTAGGAGGGGCTCGTCTTGTCTTCCTCTGTAAGCCCTCTTCTTCGTCTTTCTCTTTTTCTCCCTTCTCTCTCTCCTTTGTCTCTATAGAGAGTGTGTCTCGACGTGATCCGATTTGTTACCAGCTGTGGCAATGTATTATAAACCAATGTATCTTGAAAAGGAGGCAACTAACTAGAACACAAACTCCATTTCACTACTGAGAATTCATCTCTACACTCGCTCATTCTCTCTCGTTCTCCATTCTTCTTCGTCCTTGCCGTTGATTGGCAGTCCTGACTCGCCAGATAGTACCACCTCATACTTGTACCCGTCTCAAACAAACACACCCACTATAATATTTATAACTACACACATGTACAGTTTTTACCCATATCTGTACTTGTGCAGGTAACAGGTACCCGACGAGTTATGCACACCCGATATCACTTCTCCCTCAAGTGCTGCAGAAATACACAAATCAAGATGCAGCGGTGAAATACGCAAGCATTTTTTTTTACTATTTTTGCTAGGCCGAAAGAAATAAAATTGTATCCTAACTCACCGATGTTCTTGCACTTGCCGAAGTTAGCGAGGACACCGCGTTCAGATAGGAACCGGTATGCCTGGCCGATGAGCCGCATGTTGTCGGCGTCGATGCAAGCGTTGGGCACCTCCCAGTCCTACCCTGGCTGCATGGGGACAACGACCTACATCGCCACAATTCCCGCCTCGTGCTCCATGGATTGCAGGAAGCGGAGCGTGCGGGCGAGGTCCTTGCTCCTGACGACATCCTCAAACTCCTGCCACTCCTTCACGATGCCCTCCTCGTCCTCAAACTCACACCACTCGCCACTAGTTGATGGAGCCCGCACGGAGGTGGAGGACGCGACCGGGGTGCGGGAAGCTGCATGGTGAGGTGAGGTAGCGTTTGAGGGAGAAGGAGGTGCAGGTGGGGGTAAGAGAGAGGCCTTCACTGTGGCGACCTAGCGGATATGGGAGGGGTCACAGGTGGTGGTGAGACTAGGGTTCCCAAGAGTTTTTGGGCTTGGGCCATGGATCAATTAGTACTAAATAAGGCCTGTTGGGCTGCTGGGAGGTCATCATAGGCCCCCATCTCTTATTAGTCTAAACTTGGTCGCACTCTCGGCACGGGAGCGTGTTCACGTCAATACATGCATTCTGCACCGTCGGATGGAAGCACCAACATTTTAGGGCCTTCCGATATGTGGTGCTACAACGTCCATTTCGTGAGAGTTCGAGGAACCTCTCCGACCGCTCCCCCACTCACTTGCTAATTCTCAACGTTATCGTCCCCTTCTGCATCCGTCGTCGCTACGTCATCCCTTTCGTCACCCCATCCGCTTCTCGACGTTGTCGTCCCCTTCTGCACTCACCATCGATGCTCCTCGCGCCGCCCCTCATCTCTGTGATGCCAACAAGGAGGAATCACAGCAGGAGTAGAACCCACCGTCGGGGTCCTAGTCTCTGTGCTGCCCAGCCACCCTTCCTCTCCTCTCATCCCATTCATCGCCACCACGACTCCTCGCCTCCCAGCACCCTAGATCTACGGCGACTCCGTGTCTGCGCTGGTGCCTTCCCGCTCTGCCATCTCATACGCGTGCTCTCGTCACCACAGCCACCTCAGCTCCGCGGGCCCTCTCTGCCAGTGTCGCCATCGTAGCCTCCGCTCCATGTGCCCTCGTTGCACGTGCCTCCTTTGACATAGGCGCTGCCGAACTCCAGCGCTTCCTCGTTGCCCCATCCTAGGAGAGCACGAGGCGGTGTCGGTCGGTTGTGGACGACCTTGACGCTCGATCCGGAGGAAGTGGCGTCTGGGAACCCCAAGCGTGGGATCCATCTACAGTCTTCCCGATGTACATCCTGGCCCACATCTCCTTATTCCTTCATCCT
The DNA here is from genome assembly GCF_958298935.1 of Phragmites australis. Taxonomy (NCBI): domain Eukaryota; kingdom Viridiplantae; phylum Streptophyta; class Magnoliopsida; order Poales; family Poaceae; genus Phragmites; species Phragmites australis. Next base: position 26,823,303 of record NC_084934.1, on the reverse strand, counting down.
TTTACCGGCGTGCAGTGGATGCCATCTGCTCCCCACGCCTTAGCCATGCGCCTCTGTCGTGTCCTCCCCAGCACAGCTATGTTGGAGCACCAGGAAAGCCAGAGCCCTCACCTGCATCGCCCCCACTGTCTCCTACCTGCTCAGATCGCCGCTGTCAGGAACCCAGGCCTTCATCGTCCCACTAATTGTTGGTGCTCTTCGTTGTTGTCAGATTTTCCTCTCCATCATCTTTTCTTATTTGTGTTTAATTGTTTTGATTTGTTCCCTGAGAAAGCATCAACTCATTGTGCTCATTCCATTTTACTGCCATATAAGATTGCAGGTATCGTTAATTGCCCAGTACTTAGTTCATTGATCTGTACAAAGAGAGGGCAACATCTGTGACTGGCAGCATGAGGATTCGATTTCTTGGTAATCCATTTCCTACATGTCTTTATTTTTTAATTCGATTTGTAAAGACTCAATGAAACGTTTCGTGCTATCTGAGTTATATTGTAAAGAAAATTTGTCCAGGTCTCTTGTTTGTTTAGAGAACCTTCAAGTTCTAGGTTTGAGTGCACAATCACAAACTGGTCATCATGACTGAGTACTTGAGTAGGCTAGAAACAAGGAAATTAGCAAAGGGATAAAAAGAAAGTATGATTGCAGAACAATACATTGATAATTTTACAATCCTTATGCAGAGTGGTTCAATTTTGATCAAAGCCACTATATAGACCATTTATAGGTTGTTCCATTTCCATTCTATGATTTTTTGAAGTAAACATGTCCTACGAGGAATCATTTTGGTAGTGAGCTTGGAGGTAATTACAACTCACGGTCAGAACTGCAGACCTCCTGATTTAGTATGGTTAGTTATTATCTAACAATATATGCACACTGCATTTCCCCTAAATCTGGATTCTTCTGTTCAAAATTCCAAAACTTCTCATTGCATCCTTCCACATGTAGTTTTTATTGTACTATGATGCTTTGTTATGGTGCACTATTTTTTTAGAGTGTGTGAACCAGTGAAGCAATGATTTTTGTACTTGCGATTGAGTTGTGGAATATGTAGTCTTTCATTTTCATGGTATTATTTCATATGTGATTATTAATTCGAAAAAATTGTTGCTCTAACATGATTGATGCATTAGTTCAAGTTAGTGAAAAGGTATATAATCTTTGATCAAATTGATCCTGGTTTCAGGAGGACCTTGGTCGTCAGTGGACGCTGGTGATAGTGGGAATATGGACTTACAACATCCACCCTGTACTCATATTTTGGCAACTCTTCAACCATATGATAGGATCAAATGTGTTGACATGAAGTCAAGTATGCCTTCTGTATATGATCAGTGTTTAATGCATATATTTTCTGAGTTCCTCTTTTTTTTTTGCCTATAATCATCACTGTCTTGGGAATGATTTCTTGCTTCCAATTATCATTCCTTTCGAATATAGCAAATCAGCAATAATAAAGTGTCAAATTGGTTTACTATGGTTTGTGTATGGCATATTGTGATGCCTGAATGAACATGATTACAGAAGAAAGGAAAATTTGTCAAACCCTCTTCTATTTTGATTTTTTTTGCCAACTATAGTGCTATGGCTGTCATGACTGTAATTGACTAAAAAATATTTATTGCTACCAAGATATCTGTTTTCATCTATATGTGCTACTATAGTTTGATTTGAGATGATTTATGAATATAGACACACAATGGCTGAATTTTTGCTTCATTTTTAGATTTTACAATTCTTCATCATTAGTTTCATTTCCAGTTACGCCAAAAACATGTCGTCAAGCAACATGTTGGGTGTTGCACCATGTACAGATATATTATCACACTCTAGTGGTTATAGTTCAATTCATATCTTGAAGGAGTGTCTTAAAATTTACATAAATCCTCCATGTTTTTATTTTTCACATATGTCTCATTGGTATCAAATATATTCTTGCATTCTTGCTTTCTTAAATGGTTTATGCTGGATATTCTACTTTAAATATCTCTATGAGACATTAATACTTACCCTTGATGCCATCTTTGAAGTGCTAGTCAAATATTTCTTCAGAAGTATTTTTTATGTCTGGTGAAGTTTCCTTCAGAAAGCAACCTTTTCTTTTTAAATAAAATTTCATGCCTCGCTCAAATGTAAATATGTAGTTCTGCTGCAGGGTAGCTTAGTCACCAGTGTTTATTGCCTTTCTAAGTCTGAAGGGTAGCTTAGTCACCAACGTTTATTGCATTTCTAAGTCTGATGTATTGTGTCTCCCTAAAACAGAAGAATGGATAGCCTGGGAGGAGGTTACAAACGAGGAACTAATTGTTCATCATTTTTTCATTGTGTCATGGTTCATGTGTGCTATGGGTCTGTCAAAATGATGGCAATGTCAGTTACTATTGTTCTTTCAGGTTAGCCTTCTTTTTTTTCCATTTGTTACCTAATTACTTCTTGCGAATAAAGAAATAAGATTAGCTACATAATTTTCCTTTTCAAATAACTGCTTCATTGTTTTGTTATATCAGATACATATGGTGACCAAATATATGCCTGATAAAGCTCTGATTCTTATACATACGCTATTGCTCTGCTCCACATATTTTTGATTCATGTATTAGGCAATGAAAAGGAAATGTAATGTGACTGCAAAACAATGGGCTCCATTTTTTTAGTTGGCACAGGTGGATTGCTTCAATCATATTCTTTTTTGGGCCTTTTTTTATTGGTACACATGCATGCATCAGTAGGATCAATCAGAAGTCCTAAACAATGGATACCAGTTGTGTTGTGCTTTAGGAAATAAGCCAATTCATTCTCGGGTGAAGATGCGGTCCCAATGGGCACACAACACCTCGAGCTTCGCCAGCACCCATGCATACACCCGTGAATATATGGCTATAGGGATGTGCCATTTCATTTGATTTTCTTTATTTGACTTTTAAGAAGCTTGCATAGGATCGGTGGTGGTACCAATTGATCTTAACTGACCTCCTTTTGACATCCCACCTAGCATGAACTAGGTGGCTTTCTGCAGACTGCAACCACCTTGCTGTTGGACCCGTGAAATGCATAGTTGCCATTCTAATCCAAAGTGTTCACTCAACCGAATACATGCCAAAGTAATTCTCGCAACGTGACTGCCACAATCTCGAATTTTCACCATCAAATTGGGGAAATTTCATCTTAGGTAATCCCCCATAATTTGGGAGGACTTATGTCAGATGATTAGGGAGCGGTTTGGAAGGGATCAGCATGAGTCTCTTATTAGGCAGTTGCTTCACATCAAGCAATCGAGCATGATCACTGAGTATGTTGAGAATTTTTCTCAATTGGTTGATCAGCTCGATGCCTATCAAGCTGTATCTGATCCTTTATACTACACAATGCGCTACCTAGATGGTTTACGAGATGATATTCGATCAGTCATTGCAGTGCAAAGACCGTTGAATTTGGATACCGCTTGTGCCTTGGCTCTTTTGCAGGAGGAGATGACTGATGCAAGTTGGCGCAAGGAATTCAAACGTGCTGATGTGCCATTCCTCACCAAAGAAGTGATGAGGGGACCTTATCCACTACTATCATCCCTGAAAAGAGACAAGACCGATAATACAATGTTCAATCAAGATCGACGTGGGGTGGATTCTGCCAAAGCTCCTTCAACAGAAGAAAAGTTGACAACTCTTTGTGCCTACTGAAGGGCGCATGGACTTTGTCAGAGGTGCACTAAGAAATGGAGCAAAAATCATCGATGTGCCACTCTTGTTTCACTTCATGTAGTGGAAGAAGTTTGGGATTTATTCAATTGTGAAGAGGAAGAAAGTTGTCAAGATAGTGACCCAATTGAGGGTACATTGATGGCCATCTCCAAGGAAGCCATCAGTGGAATAAGCTCCTCCAAAACTCTGAAAATGGCATGTCAGATTCAGAATATTGAACTCCTTATGCTTATTGACTCTGGAAGCTCGCACTTCGTTCTCAGTAGCAGTATAGTCCATAAGTTACAAGGAGTATCTCAGATGTCCACACCTATTAGAGTCTAAGTAGCTAATGGTCAAATTCTAGTTTGTGATTAGGAATTAGTGCAAACTAAATGGTTCCTTGATGGTTATGAGTTCCAGTCCACTCTTAAGGTCTTACCATTACAGTCTTATGATCTTGTGGTTGGTATGGATTGATGAGCGATATAGTCCTATGAAGGTCAATTGGACTCTGAAATGGATGCAGATACCATACTAGGGCAACCATATAACACTACAAGGCATTCCGACTGCTATTCCTGAATGTACAATGGTGCAAGTATTCAGTATACAAGACTTGTCGACCAGTGAACAATAGTTGGTGAGTAGCTTGGCAGCTAAAATTCAAGAACCGTTGGCCCAATTCTCCGAGGTTTTCCTTCCACCTCGAGGTCTTCCACCATTAAGGTAGTGCGATCATAAGATTATTGTCAGTGTAATACCTTACAGGTATGCACTTGCCCTCAAAAAAGAAATTGAGAAACAAGTATCTGACATGCTGGACAGTGGGATTATTCAACTTCTAGTGCATTTTCTTCGTCTGTTGTGCTAGTAAAGAAAAAGGATAGAACATGACAGTTTTGTGTAGATTACAGACATCTAAATGCACTTACAATGAAAGTTAAGTACCCCGTACCCATTATGGATGAACACCTAGATGAATTGTCGAATGCCAGCTGGTTTTCTAATCTTGACTTGAGAGCTGGGTACCATCAGATTAGGCTAGCACTTGGGGAGGAGCACAAGAATGCATTTCAAATACATCACGACCATTTTGAATTTAAAGTCATGGCATTTGGATTGTCAGGTGCTCCAACCACCTTTCAAGGGGCTATGAACATCACCTTGTCTCCTCTTCTTGGCAAATGTGTGTTACTTTTCTTTGATGGCATGCTTGTGTACAGTCCAACTTGGGAAGCTCATATGTAGCATTTGGAGCAAGTATTATGGTTATTGCAAAAAAGTTAATGGCAGATCAAACATAGTAAATGTTCCTTTGGTAGACAAGAGATTGCTTATCTGGGTCATATCATCAGTTACAAGGGAGTAGCTACTGATACTGCTAAAATTGAAGCTATTAAATCTTGTCCTCAATCTCTTACATCCAAGGAACTGTGTAGTTTCTTGGGTCTAGTTGGTTACTATAGACAATCTGTGCGAAATTTTAGAGTGATCAGTCGGCCATTGTTCAATTTGCTCAAAAAAGATAGGATATATGTCTGGAGTGAGGAGCATCAAACTGCATTTCAAGTCCTAAAGGATGCATTGTGTTCTGCACCTGTCTTGGCTCTCCCAAATCTTGCAAAACCCTTAGGTATTGAGATAGATGCTTCAGATCATGGAGTGGGAGATGTGTTACTGCAAGATGGTCACCCTCTACTTTTGTCAGTAAGGCCTTAGGTCCTAGAATCTGTGGACTCTCAACTTATGAGAAAGAATATTTGGCTATCCTCGTAGCTATTGAGAAGTAGCATTCCTATTTGCAACATGCTGAATTTGTGTGTATATATATCAGAGAAGCTTATCCCATCTGAATGAGCAATGCTTGAACACAACTTGGCAGCAAAAGGTATTCACTAAATTGTTAGGCCTGCAATATTGCATTGTATATAAGAAGGGAACCGATAACAAAGTTGCTGACGCTTTGTCCAGACGACCACAACCTTCAAAATCGCTATTGTCGATTTCAAGCTGCAAACCCCCAATGGTTGGATGAAGTGGTTCAAGGATACCTTACCGATCCTAAAGCTCAACAGTTTCTAACTAAATTGGCAATGAAGGCTGATACTTCAAGTCGATTCAACTCCAGTCTAGGTTTATTCATTATAAAGGTCGTGCGTGAACATACAAGTTCAAAAGAAGATCATGGCTGCATTATACGATAGTGCCATAGGGGCCACTCTGGATTTCCGGTTACTTACTGCCGTATCAAACAACTATTTTACTTGGAAGGGATGAAATCAGACGTGCAACAATATGTTGCCAATTGTCATGTCTGTCAGCAAGTGAAGTCGGATCTTGGCAAATGTTGTCCATGGACCTTATCAAGGGCTTATGCACACTGGTAATTGTTGATAAATTCTCCCGTTATGCTCATTTACTGCCACTCCTCCACCCATTTACAGCGGCCAAGGTAGTCGAACTTTTTTTTGGATCATGTATACAAACTGCATGAGATGCCACTTTCCATTATGTCTGATCGCGACATGATCTTTACAAGCATCTTTTGGCAAGAATTGTTTCGGGTGTCAGGCACGCAACTTTGCATGAGTACTTCCTGTCATCCCCAAACTAACGGTCAGACAGAGCGAATTAATTAGTGCTTAGAAACTTATTTGCGCTGTTTTGTGCATGCTTTCTTGAGCAAATGGAGTGGTTGATTGTCACTTGCCAAGTTTTGGTACAACACTTGCCATCATTCAGCTCTGGGACGACCGCCGTTTGAGGTGTTATATGGACATCAACCATGCCACTTCAGCATCCACAATTCAACAATATGTGTGGTACCAGAATTGCATGATTGGCTGCAGGAGCGGGAACTTATGACACGACTGGTTCGTCAACACCTCCTACAAGCTCAACGGCATATGAAGGCGCATGCTGAGAAGAATAGGTCGGAAAGACAATTCAAAGTGACAGATTTTGTGTTCTTGAAGCTGCAGCCATATGTGCAATTATCAGTGGCGACCAAAGCCACAACTTACATCCCGCCTTACCGTGTGCTCGCTAAAGTGGGTTCAGTGGCTTATAGGCTTGATCTGCCAACAACCACAACTATACATCCCGCCTTTCATTTGTCTCAGCTCAAATAAGCTGTTGGCGCCAAGCACAAGGTGAATACTACCCTACCTGATATCCACTATGGCTTGCAAGTTCCTTTACAGGTGCTGGACACACGCTTAATCACGCGTGGAAGAGCTTTAGTGACCCAAGCTCTGATTCACTAGTCAAGACTTCCAACAGAGCTCGTGTCATGGAAGTACATAGAAGCACTCAAGCAAAGATTCCTGAATGCACCTGCTTAGGGTCAAGCAAATTTTAAGGAGGGAGGGTTGTCACGACTCGTGAGGAACATGCAGCAGGAGAAGGGAGGTCCATTCGGGCCAGGCATCCTAACACGCATGTGGCTATATCAGAGTAGGTGAACTAGCGTGTGCGTATGTCTTGACATGAGCTGATCTGTTATCAGCTGTGACGGTGTGTTATAAACTGGTGTGTCTTGGAGAGGAGGCAACTAACTAGAACACAAACTCCATTTCGCTAACGAGAATTCATCTCTACGCTCGCTCATCTCCTCTAGTTCTCTATTCTTCTTCGATGTTGCTGTTGATTGGCGTTGTCAGGTTGCACTTTGTAAACTTAACTCTGGTAGAGGCAAGCAGGCATGTTTCTTTCCTCATGAACTAGGTGATCCATCAGCATTACTACAATCTCGCTCACTTTTTTGCTTAATGATACATGCTATTATAAACCACGAATTTCACTAACCCAGCCGCTGCATGTTCCATGTGGAAAGGATGGAAAGGAGCTTGTGTGCAAGGACAAAGGACATGGTCCCGGCCCGGCCGAGCAGTATCTGTTACAGTCGAAATAATCGATCAGCCTACTGAATAATCAAATCATCACTACGGACAATCATGGCGAAAAAGAACTAGAAGTTCGTTCTGACGAGGCCAGTAAGATTTCATCGTTAGAAACGCCATGTCATCTGGATCTAGTGGAGCACTCGTTATAGAAAGGGACAGATACGGGTATAATTTGTGAGCATTTTTCCCGATATTTGTGACCACTTACTAGAAAAGATAAATGATACACCTAACATATCTCCTAGGCCAGATAATACATTTTTTTAAGGACCTGCTACGAAGTATAATGTACAACCAAAAAATTCCGAATTACTGACTCCCGTCATAAAAGAGTGTCGTTTTCAATATCGACATAATCATAAATATACAATTTTAATCACTAACCACTAGTATAAAATGTATACAAGATATGACAAAATCGTAATATTTTAAAACTATTTTTTCAAAACAAATATAGCTTTGCCATTTTTCAAAAGCCCAGTTGAAATATCTTTATTGGTGGTCAAAGTTTAAAGGTGCTGATATGATAGCCCACTACACAAGACGCCATTTTTTTTTTCCTGGAGTGAGTATGTTTAAGGCAATTATTGGCTGATAAATATCAAAATTGAAGCGAAACCTGGGAAATATGCAAAAGGGGTAGTGCACTTGGGCACTTCACTCCATGCCACTTGGCAGTAGTCATAGAGGTTTGACCTGCAGACCTAGAGATGCTGTGTAGCAACATGAACTACTTTTTCTTTTGACTTGGCAACATGAACTACTTTTGCATCACTTGAAAATGCTTCCTTTCAGAGTGGTTGGCAGTTAGTGGCGAAAGACTATTATGCGATAGTGGGGCACATGATCGCTATGATACATGAGTTCAGGCTCATTAGTAGTAAAAAATTTAGACCTATATTACTCCAGCATGTAAAAGAGATCATTTCTCTTTCCATATAAAAAGGGGATAGACTTTCAAATTATACACACAATTATTAATAAAATAGAGTAATAACGAACTACATCTTATATATTCTATCTGATGTTTATTTAAATTATTATTTATTAGTACGCGGTAACATGATTATTATATCATATTCATCACTCGTGATCTCATTAGATATTTGCTGATGAAAAAAAGCTAAATGTCCAATTGAGCCTTGCTGTACGAGTACTATTACCAGACACGTCACACAAACGGTCTATGGACTCAGGACACGTCAGACTCACCCTCTCCACGTCCTCACTCCTACGTGGCAGCCCTCCCATGTACCACCCCTGTGGATCACGCCCCAGACCGCGCCCCAGGCCCACGCGGACGGCCCAGACGCCGCCAGGTGGCAGAAACGGACGGCATCGGCGAGCGCCGACTGGCCCTAGACTTATCGACAAACAAACGGCCCACCCTGCGCCACGTAGCCCCCTCGATGCGTTCTTATCCCCACGATTCATCCGACGGACGCTGCCATTCTCCACTCCCCCTCTCAAACCCCTCCTCTCCCTCCCACCTAGCCGCTCTGCTACTCCCCTGCTCTTCGTGTTCTTCTCCTCCTCCCCTCCAGATTCTGCAAATCCTCAACGTTTCATCTGCGTTGGTGCGTTTCAGCTGTTACTCTTGGCGTTCTTGATTCGGAGGGCAGTGTTCCTTGGAGGTGTTTGGCCGAGCGAGGAAGGGAAGGGAAGGAGGAGACGCTGCTCTGTTTCTTGGCTCGGCGGCGATGCTGGACTCCGACAACGAGTCCGGCGGGCCGAACAACGCGGAGTTCTCGTCGCCGCGAGAGCAGGACAGGTTCCTGCCGATCGCGAACGTGAGCCGGATCATGAAGAAGGCGCTCCCGGCCAACGCCAAGATCTCCAAGGACGCCAAGGAGACGGTGCAGGAGTGCGTGTCGGAGTTCATCTCGTTCATCACCGGCGAGGCCTCCGACAAGTGCCAGCGCGAGAAGCGCAAGACCATCAACGGTGACGACCTCCTCTGGGCCATGACCACCCTAGGCTTCGAGGACTACATCGAGCCGCTCAAGCTCTACCTCCACAAGTTCCGCGAGCTCGAGGGCGAGAAGATGGCCACCGGCGCGGTCTCCTCCGGCTCCGGCTCCGGCTTGCAGCAGAAGGACCCGCCGTACACGCACAATGGCGCCGGAGGCAGCGGCGGTGCCGTCGGCTACGGCATGTACGGCGGGGGCGGGGGCGGGGGCGGGGGCGGAGGCGGCATGATCATGATGGGGCAGCCGATGTACGGGTCCCCGCCGGCCGCGGCCGCGGCGGGGTACCCACAGCCGCCGCACCACCAGATGGTGATGGGTGCCAAAGGCGCGTACGGCCACGGCAGCGGGCCGTCGTCGTCGCCGTCGGGGCTCGGCAGGCAAGACAGGGTATGACGACTGTGCCTGGATGGCTGAAGGGGCCGGCTTCTTGGTTGGTGTTGGCAATGGTGCTGGCCTGCATGGCTGCATGCTGGGTTTAATCAGTAAACCTTCATCCTTTTTCTTTTGTGATTTATAATGAGCTGAGACGAATCATTTCCATGGTTAATAGTTGCTTAACCTCTTCATGATCCCATAATCTGTACTGCTACGACACAATAGTGCCATTGATAGATACAGTATTTGACAAGGTGGCTAGGTGTTCTGGGATTGCCTAGACTATGTGGTGACAAGCTACTGACTAGGCATGTTCTTTTTTCCCCTTCGTTTTCTCAGTACTGCCTACTTGATTGTGCTTTTTCTGGCATTGCATGTTCTTTCTAGGATATCGGTTCTGCGATACCATTTTTTTGAGATAATGAAAAAAGTTTCCAAAAATTATATATAGTTCAGTGGTGCCATGTTTCGGCGTGAGCTTAAACTAGTCACCCAAAATTATATATACCACATGTAATATAGTCTATGTTCGTTTTAGGGATGCAAATTAATTAATCTAAATGTATCCACTGACATTCTTTAGTTCAAGCATTTTGTTTATCTGGGTTACACGTTTGGATACGAGATAGTAGCAAGCATTTTGTTTTTGTTGAGAAGTCTTAGTAAGTGGGGAGGCATTTGCACATGGCAGTTTCTTGCCTGGAAGTGCTACATCAAATTTGCAACATGTTTAGTCTTGATGTTTTCGTATTAGTGTATCGATGTGTTAAAAAAAGATATTATTCTACGCTCAAATGCTAGTTTTTCCTCCAGCTGGCCGCTACCACTTTGACAAGAGCAAAAGAAAATGAAGAGCAAAGAAAACCTGAGAACTAAAATATCATATCTATAAACACAACGCACTAATCTGGAGAGTAAGTCAATATTCTGTTGACAGAACATTGGAACAGATCCAAAACACCGGACTATACTCCATACCACCATATGCTCCTTTTGCATCTTTTTCCCGGAAGGAAATTTTATGAGGTTGAACCTCACAAAAGACCCGCTTTCTCTACACGACAACGTGTCTATACTCTCTCTCTCCACTCCTCTCTCTCTCACCTGAGCCTTTGGATCATAAGATGAGTGGTTGAGATGTAGGTCTCGCGCTCTTTTGTGAGGTCAGATCCCATAAAATTTTCTTCCTTCTTCCCCAACGAGGAACACTTCAATTCTTGACACGTGCTGCTGGCACTTGACAGTCACCATAAAATAAAATATCCGGAGGCCACGTCACATCCTTAATGCGCAAGTAATGACAAGCAAATCGATCGCTGATCTATGATCAGTCACCATCTCACTCTTATTCTGCAGTATAAAAAAGCTTATGCAGCCTACGCACAATCAAATGTTTTTATTATCCTCCATGGCATGGCATGTCATGGATCATCGAGCGGTTAGTTGCACTTAGCTTTCACTCATCGCAGGAGGGCCAAGTCAAAAAGAAGGCGGGGGATAAGGATGGATAGCTCGATGGAGCATCGGGTGGAAGTTTCCGCTGGGGCAGGGGGGCAAGTGAGCATGGATTCCATTGGCCAGGTAAAGATCTCCCTGGCTGATGACAGGGATGACAGGTACAGGCTTTACTTGCATTGGCAGCATCTGGGGCTTCCTGTGTGTGCAGGGAAATGGAGGACCACCTCAATTTTGCCAAGAAAGACGAGCAGGGATAGTAATAGATCTGTACCGAATTGTCATAACCTTCTCAAGCCCGCGAAGGGCAAATTTTCTATCTATGTAGTATGTCGGTACACGACGGGTATCCGAAATCTATGGGTCACTTGTGGGTATATATTTTTAAAATCTTTTGACAAAGTAGATCCTTTGTGATCTTTAGAATGCTCTTTTTATAGCTCTCTGGATGACATTGAAGTCGAGAGTGCTACAATTGTCTAGCTACATGTTCTCTTCATGCTGTATAAAGTGCTGGTGAAGCAAAATGCTCCTTGGTAACAAAAACAAAAGGTTGTTTTCATTCCCAACTAGTTCTTTTCAACACGGGATAAATTATGCAAGCCCTTTTCTGAACATTACATTCTCACTGGCTAGATTCTGAATATTAGGCAAAGATGGATGTGCGCGGGGCAGCGTCGCGGGGCGGCTGGGCAAAAATGGATCTGCGTGTTGTGTCGTGGTGGTGGCGCGGGGCAGTGTCACGGTTGGGGGCAGCGCCTGGAGACGACGACCAACTGGGCCTAGGGGCGAGGTGAGAGCGTGGCGGTGCGTGGCGGCTGGGGGTGGATGTGGCGTCTGGTGTGAAGAGTTTGCGTCCAGAGAGTCTGAGATGGACTAGGCTAGAACTAGAAGTATTGGGCCTAATTGGGATGCTTAATAGCTGTGAGTATTTATGGACAGATAATAATAATCGTGTCCAACTATGATTTCATGGGTACCCGACCCGCCATGTCTATGGACCAAATCTTAGACCCATGTGACAGGTGCGGTACCCGTGGGTAGGATCGCCATTCCAGAAGTGGATGGTCGGGTACACCCATCTGCGCTTGTAATTGGTGGATGAAATTACCGAACTTGAATATTTTGTTTGGTGATGGAATTCGGTGAGGCCGTCGTGGAAGAGATTCGGTGGATGTAAGATCACGTGGTCCACAGGGTTAGCGTCTCCTCTTCCACCAAATGGGAGTAGTGAAGTGTGCATAGAAGCTGTAACAATTTTGCACGCAAACCAAGATCCACAATGGTGGATCGCAATTGCAGAAAGGGAATAAGGATAGTGATGACAATTGGAGTCGTGGGTCTGGGTACTTGCGGATTCTGTATCTGATGGGTCTGAGTTCAGATCTAGATTTTCACCTACAGGTCTGACGGATCGGGTACTTGAAACGGGCTGAATCAGGTTCGAATTTTCAATTTTACTCACAGATACTCACGGGTCGTCTGAAATCCCAGCCCAAGGCACCCATCAAGCCACAAGCCGGCCCAACTGAACAACTCACCCATCGGGCCACCGTCACATGCCTAGCCTCCCGACTCTCATCTCCCTGTGCGGCCTCCTCGATGCCCGACGACCTGGCCTCTCTGTTGCCACCTTGCCCAGCCTCCCTAACAGCTAGCTACACCACCACCCTACCCGGCCTCCCCACGGGTCACCCCGTCAAGCCTCCCGGCTTCCCCACCGTCCGACCGCGCCGCCTAGCCTCCCGCCACTCCGGCCGACCACCCTGATGCCTGGCCGTGTCACCCGGCCTCCCGTCACCCCCTCACCTAGTCTCCTTACTGCCGCCCTGCTCGGCCTCTCTGGTCAGCGAGCTCCCGACCCGACGGGCACCTAAAACTAGACGGGTGTAGGTTCGGGTCTCAGATTTCACTCAATCACCATTTTAGACTTAGATCGGATTTAGACTATCGGATTTCGAGTTGGACGTGATTTTACTCCACCTGGCTTTGCCCCGAAAAATCGTGCTTCGGCTTGTGCGTTCGGAATGGAGTGGCCGACGGGCACCGGAAGCACAGGAGCACCGTCAACTCACCCTGGGAAAAAGGAGATAAACGTGCAAGCTGGACTACGCTTGTGCGGCGGCGCACGTCGTGTCCACGAAACATGGTGAAAAGGAGGTAAACGGATGGCTACAAGGACTGTTTGGTTCACAGCGCTCGTATGTCGAGCCAAATTTTGGTGGTGACAAAATCTGGGCAGGGCCAAATATGGGTACAAAGTATGGTGTTTGGATGGTAGCTAATCTAATTTGTGGGCAAATTTTGTGAGACTCACGTGTTATTATTATTTTTCGATGAAACATATTCAAGTGAGATCTTGTTTTGTATATTTAATTGTAAGGAATATAATGATGCAAACAGATCATAATTTGGATATACGTTTTGGTAGATATATCAATTTAAAACTTGTTAATCTATAATTTTGAAATCCGTGCCACCCTTTGAGCTGCTGCCACGTGTTCTCGGCTAGCCAAAATTTCACAGGCGACCGTTTTCTGGCCCGCGTTGTCGCCGGCGTGCGTAGTTCACTGTAGCTGGGCTGGGCGAATTTTTTCCAAGTCAGCCAAATTTTTGATAGGAACCAAATGCAGGCTTAATTATTCAGTCTGGCTAAAATTTGGGTTGGCATGGTCACACTCCAAACACACCCATAGTCCGGAGTGGACTTGGGCTGGATGTGAACGTGATGCGCATTTCGACTTGGAGCCAGCCACGCGGGCGCGGGTGGCCGGCCGACACGCCAAAGCGTGGCCCGGCTGTCGTTGGGCGTGCGACGTCGGCACGTTACGTCGTCCTCACGCGCCCGGCCACCGTCCCCGCGCGCGCGTGCCGTTTAAGCGGCGACCCGCTTTGAGATCTCTCTTGTTTTGGCCGGCGTGCCCCGGTCTCCACCTGGAGACCGCGCAACTTGTGACCCCGGGCCCCGGCACGCGCGCAGGCCGCAGCGCAAGAGGAGGAAGAATGTACGGTGAAGTGCGCCTCGCTCGCGGCCGCGTACGTGCGAAATCAAGGAATTTGCTTGTGCACACAGCACTAGAACCAAAACCTTGCAACTCTGCCGGCCTACAACGACGCCTGGGCACTGAGAAGGACGTCTCACAGGTGCCATGACGTACGCTTAAAGCATTCAACTGAAGCACCGTGCTGTGCTAACCGCTAATGACTGACAACCGTTTCATGTCCAATGTATGAATGTAGTTAGTCCTATATGACGTTCCTGTGACTAGGGCTCTTTCTCATAGCTTCGTCTAGCCTTCAGCATGTGAGTCGCCGGCCCCGTACGTGGCTGAGGCTCGCAAATCGCAACTTCGCAAGCACAAGTGCACACGTACCATGCGTACTCTGATATCGTTTAGTACAACCCATGTTCGCCATCAGCAGCTCAGGCGTTGTGTGTTTCTTGGGTGTGGCGCTTCGAGTCTTTGAAATATACCCTGTGTGTTTTTCTCCTGGAGGCTAAAGGTCCTCCTTCCTGTGCTGTGCTGTGTTAGACTGGGGACTGCTCCTTCAGTCTAAAATGTGCAAACATGCAACTTTTTTTTCCTTTTGAGATTAGATGCATGGAACTGCTTGTTGTAGAATGCTAATCAACTTTCACACAATGAGATTAGAACCGTGGTTACAAATTGCACCTCTACATGATAACCAAACAATAGTTCTATCTTTTCTAGCAACTTCATCAGAACCGTCGATTAGCTTCCACCTCTTCGATGAGAAGCATCTTCCGCTTCAAAATATGATCTTTCATGGTCGATTACTCCCTACACAAGCAACAAAATCTCTCAGAGCAAACCAATTTTACGTCTACTGTAGGGCGAGTGAAAATGTATACCTTTAGAATCAAAATTGCTGCCTCCTTCTCCAAAACTTCATTATATTCACTGCATGTCAATGACTGAAAAGTAGAAAGAGACATATCAGATTGAGTCCAAAGTTGAGTTCAGCACGCCATTCAATCTTACTTGGATACAATTTGGGCAGCCAGCAGCACTCGTGCAGTTGCATGTGGAAACAAGTTCTAAGGCAGCTAGTAGAAGTTCCCCAAAGAGCATCTGAGCCTACATTATTAAACAAAAGACAAAAGGTTGATAATTTTAATCTTCACTGAATCAGCTAAATCCTTCACATGTTAATCTGGTTCTAAGGCGGTAGCAAGAACTGGTGCTCTTTTAAACCTGCACCCTCAAGAGTATGATATTTGTCAAAGTGTAAGCATAATGCATTCTGAGCTAATATCCATCAGTGAACAGTTTACCTGTGATGCAATGCCAATACCACCAGGGTGTCTATCATATAACAGAATTCTATCCGGAACGCCACGGGTTTCATGAGGATTCGCGCATTCTGTTCCTAGGTCAGAAGCACTACACATCATATGCCTGTGAAAATCTATTCACAATCAGCAGACAAACAAAAGAACAAAACAAAAATCTAGTTTCAATAATAGCACTAATCTGAGAGGTTGCATTACAAGTTCCTGGCATAGCTAGGGAAAGTGATATTCACTACTGCATTGTTCTCACTCTATTCTGGTTTACGCAAATAATTTTTCTTTAAAAAATCATATACCACATCAGTTTTTTTATCGATAATTATTATATAAACTTAACTTACAGAGGCACTATATTTAGGAGTGCATGAGAAGCAGCATGTGAGCCACCTCGAAACTGTAGTTTTCTTTCCTCCACAGTTATCTTTACCAAGTGGGGAATTCGTATCCAAACAGCCTAGTTTGACATCATACAAAAAATGTAAGAATAATATGAATGTCAAGATATAAATAAGATTTACATAGTTACATTTAAGCCACAGACCTGGGAATCAAAGGAATATGGGGGCAGGTTGAGCTCGAGGCTATCTGATATTTTATTGCTTGATTTCCATATGCGATAAAAACCAAACCATTTGGTAGTCACCTTGCAATCATTTGCTTGAGCAGTTGTCTTCACATGGTTATTTCTACATGTACTTGTTGGAAGATAAGCCTTCAGCATGTATTAAAATAGTCAACATTACGTGAACTAGATACGGTCAAGAAAACCAAGACAGAAAAGTATTAAACAAAAAATGTAGTGCTCAAAACCATTCCAAACATGAACCGATAATACAAAAAAAGTGCATATGAAGAAAGAGTTATTATGATCTTGAGAACATACAAATTCTCCTCCAAGGACATTGATGTCAGTGTAGTCTCGTGTTTTCGTGTAATACTTTAAATCAGCTTTCCTACAGAAAGCTGTCCTCGATGACAAGTCAAGTTCCTCAACTAAGTAATTGACACCCTGATGCATGTAAACAGCACCTTCATACACCTGAAATTGAAGAAAATGCCACTTTGATATAGTAAGCTACTAATGCCAGAAGACATACAGTGGCAGATCTACAATACTTGCATATGGGTCCAGCATATAATTACGTATATAAGTTGTGTCAGTGATTTAAAAAAATTTATGGTATGATGGGTCCTCTAGATAAATCCATCAATTTATCTGTCAGTTTTGCCAGCAGTGAAATATTCAAAGAGCCCTACACATATAAGTATATAGCAGATGATCAGGAACAGACTGAACAGATTACCTGAAAAAAGGCCTTACTTTCCTCAATTTCCTCAAGTAATCGGTTATTTAACTTGTCAATCACTTTGTACTTGTCATGCTCAATCGCTCGTATGCTCACTGTCTGTGAAGGACTTTTCTATAGAAAACCAAAATATATCTTGCTATTAAAAATATATATTAAGAAATAGAAAATAAATAATGAACAAACCTCAGGTCCAATATAGTTCCACATGCTTGAAGAGAAAGGTCCAGATGGGTTGTTAATGATATAACCTTTGTCTTTTAGGGTCGTCATTACACTATCCAGACTATACCCAAAGTAATGTTCATCATATTGCAGACATAAGGGGTGTTCATAAGCAGCGCAAGCAAGGTGCTGTCCTAAAACCTGTAAGGAATTTCAAATTTCGGAGACAGAGAAGAGTTAGGTCTCCAAGTATTTGAAATTAACAATTAATCGATAAAATAAACACAGATCTACGAACCTTTAGATTATGTGAATCAACTTGGCAACGCTCAATTGGCTTGCCAAATAGTTTATGTGGGAACTTCATGAAATACTGATCTAAAGGACCCTCAAAGGCAACATAAATGGCTAATGATTGTTTAGCTCTTCTTCCAGACCTTCCAGCTTGCTGCCACAAGCTACAGTTAAAATTCTGTATCTTAGCAGGGTGAAGAGATAAAATAAAACTACATCGAACAGAACACTCCTCACCAACCTGGCAATACTCCCAGGAAATCCAAGATGTAATGTTGCATCAATATGCCCAACATCGATCCCTAGTTCAAGAGCATTAGTAGCAGCAACGCCACGAAGTTTCCCCCCAAAAAGACCAGCCTCAATTTTTCTTCTGTCCTGCAAATAGTATGTTTTTGAGTCCATAGTACATTGCATAATAAAATGAATATTCGATGTGTGAAAATCATTTCTGTTTGGAGAAACGTTCAGGACAATCCAAACTTAGGATTCATACAGAAAGGCTAGTACATGGCTGTCCTTTGTGTGAAGTGTTTCAATGCTTTTTGCTCAAAAGTGGACATCACAAATTGAAAAGCAAAATGAGGGCTTCATTTGCATCCATTTACCAACGCACAAGGACAGCAGTGCAATAGCATTAATACAATTTCAGGGCCTTTCTGCCCTTATTAAAAAAAAATGTGTTACAAAATTGTTGTTTAGGGAATTTTTTACAGTGCTTAAGGGATCAAATGCATTCAACAAAGATTGGCTGGGGAGAAAAAATTAGACACGTTCACTGAATAATGTAGTAATTAACTGGAAGTACATAAAACTTTTTTTCTTGAACATGCAGGAGAATTGCGTGTCATTGAATTAATGAGGATGGAAAAACAATGTTAAAAAGTAGACACAACACACGCCACAGACCACAAAAACACAAAGGAAGTACACAGCACTCAAGCACACGTAATCAACATGATAGAAGTCTGCTACTGGTCCACGTGACAGAACTTTCCAAGCCTCAGATTCCCATTGTGACATTTTCATTGAATCAAATTGGAGGCCGAGTAGAAAAGTCGGTGAGCACCACAGGCAAGAAGAATAAACGGAGAAGAATAATCAGTGAGCATATTGAGGACGATAATTGGGATAACTAGATCGCTCCGCCTAGCGGTCTCTGATCTTTACTTTGTTTATTTCTTGTTTGCCCTAATACACAACTATTGCCAACTATATATAGTAAGCCAACTAAAGAGTCCCAATCCTAATCCAATTAACTATTAAATCGAATCCAACTCTATCTCCTAGCCGATCCTATCTCTAAACAAATCAACTACTAAATTAGCAAACATATTTGCTAATTAAAAGGTAACCTATCTCCTAACTTGATCTCATGCTCTATTGCGCCTATATCATTTCCCTCCTTGCCATGAAACAGCTCGCCCTCGAGCTGTGGTGGTGGCTATGGATGCAACCCATGGAAGTCCCATGCTGATGAAAGTCTGATGTTCTTGGAAGGTACCTTGTAGTTCTTGAACACACCAACAATGTGAAGGATGGAGACGATATCATCCTTATTTCTTAGCATAGGCACCGCTGTAGCAACTAAGGATAACTGAATTGAGAGTGAGACATTTGTCACCGGCAATGCAATTGACACCGGAGCAGAAGTAGTAGGAGGTTGTTTGCTGACCAGTAATGCCACAGATGGAAGCAGTGTTGCCTCCTGCTTTGCCTCTACCTCCATGCATGTGACGGCAAGAATTGGTAGCACTATGGTAGACTTTGGATGTATGGCCACTAGAGCAGATGGTAGTGCTTCAGTTAGCACTGGTAGCGGCGAAGCGACTTGTGCTAATGTGACCACTAGGGTAGGTGGTGGCAGCATGTCCAATGCATTGGTGCTGAAATTTTTCGCCCATTTAAGTTGACGAACCTCGATTGCTTCAACCTCTGCCAAAATTGTCTCCATCATCTTGCCGAGAAGCTCTATGGTGTAGGTGTCGTCACCCATGATGAGGGGTGCAAGCCAGACAAAGCAGTGGTGGTGGAGCGGCGTGGAGTAAATCTACGGCTGCTGCAGGTGGAAACCGAACAACGGCGGCGCCGATGGCAGCGCAAGGCAGTGGTGGCTGCGGTGGCTATGGTGGAAGGACAACAGCGGCGGCGGTGTGGTGGTTGGCACAGGAACAATGGTTGGTGTAGCGGTGGCGGCGTGGAAGACAAGCGCAGGAACATGACTTGTGATACCAAATATTGAGGACGGTAACTGGGATAATTAGATCGCCTCGCCTAGCAGGCTCTGATCTTTATTTTGTTTATTTCGTGGTTGCCCTAATAGTCACAATCCTAATCCAACTAACTATTAAACCAAATCCAACTCTATCTCCTAGCTAATCTTATCTCTAAACAAATAAAATACAAACTTAGCAAACTTATCTCCTAATTAAAAAGGTAACCTATCTCCTAACTTGATCTCATGCTCTATTGCGCCTATATCAGAGCACCGTAGGAAAGAAAAATTACTTAACTGGTTTATTAAAACTTTAATAAATCCATATATGTTGCAAACCAATTGTGAGATTATGGACCAGAGCATATCTTATCAGGCCAAAAGTCATCCTAGATCATAAAACAACCTCAAATCACAAGCGGAATGGTAGAACACATTAGTGAAATATGAAAGGACATAACAACCTCTGCAATGTAGCCAGCACGATATACACAGATTGAATCTACCAATTCTTTTGCAGTTTCCCGAAGAATTTCACGCCTACAACAAATGAGTTATGGGTAATCTAAAGTAAATGTGCAGTGCATGTCACGAAAAGTTCAATGAAACGAGAAAAGTAGTACAGAGAATAAAATGTGATCTTACGTGTAAGATAGGACAAGCTCGCATAGCTTCCTAGTTTTACAGAATGCAATGCAGCGGAGCCCATGTTGAACCATCTCAGAAAATAGATATGAAACCTCTACTATTGGGCTAGCAAAGAAAATAGGTGCCATTAGTGCATTTTCACATCACAGTAATTATAAAAAAGATACATCTGGATGGGGCAAACACCTATTCACTGGGATGCAGCAGTAATCCGAGTACATTCAGCACTAATATGAACCTTTGATTACTGTTATGAGAGAATTGTACATTTAAATTTTGCATCTTAGAGCTAGGTAGACAAACGTCAGTTTGCACAGTAAAACTTTTTTTTTTGGCATAACAATAAATGATGATTCTTCTGTTTCTGCTGTTATTGATGGAAAATAAAATAAAGGTCCTGTTTGCATTATTTCCTCAAGCATTGCACATTTTGATCTGAAAGCAATTTCGATACCTCACGAAATAAAGGTGCCTTACTTTTAATATGTCACTTAAGTACCATAACATAGTACTCGAAAATAATGGTGTCGCAGTTAACCAATATGTCCTCTGACTAAAAAATTAAACCACAAGTAACAATGTTTTTGTTTTATGAGAATCTCAAGTAACGTGGTGCACTAAAGTAAAACTTCATTCTGATTCTATGATTCATGAGCCATGTTGTCTGTCCAAAGATAGACAATAGTACAACTTTTAATAGCAAATACTATACTTTTAACCACTTGAGAAATGAAACTAGGAAAACAGCTATATGGCATCAGTGATCAAACACCCATACATAGATCAAAACCCAATGTGAACGTAAAGTTATAATGAAAAGAAAAGGTACCAGTAACATAACTATAAAAGGGTAAAGGGGAGTGTATATCACTATACCTTGAGCGTCTAGTTACTGAACTACCTTTTGAACTTCCTTCCTTTGTCATATGTAGTGGGGGGTTCCACAAGAGAAAGTACTTGGAACCACAAGGACTTCCATCATTCTGAATCAACTCCACCTCATTCAAATTGGCCAGTTCCTGGAACAAATAGGATTTCTTTGTAAAGACAAAATGCACCCAGCTCCGTGCAATATTCCCAAAAGAGCGCCGCTTGCTCAAACAAAATTACCCAAGACATTAAGCTCTTGCTCAAGTTACTAATAGACACTTTTCATAACAATATTTTTTGAGAGATTAAAAGGATCTGCAAATCACCAAAAAATTGACATACTTTGAAAAATAAAAAACTATAAGATGGATCTAGTGTATTTACAGAAAACTATTAAGAACAGCAGGTTTATTTTTGCTAGGTACAATCATGTCTTTTCAAAACTACACTAAAGAGAGGGCACAACCTACCATAACATGCTCGCGTGGGTTTGCTGAGGTAGCTGTACAAAATACGAATGTGGGATGACTACCATAAACTGCAAACACAAAAACACAAGGGCTTTAAGAATTATACGTGTCACTGCATCAGTAATTCCTAAACTTCCATAGATCTGAAAAGTTATACCATAGAAGTTATAACTTCTAAGGAATTGTATGGGAATTTTTAGGGAGCAGATTGGGATTTAGGAAGTCAACTCAAGTAATAAATTCACATAACTCAGAAAAGTTAGTCCTGGTACACAACATAAATGAGCCTTAATTCAACTAACAAATAATTTTTTTGGTTCAACTAAGTATACATACCATTTGAACAAATACGCTTCAATCTTCTAATTATAAGTGAAGTATGGCAGCCAAATGCCCCTTTGTATGAATGTGCTTCATCAATGACAATATACCTGAGCAAATTATGAGAAAAACAGTGGTATCTCATTATGGAATGCACAAGAAATGACATCAAGCAAAAGGCGCACCTATTCATTGGGAAACTTAAAAACAGACCCTATATGATGAAACAAAATCATTGACAAAATAAAACAAGGATAAGCCAATAACCTCCATCTGAAATTTGGTAATATTTTCAGGGATTAACCCAGGACGATGAATAAAATCATTGAGCAAACTAAGGAACCAATTACTTTTACCTGATATTTGACAGAATCCTCTGGAATTGACCATGACATGGCAAGATTGACACATGCAACATATCTGGGTTGGTAATTAACTGAGAGTAAAAAGATAAGTGATTAGACATGTTGGAATAATAAATCAAATTAAACATAATTCTATAGCCCAGAAGAACATAGTTACCAGTCGGGCATTATCCCTAATCCACAAACGATCTTCTCTAGGAGTATCACCATCATATATTTTCACATCAATATTAATATGAAATGCATTCTTCATCTCTAGTAAAGTCCTCAACTGATCTTGAGCTAAAGCCTGCGAAACAAAAGGCACATGAATTTCTGTCAATACTACAAATAATCATTCCTAAAATGTAGTAGGTTATGCCCAGACCTTTGTTGGAAATATATACAGAGCACATGCCATCAGGTCTTGAGAGAGAGATTCAAGAACAGGAATGTTGTAACACAAAGACTTTCCACTTGATGTTGAAGTTGCAATCACAACATGCTTCCCAGAAATGGAGGATTCTATGGCTTGAGACTGCATTCAAGTAAAAGGTCAACATACGAAAAAATGATCTTCAACCAACAAAAATATGTGCAAAAGATGAAACATCCCGCCATACCTGGTGGCTATACAATCCAGATATTCCAATACTCTTTAGTGCTTCTCTCATAGCTTCTGAAAGATGACAAGGAAGTTCCACATATGATGCCTCTCTAGATGGTACCTCTTCAGTATGTACCATCTGCATATACAAGTTGCAATAATGAAAAGACTACGGTTTTGTTTACATCGCTGTTTTCAGAAAGGTATCTAAAGTGAAAACCTGTCCCTCCTTTCCAAGTCCTTGTTTCAGATGTTCAACCATTCCAGCAGGTTCTAACGGTTGCATATCCTGCATTCAAACCAAATAATCAAAAAATCGCCTGGATTCTATGGAAAAAATTGTCTGGCAAGCCAATGTGCATAACACATGCCTAATGTATTCTTCTTGGGCAAGGAGCACTAAGTTGTGGTTTGAATTTGGCCTATGGGTGATGGAAGTTAAGATGAAGTTGACATGGGCAGATTAAAAAACTGAATGCACACGTACATGACACGACAACGCAGCAGATTTGACCACCCCGCTTTTCTTACTTGTATTGTACTGCTCAGATGTACCATTCGCTCCATACGAAAGCGTTTCTGGGGAGCCATTTCCATTTTCCTTGCAATTTTTTCTCCTTTTCCTTGAAGATCCAGTTGAGGAGCCTTGGCATGTTGGCATATCCTCTACAAGCCTCCCAGAGCACGGGATGCTTGAGGAGTAAAAATCTTTTGATGCAGCATCAAATTGTGGGCTGGTTGGGATAGATGACAGGTCATCCATAATGTCTTGCCATGCTGAATTAGCCGCAGCTGACACTTCTGGTGCCTTTGATGGATTGACGCCCTGCTCTTGACCTGGCACGCGGACTGAAGAACATTGCTGTGGCGTCCTTGTAAAGGGAACGAGAACAATGAATTCTCCATCACCGATGACAAGGCTGCCAATCTCGACGTGTAAGCGCAATTTAGCACCCTTCATCAACAGAAAATTGTTACCATTAGAAATCCGCAGTCATATACAATTGTGGCGAGTGTAGTGCGGTTGCAACAATCTAAACAAGGCCCAATGCCGTGAATCGAGAGAAACCCATTGGAGTATTGGACGTCGAAGTGCTAGAGGCAGAGAGATCAAGAGGGAGCCTGCTGCAGGGCACCTTGAGGAAGAGGTGGAAGCTGGGGGAGACCTGCGCGGGAGGGAACGAGCTCCTGAGCGCGGCTTTGAGGTCCCGGACGGAGGCGTCGGCGGTGATCATGACGGCCGTGGACCGCCCGTCGAGGGCCCGGACCTGGACCTCCCTCTCCTCACGCGCCATCGGGGCCTCGCGAGCGACCAGAGACCGCCGCCGCGGCAAGTGCGGGCCGGGAGATGGAGCAGCCGAGCGGGGTAGGGTTGCGGTTCGGGCCCCGGCTGGTGGCTAGTTTTGGCGCGCGCCGCGCGAGGAAGGGGCGGCGGTTGCGCGGCCGTCTCGTCAAGGACTCGTGCTCCGGCCAGGCTTGTCGGGTGCAAATGGCAGGCGGGCTCGGTGGTGTGGGCTCGCTGCCTGATTTGGGCCCGTGCCGGGAGTTTTTTTTATATTTTTTCTCCCCTACTTAAAAAAGTTGTAAAGCATGTTGTTCTGCCAGAATATGCCTTTACGATTCCTCCGCCACCCCGTTCACCGCTAGCCAGCACGATCTCCTCTCGATCCCTCCTCTGCCCATCTCCTCGACCGCACGATACCTCGCGGATCCTTCGCATCACCTATTCGCCTCTTGATCCCTCCTCTTGATCTGCCGAAATCCCTAACCCCAGCTCTGACACCACCAACCCTGCCTCCGCCCTCTTGTCGTCGTCGCCTCTCCCGCCAAGGAAGCGCTGCCTCTCCTCTTCCCCATCCCCAACGCGCTCGGCGTCCCGGTACCGCTCCCCTCGCGGCCGCCGCAGCAGGAGCAGGAGCCGCAACAGCAAAAGGGGATCGCTAGCACCATGAAAAACCAGCTAGCCCTAGCGTTGCACCGATCGCGCCGCGGCGGCGACCTCCCCCCAATCCTCCCCATCTCTCCCAGTCCAATTCCATCCTCATCTGCCGCCCACCGCCATGGACGACGGCTCCTCTAGCCTCCCCCTCTCCCCGCCGCCGCTGCCGCAGGTCTACCTTCGCCACCCCGTGCCGCCGCCCGCCCCTGCTCCTCTCAAGGTCCACTTCATCCGCTTCTAAGGTATTCTCCTTTGATCTGCTACAACCAGAGCTCCTTCATTTGATTCTGCTTCTTAAGTTCTTGATTACGATGGCTGGTTAGTTTGAGTAACTCTAGGTAGTACCTTTTTTTTGCGTGATGCATTGGTGCATAGTATATTACTTTCCACAATTATTCTTCTGAAAACTGTGTGTCGCTCAGTCCTTCGTCAAATTGATCTCCCCTGTAGATAAATCGCTTGCCCTCTGTTTTACTGCCGTTTCATAATTTGCTTATCCATGGGTACCTATCTTCTCAATCTACAAAGAGAACAAAGAAATTAGCAGTGTCAGATTGTCTTAAGAAGAATTTTCTCCTCTGTTTTTAAAAAGTTAGAGAATACAGTTCACTTGAACTCCGCACCTTTCGCAATAGCTAAGTTTGCATGAGTGTGGTGTCTTTTGGAGCCGGGTGTCGATTTCTTTTGATTAGAAGCAGGGAGCTGAGGTGCCCATTTCTGTGCATATGTTCTACTTACACCACTAAAAAGGATTAGATCTGACAATTGATTTGCGTCACTGCCCTTATGCCTTGCGCCACAGGTAATTTTTTCTGTCTGAAACTTTGAATGTTTGCCTATTGATCATTTATTTCTTTTTTGTTTGCTAGGTGGTTGACGATTAAATTAGAGCTTAGCTGGTTCGCATCTCGCTGAAGGAACTGCGGTTGCTGGAACTGCAATGAAGGCGAATTTGCTTGCTTGTGTATTACGAGTTCTCTAATTTAATCGTCATTGGTCCATTTCTGTTGGCTTTACCTTTCTGTTGTGGAGATTTAGTCATTTGCATTGCAAATCCTCTGAACTGCATTATCTGTTATGCTGAAAAGCAATATGTAAACAATGCATGTAAACACCTGGGTCTTGTAGACTACTTTGGCACCAAGTGCTTGAGTAGGGCCACTTCTTTACTTGGAGTACTGGATGGGATATTGCTTTTATAGCATATGAAGACTGTGGCATAAAGTCTCGACTTCCATTGTAGATTTCCAAAGCTAGCATATATAGTCGCAGTCAGACATCTAGAGCAATATTGTTAGTTTATTTACTGAAGTGTAATTTGTCAATGCGACAGTTTGGTTGGCTAATTGCCTTTGCTACCATAAAATCCTCTCTTTATCATATAATTAACGAGCACAAAGGATATTGCGATTACTTAGTGTTCTGGTGGCACTGAACTGGTGTTAATTAGCCTATCTTGTTAAAGTACCAACAATGATCTTGGCTTCAATTATTGAAGTTGCACTCTGTCAAAAAGGACTCAAAAGTAATTTTTTTCTTTACAGGAACGAATTTGCAGTTCAATATACTTTTGCTGTTTTGCAGGAATGGAATATGCTTATTCAATCACCGACGACTACAGATTGGTATTGTCTCAGCAGCCAAAGATAGTTGGAGTACAATATGGGACTTCAGTATTTTAGCCACTAAAAGTAGATCTACCACCCTTCAGCAGGACGGTACCAAACACAAGGAACAGACAAAAGGTAGTTCAAATACTCACAATGTTTGTCATGAAGCCCATTTTCGCTAAGAGCGTATATAACGTCTCTTGGCTTTCTTGATGAATTTGGAATTTGAGGCATTACTGATTTGGTATCGTATTCAAATCAATGATGGTGACAAGTGCATAATTCAATAACAGTAACCTCATACTAAGGACAGATTACTCCAGTTCCCAGAATGTAGATAAGTCCTGGCTGTTAATAAGAACCCAAAAGCAACATATCCTTCTCCGTCCTGGACTAATAGGTCCATGTTCAGTTCCATGAGCATCTGCTATCATCACACATTTCCACTACCAGGTTTTCAAAGCTGCTAATAATGCTGTCGAAACGGTTTAGCTGTGTGAGCTGGTGAGTTAGCTATAAAAATGTAGTAGGACCTGCTGGTCTCAGTGAATCTGAGGGCAACTTTCCTCCTGGTACAAAAAAGCAAAGGGATTAAATTTACACATGAGCTTCACCATTCTTTTTGGAAAAATTTATAATGGGCAAACATTTTTGTCAATGAAGCTAATTCTTTATTGTACATGAAATTCAGAAAAAAAGGAATGTAATTCTTAGCTGTGATGAACTTATAGAATTGGTTGATTTTTTAGTCTTATCCTCAAGCTAGCTTGTTAGAGTTTGACTGTTATAGATAGGAACGTAATCTTTATTGTCAGTCTTTAATTTCATGTACATTATCTTAAAGCTTAGCCTATTCTATGATTTGTTTTGCTAATGTAGAATGGTTGGTGTGACCTTTATTTTGTAAAGATGCTCTACAGTTAACTGTGTTTTGCAATCTTTCAAGTACAAGTTAAGAGTTACTTTAAGTCTTCACGTTAGCCGTGCCTGTGTCCTCATTGTTTTAACTACCAAAGAACTGTTGGGTGTACTAATTAAATTATGTAGTCAGACAAATTAGGGGGGAAACAGGCATATATGATAACAAACGAAAGCATTTGTAGTGTATGATAATGCTATGTTTGGTTGACTTGAAAATTTACAATATGATTGTACATACGCTAAGCTGATGCCTTGACATTGGTTTATTATCCTTAACAAAGCAAGAGCATCTTGATTTCAGAAACTTTGATGACTGAGTGTATAATCACTGGTAGTCTGTCTCGCAGATGTTCAATATCCAGCAAGTCCGGGGGGCGCACACCACTCGGAAACATAACCAACACTACCGGTACAAGTATTGCAAAACTACTTCTTCCTACTTCGAGTTCATTATATATATATATATATATATATATAATTTGATGCTTCGCGACTAAATACATGTTGTACCTTTTCAGATAGGGTTGGCAATAGCACTGTTGATCCACCAAAGACATCCAGTTCACTGACACCCCTTGTAGATCCTAAAGAACGTAAGAGGCAACGGGACAGGGAATGGTATGCGCTGAAAAGGGATGAAATTCTAAAGAAGCAACGTGAAGAACATCATCATAAGAAAGCACAAGCCCATTTGAAAGATGCCGAATAGCATCAAACTCAGACAGCAAAGAACTCTATTCAATTTCCAGGTACTTTGAATTGTAACCAACAGACATTATTATTTATCGAGCTAAGTACATGTTGGGTTATTTTAAGAAGCTAAAAACATATTCTATATTTTTAGATGGTGTCAACATTAGCAACAAGGAACATACATCAAATGTCGAAAGTACAGATAGACACGAAAGCATCATTGACGTCACAATGACTCCAAACTGCCCTATCACAGGTTCTTGATGATGCCATGTTCTTGCATGTGGACACATCTTACAAATGCGACACACAATATTAGATTCCTGATGATAGCATGTGATCCCATTTTAGGAAATAAGTGTGTTCGCAATGCATCGCATCTTATTAGCATGCCAGAAGAGCCAATACAGCTACGATGTACCCCTAATAGCATCAAGACCGTAACCATTGATGATTGTGCCACTCACACTCCACCACCTAATAATTTGACGGGAGAGTTAACAATCGAGCAAATTGAAGCTAAACGAGTGAGAGAATGTGCACGATATGCAAATCTGACACCTGAACAAAAGAAAGCGATACGTGATCGTCGAAAGGTCTCCGAGGTATTGCGACGCAGCACCCTAAGTGAGGAGCAGATTGAAGCAAGTCGTGAACGTCGGAGGGTGCATAATATGACACCCGAGGAGAAGCAGGCAAAGAGAGATCGCGAAAAAGCAAGAAGAGAGTTGCGGCGCAACACTTTGAGCCAAGATTCCATCGCCATGCAGAACCCAATGTATATCCCTGAGATGGTTCCCCTTACTATGGATGCATCTGATCCTCATGGATCCAGAGTCACAAATGATTGGTCAATTCCTCCGGTCCAACCAACGCCTGTTTACATCCAGTCAACTTCAGATTAGATGCCAGACATGAAGAATGCCAATCAAATAACGCGCAGACAACGTGTAACACCTGGAGAAAGGATAGCATTGCTAGCCCGTCGTAATGAGCACTTTGCAAGTAGACGGGACAAGAAAGCTTATGCCTCAATAGAAGAAAATCCAACTTTAACTGTAGAAGATACCAATGGTTTAGATCCTCCACCACAGTCAGGTGTCGTTAACAACAGTAATGTTTTCACTTGTATTGCTCTTTCCTCAAATTCCAATAGAACATATACCCTGATGTATTGTACTCGTGTTGTTATTGACAGAAAATACCTCTCTAGCCCCTCAAACTACCAACGTCAAAGCGCCAACAACACATCCACCGGTTAGCGACGATGGTAATTTCCTTGATTGTATTCATTTTGTAATTAAAAAAAAAACAATCAGGGCCATCATATATACTTATACAAATCTGTATGATGCGATAGGTGATGATGATGGCGTCGTATTCGATGAGGACTTTGAAGAGGAGGAGGGCTACATGTTCGCTGGTCAAGGTACATTTTTGGCATTGTTTCGCCTTACATCCATATCTTCTACGTCCTTATCTAACTCGTTTATGCTAAAAATCACTTCAGACGGGGATACCGATGGTGAGGATATCGAATTCGATGAAGCTAAAGATGCCTCAGCTACTACCTCTAGCATACCTGATCCGTATGACCACGTGTATGACAATATACCCCAAGCCACGCACATGTTGAAGCCTGTTGAAAACTGCAAGCATTGCAACGTGAAGAAGTTCGAGCATGAGACAAATGGGTTATGCTGCCATAATGGAAAGATTAAACTATGTACCCCAGAAACACCACCTGAGCTCATGAGGCTCTGGTCGAGTTCAGACGTTGATGCTAGGCACTTCCGTGAAAGCATTAGGTTTTTCAATGGTCATTTCTCATTCACTTCACTATACTGTAACCTTTACGGTGAGACCATTGACATGAGAAAAAGTGGTATTTACACGTTTCGTGCCCACGGCCAAATGTACCACAACATACGGTCGTTTGGTATAGACGAGACCGAACCCAAGCACTTGGAGCTTTACTTCTACGATGATGATCCTACTGTTGCCACGAAGAGCAGTACCAGCAAGACAAGGAACTTA
The DNA here is from genome assembly GCF_958298935.1 of Phragmites australis. Lineage (NCBI taxonomy): Eukaryota > Viridiplantae > Streptophyta > Magnoliopsida > Poales > Poaceae > Phragmites > Phragmites australis. The sequence goes on along the minus strand of NC_084934.1, from coordinate 26,793,159 downwards.
TTAGAAAGCTGGTTGACATACTTTGTGACAACCCGTACTCTGAACAACTCAGGAGTATGGGACAGGTTGAGGACCTTGATGACTACCGTGTGACACTGAACCTTGATCATAGGTTGGACCAGAGAACATATAACAGCCAGCCACTTCGGAGATGGCCGCTGTTTGGGTTGAGGGGAGCGAACGCCGAAGGCACTTTGAGAATAGCGTTATCCTGCAAGGGAAGAACAAGCAAATATATGGCATCCGATCGTATCATGGATGCTATGATGCTCTGCCATACCATCTCTTTTTCCCTAGAGGCGAACTCGGCTGGCATCCCGATATCCCAAAGGTCGGTGTGTCCATCAATGCGGTGACCGCGGCTTGTGCGGATCGTATGGCTCGTGGTAATAATCATGAGGACCCAGGTTAGTGTTCTCAAAAGATGATGTTTGCACCATCAATTCTTGGCATAGTACTCGTTGATGTCCAACACTAACTTTGAATGTCATATGCTCTGTGCAGATTCTAAAGGTAGGCTATGCGTGTCCGTGCGGGATTACTACTGCTACAAATTCCAGATACGTTCAGGGATATTCAACCCAATACTGTTTGGCAAGCGTCTTTTTCAGCAGTTCGCGGTCGACACATACATCAAGATCGAAAGCTCGCGGCTGGACTACATATGGGCTCATCAGAAGGAGTTAAGGGCGGACCTGTACCAAGGCTTGGTGGATAGCGTGCATGCCGGGGAGGGTAGAGCGGACGCGGTTGGAAAATGGACCGTGCTGGCTACATCATTTATCGGTGGACCTCGGGATAAGAGACGTCGATACATGGATGCTATGGCTTTAGTGCGAAAGTATGGGAAGCTGGATGTCTTCCTCACAATGACATGCAATCCAAACTGGGATGAGATCACACACGAGCTCTACCCTAGCCAAATACCCCAGGATCGTCCGGATCTCGTCGTGCGTGTTTTCAGGGCGAAGCTAGAGGAACTAAAAAAGTAGTTGCTTGGTAAGCACATGCTTGGCAAGGTGAAGGCCTACGTCTATGTGGTTGAGTTCCAAAAGAGGGGTCTACCGCATGCCCACTTCCTGCTCATCATGAAGGGGTGGTACAAGCTCACATGTCCAGAGCAGTATGATTGTATCATCTCTGCCGAGTTCTTGGACAAGCGTAACTACCCAGAGCTATACAAGATGGTTGTCAAGCATATGATGCATGGCCCTTGCGGTGTGCTGAACCATGATTGCCCGTGCACGAAGGACCGTCCGTCATGCAAGAATCATTACCCACGGTCTTTCAACGCGACTACCTTACAAGGAAAGGACTCCTACATGGTGTATAGGAGACGTGATAATGGCCGGCATGCAATGGTTCGAAAACACGAGCTAGACAATAGGTGGGTTGTCCCATACAACCCTTACCTTCTACGGCTGTTCAACTGTCACATCAATGTTGAGGTATGCTCGAGCATAAAGGCCGTTAAATACCTATTCAAGTACATATACAAGGGCCATGACCGAGCGTCTGTGTCTGTGAACGAGGCTGACAAGGCTGACAGGAACGACAATATCGATGAGATCAGATAGTATAGGGACGCGAGATGAGTGACCCCCCCGGAAGCCTTGTGGAGGATATATAGCTTTGACCTAAGCAAGAACTCACCACCTGTGATGCAACTACAACTTCATCTCCCGAATATGCACATGGTTTCGTTTCAAGAGGGCCAAGATATCCAAGAAGTGCTCAATCGGGAAGATGCTGATAAGTCAATGCTGACAGAGTATTTCGAGGCGAACAAAGTACATGAGCATGCTCGGGGTATCTTGTACCGAGATTTTCCCGAGTGGTATACTTGGCAAAAAGGCAAAAATAAAAAATTCTGGCAACGAAGGAGACGAGAAGGTGGACAAGTTGGTAGGATCGTGTCAGCTCATCCAGCCGAGGGGGAATGCTACTATTTGCGGGTTCTCCTAAACCACGTGACTGGCGCCACCTCCTTTGATGACCTAAGGAAGGTTTACGGCAAGATCCTACCTACCTTTCGTGAAGCCGCAGAGAGAAGGGGCCTGATCGAGGCAGACAACACATTGGATGAGTGTCTTACGGAAGCCGAGTTGTTTCAGATGCCACCATCGCTCCGAAGGCTCTTCGCAACAATATTGGTATTCTGTGAGCCTAGCGACGTGCGTGGACTCTGGAACAAGCACTTTGAGGCAATGTCGGAAGACTATCGCCGCATCAATCCATGCACACTCGCGACCCAACAAATGGTTTTAATAGATATCAGAAACATGCTACAGTCAATGGGTAAAGATATACAATCATTCCCTCTTCCTGAGATCGATGAGGCACATGACACGACAAACGGTGTGTGTCGGAGGGTGAACTCCTAAAGCAGGGATCTGGAGGGACCCCCTTTGAGATTCGGCCGGGGGGATGATTCTGAATCTGTTTTGCGGGTGAAATAAATGGATGTAAATGCGATGGCAGGTGGAATGGAATGATCAAATGCAGAATGCAGTAAATGCATTGGAGGATTTTAGATAGGTTCGGGCCGCACTGAACGTAATACCCTACTCCTGTGTGGATGCTATAAAGGCACTGAGAATGTCTCTCAGGGATGTTGCTGGTTATAAGAATGTTTGTCTATCCTAGAGCTTCGGGCTCATTGTTCTTCGGTGGTCTCAGCTTTTGTGCTTGTACTGAACCTCTGTCTCGTTCCTTGGCTCTCAGTGTTCGAATCCGGGGAGAGAGTGAGAGAGTGTCTTTTCGTGTCCACCGGCTCCTCTTAAATACTCGTCGGCGGTAGCGTGTCCCGAAAGGGAGGGTACAAGTTCCAAGGCACCATAAATGGAAAAGCAACTATCATGGGCTGCTGCGCGAAGTGACGGGGGGTTGAAAACGCGCCCTCGCCAGGTCTCGGTCATCATGATGGCGTTCTGCAACGGGCGCCGTGGAGAGGGCCCACCGGGCAGCCACTGAGCATCCCAGCGTGCCCGCCCGGTCTTGTACGCCTGACACAACAAGGCGGCCGGCAGGGCGCCTTAGGCCTCGCGATGCTATCCCGAGGCGCGCCGGATGATGCGGGATGGGACCCGTGCATTAAATGACCCCACGCCCTCCTGCCAGAATGTGGTAGGGACTGACACCGAGCGTGGCAGGAGCAGTTGAAGATGACAGGTCACGCGCCCTCTTAAATGCGGCATCGGGCCTTTCACTGGTCGACACCTCACCGCTGGACCTCTGTGGGGGCCACCGGCGAAGGGCTTCTTCGGCCGTTGGGGAACCGAGTGCTCGGGGGTTACTGTTCACAGCCCCGAGTACTCTCTCTCGGATATGCCCTCTCGTGGTCCTCGGGGAACCGAGTGCTCGAGGGTCACTATTCATGACCCCGAGCACTCTCTCCCGGACTGGCTGTTCAGGTCCTCGGGGAACCGAGTGCTCGGGGGCCGCTGTTCATGGCCCCAAGCACTCTCTCCCGGAACTAACTCCCCTGGGTCCTCGAGGTACTCGGGTGCTCGGGGGCCGCTGTTCGTAGCCCCGAGCACGCCCTTCTCGGTAGTTGGCTTATCTGGTCGTCGGGGGACTTGGGTGCTCGGGGGCCACCGTTCACGGCCTCGAGCACTTTCTTCCCGGCACTCGGTCTTCCAGGATCATCGGAGAACTCAGGTACTCAGGGACCACTGTTCATGGCCCCGAGCACCCCCTCCCGGGACTTAGTCTTCTCGTACCTCGCGAAGATGATCCCCGCGGGAGGGCGCCATGTGGCAAACTGCTGGCCTGGCCTTGGGACTCGGGGACCCATGGTTCCTGATTCATCGACAGTGTGCCTAGGTAGATCTTTGAGGAGTCCACTATTGAGCTTGACCATGAGGACGCAACTCTGTTGGACTTCCTCAACGCCGAGCAGAGGGCCGCCTACGATGAGATTCTATCTGCTGTTGACAGTGACGAGGGCGTTGTGTTTTTTGTGGATGGACCAGGAGGGACAGGGAAGACTTTTCTGTACAAGGCGTTGCTTACAACGATATGAGGGTAGGGGAAGATTGTTGTGGCAACAACTACGTTCGATGTTGCAGTTTCCATAATGCCTGGTGGAAGAACCGCACACTCGCGCTTCAAGGTACCACTGAGTGTTGACGATGGTGTGTTCTGTAGCTTCTCTAAACAGAGTGGGACTGCCAAGCTTCTGCGGACGGCTTCACTCATTATTTGGGACGAAGCCTCCATGACTAAGAGACAAGCGGTGGAGGCGTTGGACAACAACATGCGTGACATAATGAGCCGACCAGAATTGCCATTTGGTGGGAAGACGGTTGTGTTTGGTGGAGATTTCAGGCAGGTCCTCCTTGTTGTCCGAAAGGGGTCAAGGGCTCAGATAATTGATGCGTCGCTGCGTAGGTCGTACCTATGGGATTGCATGCATCACCTAAAGCTTGTACGCAACATGAGGACACAAAGTGACCCGTGGTTTGCGGAATACCTACTGCGCATCGGTGGTGGCACTGAGGTGGTCAATGGTGATGGCGATGTACGTCTTCCTGACGATATATGCGTGCCGTATATAGGGGAGGACACAGACCTTGATAAACTGATAGACAACGTTTTTCCAATGCTTGATGATAATATGTCGGATCCAAACTACATCACCTCGCGAGCCATCTTGTCCACATGAAACGATTGTGTGGACCAGGTTAATATGAAGATGATCGATCTCTTCCGAGGGGAGGAGGTGGTGTATCATAGCTTTGATCGTGCAGAAAATGATCCCCATAACTACTACCCCCCTGAGTTTCTTAACTCGCTGACACTTAACGAGCTGCCTCCACACATTCTGAAGCTCAAGATGAACTATCCTATCATATTACTTAGGAACATTGACCCCACGAAAGGACTTTGCAATGGGACGAGGTTGGTGGTCAGGGGGTTCCAGAGAAATGCCATCGATGCAGAGATTGTGCTGGGGCAACATGCTGGAAAGAGGGTTTTTCTACCTCGGATCCCCCTATGCCCCTCAGATGATGAGATGTTCCCTTTCTAATTTAAAAGAAAGCAGTTTGCTGTCAGGCTCAGCTTCACCATGACAGTCAACAAGGCACAGGGGCAGACCATCCCCAACGTCGGTATTTACTTGCCCGAGCCGGTGTTCTCTCACGGTCAGTTATATGTTGCGCTATCTAGGGCCATCGCGAGGGCGAACATCAGGATTCTTGCCGTTCTTGCTGATAACAAAAAAAAAGAAGTGCTCAAAGCAAAGTGAGATATACACGAGGAACATCGTCTACAGAGAGGTCCTTACGGGATATGCGAGGTTTATAAATTCATATAGTGTACATAGTTAAATGCCCGTGCGTTGCAACGGGAATAAAAAATTTTCACGAGATAATACAGATGACCGAAACATGTTCTAAAATAATATAACCATGTCCTTGTTATTTTTGTTTGAATTAACATGAGTAAAATTCCTGCTATAGTTGAAGCAAGAGGCAGAGTGTTTGTTTCAAGCTAGAAACAAGATTTGCAGAGGATAAGTTGGAGGATCCAAGACTGGCAAGTGATAGTAGCAATGACCTAACACATTCGGTAAAAAACGAAAATTTGTCTAGCTTGCCCTCTGTTGCAACTTGCAAGTGAAACAGCAAGCAGCCCAGGAAAGAAACGAAAGAAAGAAAGATCTGCAATTTTTATTGACATGGCGATATACTTTGATGAATAGTAATTACTGTAGCATCTTTTCCCTGTTTTGTGTTCTAGCATCTTTTATTTCATACTAATTTCTTTAGTACAAACAACAAGCGGATGCAAACAGAAAAAAGAAAAATGATTCAGAGCATCCGCTGGAAGCCCATGTATTGATGATGCATACTTGTAGCACTTCTTGAATTAGTCTACAACTCTATATGTAGCACTTTTAGAGGTAGCATGTCTTGCTGCTCATCCAAATAAGCTTGCACTTGTCCAACTTCATCTACAAAGTCCTCCTGATGAACTTCAAGATGAAGATACACATTATGTTCTGGCTGTAGCAAGATTCAGGTCAAAAGCTGGTTGTCCCCCATTAACTGAAGCTTCAGATGAGGAATTTTGCAAAGAGAGAGAGGTACTGCTTTGACTTCCTTGATCTGCCTGTAAGTTAGGTTCCTTCCAAAGTGCATCATCATTCAAGTTGACCAGGCCGTCCTCAGCATCAATGACTTGATCTTCCTCTGAACAAGGTCATCCATTTGCATGTTAGCCACAGGTTAATTGAGATCAACACCCGGACTATATTTAGAATAGCAAGAGAGTATAATCCTATATTCCATTTTCCTTGACACACTTCAAGAAATAATTTATGCTCAAGCATGTTCGATTAGATTTTCACCTTGTCAGTCATTAACTTTTTTTCTCTGTCCTTTTTATATCTATTCAGATTCTTCCCTTTATTGGATTTGCGCTGGCAAAGTTCTTGTTCTACTCGACAGTAACTATTATACTTAAGGTAGAGGCCACTATCCTCTTGTGGGCAAACTCATGAACTTCCTGAAAAATATTACAAAACAGGGCCATTTTTGTCTGTTCCAGATATGCGGAGCAACCATGCTAAATCTCTCACTCTTGACCTCAGACATGTGGGCCGTTCTAATCCGTATCTTTGCTTAGCATGAGAAGGTATGGACACAAGACTTCCTTTCTCCATTTGTTTATTGCAGTAATCATTTATAAATTGATCTGAGGGACGCAAACTTTGCGCATCTGCAGGTTGATTGGATGTACTTTGTTGCTTTTGCCGGCACAGCAGCTGGCCTCGTGATATACTCATGCAAATACTGTCCCTTTTACCTATGTAATATGTGCTAAACCTCTGTTTTCTCTGGATTACAAACTAAGAAGCTTGACACTTTTTATCTGCAGTTGTGCCCCATTTGCATATAAATCGAAGGACCTCGCGTTTGGATGTGGACATCAGGTGCAAAAACCTTTCATCAACTATACACAATGTTTTCGCTACATATTTCATGTTTTGCAATCTGCATGCTAGATTGATAACATATATGTGTCTGCAGACTTGCGATATGGAACGCTGCCCTCTATGCCAGCAGCACATAACACAAAGATCAGGCTCTACTGATGCCATGAAGCTTTTGGAAGAAACTCCTACGCAAAATGTTCAGACCAGCTTTAATTGTATTGATCTTTGTCTTGTAATTGGTGTCTTGGTCTTAAGTAGATAGTGCTGCTGTCACTGTCCCAGTAAGGCACAACTGTAGTTTAACTATAGAAGTTAGTGTTAAAAAAGCGCACCAAAAAATAATGTACATACTCCTCCCTTTCTTCTGTACATCATCCTGGATGAGACAATGAATATTGTCTGAACATGCATATTGTCTGTACATCATCCTGGATGAGACAATGAATATTGTCTGGATGCGACAATGAATATTGTCTGTATATCATCCTGGATGAGACAATGAATATTGTCCCTTTTCAGTTGCAGTTATCTCCCCTACTTAAAAAAAACGTAACAATCCTTCCTCCCACCTCAACATTTTCTTCCGCTCTTAACTTTTTAACGCCCCCTTCCTTTTATTTCGCTCTACCACCCTCAAATGCGTTTATGATGTGGAATAAGCTTCAAGCTTTGGGAGGACGCTGTGCCATGCATCAGCAATATCTTTGGCTAGCTTAGCCTGACCTTTGGCAAATTCATGGAATGCGAGTCCAATATCAAGCTGTTTTCTGCTCCTGGAAACGAGCAAACTCTTCATTCATTATTCTAACTATGTGTTCAAACCTCTTTGTGGCCTCCTCACTGCTTGCTTTCCACTGTACGCATAAGACATCATAGCTAAGCTGGATGTCAAGACCCTCTGTTTCCATCAGCCTGGCAAGATCATTGTTTACTTTCTCATGGTCCATTAAATGCATCATTCTTGAAGATATCATTCAGTTCAACTTACCAATAGCAACATAATGTAAAGTGTAAACACTAAAAGATGAGACATCAGACATGTAAATGCAATTTGATCAAATTAAACACTATAGGATTCCATGTCCATGAACAAGAAAGGAATATCACTTGAGTTTCTCATGCTTCGATGCTGGAGAAAATGGGGGGCAATAGCCCCTTTCTGACTTTAGTAAGTTCTAAAGGGTGATGGGTGTAAATATTTACTATTTTCTTTCATAAGTATTGAAATTAAAATTATGCATGTAGAACCTCCTCTACATTCTTGCTGTAGCATACATACGGTCATCAAATTGTTGAAGAATTCCTTAAAAAGGTCAAAATAGTTAGATCGTTCATTAGTTCAACTACCTTGACCATTTTCCTTTCCTTTTGAAATGAAACCTCACCCACCTATAAAACCTAAATAAAAGGCAGGTAAATTTTATACAAAACAATCATGCTCATTTTCTAAAAAAAAAAGTGACAGGCCGAAAGGGCAGGGAGCCAAAGCTCAACCCACGCCAAATCAGCCTGTCGAGCTTTAGGGCAAGGAGAATTTGATGCCTTACAGGAGTTCGAGGAGGTAGTGTGGGCTCTGTTATTTAAGTATGCTAATGCCCTTGTTAATTGGCGAGGTGGTACAAAACTTATGCAGGAGCGTTGTGTGTTGCTCGCGGACGCTTCCGTGCGGCCCACGAAGCCAAAAGTCTCAGGTCCGTTGGATCCAATCGGATGGTCACAGTCACCCAACACGGAACAAAAACAATCTGCCATGAAACCCTAATCCATTCACCATCGTTCACTCCCGAAAAACACGCGACTGAAGTTGCACGGCGGCACGGTGGACCTTCTCGCCGGCGCGCGCGTGCAGCGAAGATGCTGCGCGCAGCTCCGTCGAGGTGATCCGCCGTGGCACAAAATGCGCGCGATCAAAAGCATGGCGACTCAAGCAGTGGAGTGGAGTGGATGCGGGAGCTGAGGAGCATCGGTGCCAACATCAAGGTGAGGGCGTTGCAGCGACGATGGCGTGCACTGCCGGAACAGTAAGAAGCAAAAGAAAATCCGTTTTTGTGCCCACTGATCAACTTCTAGGTTTTGGGATTTGGTGTTAATGGGGATTAGGGTTTCAGGAATTGGGAAATTTTCTTAGGGTTTTGCAATTTTTGGAACTCCCCTCCTTCTTAGGAATAATCGATGCAATCTCTGTTGGATAGGAAAATAAAGGTACGATGTGGTAACAGAATCCGCATAAAAAGGAGGATAACCGATGCGTTCCCAAAGGTAAGGCATCCATATTTATCTTCTTTTTTTTTCCTTTTTGATTCATCGGCCAAAATTACCCTAACAGACTACAGACTAATTGCTATAACAACATTTTGGCGCCTGTTAGCCCGCAAAAAAAATGTCTTTTGGCGCCACATGTGTCTTTATTTATGGCTGATGCGGCTGGGTCATTTTTTCATCTCCACACATCCAGCCAAGTGTCCAACCAAGCAGCGAGATGGGGTGCCCTGTCGTCTGCATGTGAGCAGGAGGGTACAAGCCATGCCTCCATTTCCTGGAAGCTATTCCATGAGTAGGCAAGTAGAATCCTCCATACCTATACACATGCATAGAATTTTGTTATTAGTTTGATTATGTTCCGGAGCTAATAGCTTTTCTCTTTGCACATATAGATCTCTGCAGTTCCATGAGGTGTAGATGGATCACATGTACCAGCGGTGCTGGATCATGCGCGCAAAGGTCATCTGGAAAGCGCCGATGCGGGAGGGTTTTGATGGTCGTCCACTGCTAAGGGCCATTCTAATGGATCTATTGGTAAGTTAAATCTTCATATGACATTGTAATCATGTAACAATGCTTTGCAAATTTTGAAGGAGAACAATTCATGATCAGCAATTTTAGGGGTTAAACTTTTGCAGTTCCCTGATTAGTTTAGACTGTTTGGTGCCCTTTGTTACTGATTTGTGTGCTAGGTCTCCATTATAGGAGTTATACCTATTTCTTACTTATGATTATTTGTAGGATTTACAATCTATATTCTTGGAGGTGCTGATATTCAGAATATTTGGCTTCTCCTGAACCATATAGACTAACTACTAAAGATGTATTAATATATTAAACAAGACATTATGCTCATACTGAGGGGCTTTGATGAACTCGGTGTTTTTTCAGAAGTAATAGCTAATTTTTCTGTGCTCACAACTTGATACTATAAAATAGTGCATTTTATTATCTAGTATGTTGGTCCAGCTTCATCTTGATGTTTGTAATCTTACTTAGTGATGTTTCTAGAAGTTTTGCACACAACGATTAATTCTTGGATTCTCTCCAGGGGTCAGATGTGTCTGTTCTTGAATCATGATGAGTACTCGGGGAATAGCAACATGCAGGAGACATATACTTGTTTGGATTGCTGCTGCCACACCAAGTCACCAACAAAGTGATTGTAACACGAGTGCCTGTCCTGAAACCATTTAGTCTTAGTAGCAAGTAGCTTTAGCTATCTGGATGTATCTATGTGCATGTGGGTTAGTATTAAACTATGGCATCTTGTGGATGAATTGATCTTTGGTTATTCAGATGTGGGGGTGGAAAAAGTATATGTCGAGCAATTCTGGTCTATGTGGCAAAAATAATGGAGCTGTGTCCATAGTGCTTTATTTTTAGCCCTTAAAGAAATAGTCCGATATTCCTCCAATATATATGAACGTAGCTCGACAAAGTTGACCTTTCCTTTCTATCTGCTAATTCTTGTGTTCTGTAAACAACCTATTACATTAGCTATTGCAATGCCTAACAAACAAAATGGGCATAATACAGAAAGATATATGCTACAATGGGAACATAACCCAGCTCACTTGTTGCTGCTCAGTTGTGGTTGCTTTCTCAATCAATTGTTGCTGCTCAGTTTAGACTTCACTTTAGTTATTAAATGGTTTCATTTTTTATAAATGGACTAGAGGGCTGACTTGGCATTTGTTTTTGTGAATGAGTTAAGTATATAATTCAAACTGTTGGCTTGGTGAAATTGTGACAGATATTCTTTGCAAATGTATTTTGCCTTATTAGTTTTCATGAAGCTTATGAATCTGATTTATATTTGTGGTAAATTGGTGTTTCTGTTGTGGATAAGTTTACCTACTATTGTCCTTAATACTATACATACTGATCAATATAGGAAATGCTAGGCCACGTGACAATTTATCATCAGCTTCTGCATGTGTCATTTACTATTTATCATGTATGCTGTAATTTGAAAGTTCATATGCAGTGGTTTCATATGAAAGATCATCTAACATCTGATCAAATATATCCCTGATTAGGAGAATCATATTATATAGTGTATCAATTTTTATGCCTTGTAGGGGACTAGGATGGAGGCCATCGCGTGTGGGTCTGATGCTGAAAGGTTCAATCAAGGACTCTATGATAATCACATATATGACTTTGCCAACGTCGGGTTTGAACCAACTATGACGCTGTACAGATTTTTTTGGTACCTAGACTCTGAGTACTACATGTCTATGATCACTCATACTACTGTGAACACCCCGGCAAGGCGTATAGAGTTCCCAATATGTCCAAGTGTTTTCATGGACTTCAACGACGTCTACTCACGCCCCCACAGGACGATAGCAGGTATAAAGTCATAAATACATTGCACTGATTTTTTCTGATATAATACAATATATCCATAAATAACTCATTCCTTTTTACATTTTTGTGTGTATAGATGTTGTAGGTTTAGTGCTTCATGTGACGGATAGTCAATATCGGTGGTCGTTCCCTAGAAACATTCCTGTTACAGACATGGCGCTTATGAACACATGGTTAGTTGTCTTCCAAAATTTCTTGCCTTTCGAATGCTGTAAATGTAGACAAGTTCAAGATCCTGTATTCACCATACGGGAAAGTGTTGTCTCCGATTTTAATTTTCATGTTTCTTGCTAGATATATTTTAATAATTAATGATGTGCATAGTAGTTCTGATGAATTTAGTTTTAATTCATTACTTGCTTTTTCATTCAATAGTTTTGATTGGCTCTTTAGGATAAACATTGGATACGTTATATTAGTCTAACGTACAGCTGAGTTAAAAGCACTTGTACTTTTTTTCCTAACTCATTGTATCCAAAATTGCTTTAACTTGAGAAAACTTACTATTGGTCATCTTTCATACGTGAGTACTAGAAACTTGTTTCCTCAAGTTTCATTCACCTTTATATTCGCTTTGAGACTATAACAATTCTAATTCATTTCTTTCCTCGATTTAATATTAGTTGAAAACTGCACTTTGGATTCATCTAATGGATTATTCTGTGATTTGGTGCAGTTAGACTCGAGGCCAATCTAATAGTCTTTTATAAAGTCAGTGTTGAAGGGATTCTTGTGTTTATCCATGTAGTAACATTCTATTTATTGTGTTCTTATGGTTTCCACCACTTTTGGGCTTTGTCAATTCCTTGTACCAGTTTCTTATCATGGTTCAAACATTTGTAAATGTAGACAAGTTCAGGATCCTGTATTTCTTAGCTACAGTTAAACATTAATAACAGGTTTGAGGTTGTTTTTCTGCGTGTATGGGACATGCACATTGCACGCCATATCACACGTTTCAGAAGGGCCGAGGCCGAGCTCCATTGTTTGGCCGCCACATTTGTAAAGATAAATAGGAATATCGGTAAAATAGAATTCCAATTCATATTAGATTGGAAAAGTTTCATCTATATCAATATTCATTTCGATTTTATATAATTTAATCCATCCTCAGGTGGCGTGGCGACCACCTATGCGAGCCATCTCATTTTCCAGCCTACTATTGCCCAAGCGAAGGAGCTAGAGGATGAGGAATCCTACCATTCACATGACTCGATCTATAATGTGTTATTTTCTAATTTTTCTTGTAAATGTGTCATTGCAGATCTATGTGAGATTTTGATTAACAAGCAGCAGGTGTTGAGGCAGATTCGTCATCAAGTTCAAGTGATATTGGCGAACAGAGAGAATGGTAATATCAACCAACACGTTCAAATCATGAACCAGTAGTCAGAATTGTTAGTGTTGGGTCCACTAGGTAGAATAAACGTTTTATTCATTCCCGTAGCTGCAACTTGTGAGCCTCTGCAACTTGTGAGTCAGAATAAGGGTTTTATGCTTGATGCCCCTGATGATACAGTAGAAGCTTAGTATGTTTGAGGAGTAAAGGGTTCTACTTGTTGGGAGTTGTCTAATGCACTTTGCTCTATTATAGTTAAGAACTGGGTGTCAAAGTTTGGAGTTTGCTTTGTCTGGATACCTCTATTTCCTGTCAAGTTTTGAATTATGGTACTATGTTATTCCTTTTTCCAATGAATGCTACATAATTGTCTCATGATCAATCTTTTTGCGAGAAAGTTTGAAATGGCTTGTCGTTGGTTGACAATGCAAGCTGGTTCTGGGCTTTCTGGCCTTGTCATGTGTATGGTGTGGTATGAATCTACAATGGTTGGATGGAGGTGAAGAAGTAGAGCCTTAATACCCACCCTTGTTCCAATCTAGATCCTGTCTACACCATACAGGGGCCATTGTAGATTCATGCCACACCATACACATGACAGGACCAGAAAGCCCAACGACGAGCTATTTCATGCCATACATATGGTGTGGCATGAATCTACAAGTGTGACAAAATAATGGGATCACAGGCCCAGCTTCCAGAGGTATGAGATGGAATCCTGATACTAATAGTGATTATACTTTTTAACTGCAAGTGGAAAATTAATCATCTTTGCTAGCGCATTTTCGACTATAGGAATTTGTTTGTCTATCTGACATTCAAAAAACACCATCAGGTCCAAGTTAGATCTGGGGTCGATGTGTTTCGAATTGTGATTATGTCCCCTCCTTATGTGGGGATGGTTATTGGTTATAGGACTTGTTTCTGTTTTACCAACAGAAAATGGGGATGTCCATAGGCTGTGCGCAGTTCAAAAATAGTCTGTAATTTGTTAACAGAAAGTAAAAAAATGATAGAGCGCTCCAGCAAGCTCTGCGCGACATTAGATACAACATCAATTGATTTGGTATATAAGTATATTCGATTCTTCGTATGTAGCAAACTGTCAGCAAGATGATGTTTGTGTTTTATAGCGCTACATCTCAGACAATCAATTTTAGCAAAGAGAAAACATACCTCAGAATTCAGTTCCTCCAGAACCATGCCAGGAACAGGATCAGGGCAGAACTCATCAGGAGTGAAGTTGCAGAGTATTCTTGTTACTAATGGAAGGCCAATAGAAGGGCAGACCTGACAAAAAACAGGAAGGTCAAAATTTTAACTACAGCACGTTGATGGTTACATTGAAGAGAAAATAATAACACCGTAGCAGAATACAAATTAGGACTTGTGAGAAAGCGTCAACACTTACCTCTTTCCTGATGGATTTTTCGATAAGCATGTCCTTTGGGAGCATCAGAAGATCACTCAACTCATTGAGTAGCTTAAAACAATCTGATTCAGCTGAATCTATTCTGTCATCACCATTATCTTCTGCATCTTGACCATCATTTTCAGATTCAGCAGCGTCCATGCAAAACGTATCTGTCAACCATCTGGACCAATTCCCAACCTACAGAAGCATTTCATGCGTTAACAGAAACCATTATTACTACAACTATTTTTTTTGTTGTTATAATCTTTTTCCGTCATGCTTAATTGTGGTTCCAGAGGCTCCCGCACCAAGGAAAAGTTGAATCTTGCTTGGATTCTTTTACTCTTTGGGAGTAGTAGAGCGGCGCGGTGGTACAAATGGGGAGGAGGTGGCACGCAGTCGCCACCGACAGGGGGTTCTCGCTGTCGCTTGCTAGCGCCGCCGTGGCCCCTGAGGAGGAGATGAGTATGCTGCAGAAGGTCACCAATTTGATGTGGAAGAGTGATGGCAACTCATACCAGCACGTTTGGCCGGTAATGAAAAATTACAAACAAATTCATGTTTGGAATTTCGAGCATTTGTTTACCAGAGTTCAGTTGTCTGTTTAGTAGTTTGCTTCTGACAAAGTTTGCTGATTTGGAAGATTGGCTACTGTACTTGATATTTTTTCAGTAAGTACATTGAACGGTTACCTGCTTCTATATTTGCATATTCACATCCAAAGTATATCCTTCATCATATACACGCTCTCATGCCAATGCAAGATGCCGCTCAGGCAGCCTGTGTGTCTTGTGGTTTTCTGCATTCTTGGAGATGCTATCCAGAGCTCATCCTTTCTACTGACTCACTACTCACTACGCATAAAGTATGGTACATCTAAAAAAGATGAAATAACAAGGGATTTTATCAATAGAGTTGACCACATTATGCAGAACCACTCTGGCATGGGGGTAAAGAAGTTTAGCCTTAATACCCACCCTTGTTCCAATCTACAATGGTAGGAACAACATGACAGGTCCTGTCATGTTTGAAGATTTCCTGGTCCAATTCTGGTACCATACTACCATCAGTATCAGACTACTGGAATACAACAGAACCCCATCCGAAAACATAGTGCTAAAAGAACAGCATCCATACTGTAATACTGAAACATGTTGTAGATTTCTACTAGAACTTGCAAGGTGCTTTCTGTTCTATTCTTTTGACAATATGCTGCTTCAGTATAGTTGTAGTTGACCTTCAATGCATGGTATGGATCTTTTAGTTCTTTACCGATGCATATGTATCCGGAGTACCAGTACACAAAACCAACAAAGTGCATTCGAGGCAAACAGCAAAACATTGTACAACACTAGGTGCCAGGTACAAGGGGATGGGCAAGCAAGCAGGCGGGTAGCGGTCCATGCACCATTCGGTGGTGGTTCTCAGCATTACCGGGAAAGTTAACTACTTACACGAGTAAACCAATCAGAGGGGGGGGGGGGGGGGGGGAGGGGGCTCTGTCTATCTAAATCCCCAACAAAATAATCATTAGCAAGTGGAAGAGGGCTTCTGCTTAGTGGGCCCGAGTAAAGCATATAAATCAATACAGTGCATGGATGATATCATTCCTGCAACATCCTCGTAGTTACAGTTTCTTTTTCAATTAATATGAGAATATAAAGACAACATTCACTTATTACAGAGGTACTAAAATACTTGCTAATTTTTGGAAAAATAAATTAGTGTTTTATTGTGTGTAAAATAAAATTTTGAAAATATCGAGGCACGTTCGTTTGAATTTTTGGAAAAGTTTGAAAATGCTTCCATAAAAGAGAATTCTCTTTTTCCTTCCTTGGGTCAAATCCCCTTTGCTTTTCCTTTTTTTCTTCCTTTTCCTTACGGCCCGTTTCTTTTCTCCTCTTGGGCCGAGCTCGCTCCCTCCTCCCTTCTCATCCCACCTCCCCGACTGGGCCGGCCGAAGGCCAGGCCCAGCTCCCGCGCGAGTGCCTGCTGCCGCCTCTGCCAGCCCACTCCAAAGGCGCCCGAGCTCCCTCCGCCTTCGCGTCGCGCGTCATTGCCGTGTGGGGCCCGTCCTCTTCCTCCATCTCCAACCCGAGCATGCCGCGCCGCCTCGAGTCCGAGCCGGCCACGAACATTGCCGTCCTCCCCGAGCCCAAATCCTAACAAAACCGACCTAATCCCAACTCCCCACGAGATATCCCCGCCTATATAGGTCCGGGCCCCCTCCCCTCGATCTGTTTCGCCCCAGACCGAGCCGCCGCAATTGTTGCTCGGCCGAGCTTCGACGCCGTGCCGAAGCAGCCACCTTTTTCCATCGCCGTGCCGTCCTTGAGCTTCTCCATCACGCTCCGAGCACGTTGGTGCGCTCTTCTTCGCATCTCGGCCACCGGAGCACTGCTGCCGATGAGGAACTGAAAGCCACCGCCGCCACTTCCATCGCCAGCACGTTCCGCCGCCTTCCCGAAGTCGCCGACGCCCTAGGTGGTCTGCCGCCCCTCCGTGATGCTTTTCTGCCGCTTCCCGTCGTCGCCGGCAAGACGGAGCGGCGATCCGCCGAGCCTTCGACCATGCGCCGTCGTGCCCGAGCACTCTGCCGCCGGTCATCTCCTTCTCTGGCCGCCCTCTCTCTCCCGGCCGTTGGATCTAAAACCCGTGGCCGAGATTAGATCTAACTACCCCTTCGCCACCCAATCACGATATGACACGTGGATTCATAATCCAGTCAGCCGCCACCCAGCGTCACGTCATCGTCCACACCATCGCCACATCAGCCACAATGTCGACGTGTCACACCATGTCAGCAGAGTTTTTACCTAGTCAATTCAGATTTATTTTAAATCGGGAAAATTGGTATTTTTGCACTTTAGCCCCTGATCTTTCATGTATTTACAAAAAAGTCCCTATCTTCTTACAGTTGAACCCTTATACTTTTGTTTATTTACAAATAGATCCCTATGTTTTTGAAAAAAAACCCTGTCCTTGCTGTTTTAATCAAACTATGTCATTTTTCTTTTTCAAATTTAACCCTGAACTTGCTTTTAGCGTAACTTTCTCGTTCTAGCTCCGATTTAAGCGATTTTTGCGTTCATGGCGGCGTGTACTATCTTTTAGTATATTTTTCATAGATGTTAGCTATTGTTTGGTGCATTGTTCTTAGATAGTATTATTGTTTGATGTTAACTATTTTCGCTCGCTAATTTTCAAATTGAAGTTATCTCTGAACTTTCTGTTAGCTTACTTCTTGTAGAGGTGTTGAGACTTGAGAGTCACATGCAGACATTCTCCTATATAACTCTCATCTTATGTCTTTTCATGCATTTCATCGTCAAGGGCTTGTACAGGAAACGGGACTGTAACTAGAGTTATGTCGCTGCATAACAAACCCAAGAAGGCTCTATCGACTGGAATTATCCCGCAGGGTACTTATTTCCACTATATTTTGTGTCCTTTTTTATTTGCTACATTAGTCCCTTATGCATTTGATTTTTTGCAGATTATATTTGCACCCAAAATGATCTTGACATTATTCTA
Source organism: Phragmites australis (assembly GCF_958298935.1). Taxonomy (NCBI): domain Eukaryota; kingdom Viridiplantae; phylum Streptophyta; class Magnoliopsida; order Poales; family Poaceae; genus Phragmites; species Phragmites australis. Next base: position 26,775,291 of record NC_084934.1, on the reverse strand, counting down.
CCCATTAAAAACACGCATTCTTTACCTGGAAAAGAAGTACTTGTGCTCATCGATGATGCTCTCGTAGACAGGAGGCATTTGGAATGCCTTTTTCAGCCGAGTGCATTCTTGAATGACGAGGTAATAAGTACATCTATTAAAAGCAAATATATGTACAAATATTTACTTCTGTTATCTAATCGTTGTTGTTAACTTGCAAGTACAGGTCATAAATGCGCACATTTGCTTATTAAGGACTCAAGAGCATCTGCAGTGTAGGTTCGGTGGTACGGTCTACCTGGAGACTACTTATGTCTCCACCCTTCTGAAGCGGGATGGTGATAATGACATTAAAATGGAGGATCTATATGCTGCATATGACACCATTGAAAATAGCACCATCGAACGAAGGGTGGAAAGATACTTGGACTATGACATGGTAAAAATTAACTTCTAATTTACGATTTTTCTTGTTAACATATATATGTGCCTAATACTACATGTGTAAAAATTATTTAGGTATTTATTCCAATAAACATCGAGGGAATCCACTGGTATCTTGCTGTGATTGACGCCAGAAAGTGTGAGATACAGGTGCTCGATTCGATAGGTCTTGTATATGACCGTGAAGACCTCAGTACTACTGTGAGTATTTGTTACTAAAGTAATATTTCTCTGTTAATATTTATATGGACGCATCTAAATTCCAAGCGGTCTCGAACATAAACATACAAATCGGTCTCGAACATAAACGTAAGTGCGAGCATATTTTTGTCTAGGGGTCACACAGAGAAACACGAGAACTCCAATACGGATACTCTAGCTGTCTGCACATGAGAGCTCATGAGCTCCTATACAGATCTCTGCTAATATATATATATATATATATATATATATATATAAATAGCTGAAGGGATTGCAGAGGCAAATAGACCTTGTATCACAGCTGAAGGAGCTTAAAAACCACAAGTGGTGGAACCTTCAGGTTGCTTCATGGCCGGTTAGACAGATACAATTCGAAAAGATGATGAAGACAGACGGGTACATCTCAAAAAATTTGTTTACCCAAATTTTCCTTCCACTGTTGAAATGAATATGTGCATGACATTCTATTTTGATACTGTAGCTGTTCATGCGGTCTTTTCATGTTAAACTACATGGAATACTGGACAGGGGATGTGCTGTCTGACAATGTAACTCAGGTATATTATACAGGGTCATGATAGTTTGCTACCTGTTTAATCATATATTCTGAAAAAAATTTAATGATATTACTATTGTGCAGGATGATATGATACAATTTAGGACAAAATTAGCTGCTATTTTGTTATCATCAGAACTAAATAAGAGGAAAGGACATCCGTTAGTCGAAGAGAACGATGAAGAAAGTGGAAGTCCAGATGATGTTGTGATGCTAGAAAGTCCTCCTAATCTATACAAAAGGTCACACCAATCCATTCAGTCTAAAGTCATGAATGCAAATGAGTTTGCCGATGAATCTAGAGACCAGTATTCATTATGTGCCCTTTCCATGGTGGACATGCCGATGGGCAAAGAAGAATTGACAGACGTCGTATGCAACTATATCATGTAAATTGATGATGCTGAGACATTGGAGTAAGCTTCTTATGCTCCTTTTATTAATAATATAATATACTTTATTTTGATGCTCATATTCTTAGTCGCAATTGATCTTTTTACAGGACACAATGGGTACAAAGTTTGAAGCCTTACCTGATTTCCTTAAGTGTCAAGCAACTCCAAGCATCATTAAAGATGGATCAACCCATGTCCAATGTTTGTTTCAATATGGGTGTTCGGATTCTCGCATACACAGAATACAAGATATTGAAAAGTTCCAAGAAAATGGTTTCAAAGCACTATATGGACCTACAATTCTGCGTGAGTTTTTATATTCTCGTAAGCACTCTTTGCCCATATTTTAAAAATCTTTGTTTTCTCCCAGACGTTGACTGATTTTGGACGAGACCCAAAGTATAGAAAAGAGCTCGATGTTCGAGAGTTGGCCAAATCGTTAGAAAGCTAGCCCTTTATGAACTATGATGTTTCACGTTGCAAATTTGTAAGGCTGCTTCCCTTTGTCCATTGGTGCTGTTGTCTTTGCCATCCTAATACCTACATTTTTGCAGATTCTTATGCCATTTGTACAACATGGCATGTTCTTGCTTTTTGTGTTCGACCAGGAGGACAGAACTATGACTGTACTTGACTCCAATCTTATTCCAGATTGGTGTAAAGATATGCTATACAAGCAGTACGCACATAAAATTATTCATATTGCCAAGTACTATATGCTTGCTATGAGAGTAGCACGCCCTAGGTGGAACGACGATGTTTATAGATGGCAGCATACACTCCCAGTTGATACTCCAACGGATATATACGGGTAACTTGTTTTGAACGTCACTGAAAACAATAACCAATAAATATATTTATCTAACACAGAGTTTACATTTCATTCTACGTAGGTATTTATTATCTGGTTATTTCGTTTTGCAATTCATGTGCGCATGGAATGGTAAAAAGCTACACACGCCAATCTACACGGTGAGCATATTACTTTGTCGCACCGTCGTATGTACTTTTCAAATTAAAATACTATACATTACATATGAGATATATTTACATTTATATATATATGATGCATGTGCAGGATAACCAAGTACTAAAGAGACACTTTTTGATTAGCCTATTGACGTATGATAGGAATTCGTGTCGATATGTAATACCTGCAGGTGTACGAGAATATCTTAGCCGTATCGTGGGCAAGACGATTTGAAAGAGATAGTTGTAGAAATAAATCTATTCCTATGAACTTATTTATTTGTATTCAAAGTTAATTCACAGGTGTATTTGAAATTCAAGTTGCAAGCTCTATCTGAAAGCGATTTTGTTATTTGTCATAAGACTACGTACCTAAGATAATCCTATATAAATTTAAGGTCATCTTGTTTAATTTTAATTTCTATTGCAACGAACGGACACTCAACTAATAAAAAAAATGATCAAGTGATGTTACTATTTTAGTGACTTCATTTTTTGAAAGCCTATTTTAGTGGTACGTTGTTCTGCTTTGATTTGCGATACAAATGAAATCGCTTGCGAATGAGGTTGCTAAATCGTCTGCGGAAGCAAGTTCATCCAGAAAATAACATGTACCCGGCGAATTAGCACACAACAACTTGATAGTAGGATACTATTACATCCGTTTTCGTTTATTTGTTACTACCTTTTACTATAATAAATTTATCAATTTATTTTTTCTGAAAAGGATTTATAGGTACTTAAAAATATACCATACAAGCAAAAAAAAATTCACAATAAATCTAATAATATAAAATTTTAAATACCTATAGATCTTTAAAAAAACCCAAAGACTAAATTCCAAGCGTGCATGCTCTCGTCATGCAGCATGCACTCTCAGATGAGCCGTTCGTTTAGTATCGGATGTCATTGGCTGCATGCATGGAGAAGAGAAATATGACAAAATTGCTGACGTCATTCACATGCAAATTCATTTCAAAACTTTAAAAAACTATAGTTTTCAAACCGAGCATCTAAATTAAAATTCGATCACACCATTGTGTTTTGTACGATAAGAGCTTCAAAACTAGACCCCAGTTGAGTATATTTTGATGATATTTTTTTCCAACATCAACTTCATATAAAAAAAAGTGCTTCTGTGTGCATTATAATTTGCTTATGATTTTTGAAAACTTTATCATGACTATACAAAAACTTGCTTATTTGTCAAAATATTTTTCTCAAATCTGTACCCAGTTATGCTAATTTTGCTTTTCAAATTCACGTAATATGCTTTTCTGGTTCACATGAATTGCTTGTAATTTGGAACTAATATGTTTTTTATGAGTTTACACGGATTTGAGTTTTTCAAATTGAAACAATTTGCTTTCTGGATTTTCTGAACTGCTTGGGTGCGCCTCTCTTCTTTGCTGCTATGCCATGTTAGTCTTTGTTAGGATTACTAAAAATAGAAAAGATGGTTAGATGAAATGCTTTTTCACAGCATTTGAAATGATATTTCATAATATATAAAATACTTTTTTCAATACATATGATTTTTGACTGTGGATAGACAAATTCGTTTTTTCCCAGGTATTATCACGGGCGTGCTCTGCGTGTGTCATGCTAATTTTCCTTAATTAGAAAAACAATTAATTAAATATTTTCTTAATTAAGAGTGTGCATGCTATCCTCTTATAGCATGCATAGCCAGTATTTAGTCGTGTCCTTAAAAAAAAAATACACAGTTAAATTTGCTACGGCAAAAATAGGGACAGGTAAACCGAGGAGTACACATTTACCGTACACCGGGTCTGAATCAAGTCATATCTTGGGCAGTTCATTTTCAAAGCGTGGGAGGCGTGGAGCTCTGATCCTTGGCGGGCACGCCAAGGTAGCACGCAGCAAGTCAGATGTCACATGCCATCAGCTCCATTGTTCAACCAGGAAAAATTACCAACCACATGGCCACAGGTCAGCACCCAAGTCCAAATTTGATACACCCTCCAAAGCCTGTGTGTGTATTATGTATATATACACGCGTGCGCCGGAAATCACATTGACAGTCAGTGACCGACCACTTGACACCGCTGATCACTTCTCTGCTCGCGCGCGCTCTCTGCTTCGTTATTCCATGGCCGCTGCCGCCGCCGCCACGCCGGGTCAGTCCGGCCCTGTCCCGTTCAAGGACATCGATGACGGCTCAGTCTCGAAGCACACTCCGAAGGAGGAGTTCGGCGACCTCGTCTCCGCACTGCCGCGCAGGCAGCAGTCCATCCTTCAGCTGCGCCTTTACCAAGGCTTCTGGCTGCCGGCGCACTGGGTACCCGGCACCGTCGTCTTCCAGCGCCGCTTTGCACCGCGCCCCGACGACGTGGTCCTCGCCAGCTACCCCAAATGCGGCACCACGTGGCTCAAGGCGCTGGCCTTCGCCGCCGCGGCGCGCGGCGCGTACCCGCCCGCCAGCGCAGAGCACCCGCTCCGCCGGCTCAACCCGCACGACTGCATCCCGTTCATCGACGAGATCTTTGCCGCCGGGGAGGAGACCAAGCTTGACATGCTCCCGTCGCCGCGCCTCATGAACACTCACCTGCCGTACACCCTGCTCCCCGAGCCGGTCACTGCCGGTGGCTGCAAGGTCGTATACATCTGCAGGGACCCCAAGGACATGGTCGTCTCGCTGTGGCACTTCCTTCGGCGTGCCCAGCCGGACCTCTCGTTCGCCGACACGTTCGAGTCCGTCTGCGACGGCACGGTGATGGTCGGCCCAGTCTGGGACCACGTCCTCTCTTACTGGCGCGCGAGTGTTACGCACCAGGACAGAGTGCTCTTCCTGAAGTACGAGGACATGCTGCGAGACACGGGCGCGAACGTGCGGAGGCTGGCCAAGTTTATGGGACAGCCGTTCTCGGCCGCCGAAGAGGGCGCCGGCGCCGTCGCGAGCATCGTGGAGCTGTGCAGCTTCGACAAGATGAAGGGGCTGGAGGTGAACAAGGCTGGCACCGCGGGGGCATACTGCGCCATGCCGCGCGACGCCTTCTTCAGGAAGGGGGTCGCCGGAGACTGGGCGAACCACATGACTCCGGCCATGGCGACGCGGCTGGATGAGATCGTGCGTGAGAAGTTTCGTGGAACAGGGCTCACCTTCACATAATCATCTCGTGATACCGACGTTTGTGGAGCGAATCTTTATGATTCTCTCCTTTTAGTATGTGCTTTAATAATTGTACCTGCACGGGATGGTATGCTTCCGTGCCACGTTACGGGATAAGTTTGCACACTTGTATTTTATTCGATTTCAAAGCGTGACAGACACAAAGCAAATGTGTCTGTATGTATCAAATAAAGAAATGAATTTGATTTTCTTAACCTTTAAAATCATGGTAAGAACTAGTAAAGTGACCCGCACAATTGATACAGGGAAACATAATTTTGTTTTTTTTATGTAAACTCCTTCAATTCAATCAAACCAACATAGACTTGATAGATTAGTGCTCATAATATGAAGAGCATAGCCAATGCTAAAGTTGGTTTAAAGAGGCGCAAAAATATATCTCTAGCTGTATATTCTAGGTTGATGATCTCGTGGTGAGGAGCTCAATCTCCGCATCGATTCGCTTGATCCCGACGGCAAAGACATCAATTTGGGCAGCGATTTGCTCGATGCCTCCGGGAATACATCGATTCAAGCTCTATCCCGGTGTCTCCTCCATGATTCTTGAGTGTCTTCTTTCTTCCCCTCCTGCCCATTCACGTGTGTCTCTTCCATAATTCCCGAGCTTCGACAGACCTCCATGAAATTAGCCAATGGTACATTACATACGACTCATGTTAAACCATTTTTTTTTGTCGATCACAACCTCCATTCTATGTGCTGGTCCAAATGACAACGACGAACTTGATTTTTTATGAACAATAGGGATCATCCTCTACTGATTATATATTAATAAAATAAGGCAAAAGTACATTTAGGTTTGACAAACTTGATTTGTTCGGTAGAGCTTCGATTTGCGTAGTGTGGCTTGACCGTGGCTAAGGACGTGTAACCTAATGCATGACGTTGTACTATTTCAATATGAATGAAAATGATATGAGAATTCAGATCATTGTTAGAACGTTCCAACACTAAAAAGCTGTAACGAGCTTACAACTACTAATAACGCAAACAATGAACTTGAATGATATCTATTACACTATTAGCCACATGACGTCTGACATATTCACAGCTAGAGATGAAAACGGGTGGGAGAAATCCCGTCCCGCCTTATCCCGTTTTCTACGTTTCTCCTCCCTAGTTTCGGATTTTTGGGGCTTACGCGAAAACAGGACGAAAACAGGGAGCTTAATTCGAAAACAGGCAAAAACAGTTTTGCTATTTTTCCAACCATATTTTTAAAATCTCATTTTTAATCAGGAATGGTCCACCAGGCCACTTGCCTCCTCAAGGGTGAGCCCCGCGATGGTGTTCCCGCCGAGCTTGAGGACTTTCGGGGAGGCGGTGGAATCTCATTCCTGCTGGGGATACAGATTGAAAGCCTATTGGACGACAAGGAATATGATCTCGTGGACGACCAGAGCCATGTAGCACTCAGCAAGTCAGATGTCACATGCCAGCAGCTCATTGTTCAACAAGGAAAAATTATCAACCACACGTCCACACGGTCAGCACCCTAGTCCAAATTTAATACACCCTCCAAAGCCTGTCTGTAACTCTGTATATATATACGCGCGTGCGCCGGGAAATCACACTGACAGTCGGTGACCGACCGCTTCACACCCCTGATCACTTCTCTGCTCGCGCGCTCTGTGCTTCGTTATTCCATGGCCACCTCCGCCACGCCGGGTCAGTCTGGCCCTGTCCCGTTCAAAGACGTCGACGACGGCTCAGTCCCGAAGCACACTCCCAAGGAGGAGTTCGGCGACCTCGTCTCGGCGCTGCCGCGCAGGCAGCAGTCCATCCTTCAGCTGCGCCTTTACCAAGGCTTCTGGCTACTGGCGCACCGGGTGCCTGGCATCGTCGTCTTTCAGCGCCGCTTTGCACCGCGCCCCGACGACGTGGTCCTCGCCAGCTATCCCAAATGCGGCACCACGTGGCTCAAGGCGCTGGCCTTCGCCGCCGCGGCGCGCGGCACGTACCCGCCCGCCAGCGAAGAGCACCCTCTCCGCCGGCTCAACCCGCACGACTGCATCCCATTAATCGACGAGATCTTTACTGCCGGGGAGGAGACCAAGCTTGACATGCTCCCGTCGCCGCGCCTCATGAACACTCACCTGCCGTACACCCTGCTCCCCGAGCCGGTCACTGCCGGTGGCTGCAAGCTCGTATACATCTGCAGGGACCCCAAGGACATGGTCGTCTCGCTGTGGCACTTCTTTCGGCGTGCCCAGCCGGACCTCTCGTTCACCGACACGTTCGAGTCCGTCTGCGACGGCACGGTGTTGGTCGGTCCGGTCTGGGACCACGTCCTCTCTTACTGGCGCGCGAGTGTTACGCACCAGGACAGAGTGCTCTTCCTGAAGTACGAGGACATGCTGCGAGACACGGGCGCGAACGTGCGGAGGCTGGCCAAGTTTATGGGACAGCCGTTCTCGGCCGCCGAAGAGGGCGCCGGCGCCGTCGCAAGCATCGTGGAGCTGTGCAGCTTCGACAAGATGAAGGGGTTGGAGGTGAACAAGGCTGGCACCATGGGGGCATACTTGGGCATGCCGCGCGACGCCTTATTCAGGAAGGGGGTCGCCGGAGACTGGGCGAACCACATGACTCCGGCGATGGCGACGCGGCTGGACGAGATCGTGCGTGAGAAGTTTAGTGGAACAGGGCTCACCTTCACATAATCATCTCGTGATGCCGACATTTGTGGAGCGAATCTTTATGATTCTCTCCTTTTGCTATGTGCTTTAATAACTGTACCTGCACGGGATGGATGCTTCCGTGCCACATTACGGAATAAGTTTGGCACACTTGTATTTTATTCGATTTCAAAGCGTGGCAGACACAAAGCAATGTGTACATGTATCAAATAAAGAAATGAATTTGATTTCCTTAACCTTTAAAATCATTGTAAGAACTAGTAAAGTGACCCGCACAACTGACACGGCCAAACGTAATTTTGTTTTTTTTATATAAACTTCTTCAATTCAATCAAACCAACATAGACTTTAGATTAGTGCTCATAATATGAAGAGCATAGCCAGTGCTAAAGTTGGTTTAAAGAGGCGCAAAAATATATCTCTAGCTGTATATTCTAGGTTGATGATCTCGTGGTGAGGAGCTCAATCTCCGCATCAATTCGCTTGATCCCGATGGCAAAGACATCAATTTGGGCAGCGATTCGCTCGGCATCGATTCAAGCTCTATCCCGGTGTCTCCTCCATGATTCTTGAGTGTCTTCTTTCTTCCCCTCCTGCCCATTCACTTGCGTCTCTTCCATGATTCCTGAGCTCTGGCAGACCTCCATGAAATTAGCCAATGGTACAGCACGTACGACACATGTTAAACCTTATTTTTTTGGTCGATCGCAACCTTTGTTCTATGTGCTGGTCCAAGTGACGACGAACTTGATTTTTTATGAACAATAGGGATCATCCTCTACTGATTATATATTAATAAGGCAAAAGTACATAGAGTTTTGACGAACTTGATTCGTTCGGCAGGGCTTCGATTTGCAGAGTGTGGCTTGACCGTGGCTCAAGGACGTGTAACCTAATGCATGATATTGTACTATTTCAATAGTAATGAAAATGATATGAGACTTTCAATAATTGTCAGAACGTTGTAGAGAGCTGTAACGAGCTTACAACTACCGATAATGCAAAAAATGAATTTGAATGATATCTATTACGTTATTAGCAGCATCACATGACGTCTGACATATTCACATGACGGGCGGAAGAAATCCCGTCCTGCCATGTCCCGTTTTCTACATTTCTCCTGTCTATTTTCAGATTTTTGGGACTTACACGGAAACAGGACGAAAACAGGAAGCTTAATTCAAAATCCGGGCCAAAAACAATTTTACTATTTTTCCAACCATGTTTTCAAAATCCCATTTTTAATTAGAAATTTCCCACGGGATTCTGGAGATGGTCCACCAGGCCACTTGCCTCCTCAAGGTTGAGCCCCGCGATGGTGTTCCCGCCGAGCTTGATGACTCTCGGGGAGGCGGTGGAGTCTCATTCCTGCTGGGGATACAGATTGAAAGCCTATTGGACGACAAGGATGAGGAAGCCAGTAGCTCACCAACCGGCCAGTGCACAGAAGCTGCAGAATTCAGATTTCTACTACGCCAGCAAAAAGCTGAATTATTGACTGCTGGAGACCTCAAGGGACTGGCAAAGATTGAGCAACTTTGCCTGCAAGTTCTTTCGATGCGCATCTGTCCATGAAGTGCAGTTGTTGATGTACCTGTCATTGACAGTTCATCTACAAGTCCTGAGAGAATCAACCAGTCAAATGTGAAAATTAGCTCTCCTGCAGCTGCAGCTGCTATACCAGAAATGGACCTGCCAGAAATTGTAAGTATTGAGTAAATAGTAGCAATGAGTGTTGTTTGAAGATAGCATACTGCTATAATTTTCATTTTCCTTCAACTCCAATGCAGGTTCAGGTGATACGTTCATGTCAAGATGGTATCAATAAGTGTTTTTTTTTATAAAAGACAGCATTGTATTAATTTAACCGATCATTACAAAGGATAGCCCGGATCGGCTTCGGAGGTTCATCAAACCAAACTAGATGGTTACATTGATCGGCTACTCTAGCAATTACATGTGCTGCCTGATTACACCATCTACGTATGTGAACAAAAGAGATAGAAGTCCCAGAAACCAGATTTTTTATGTCACTAATAATAACTCCCACATGGGATCTATCCCTGAGCGGAGATTGTATCTTCTGCACCAGACTTAAGCAGTCAGATGCCACAATCGCTTGCTGAATATTTTGCTGTTGTGCGAAGCAAACGGCATGCCAAACTGCTAGAGCCTCAGCCAATTCTGCATCAGCCACTCTATGGATTCTTTGACAGCGAGCTGCTATAAAATATCCATAATGACCCCTTATCACCATACCAATACCAACTCGCACTGGATTACTGAAAATAGCTGCATCAATATTTATCATTATCCATCCATCCGGAGGTGGAACTCATTTGGCAATAGAGGAATCAAGTTCACACCTATGAGATGTAGATGGTTTAAAAGAATGCAGAAACACCATTTGCACATAAGCTTTTACCTTCTCAGCTATGCAATTGGGATGTATCGAGCCTTCTCCATTTCGGACAGCATTCCGTGCTTCCCAAATGTGCCAAATAGTTACAGTGAAGATTGTCTTACCCTCATCTGAGGCTACTACCAGAAAATCAAAGAGCCATTGCTTGATGGAAGTAAATGACTTAAGATTTCGTTTAAATCCGTATTCTTTCTTCACTTCCTGCAAACCTCAGTACTGAATTGGTACATTAATAATGCGTGTTCAATAGTTTCCTCCCGATTACAAAAACAACAAGTATCAGAGGCTGGAATATTCCTCTTCTTAAGCCGCATACCCGATGGTAAGCAATCATGAGCCATTCTCCAAAGAACAATTTTCATCTTTGCATGAGCCTTGATTGTCCAGAGTTGTTGTCGCATCTTCTTAACTTCTGTCGGGTCTGAACATTCACCTTTGCCATTTGCACTTAAGTCATTATGAAATCTTTCCATTCTTGCGAAATTATACGCAGATCTGACTGAATATATACCATTTCTAGTATATGACCATGCAGGGAAATCCTCACAGGTCTGGCTGCCATTGCCAACTTCAAACTGGTGGAAGCTATGAAAAGAGAGGCAACCTTCGGCTCGTGATGCAAGGGGACACTGGCCCAAGGCTTGGATGGATCACAATGTTGCCACCAAAGCCAACGCATGCGTAGGGCAATTCCGGCCAAACGAAGATCAGGGATACTCAAACCGCCATACTCAAGCGGTCGGCACACGCGAGGCCAAGAGATGGTGCTGGACCTCTGTCAACGCCCTATCACCACACCACAGAAAAGCCTTCCTAATCTTGTCTATATTCTTGATGACCCAGGGAGGCACCGTGATCGAGATCAGTGTGTGCAGTGGGGTGGAGGAGAGAACCGATCTCACTAAGGTCGCATGCCCAGCCTTGGTGATCAACTTCCCTAGCCAAGAAGGAAGCTTGGCAGCCACTTTGTCAACCAAAGGTTGCAACTGACTTCTGCGGAGCTTGGTGACCGAGAGAGGAACTCCCAAATATTGTATAGGAAAGGAAAAAGTTCTGCAAGGAAGATTATCATTGATAATGGCGATATGCTCCTCAGAGCAACAGATGGGGACAGCTGCGCATTTGTCCAAATTGGTGCCAAGTCTAGAAGCCAGACCGAAGAACTGGATTATATGTAGGTGACCCTGGATGTCCTGAGGAGTCAGCGACATGAAGAGCACAACATCATCAGCGTAGAGGGAACAACGGTGAAGAATGGAGCCATGGTCAGTATAGTCTGTAACACCCTTCGCACCCGCCAAAGTGAGGAGTCGCGTCGGAATATCCATTACCAGCACATATAAGAAAGGGGAAAGAGAATCCCGTTGCCAAAGCCCCCTAGCATGGATGAGAGGTGGCCCTGGGATAGAATTCAGCAAGATTCGGGTAGTGGTGGAACCGAGTACTGCCTCAATCCAGCCACACCACTAAGGACCAAAACCCCAAGCCACTCGGATCTCCAGGAAGAAAGGCCAGTTCACGGAGTTGAACAATTTTGAAATGTCAAATTTTAAAAAAATCTTTGGCCGCCTTGTCTTCTTTAGTAACTTGGCAGTGGAGTGTACAACCTTGAAGTTATCGTGTATAGACTGGCCATCAACGAACGCACTTTGGCTACTAGAGATGAGAGAACCAAGTCACGAAGCCAACCGTCGTGCTAACACCTTTGTGATCAGCTTCCCAATGATGTGGATGAGACTTATTGGGCGATACTCAGATAGTGCAGGTGGCACATCCTTCTTTGGGAGCAAAGTGATGAGAGCACCATTCAGGCTATTGGGCCCTCTCCGATCCCCAAGACCGAAAGCACATAAGGCAATGGCGACGTCCCTTCCGATGATAGGCCAAGCTGCTTGATAGAACTCCGTTGTAAACCCAAGCTGCTCGATAGTACCTCCCTTTGAGCACCTTAGCACAGAGAGAGTTAGGTACAGTAAGCATTCTCCAACATTGCCTGCCTAACATCGCTTGGTTGAAAAGCTCCATATATTTAAATCCAATCCACACATTGCTTTTGGTGTAGTTAGCCACTCCCAAGAACGCCAATGCATTTTCCTCTTGCCATTCTCAATGCCGCACCAATAGTTAGAGATCGTTGATCTCATCTTGTCACATATTCCAGCTGGGATACAAAAGCAACTCATCACATATGTTGGAATAGCTTGAGCCACAGATTTTAGCATCACCTCTTTGCCAGCTTTTGAAAGTGAGCAATCACTCTACCCTCTCACCACTTTCCATATTTGATATGGTAGGAAGTTAAATGTGCTTGATATCGACCTTCCCACCCATGATGGCATACCAAGATATGACAATTGGTGCATTTTTTTGTGAACATTCAGCCCCTCTTTTACTCTCTGCTTGATTTGTTCAAGGCACTGATTAGGAAAGAAAAGCGCTGATTTCTGATGATTAATGCGTTGGCCTGAATCGTCGCTATACTCTTGCAACACTTCCTTTAAGGCTTGGACGCTTTTTACATCACCCCTTATGAAAAAGATGTTGTCATCAAAACCTTATATGAGAAATCGTATAGGAAAAACTCATAAAGGAAAAAAGTGTAATATAATTATGAACATATTATTATTTAGGGATAAATTCCCCCTGAACCTTGCAAATTTCGGAGTCATCACATACCAATTCTGTGAATATTGGAATGTGAAAGTTGGTAAGGATTTAGTGAATAAATCAGCAAGATTATCACATGATTTAGTTTGCAAATTTTTTATCTCCCTATTATGTGGATATAACAATTTAGGAGCAATATGCTTAGTGATATTGCTCTTTATGTACTATGTTTGCATCTGAGCAACACAAGCAGCATTATCTTTGTAGATAATGGTGGGTGATCCAATAGAATCAATACCACTTGATAGTTGTATGTGGTTTATCATTCTGCGAAGTTATACACATATATATGATGTTTCAGAATGATAGGTGAAAGTAGTCACTGGAATATATTTTGATGACTCCTATAAGAAGGCTATATCACCATAATATTAGTTTGTAATCTGGTATTATGGGGATCAGTTATATAGCCAATGTCTAAATATCCCACTATAATCATATCTTGACTTTTCTGAGAGAAAAACATAGATCTTTGGTGATATAAAGATATCTATGGATATCCTCTTTGACTCCCGTCTAATGACGTTATTAGAGCTGTGCTATTTAAGCTAGCAAGTTATCTGCAAATGCAACATCAGGCTTGCTGCGATTTGCAAGATATATGAGTGTTTTGATGGCACTAAGATATATAACTTTAGGTTTAATATCTTTTCATCATCAACCCAAGGTATAAATAGATCTTGATTCATATTTAGGGATTGAATGACCATAAATGTTTGATAGATATGATTTTTCAATACCATTTAGATATTGGTGGAGTGATGGATAAATATTACTGAATGAATATGCTCAAGTTGTAGACTTAAGCGAAATTTGGTTTTACCTAAATCATTCATCTCAAATTCTGTCTTAAGATGATTACATACTTTGTTGTATGTGATTTGGAGATGATACAAAATCCATTTGGGATTTCATTATGAACACACATATGCAATCTTTGTAGTTGGGGTAACCTTCTATGGAAGAAACTCATTTAATCAGTTGTACCATAATCAATTTAACTACTTAAAGGCATGGAGTAACATGAAACTGTACATAATATATAGTGCGATTTGTATTTATATTCAGAATATAAAGTCCATTAGGGACTTATATGTCCAAATCTATCCAATTCATTTGATCTACCAATGATATTGAATATAAGAATATATTTTTCACACATATCATGAGATATGTAGTATCGTAATTGATGATGGATCTCTGTGTGAACCCTTGTGCTATAAGCATTACTATTTCACCACCTTATGGAATAAAATCCATTTTACTTCCATAGGAAAGATATTGTGTTGAGCAAAAGAGATTCTCCTTAATTATCACATTTGGTTTGACCATGTTGAGTGCTGAAGCACTTTGCCTAAGACTTTTAGTCTGAATCCAATTGAAGGTGTATGACCATTTTGAGGAGAAGTATATATCGACAATTTGTACTCTTTGGTATTGATTGATTCTATAGAATCAATATACTTTGTGGAAATATTTTTTTTATCCTGTTTAACTCCGTGTATTTCCCAAAACAATGGAATTAAGGTGTTTTCATGATCCAGCGTCTGAATTTGTGTACACATTTATGTTAGGAATTTGGATGCTGAACATCCATAGGCGTTTCGATAATGAATATTCATAAGTTGTCTATCAACTTGATGTTGATTTGCGTCTACTGTTGTGGAGGAGAGATTCCTCTGCTTCCGTAGTAGCTTGCAAGAAGCTTTATCTTTCGTGATCGTACTTCTCTCCCTCTTATTATAATTTGAGAGTTGAGTAATTTTATTTGGTGTCTCCACTCTTTTCAGCACATTCTTAGTAGAAATGTAGGATTTGGTGACACCTTTATTGTCAGTAAATGCATCTGGCAGATTATTTGTAATATGTTGCAAATTTATAATCCTCTGAACTTGAATTCAGATTTTCGGGCATGTGGATATGAGGACTAAATATGAATGTGTGTGACATTCTCTTATGATTTTTAGCATTGTTTGTGATATTAATCTCTCCCTAATGCCGGAATTATCCTCAAAATGTTATAAGCATACAGACAACGAATATGTCCCGTGTGAGGGACTCGAGATATTATATGATTGATGGATAATTATATTTCATATAGATCCTCAAAGCCCTTTGATGTATGTTGTGGTGGTGATATCGATACGTGCAGAACGTAACCGATTCGCAGATGGGAAATCCTTGATTGAGGCCAAATTTTCACATTGTAACTGCAATGGAGGGAGCAATATGATTGCAGTTGGATGAATTTGGTGTAATGATGCGGTGTGTACAGCCGCATGTCGCCAACAAGATGTTAATAAATTTCAATTCTATGGTTGGTCATGCAAATGATATGAATTTTTTGATGAAAAGATTTAGCTAGACCATTTAGAATGTGCACATATGGTACTTAATGTAGTAGTACCCAAAATCAAACAATAATTGAATGCACGTTAAGGAACCACATTATCCATTTGAGTGGATTTGATCCTACGTCCAAGGATTATTTGCTCTATTTTTGATAATTTGAGCAATGAGTTTGGCATAAATGTGTGTCTTATGTATAAGGAACCCATATTGTATTATTTTTAGATGCATCAATCTACAAGTACCTAAATGATCCGTAAAAACGTCAAACAGAATCACATGTATGTTCTTGATTGTGTTCAAGAAATTGGTTGACGTATTATAAATTTTAAGGGAAGAGGACCTTAAATTAAGTTTCATGTGTCAGATGCGGTGCAAAAAAATCTGAAGATTTTAGGAATATTATGACTAATAAATTATTAATAATTGTTACTAAGTACAAAATATATACAAATCTAACAAAGTTGAAATATTTTAAAACTATATTTTATGACAAATCTAGCTATACCACATCTCAATTAAAATATTAAAAAATATTAAGGGTAAAAAATTAAATATATTGACTGCGCCTAACTCAAACAACACACTTCGAGAGTCGTTAGTGGAATACTTAAGAAATAAACTACGTGGTAGTTCAGACACTTAACACTACATACAGTCACACGCTTACTCCTGGGTCCTGGCTACTTCTAGCATGCAAGAGCCGACCCGAACGCCGCACGTACGTATGTCTGCGGCCAAACTTTGATCGGCACACAGCGTGGTCGATGAAGCAGCAAACGCGGCAACCGCAGCCTGGACCCCCTTCGTGCGGAGCAGATGGAAGTATAGCTACGGGATGGCCAGGGAGGCCGCCCGCGAGACCAGGGGTCCGATTGGGGCGCCCAATTTATAGGACATGAGCATGTAAACGAGACTGTCCAAGTGTCCATCGTCAGAGCTAAATTTCCCTGTACGCTGGCTACTTGTGTCACCCAATCGAGAAACGTTAAGGTCAATCGGGAAAAACCGTACGTATAACTTTTTTTGGGGAAAAAGTAGAAAAAGAATCGTGTTTCACGTCACAATGTGATCTATCATCTATCCAATCAGCTCCTACATAAAATGTAATGTAGCTAGCCCATGCTCTCTACACCGTTCAACCAACTAAGTCAACACACCGTCCGACAGTGAGGGATTTAGGATCTGTGCTGTTCAGAAGTGGTGGATCTAGGATTTTTATGCGGGGAATAGGAGATAACACAAAATGTTTGATGGAAAGTCTAGGTTCGTAAATGCGGAATCCATAATATAATTGAAATTATTTATACTAGATACTAACTCAAATAATTAAGAAAACTACAAATCACCGGTACAATGAAATCACTCCTAACATGTTAAATAATTTTAGCCCAATTTGTTGTGCATTTACACACATGTCAACTATGTATATCACCAGGTTCGGTCCTGACATTTTAATAGTCCAAGACGAGATTAAAAATAAAGTTCTATTATTAAATATAAATAGTTTAAATCAAATTTTTTCAGTTTATTTTTAAACCGATATACACAGTATACATATACATATGAGATCTTCGAATTTTAGGACTCGGTCGCACCACTCCACCTCGTCCGGACCAACCCTGTATATCATATAGCCGCATATCCTGCATCCATGCTGGGTACGCCCTGGCCGTTCGGTGCGCATGCATGCAACAACGTACCAGTCTCGAAGCTCTAACAAATTCAAAACTGGCCAGATCGGTCACTGAAGCAAGATCGATGAACACACATAAGCATAAGAGGATAAAACACACGAGAAGATTGTACTAGTAGACTAGTAGTAGTAGGCCGATAATTAGGTAGAATGCAGCAAACAGCTAGTGACAAAACCAGTATGTAGACCGGTCGATGTTGTCCGCGTACATAGAGCTAGATGTGAATTCGCAGCTGCTGCACTTGCAAGCGACAACGAAACGCACGAGAGTACCGTCGGCCGCGCCACTCGCTATATCTTTTATTTATTTTCTATTTCACTACTAGGGAGCGAACTTGGCGACGGCGGCAGCCTGGCCGGCCGTGCGGAGGATGGCGTAGTACAGCTTCGGATTCGCCTGGAACGCGGCGCGGGGGATGAGCAGCCCGCCGGCGCCGGGCGCCTTCATCATCACGACCGCCGACGCCGGGGTCGCCAACGCCACCTTCATGATCGCTGTCGTGATGATGGAGATGACGGCGCCCATGGCCTAGCCAGCTTGAGCGTCAGGAGATCGAGCGCGGAGCTGTTGGTTCTTGGAGAGCGATGGAACTGCTGGTGAGGGGAGGGTGTGGACAACGCATGGCGTTCGAGGAGAGGGGGATTTATAGTATAGAGCTAGATGCAGGTTCCCGTCTTTTGGGAAGACGAGGCGTCAAAGCCGCGCGTCGGGAAACGAAACAGCTCGGGAACTCGAGGAGGCTTAGAGCTAGATGGCTGCATTGCATGCGCATTTGTTCCCGTCTCTCGGGAAGACGAGGCGTGAAAGCCGCGCGTCGGGAAACGAAACGGCCCGGGAACAAAAAACTACAGTATGGTTTATATCTATCATCTCTTTTACAACACTTACACACACATATATATTATGGACCATACATAATGTCTAATAGTGGTGTTCAAAATGAATAAATATAGATATAGATTATAGACACTCTCCTTTACTCTAAGGCATTGTTTTACTTATGTCTTATTTTTTTTAATTATATGATGAAACTCCAATGTAACTTTGTGTTATATATGTGTTGGATTTCATGTCAACTTAATGTCTTATGGAAGACACTGTATTTCTCTCTCATCCTGTAATTCCTTACCATATCCATCTTTTATCATATGTATTTAACTAATTAATGTCTAAAACATTGTACTCAACATTTTTCCAATGAATCTATACGAAGTTAAAAGATTTTTTTTAGACCAAGAGTTAAAAGAAGTTGGGGAACCCTAACCTTCGGCCAGAAATTCTGGTGAGGGGATTCTTCAAGATTCTTCAAAATACCCGAGTAAAATATAGCAATACCGTAAAAGAAGGCAGTGAGAAGACTCGCTGCTGCACATCTCATGTTGCTGAATCGACCAAGTGTGCATGGTAGCACATTTTCTAGCGTGTTCTGCAGAGCACTGTGTAGAATACCTGACCATATTATGGCCAGGAGTACAACATTTGCTTCCTGGCTTGCCACCGAGAAACGAAATGGAGATATGCGTTACTACTGCAAAACAGAACAATGTCGGTTCAAAATTTTTATAAGTGTCAGTTTTAAACCTGACACTGATAATCACAAACTATCAGTGCTGGGTATAGAACTGGTACTGAAAATTAGCATTAGTGCCGGTTTGGGATTCCAACTGGCAGTAATACGTATTCCAGACAAAAAAAAAGTTGCCCAATGCAGCAGACTCGCCCACGATTTTACAGACATCACAAACAAGATTTCACTCTTGTTCTTTCACACAAGATTACAGAATCACAACACGTAATCGCAAACAAGATTACACACATTGATGTTAATCACAAATAAGATTTCATTGTTGTTCTTTCACAAGATTCATTTCACTGCTATTCTTTCGCACAAGATTCATTTGCTCTTATCCAAACAATTGCAACAGAGTGAACAATCAGAGAGCTTTCCGAACTCGCCTGATGTTCTAAAAGCCGTTGGTTGAGGTGGTGGGCGCGTGGAGGACGCCACCGACCGCCGGATCTGAAGCGATGTTTTAGGGGGTTGGTGGAGAGGATGGTGGTGAGCTCCCTGGAGCTTGGTGGAACATGCATCCCATGGAATTCCACAAGATCAAAAGCAACGGAAACAAGAATTGAAAGAGAAACGGAGAAAAGAAGATGGTGAATTTGGTGAAACACGCACCTCGTGCAAGTGGATGACATTGGGGTGCTTGAGCAGCTTCAATGTCTGGATCTCCCTCCTAATCTGCCCATACCAATAGAATGAACCAATGTTAATCCATCCTTCCGGCTATGGATAGAGGGCGGCAGGCGAAACCGCTGGTGAAATCGAAGAAACTGATCGACCAAAAATGGAGAGGAAGCATATGTATGTATCTACCTGGTCATCGATGCGGAGGGAGAGGATCTTGTTGCGATCAAGGATCTTGACGGCGAAGTGGCCGCCGATGGCGAGGTGGCGCGTATACTTGACCTTGCTGTAGTTGCCCTCCCCGAGGGTCCACCCAATCTCATACCTCCTCGGCAGCGACGCCCACGTGTATTCCTCCTCGACCTCGCCGTTCACCATTCACAAGCTCCAGAGGTGGGAGGAGATAAGGTGGAGAGAGAGAGTGGAGTGATGGAGTGGTGACTTAGAAAATATCGTGTGCGACCGAGCCAGTGGACACGAGTGGAGCCTAAATCAGATTGAAGTAAAATTACGGGTCCGATCGTATCACTGCCAGTTCGTCCTATAACTGGCACTAATATCAACTATCAGTGTCGATTTTTAGCGACTCTAACACGATTTAAACTTGAGAGGTTAAGAACCGACAGTGATACGTTTTTATTGCCGATTTTTTATAACTTATAACTAGTTCTACAATAGTGCATCACGGTTCACCCAGCCTTATCTATATTGTGCACATATTGATGAGAGCACCTCTACTTTCGGAGAGGTGATGCACCGTGCACGCATAGTATAGGAGTCGTACAAGCATATATCGATCGACTTGTAACAACTGAGCAGATGCACAGATACAAAAGCAGAGAAGGTAAATGCGTGTAGTCACCATTGACTCATCGTCCGACTGCGGTGTAGTCACCATTGATTCGTCATCCGACTTAGGGGAAGGGCGGAAGGGGTAGCGGGCAAGGGGTGGGGTGATTGCAGCGTCGCATGGGGTGGTGGGTTCTGTGCAGCGGCCTACGGCGGAGGAGTCGGTGGCAGGGTGCACGGGGTACGGGCCCGGGGTGACCTTGCGTTGCCGGCGGGGATGGGTTCTCATCGGGCTCATGGGATTCCCGTGGTGCATCATGTAGATGGACGTGGCATCTCTAGCGGCACTTGTCTCCATGATGCAAGACCATGTCCAGGAGGCGGCCGACGCTTTGAAGAAGTTAGCGAATGACAACTTAAGCCCAGAGAGCACACCAGCGGCCGTCGACCTGAACATGGTGTTGCTAGAAGTGGATGCTATTGCCGACGATTTGGGTCAGCTCGTCTTCCAGGTGGAGGATGCGCTGCGCCGGTCCTCTCTGTCCGTGCCTACTGACGAGGTGGACAGGAGTAGCATGGGGGAGGAAGAAGACCCGTGGCCGTCCTTGAACAACGACGGCGATGACATGGAGCATTCGGAATGGAGCATGGATGAGGTGCTTTGTTCTAGTATTGATGATTGCGGGTCCGTTGAGTCCGATAGATCGTGGCGCCTGTAATCTGGTGGCCTGTTAGGATGGAAAGGTGTGAGGGTGGTGTCCTCCATTTGTGTGATATGCGTCTGCTGGTATGAGTTTGTTTGGTACCTTTGAAATTAGCTTTTTTGTCGGCTTAAGCTGTGTAATGAACTGAATTGGAATCATGTATGATTGGTGTTGTCCTGTGTCGCCATATCAATGATGGAGGTCTTGTCTGTCCATTTCTGTTTGCGCACAATAATTCAACTGCTTTGGAAGATTGTTGTCCCCATTTGGTGCAAAATGGTATGACTATACTCTTGTATGGATAGGTTGCCGAATCAGTGGGGGTGGGGTTTGTTTATAGTACATTGGCCAATGTATTTCATTGTATGTTTCGGGTGTTTGAGATAAATGGTTAATGGTCCTGAATAGAACTACATTTTGTTTGTGAGGGCATACCCTGTGTGTTTCATTGATGCTTAAGGGGGGTTGCAATGGGGCAGTGCTGATAGGTATGTATGTGCTGACTGCACATACATAAGGTTTCAAAGGGCATGGTATGCCTATACTCTTGTTTCATTAGGTTCCAGATGCTGGTTGGTGGTGTTGTTACCCAAGGGCCATGGGTTTGAGAGTCTTGGTTCGAAATGTTTCAGATAGGGCACTACATGTTGGGTAATTGGACCTGTATGCAGATATGTAAGGGTTGAAAGGGCATGGTATGCCTATATTCTGGTGCATTTGCGGTGGTTGTAGTGTAGGACAATGTTTTCTGATTGGTGGGTTGTAGCTATTTGTGGAAAATGGTTCATATCAGTGGGGCAGTACCTTCGGTTGAGTACCTTTAGTCCTGATGCATTGCTTCGGCGCCTATGCTTCCACTTACTTATAAGATTGTGGCCATATTCAGTGTTTGCTTTGTCATAAATTATGTACCTTAACTTATTTGAAGGGACGGTATGGATCCTTTTTACGAGAGTATCCTTCAGGACGGTTTCGACCATATGACTTGGGGGGGGGGGTCCGGAGATGGGTACCCAGGGGGGTCCTCTGACGTTCCCGAAGCAGACTTCTCGCAGTTCTCACAGGCTACGAATCCTGGAGGACACTCGGAGGTAGGGCAGTTCAGTCTCGGAAGCGATGAGAAGGGTAGGAAGAAGGTTACCTCGAAGAAGAAGAAGAAGAAGAAGAAGAAGGTGGATGCGAAAACTGATAGAACCAAGTGGACTGACGAGGAAGATGAGTTGTTGGTGTCGGCATGGCTTAATGTGAGCCAAGATCCGGTTGTGGGCACATATCAGTCGAAAGAGACCTATTGGGGCCGTACCGCAAAGTACTTCTACACTTATAAAAAGGAAAGCATGATGCCTAGGACCGACAAAGCGCTGATAAACCATATGAAGCTGGTCACTGATGCCGTGACGAAATTTACAGTGCATTACAGGAAGGTCGAGCAATTGAATCCGAGTGGCACCAATGAACGTGACAAGGTAAAAATAATTGCGGCAACGTTTTGCAATGGTACTGTCCCTTGATTTGCAAGCATACCCGACTGACTTCTATGTTTTTTTCAGATGGCTCGAGCCTACACCGCATATAAAGCACTTGAGGGCAAACCATTCGCGTACACCCACTGTTGGGTGCTGCTGGCCGACCACCCTAAGTGGCATGCACACGAATCGGCAAAGGTGCAGAAGGTCTAGGATGTTGTGGACGCCCAGTGCAGCCAAGCTACGGGCAACGACGTCCCAAATGATAAGGCTTCGAACGCGTCGACAGACCTTCCCTGTCCTATTGGCCACGACCAAGTGAAAGCTTGCCGTGTGCGCAAGTCACCGTCCACCTCGTCACTTCCCACCATTTCCGGAGGTGTTTATGAACGACAACTGTAGGACCTCAGTGAAATGAAGAAGGTGATGGTCAAGCTTAAGAAGGAACAGCTCGAGGTGATGCGGCTCCAAGCCACAGTCCGAGTCAATGACCAAGATGAACGTATTATGAAGGTTGATTTGGACAGTGTTACCGGCCCCCTGCGCGAGTACTATAGGAAGCGCCAAGAAGACATATTGGCACGGTGGAAGCTCCTACAGGACCATTCTTAGCTTGGTTGCAGTGCATGCGGCCGTGTGGTTTTTTTAATCATCAGTTATGTCTTATTTGGATTGTAATAATAATCTTGGACATGTATTTCTTCTATCTGTATGCAACCTTGAAACATACAACTTTCCTTTGTAATATTGCTCAGACACAAGTGCTGGTTCGATGCTTATATGCAGTGAACTTGGTACATTCAATTGTGCTATTATGCATTCAACTTGGTACATTCAGGATTGTAATGATAATCTTGGACATGCAGTTGTGCTATTATTCATTGAACTTGGTACATTCTAAAGATGTTCAAATGGGCTGGACCAGTAGGCACGGCACTGTAGGCATGGCCCAGGCATGGCCCAGGCACGGCCCAGCCCGAGCCGAGATGGGCCTGGTCGGCACGGCACGAGGCCACGGGCCGTGCCTGGGCCGAGCGCGTGGCACGGCAGGCTAGTACGGGCACGGCACGGCACGGCACGGCCCGTCTTGGGCACGAGGCGGCCCAGGAGGCACGGCCGGGTCGGGTCGGCACGGCACGGCACTGCCCGGGCACGGACGGCCCAGCACGGCACGACCGGCCCGGCACGGCACGACCCACCGCGCCGGCTCGGCACGTGGCGGCCCACGGCACGGTCGGGCCGGTACGGCATGGCACGGCCCAGCGCACGGGGCACGGCCCGGCCAGCACGTGGGAGCACGACGGGCCAGCGGGGGCACGCGGGTTAACGGGTTAAACGAGCCCCCGATATTTTTGAATTTTATAGCCGTTTTGTGACCGTTTGAGCTCCAAAAAATTCGAAAAAAAATTGCAAAAATCACCATTTTTCACCTATAAATAGAGGAGCACTCTGCCCTTCCATTCCACACCAGCAACACCATTTTCTCTCTTGTTTCCTCCTCTCATTCTTGTCTCAAAGTTCTTGAGAATTAGCAATAATTTGGCAAATTAAGTTTGAATTGTTGCCAAAAAATCCGAGCAATTCCAAAACCGTCATCCTGCTGACTTGCTGTCTTGAAGTTGAAGAAATCTTGGTGATTTTTTTGCATCGTTGTTGAGTCTTATTTTATTATTAGTTTTATTACTCGATTATTTCTAACTCTGAATATTTACAATTTTTGTAGTGTCATTCGACATTGATCATGGATGCCGGTGATCATGATACATCCATAGATCATGATTTTTTTCTCCAAGGACTCACAAGGGACTACAGCCCCTTTGATACTAGTGCTGCAGGTGATGATGGACCCGACAGTGAACCTCCGGTTGGTCGCCAAGGCCCTCCTCTGCCGTTTCCCCTCCTTCCCCGGCCGTTTCCCGCACGGATTGGAGCCGTCCGCGCTTTCTTCCCCAACAGCGGCAACCGAGCTCCGCCGTCCTCCGTCGACCTGCCGCGTCCCCGCTTCTCCGGCCCAACCCGCTGCACGGTGAGCTTCCCCATGCTCCTGTACACCTTATGCGCGTGCCGTTTTCCCTCCGTCCCGTCACCGGCGCGTGCTTCCGCGGTGGTCGAACTGCCGCCGCCTCCCCGCGCATGCCGCCAGCCGTGCCGCCGTCGAGCTCGTCGACCGGGAAGCACGCCGTTAGGTCCACGTGCTCGCGTAGAACGTGTAGGTGTGCTCGGCCGGGCTTATTACGCCGCCGTCTAGCCGCCGGCGGTCTAAGCCTAGCCGCCGCCGTGCCCGTTCCGCTGTGCGCTGCCGCTCGCCGTGCTCCGGCCTTCGCCGGCGTCGACGTGTGCCCCCACCGTAACCGTGTGCTCGCGCTAGTGCCGTTTCTTCCCTCGGCCGAGCCGTTCAGGCTGCCGCTCGCCGCCGGCTTTCACCACAAGGGCCGCCGGTCGTCCGCCGGTTGATTTTGACTTCGGTCAAGGGAGCCGGTCCCACGGTCAGTGGCTTGGGCTAGGTCGGTGCCGGTAGAAAAAGGCGTGGGCCCATTTTAATATTAGAGAAAATCAGAAAAGAAATGAATATCTGTTGAGTTGATAAATCGGCTGAAATCTTGAAAAATGCATAGGAAATTGTGTAGAGCTCCAAAATTCATGAAACCAATTTTGTTGGTTTTGTTATGACATGATCTATCCATTAAAAATACCAGTGGCCATGAAATGTGTGCTGTGAATTATTGAGTAAATGAAAAATATCTAGGCTTTGATAATTCATAGTTAAAGTTTGGTATTTCCAAATTTGATCAGTCCAGTTTTGTTATTCTTGTTTTAATACCCCCTGTTCAGCAAAAATAATTACCCACATGTTAGATATTGTTACAATTCTGTATAGGATTAAGCTTAATTAATCCTAGAAGTGTTCAAACGTTTAACAGTAATCCCACTTAAGAAAGATCTTCGGTGCTTTAGAACTCATGCCCTGACGATTTGCACTGTTATCACATTCTATGGAGCATCCTTCATTTCATAGCATTCATATTCGTACATTGCACGCGTTATTCTTTTAGGGAGCTTCGACCCGGCGAGCGAGGCGAACGAGGTTGTCCCCGGAGGTTTCCGCAGTGGTGATCGTGACTTGGGTAGCTGTGAGCAGCAGCTAGGGCAGCAAGGAAAGCATCTATCATATTGCACCGTGTCAATTTGAAATCTAATATGTTATCTACGCTTATGTATACATTGCATGTGTCGGGTACCGAGTTGGGTAGAACCTATGCTGATGCATTATCCCATTTCGGTCAGTTGTCATGTGTTGTTCCTAGGAGCCTAGTGGTGTCGTCGAGGTCTAATTATAGTTCGCTATGCTTAGTGATACTTAGGCTTTCCGGTAGAAGTCGACGATGGCGTCCACCGTTGTCACGAGCCTAGGGCTTGTTACTTGTTCACACTTGTAGTTGTGTTGATGATGAGTCGGTTTGGTGAGTGGTGAGTTGAGACGAGGTGTGGGCGGTGTTAGGGGTGTCATCTGCTCACGAGGAGTCCTCAGGCAGTTCGGGGAGGGAACCCGGACACCGTAGACCGCTTGCACCGGTTAAGCACCGACCGTCGGTGTAGTCGGCTTTAGCACTTACCTTACTCACCACATGCTGGTATAATAGTAGGCGAGCTGATTACCTTCGCAGACGTGGTCATGTGGGCCTCGTCATAGACGGTGTGAGCCCGGTTTGAGTCCGAGCTTTTAGCGGTATTAGTTTGCTCGGGGAGTAGTTCTAATACCGCCGCGCCGAGCTATGGTTGATCCACATGGTTGGGCCTGGTTGGGAAAGGTTGTCACGGGTACCCCCTTGTGTGCATCTTAGCGGGTGGCACAAGCCGTATGGTCCCTGTGTCGTGTGGGTCCAGGAGTATCCCCCTGCAGGGTGTATAATCAGTTTGAACTGCCGCGCTCTCGGTCATGAGCATTGCTATCGCTTATCTCCACCGAGCGACCATGTTTTGGTCGTAGAGTTTCGATGTGGGTTGTGGCATGGTTGGTTTGGGGTGGTTTGGTCGGTATGTGGTCGGTGGTTTGGTGGGAATGGTTTACTTTTATACACTTGTTGTTCATATATCTGTTCTGATCAGTTGGTTGGCAGGGTTTGAGTCGGTGGTTGGTTAAGTCAGTTGCTTACACCTAGAGTCTAGGTTGCTTACCGCTTAATGAACTTAAACATGTCTTAATCCTTGCTACAGCTTTAAATGCATGATCCTTGGAGTTGAGAATATATATACTCATATTGTGTAAGACTTGCTAGTACCTTTGTACTAAGGGGTGCTGCCCTTAAGTTGCTTTCAGGTTCGCAGGTTGGCGAGGAAGAGGCAGTGTTCGGCTACTTTGTGCCTGCCGATCAGGGTGGCGGGCAGGAGTAGCACCTTCTACTCAGAACTCCGGCGCTTTTGGTATGGAGCCTAAGGGCATACGGCTCCATACTCTTTTGTTGTATAGGTTTTTCTTCCGCTGCATAGTTGTTGTTGTTCCTCTTTTGTTGTAAATTGTGGAAGCAGTTGCATGTTTAATAATTATAATCCAGTTTAATTACTTGCTCTCTATTAAACTGTGTTGTGATAATTGAGTTGGAAGGCATGTGTTCCGATCCTGGGCACAAAACACGTGCCGGGACTACCGGAATGGTATTCTGGTTAATCGTCGAGGTTGTGATTATGAATAATGATCCTCCTGATGATTAATTAGAATACTATTTGGTCGGTTCCTCACAGCTTGGTATCAGAGCTTGGTTTAATTTAGTAGCCTAAACATAATTAGTGCGTTGTTTAGTAAGTCGACAACTCCACCTAAACAACCCACAATTTATGTTTACGCCTCTTCATGTTTAATATGTATTAAACTGCTATCGTTTATGCCCCTAAGTTAAAATGCGTATTATGAGTGGCGTTTATATGTCTTATACCACATTGTTTTGCTTTCGACCCTGCATTGATTCATGTTGAGCATTGCATCTTCGGCTTTGCATCGTCGGAAGGTAAGGTACGATGCTCGGTGGCGATAAATCACCGAGGGCTCAGCCGGATGCGAGGCAGGGGCTCGGCGTGTCCCGTACGGCGATCCGTACGGGAAGTGAATACGCTAGCGATAGCGTATGAAGATCCACCATGCGATGGGAGATATGGTCGTCTACTCGTGTGGCGATTACACGAGATGTCCCGTAGGGTCTACGGAAAGTGAATACGTCGTTGTCGACGTATGGATTATCGCTTGTACGGCATGTGGTACAAGGGCCGTTCGCGCTCTTACCCTTTATAGCGCGAAGGGTACGTTCTGGATGTTATAAACTGCCTGTGATTTTGATGCTTGCAGGTGCGGTTCTTATTTTGAGAAAGAAGCGGTAGCTAGGTTCGACTCCGGAAAACCCCGGAGGGTCGCTGGATCCAAGAAGTCGCTACCCTGGTCGGTACTGCTCGCCGCTAGGTACTGGCCGGCAATTCTCGCGCCACCACCCAGCGTGGCGCCACCCGGACCGGTCCATCGACGGGCAACGTTCGCACGGGCCTGGGGGCCTCCAGGCAGAGCGCCACCCCCTGGCCGCGTCCGAAGCCCAGGACCTCCGCTTGCGTCTCAACGAGCGGAGGGGCCACGAAGATGCGCGCGTCACTCTCGAGCGCCAGCGGGAGACCCGGCAGGAGGCCGAGGCTGAGGACCAAACTTCCTCTTTTCCGGCTCGCGATCGCCAGGATTCCCAGGCTCGCCGGTGTTCTCCGCGCCACGGGGTACGGCACCGGCTGCCGTGCCTTCTCTAGTGAGCTCCGACGGGTCCATCGACCCCGTCGAGTTCCTCCAAATATACACTTCGGCCGTCCAAGCGGCCTGGGGCAGTGAAAAGGTGATGGAAAATTATTTCCATGTTGCCTTGAGGGGCTCTGCCCGTTCTTGGCTCATGAACTTACCTCCAGAAGTACGACGGGTCCATCGACCCCGTCAAGTTCCTCCAGATATACACCACCGCTGTCCAGGTGCCTGGTGGCAACGAAAAGATGATGGCTAACTACTTTCATGTTGCCTTGAGGGGATCTGCCCACTCTTGGCTTATGAACTTACCTGCAGGATCTATTAGCTCCTGGGATGACCTCTGCCACCAGTTTGTGGCTAATTTTCAGGGCACATTCACGCGCCCCGGTTTGGAGTGCGACCTCCATGCCGTCAAGCAACAGGAGGGGGAGACGCTGCGGTGCTTTATTCAGCGCTTCAGCCAGGTCCACAACACCATCCCGCGGATAGCCCCCCACGCTGTCATCGTCGCCATCTGGCAGGGTGTCCGCGACGAGCGGATGCTCGAAAAGCTAGGTACGCACGAAATCGAAACCACTGCGGAGCTCTTCGCACTGGCCAACAAGTGCGCCAAGGCGGCAGAGGCCCGGGCGTGGCATGCTCCGCGCCCCACCGCCGACCAGCCAAGTTCTTTCCGTTCCGACAGGCGGGAAAAGAAGAAGAGAAGAAAGCGCGAAGCCGCTCCTGTCGAACCGGCCCAGGGCCCCGCCCATAGGCCGGCTCAAGAGCTCGACCGCCGGCAAGAACGCCGGGCGGCCGCCGACAGATGGCCCGTGCTCGCGAGGGCCCCGGCCAGGGCCCCTCCTCGGGCCCCGGCTCCCGCGAGGGCCCCCGCTCCCGCGGGGCCCGAGCCAGGCAAATGGTCCCCCATCCACCAGACCAGATGGCACGATCTCACGGAGTGTCATACGGTCAAAGGTCTCATCGAGCAGCGCCAACGGGAGCGCGACGAGTCCCGCGGGGGAGGCGACACTGAGGCCGCCCCCGACAACGCCGAGCTCGGTTTCCATGAACCCGAGCACACCGTCGCCTTCATCGACGGAGGCGCTTACACGCCTTCCTCGCGGCGTGGCATCAAGACCATACGGCGCGAAGTGTGCTCGGCAATCCCGAGCGAAGAGGCCGCCAGGCCCCTGAAGTGGTCGGACGCTCCGATCATGTTCAGTATAGCCGACCACCCCACCAGTGCTGCAGCCATGGGGCGACTCCCTCTGGTGGTGTCCCCCACCATCTGCAATGTCAAGGTCGGCAGAGTGCTGATCGACGGGGGTGCAGGCCTCAACCTCCTCTCCAAGGAGGCCTTCGAGAAGCTGCAAGTGTCCTCCAGGCGCCTAAAGACGTCGCTTCCATTCTGCGTAGTGACGCCCGGGCACTCCCTACCCCTCGGGTAGGTCGAGCTGCCCGTAACCTTCGGGAGTCGGGACAACTTCCGTACGGAGAACGTCCTCTTCGACGTCGCGGAGCTCCCCCTCCCCTACAACGCCATTCTCGGGCATCCGGCGCTCGCCAAATTTATGATGGCCGCACATTATGCGTATCTCACGGTTAAGATGCCGGGCTCAGCAGGCCCCATCTCCGTGACTGCCGACTCCGGCGGCGCCGTTTCCTGCGCCGAGCAGTCGTATATGGCTTTGGTCTCAGCCCAGGCCAAAGTCGAAGGCTGCACAGGGGGCCCGGGACCCTCTTCATCCAAACCCCGACTCGCCGCCGACGCCTCTGTTCCTACGAAGGAGGTCGTGGTGGGCGAAGGCGCTTCCCAGGTCGTCTGAATCGGCGGTGACCTGGGCAGCAAATAGGAAAGCGCGCTCGTCACCTTCCTCCGGGCTAACGCCGACGTGTTTGCATGGCAACCGTCCGACATGCCCGGGATCCCTATGGAGGTGATCGAGCACCACCTGGCTATGCGCACGGATGCGCGCCCGGTGAAGCAGAAAGTCCGGCGGCAGGAGCCCGAGTGCCAAGAATTCATCCGGGAGCAGGTCAGCAAGCTCCTCGACGCCGGATTTATCCGAGAAGTCCTCCACCCCGACTGGCTGGCAAATCCAGTTATCGTCCCGAAGGCCAACGGCAAGCTTCGCATGTGTGTGGACTACACCGACCTAAATAAGGCTTGCCCTAAAGATCCTTTTCCCTTGCTCCGCATAGATCAAATTGTAGATGCAACTGCGGGATGTGATCTTTTATGTTTCTTAGATGCAAACTCTGGGTATCACCAGATTCGCATGGCCGTAGAGGACGAAGAAAAAACTGCTTTTACCACCCCGGTGGGGACTTACTGTTATATGTCTATGCCTTTTGGTTTGCGCAATGCTAGGTCTTCTTTCCAGCGCGCCATTCGCATTACCCTTGATTCGCAGGTTGGCCGCAACGTCGAGGCCTACATCGACGATCTCGTGGTTAAGTCTCGAAATCGCGCCACCCTACTCGACGACCTTACCGAGACCTTCAACAGTCTCCGCACTACCTGCCTAAAGCTCAACCCCGAGAAGTGTGTCTTCGGGGTTTCTGCGGGCAAGCTCCTCGGTTTCTTGGTTTCCAGCCGAGGAATCGAGGCCAATCCAGAG
Source organism: Phragmites australis (assembly GCF_958298935.1). Taxonomy (NCBI): domain Eukaryota; kingdom Viridiplantae; phylum Streptophyta; class Magnoliopsida; order Poales; family Poaceae; genus Phragmites; species Phragmites australis. Next base: position 26,744,302 of record NC_084934.1, on the reverse strand, counting down.
AAGATCCGGGCCATCGAGCAGATGCGACCCCCGACTTGACTCAAGGAGGTTCAGCGTCTCGCCGGCTGCATGGCGGCCCTCGGGCGCTTCATCTCTAAACTTGGAGAGTGGGGGCTCCCCCTCTTCAAACTCTTGAAGAAGACCGGTCGTTTCGACTGGACGACGGAGGCCGAGCAGGCCTTCCGCGATCTGAAAAAATACATCACCTCACCGCCCGTGCTGGTGGCCCCATCCGAAGGTGAGCCACTACTACTCTACGTATCGGCCACTCCTCAGGTCGTAAGCATGGTGCTGGTGGTGGAGCGCGACGAGTGCGCGGGGTCAGGTGCTGGGTCCCAACTCCTAGCCGCCCCCGGGCACTCCCCCGTCCTCGTGGCTCCCCCCGAGCAGGGGGTCGAGCCCGAGCACTTGGCTCCCCCCGAGCAGGGGGTCGAGCTCGAGCACTCGGCTCCTTCCGACCAGGGAGTAGAGCCCGAGCACCCGGTCAGCCCCGACCACGCTGCTGAGCCTGGGGGCCGCGACAACCCCTCGGGTGAGGCCGCGGTCCGGGTCCACCGGTTACAACGACCGGTGTACTTCGTCAGTGAAGTCCTCCGGAGGCCAAAGCAAGGTACCCCCAGGCTCAGAAACTGCTCTACGCCGTGCTCATCGCCTCACGGAAGTTGCGCCACTACTTTCAAGCGCACAAGGTCTCGGTGGTTACCACGTATCCACTGGGACCCATCCTCCGAAACCGAGAAGGCACCGTGTGAGTTGTCAAGTGGGCGGTGGAGCTGGCGGAATTCGACCTGCACTTTGTCAGTCGCCAGGCGATCAAAAGCCAGGCGCTCTCTGACTTCGTGGCAGAGTGGACACCCGTCCCCAAGGTCATCCCAGAAGAGATTTCTGCGTATCCCGGGCATGATGCGCCCGGGTACTGGGTCATGCACTTCGACGGTTCCCTCTCGCTGAAAGGCGTGAGGGCCGGAGTGGTTCTCACCTCCTCAACGGGTGAAGAACTCCGGTACGTCGTGCAGCTGCAGTTCCGCGCATCCAACAACATGGCGGAATATGAAGGTGGCCTCGGGATTCGTCACCTACTGGTCAAAGGGGACTCCCAGCTGGTGATCAACCAGGTGTCCAAAGAGTACCAGTGCACGGATCCTCAAATGGCGGCGTACGTGGCAGCATTTAGGAAGCTGGAGAGGCGCTTCGATGGCCTGGAGTTGTGGTACACCCCTCGCCGCGACAACGCTTTGGACGACGAGCTCTCCCGCCTGGCCTCCTCCCGTGCGCGCTTCCCTACTGGAGTCTTTGAATAAAGACTCACACGGCCTTCCGTCCTGCCTGCCGAACAGGACGAAGGGGAAACCTCGAACTCAATTCAGGGGACCCTGGCGGTGCCCTCAGTGGGAAGCCCCGTCATGGTGCCGCCGTCCGGCGAGTGCGCTGCACTTGCTAAATGTTCTCAAGATGCCTCGTGGATGGACGACATCCGAGGGTACTTGAAGGAAAAGTTCCTTCCTGGGGATGAGGCGTCTGCCGAAAGAGTTGCTCGGCAGTCCAAGCGCTATGCCATAGTAGATGGGGATCACTACCGGCGTAGCGCAGGAGGTGTACTCCTGAAATGCATCTCCCGGGCAGAAGGCAGTGAGCTCCTCGCTGAGATCCACGAGGGCGAGTGCGGTGGCTATTCATCGTTCCGCACGCTGGTCGGGAAGGCCTTCCGGCAAGGTTTCTACTGGCCTACAGCCCTCCAAGATGCTTCCGAGCTGGTTCCGCGCTGCAGAGCGTGCCAGTTCCACGCAAAGCAGATTCACCAGCTAGCTCAGGCTCTTCACACCATCCCCCTGTCATGGCCTTTCGCGGTCTGGGGGTTGGACATTCTGGGTCCATTCCCCCGAGCAATCGGGGGCTATGAGTACCTCTACGTCGCCATTGACAAGTTCACCAAGTGGCCGGAGGCGGTCCCAGTCATCAAGGTGACCAAGAACACGGCGCTCCAGTTTATCCATGGCATCACCAGTCGCTTTGGTGTCCTGAGCCAGATCATCACCGACAACGGCACCCAATTCATGAGTGCCCTGTTCGGGGACTACTGCGAAGACCTCGGCATCAAGCTCTGCTTCGCCTCCGTCGCTCATCCTCGGAGTAACGTGCAAGTTGAGCGCGCCAACGCGGAGATACTGAAGGGCCTCAAAACCCGGACCTATGACGTGCTCGCAAAGGACGGGAAGGGATGGGTGGACGAGCTGCCCACTGTGCTATGGGCTAATTGGACCACGCCAAGCCGCGCCACCGGGGAGACTCCATTCTTCCTCGTGTACGGCGCTGAGGCGGTCCTCCCCTCCGAGCTCACTCTAGGCTCCCCTCGGGTGCATGCATATTCTGAGGGTGAGCAAGAGCAGCAGAGGCGCGACGACGTCGACTACCTGGAAGAGCGCTGGCGGCGTGCCGCCGTCCGGGCGGCTCGGTACCAGCAAAGTTTGCGGCGCTATCACCAGCGTCACGTCCAGGCACGGTCCTTTGAGGTGGGGGATCTAGTTATCCGACGCGTCCAGTCGCGCGAAGGAAAGAATAAGCTATCCCCTATGTGGGAGGGTCCCTTCATCGTGATCGGGGTCCTGCGAGAAGGTTCTTTCAGGCTGTGGTGTTCGGTGTCGTGGCTGATCTCCGGGCACTACCGAGTCCCTGGGTGCTCTGGGTAATCCTATCGCTCGAGCCGCTCGAGTAGTCCGGAGCTCAGGCCCCAGGGGCGGGCTGTTGGTGCTCGGTCTGGTCTGTCATACCCGGGTGCCACCAAACCATAGGACCTCTGGGTTATGCCTCTGCCTGCTCTTGTCCGCCGGTCTGGGTATTCGAGAGGTCCCGGGTCGAAAACGAGAGCAGTCTATAACAAGTACCACACTAACAGAGCGCACCAAACAAGGATTTTCTCCTCTCTCTCCCTTAAGTCACAGATTGATAATCAAAGCAAGGCAGCTCGACCGCAAGGGCCTCGATGCCTAGGTCGCTGCTCGGCCCCAAGGGTCCGCGGGTGGTCCTACCGCTTAAGCATGAGTGGTTGAGATCACCCGACCCCGGGCTCCTCGCGTGCCCCTTGATGCTCGGGCGCCCCGGCTGTGGGAACCAAGTCCCCGGCCACCCCGAGCTCGGAGTGCACGCCCCTCCTGGATCGGTTGGCTGGAAGGCCGACAGCTGTCTGGTGAGTGGTTAAATTCAGACGAATTTACATTCAAAAGTATTTTGTTCCTGAGTCGTCCTTGGGAGCCCTCGCATTCTAATCTGCCCGGTGAGATGGTCTCCTCACGCACAAAACTCTACCGTGTGTCCGCTTTTTCCTAGAACGACAGAACGGTCCGTAGAAAGGTGTACCGTCGGCGCCGGCGCTGGGTGCGAGGCCGTCGGCTTGCTTCGCCTGCGCCACCAGTTCGGACAGAGCCCGCTCGCGGGCGATCAGCTCCGCCTCGTGCTTAGCATTCTCCTCCTCCCTGGCAGCGACGGCCGCCGCCGCCTCAGCAGCCTCCCCCTCCCGGCGGGACAGCAAGTCCTCCCGGGCGCCCAGGTTCGCCACCATGATTTCGGCGTCGAACTCCCGAAGGGTCAGGTCAGCTTCGTGGGCCTCCGCCGCCCACTCTTGGCTCGCGACCGCATCCTCCCGCTCCTGCGCCCGCCTCTCCCTGGCAAGGGCCTCGGTAGCCTGCTGCCGCGATGCCTCAGCCAGGCGGGCGGCGTATTCTCGCTCCCGCACAGCTTCTGCGCGGGCGCTCCCCAAAACCTCCCGCTCCCGCGCGATCTCCGTGCGGGTATCTTCCAAAAGCTCCCGCTCCCGCGCGATCTCCGCGCGGGTATCTTCCAAAAGCTTCTGCTCCCGCGCGGCCACCGCGCGGGCCTCTTCCATGGTGCTTCGTTCCTCCTCGTTGGCAGCACGCTGCGCGGCGAGGCGGGACTCGAAGGCGTGCCAGGCGGCCGCGAGCTGCGCCCTCTCCGAGTCTAGCCTGGCGCGCTCCGCTTCAAGCTGCCCCTCCTTCGCGTCCACCGCCGCACCCAGCCGCTCGACCGCCACCTGGACGCCATCGATCGCGGCCAGGAAGGGGTCGGCAGGCCGACCGGGCGCCGGTGGAGCGCTGGCTTCCCCGCGACCCACCTCCGGGGGGTTCGGGGTCCTCGAGGGTTGCAACACCATCATCCGCCCCGGGCTCGGCACGCCCGGGGTAGGTTCGACCGGCGCCGGGCGATCGGGCGACGACTGCGTCCCCGCCTCGGCCGCCACGTCCGCTGGCCCCGTCAAGGCCACTACTTCCGCCATCATCCGCCCCGGGTTCTGCACGCCCGGGGTAGGTTCCACCGGCGCCGAGGGTTCGGGCGACGGCTGCGTCCCCGCCTCGACCGCCGCTTCCACCGTCCTCGCCTCGGCCGCCGCGTCCGCTGGCCCCGCTGACATCATCGCGTCTACCTACCTCGGCTCCGCCGGCCGGCATGGCTCGGGTTCTGGCGCTGGTGCCGACGCTCCTTCAGCCTCGGCGGCGCCCGTGGGTGGCCTGGAGGAGACAGACGAAGGTCAAAACCGAAGCTTAGTTCGAGCGGAGAGCGCCCAAGAAAGAACGAAGAATGAAACTTACGCGGTCGTAGTCCCCCGGTACTGCCATTTGGCCGCCGGGAGCCTGAACTCTGGGCCCGGCAGCGCCGGCCCGGAATCCTCCAGTCTCCTCTTCCGTCGGGGGCTCCGTGGGGCCGCCGCGCGGTCTCCGGGCGCCGGGTCAGGCCCCATCCTTACGAGGGGCGGCTCCAAGACCGGGAACGCCGCCGCTGCCGATGGCGACGGCGGGGACTCCGGCGCGGGGATGTAGACCCGGGGGTGCTTCCCCGATTCGATTCGATGACCTGAGAAGCGTCTTCGCCCACCACGACCTCCTTCGTAGGAACGGAGGCGTCGGCAGCGAGTCGGGGTTTGGATGAAGAGGGTCTCGGGCCCCCTGGACGACCTTCGACCTCGGCTCGAGCTGAGACCAAGGCCGAGTATAACTGCTCGACGCAGGAGACGGCGCTGCCGGTCTCGGCGGACACGGAGATAGGGCCCGCTGAGCCCGGCATCTTGACCATTAGGTAAGCATAGTGGGTGACCACCATGAACCGAGCGAGCGCCGGGCGACCGAGGATGGCGTTGTAGGGGAGGGGGAGCTCCACGACATCAAAGATGATGTTCTCCGTCCGGAAGTTGTCCCGGCTCCCGAATGTCACAGGCAGCTCGACCTGCCCGAGGGGCAGGGAGTGCCCGGGTGTCACCCCCGTAAAAGGGGAGCGACTGCTTTAGGCGCCTAGAAGGCACCTGCAGCTCCTCGAAGGCCTCCCGGGAAAGGAGGTTCAGGCCTGCGTCCCCGTCGATCAGCACCCTGCTGACCTTTACGTTGCAGATGGTGGGGGACACTACCAGGAGTAGTCGCCCCACGCCTGCAGTACTGGCGGGGTGGTCGGCCAAGCCGAACGTGATCGGGGCGTCCGACCACTTCAGGGGCCTTGCAGCCTCTTCGCTCGGGGTCGCCGAGCACACCTCGCGCCGCATGGTCTTGACGCTGCGGCGGGAGGAGGGCGTGTACGCGCCTCCGTCGATGAAGGCGACGGTGTGCTCGGGCTCTTGGAAGCTGAGCTCTTGGTTGTCGGGGGCCGCTCTGTCATCGCCGCCTCTGCGGGGCTCCTCGCGGTCCCTCTGGCGCTGCTCGATGAGGCCTTTGACCGTGCGGCACTCCGTGAGCTCATGCCACTTGGTCTGGTGGATCTGACACCACTTCCCCGGCGCGGGCCTCGCGGGAGTGGGGGCCCTTGCAGGAGCGGGAGCCCTCGCGGGAGCCGGAGCCCTCGGAGGGGCTCAGGCTGGAGCCCTCGCGGGCGCGGGCCGTCTGTCGGCGGCCGCCCGGCGTGCTTGCCGGCGGTCGGGTTCCTAGGCTTTTCGTTTTCGTTTATTTGTTACTACCTTTTACTATAATAAATTTATCAATTTATTTTTTCTGAAAAGGATTTATAGGTACTTAAAAATATACCATACAAGTAAAAATTTTTCATAATAAGTCTAATAATATAAAATTTTAAATACCTATAGATCCTTTAAAAAAATACACAGTTAAATTTGCTACGGCAAAAATAGGGACAGGTAAACCGAGGAGTACACATTTACCGTACACCGGGTCTGAATCAAGTCATATCTTGGGCAGTTCATTTTCAAAACGTGGGATGCGTGGAGCTCTGATCCAGATCAGATCCAGATCCAGATGCAAATCTAGGTAGCACCCAGCAAGTCAGATGTCACATGCCAGCAGCTCATTGTTCAACAAGGAAAAATTATCAACCACACGTCCACACGGTCAGCACCCAAGCCCAAATTTAATACACCCTCCAAAGCCTGTCTGTCACTCTGTATATATATACGCGCGTGCGCCGGGAAATCACACTGACAGTCAGTGACCGACCGCTTCACACCCTTGATCACTTCTCTGCTCGCGCGCGCTCTCTGCTTCGTTATTCCATGGCCGCCTCCGCCACGCCGGGTCAGTTCGGCCCTGTCCCGTTCAAGGACGTCGACGACGGCTCAGTCCCGAAGCACACTCCCAAGGAGGAGTTCGGCGACCTCGTCTCCGCGCTGCCGCGCAGGCAGCAGTCCATCCTTCAGCTGTGCCTTTACCAAGGCTTCTGGCTGCCGGCGTACTGGGTGCCCGGCACTGTCGCCTTCCAGCGCCGCTTTGCACCGCGCCCCGACGACGTGGTCCTCGCCAGCTATCCCAAATGCGGCACTACGTGGCTCAAGGCGCTGGCCTTCGCCACCGCGGCGCGCGGCACGTACCCGCCCGCCAGCGAAGAGCACCCGCTCCGCCGGCTCAACCCGCACGACTGCATCCCGTTCATCGAGGAGATCTTTGCCACCGGGGAGGAGACCAAGCTTGACATGCTCCCGTCGCCACGTCTCATGAGTACTCACCTGTCGTACACCCTGCTCTCTGAGCCGGTCACTGCCCATGGCTGCAAGGTCGTATACATCTGCAGGGACCCCAAGGACATGGTCGTCTCGCTGTGGCACTTCCTTCGGCGTGCCCAGCTGGACCTCTCGTTCGCTGACATGTTCGAGTCCGTCTGCGACGGCACGGTGTTGCTCGGCCCGGTCTGGGACCACGTCCTCTCTTACTGGCGCGCGAGTGTTACGCACCAGGACAGAGTGCTCTTCCTGAAGTACGAGGACATGCTGCGAGACACGGGCGCGAACGTGCGGAGGCTGGCCAAGTTTATGGGACAGCCGTTCTCGGCCGCCGAAGAGGACGCCGGCGCCGTTGCGAGCATCGTGGAGCTGTGCAGCTTCGACAAGATGAAGGGGCTGGAGGTGAACAAGGCTGGCACCGTGACGGCATACTTAACCGTACCGCGCGACGCCTTATTCAGGAAGGGGGTCGCCGGAGACTGGGCGAACCACATGACTCCGGCGATGGGGACGCGGCTGGACAAGATCGTGCGTGAGAAATTTAGTGGAACAGGGCTCACCTTCGCATAATCATCTCGTGATGCCGACGTTTGTGGAGCGAATCTTTATGATTATCTCCTTTAGCTATGTGCTTCAATAATTGTGCCTGCACGGGATGGATGCTTCCGTGCCCCATTACGGGATAAGTTTGGCACACTTGTATTTTATTCGATTTCAAAGCGTGGCAGACACAATGCAAATGTGTCTGTATGTATCAAATAAAGAAATGAATTTGATTTCCTTAACCTTTAAAATCATTGTAAGAACTAGTAAAGTGACCCACACAATTGACACGGTGAAACATAATTTTGTTTTTTTAAGACAAACTTCTTCAATTCAATCAAACCAACATAGATTTGATAGATTAGTGCTCATAATATGAAGAGCATAGTCAGGGCTAAAGTTGGTTTAAAGAGGCGCAAAAATATTTCTCTAGCTGTATATTCTAGGTTGATGATCTCGTGGTGAGGAGCTCAATCCCCGCATCGATTCGCTTGATCCTGATGGCAAAGACATCAATTTGGGCAGCGATTTGCTCGAAGCCTCCGGGAGGACATCGATTCAAGCTCTATCCCGGTGTTTCCTCCATGATTCTTGAGTGTCTTCTTTCTTCCCCTCCTGCCCATTCACGTGCGTCTCTTCCATGATTCCTGAGCTCCGGTAGGCCTCCATGAAATTGTCCAATGGTACATCACGTACAACACATGTTAAACCATATTTTTTTTCGATCGCAACCTCCGTTCTATGTGCTGGTCCAAGTGACAGCGAAGAACTTGATTTTTTATGAACAGTAGGGATCATCCTCTACTGATTATATATTAATAAAATAAGGCAAAAGTACATGGAGATTTGACGAACTTGATTTGTTTAGCAGGGCTTTGATTTGCGCAGTGTGGCTTGACCGTGGCTCAAGGACGTGTAACCTAATGCATGATATTGTACTATTTCAATAGCAATGAAAATGATATTGTACTACCAGAAAATCAAAGAGCCATTGCTTGATGGAAGTAAATAACTTAAGATTTCGTTTAAATCCGTATTCTTTCTTCACTTCCTGCAAACCTCAGTACTGAATTGGTACATTAATAATGCGTGTTCAATAGTTTCCTCCCGATTACAAAAACAACAAGTATCAGAGGCTGGAATATTCCTCTTCTTAAGCCGCATACCCGATGGTAAGCAATCATGAGCCATTCTCCAAAGAACAATTTTCATCTTTGCATGAGCCTTGATTGTCCAGAGTTGTTGTCACATCTTCTTAACTTCTGTCGGGTCTGAACATTCACCTTTGCCATTTGCACTTAAGTCATTATGAAATCTTTCCATTCTTGCGAAATTATACGCAGATCTGACCGAATATATACCATTTCTAGTATATGACCATTCAAGGAAATCCTCACAGGATCCAGTAAACAAAGGAATTTGTAAAAAAAATTCTAGATGAGTTGGATCAAAACATTCTTGCACTAATGACTCATTCCATGTTCCAGTAGCTTCATCAATTAGATAATTAATTGTCAAATTATCCGGTAGTATAATAGCAGGTGTAAGTACTTTGGATTCCTGCACCCAACAATCCTTTTGTTATCCGGATTGTTCTCCCATCACCCACTCTCCATATAACACCCATCTTAAGTAGCTCTCTCCGGAACATGAGGCTCCGCCATATGAAAGAAGAATTCCTTGGCTGAGTTGCATCCCAGAAATTACTATGAGGATGGTACCTCCCTTTTTTCTTGAATACGTAGAGAGCTATACATCTTCGTATTTAGCAGAAGAAAGCGTCTGTAAGAAGTACACAACACCGCACATGGGTAGCAGAAGGAAAATAACTAAAAAAAGCTTAGAAAGGAGATATGACAAGGAAACTTAACAACTAGTAGGAACGAAGCAAAGCTAATTAGTTGATGGAACCAAAACTACTGAGGCGATCCATCAGAATGGAGATGTGTGTTGCCCCGACGATGCAACAACGATGAATGTCCTCTCGAATGAGGGACATCCGTGAATCCGATGTGATGCGATGACAGTTGAAGATAATCTCGTTGCGTGACAACCATAACCTCCAACTTGTTAGTAGGACCAAGGAGTTGAGTACTCGCTGATACTTCCTTGGCCACTCATCGTTGAAGGTCCAGCCACCAATCCAGCAGGGAAATTGTTCCCGCAAGAGCTTGTATTCCCAAAGTTCACCACCAAATTTCCCTGGCTAAAGTGCAGTGAAGGAGCAAAATGGTCGGTGGTTTTCGGCAGCTGAGCGCACCGCGATCGAGATCAGTGTGTGCAGTGGGGTGGAGGACAGAACCGATCTCACTAAGGTCGCATGCCAAGCCTTGGTGATCAACTTCCCTAGCCAAGAAGGAATCTTGGCGGCCACTTTGTCAACCAAAGGTTGCAACTGACTTCTGCGGAGCTTGGTGACCGAGAGAGGAACTCCCAAATATTATATAGGAAAGGAAGAAGTTCTGCAAGGAAGATTATCATTCATGATGGCGATCTTCTCCTAAGAGCAATATATGGGGACATCTATGCATTTGTCCAAATTGGTGCCGAGTCCAGAAGCCAGACCGAAGAACTGGATTATGTGCAGGTAAGCCTAGATGTCCTGAGGAGTTAGTGACATGAAGAGCACAACATCATCAGCGTAGAGGGAACAACGATGAAGAATGGAGCCATGGCCAGTATAGTCCGTAACAACCTTCGCACCCGCCAAAGCGAGATATAGAGATAAAGAGAGATCTAAGAGAATGATTGTTTGTATTCATTGATGAGAAAGTTTACATATCTATACATGATGAATAGATATGATGAGTGGACATGTCTATTGGGGAGACACTCTTCCCAATAGACATAACTCTTGGTAATTGATCACATGATTATATCTAAAATGTATCTATTCATAACACTCCCTATTGATCAATTATTTCAGTTGTAAACTTGTTGAAAACTCCTATAAAAATCCTGTAGGAAAAATAAGGAGAAAATAACATGTTGTTATGTTGATATGCCTTAAAACTTTTTAAAACCCAATGGAAAACTATAAGGAGAAAATGATATGGTATATATTGATTATTGCGTCATTATAAGCTCATATGAGAAATCTAGGTAGGAAAAACTCATTTTGGTGAGCTTAGGGAACAACAGTTATGATCTATGGATCATATTAAAACCTCTGAAAATCACTTGGGAAAATAGGAGGAATAATATTGATATACTGTTAAAACTCCTTTAAAACTCAGTGGAAAAATAAGGAGAAAATGGTACAACATATATTGATTATTATTTCCTTGTAAACTCATATGAGTAAACCTTTAAAAGGAAAAACTCATAAGCGAGTTTAGAGAACAATAGATATATCTTTGATATTTCTTTTAAAAACATCTAAAGGGAAAATAAGAGATATGTCATATGATCTTGTGTAGATATTGCCTCATCAAAAACCTTATATGAGAAACCGTATAGAAAAACTCATAAAGGAAAAGAGTGCAATATAATTATGAATATGTTATTATTTAGGGATAAATTCCCCCTGAACCTTGCAAATTTTAGAGTCGTCGCATATTGATTCCGTGAATATTGGAATGTGAAAGTTAGTAAAGATTTAGTGAATAAATCAGCGAGATTATCACATGATTTAGTTTGCAAGATTTTTATCTCCCTATTATGAGGATATAACAATTTAGGAGCAACATTTTTAGTAATATTGCTCTTTATGTAACATATTTGCATATGAGCAACATAAGCAGCATTATCTTCGTAGATAATGGTGGGTGATTCAATGTAATCAATATCACATGATAGTTGTATGTGGTTTATTATTTTGCGAAGTCATACACATATATATGATGTTTCAGAATGATGTGGAAATAGTCACTGGAATCTATTTTAATGACTCCTATAAGAAGGCTATATCACTATAAAATTAGTCTGTAATCTGGTATTATGGGGATCAGTTATATAGCCAGTGTCTAAATATCCCGCTATAATCATATCTTGATTTTTCTGAGAGAAAAACGTAGATCTTTGGTGACATAAAGATATCTATGGATATCCTCTTTAACTCTCGTCTAATGGTGTTATTAGAGCTGTGCTATTTAAGCTAGCAAGTTATCTGCAAATGCAACATAAGGCTTGCTGTGATTTGCAAGATACATGAGCGTTTTTATGGCACTAAGATATAGAACTTTAGATTCAATATCTTTTCATCGTCAACCTAAGGTATGAATAGATCTTGATTCATATTTAGGGATTGAATGACCACAAGTGTTTGATGGATATGATTGTTCAATAACATTTAGATATTGGTGGACTGATAGAGAAATATTCTTAAGTTGTAGATTTAAGTGAAATTTGGTTTTACCTAAATCATTAATCTCAAATTCCGTCTTAAGATGATTATATACTTTGTCGTGTGTGATTTGGAGATGATACAAAATCCAATTGAGATTTTATTATGAACACACATATGCAATCTTTGTAGTCAGAGTAATCCTTCTGTGGAAGGAACTCATTTAATTAGTTGCACCACAATTAACTTAATTGCTTGAAGTCACGGAGTGACTTGAAGCTGTACACAATATATATTACGATTTGTATTTAGATTCAGAATATAAAGTCCATTAGGGACTTATATGTCCAAATCTATTTAATTCATTTGATCTACCAATGATATTGAATATAAGAATATATTTTCCACACATATCATGGGGTATGTAGCATCGTAATTGATGATGGATCTCTGTGTGAATCCTTGTACTACAACCCTCGCTATTTCACCACCTTCTGAAATAAAATCCATTTTGCTTCCATAGGAAAGATATTGTGTTGAGCTAAAGCGATTCTCTTTAATTACCACCTTTGATTTGACCATGTTGAGTGCTAAAGCACTCTGCCTCGGACTTTTAGTCTGAATCCAATTGAAGGTATACGACTATTTTGAGCAGAAATATATATCGATAATTTGTAGTCTTTGGTATTGATTGATTCTATGGAATCAATATACTTTGTGAAAATATTATCCTGTTTAACTCCGTGGATTTCCCAAAACAATGGAGTTAAGGTGTTCCTATGAACCAACGTCTGAATTTGTGTACACATTTATGCTGGACATTTAGATGCTGAACATCCATAGGCGTTTCGATAATGAATATCCATAAGTTGTCTATCAAATTGATGTTGATTTGCATTTACTGTTGTGGAGGAGAGATTCATCTGCTTCCGCAGTAGCTTGCAAGAAGCTTTATATTTCGTTATCGTACTTCTCTCCTTCTTATTTTAATTTGAGAGTTGAGTAATTTTATTTGGTATCTCCACTCTTTTCAGCACATTTTTAGCAGAAATGTAGGATTTGGTGACAATTTTATTGTCAGTAAATGCATCTGACAGGTTATTTGCAATATGTTGCAAATTTATGATCCTCTGAACTTGAAATTCAGATTTTCGGTTATGTGGATATGAGGACTAAATATGAATGTGTGTGACATTCTCTTATGATTTCTAGCATTGTTTGTGATATTAATCTCCCTAATGCCGGAATTATCCTCAAATGGTTATAAGCATACAAACAACGAATATGTCCCGTGTAAGGGACTCGAGATATTATATGATTGATGGATAATTATATTTCATATAGATCCTCAAGGACCTTTGATGTATTTTGTGGTGGTGATATCGATACGTGTAGAACGTAACCGATTCGCAGATGGGAAATCCTTGGTTGAGGCCAAATTTGCATGTTGTAACTGCAATGGAGGGAGCAATATGATTGCAGTTGGATAAATTTGGTGTAATGATGCGGTGTGTACTGCCGCATGTTACCAATAAGATGTTAGTAAGATGCGGTGTGTACTGCCGCATGTTACCAATAAGATGTTAGTAAATTTCGATTCTATGGTTGATCATGCAAATGATATGAATTTCTTGATGAAAAGATTTAGCTAGACCATTTAGAATGTGCACATATGGTACTTAATGCAGTAGTGTCCAAAATCAAACAATAATTGAATGCACGTTAAGGAACCGCATTATCCATTTGAGTGGATTTGATCCTACGTCCAAGGATTATTTGATCTAATTTTGATAATTTGAGCAATGAGTTTGGTATAAGTGTGTGCCTTATGTATAAGGGACACATACTGTATTATTTTTAGATGCATCAACCTACATTATAGAGTACCTAAATGATCCATAAAATTGTTAAACAGAATCACATGTATGTTCTTGATTGCGTTCAAGAAATTGGTTGACGTATTATGAATTTTAAGGGAAGAGGACCTTAAATTAAGTTTCATGTGTCATATGCGGTGCACCAAAATCTGAAGATTTTAGGAATATTGTGACCATTAAATTATTAATAATTGTTACTAGTACAAAATATATACAAATTTAACAAAGTTGAAATATTTTAAAACTATCTTTTATGACAAATATAGCTATACCACATCTCAATTAAAATATTAAAAAATATTAAGGGTAAAAAATTAAATATATTGACTACGCGTAACTCAAACAACACACTTCGAGAGTCGTTAGTGGAATACTTAAGAAATAAACTACGTGGTAGTTCAGACACTTAACACTACATACAGTCACACGCTTACTCCTGGGTCCTGGCTACTTCTAGCATGCAAGAGCCGACCCGAACGCCGCACGTACGTATGTTTGCGGCCAAACTTTGATCGGCACACAACGGGTAAAAATTCAAAATTAGACAATATACACGACCGTATTTGCTGAAATAGACAACATATCAGCGTATTTACAATTTTAGCATCCGTATTCGGCACACCGTGTACCAAATACGACACTGTAGCCCATATTCGGCGCACGTTGTGCCGAATACGGCACTATAGCGTCGTATGTGGGTCCGCGCCAGGGACGATGGGGCGGACGTTGGACGTGTCCGCGCCATCATGATTGGCGCGGACACGGCACAGCTGCTGCGGTGTCCCATCACGTCTCGTCGGGGTCTCCTCATGTCTGTGCTTTCGGCTGGTGATGAGTGCATCGCGTGTGTCGTTTTTTGAGTGAGTGGGTTGCCTCCTGGCTTTTGTGATGAGTGCATCGTCTGGTGGCTGCTATAAGTAGCATGGTGAGGAGGAGCAGCAGATGCATTGCGAGGTGAGGAGGAGCAGCAGACGCACCGCGAGGTGACGAGCAGCGGAGCTCAGGCGAAGAGCAGCAAACGCACCGTGAGGTGACGAGCAACTATGCGAGGCAAGTAGCAGCTGCCAAGGCAAGAAGGAGCAGCTGTGCGAGGCGAGAAGGCTCAGCAGCGCGAGGAGAGGAGGTTCAGCAGCGCGAGTTATAGTACGTACTTAGATTATGTAGGTAATTAGTACTTATATTAGTTTTAATAATTAGAGTAAGTAGATTATTTAATCTATTCAATTAGATTTGATAAATTAGATTAAGTTGATAAATTAGAGTATTTAGATTATGTATATAATTAATACTTAGTTTAGTAATAGTAATTAGAGTAAGTATATTGTTTAATGTGTTCAATTACATTTGATAAATTATTTTAAGTTGATAAATTAGAGTACTTAGATTATTTGAATAGTTTAATTATATGAATATAATTAGTCAGTGTAATTACATTATAGCATGTAGATATTAAGTTGCTAAAATAGAGTAGGTGTAATATTTGCATATTATATGATCTCGTAATAGACGGTACTATAGTGTAATAGTAATCGTAATATTTAGATTAGAAAATGTAATTAGAGCAGTGGAAGAGTTATATTCACGGCAGGTAATTATTTGTTACATAAAGTATTTCATACGTTGCAGTGTTGTTCGTGGTTCATTGATTCTCTGCATCTTGTAGGTTTAACGTGCAATATGATATGAAGGACGTAGGGCTCTCCATGTCATGGATTCATGGGCTACCACAGTTCAGCCCTTGCCCACCGGATACGGACGAGGCAACAGTTATGCAGCATTACGAGATGTACTTGTACATCTTGCTTGGAGGCATTATGTTTTGCAACACGGGAGGCGATTATGTACTTCCGCATATTGTATGGTTAGCACGTCAGCTCACGTCACATCTGTACGAGCCGACACATTACAGTTGGGGATCTGCTGTGTTGGCCGCTACATACAAAGGATTGTGTGTCGCTACCCAACGGTCAACGAAGATGGGATCTATTTCTGGTTGCCTACACCTTCTAAAGCTCTGGAGCTAGGATTATCTCCCGATGTGTCGACCGTTGGTGAGCAAGACCTACTATCCATTTCCCATCTCCGATGGTGTGGCCGATGACATGAGGCCAACGATGGGTTATCGGTGGCTTCATGCTAGGCTGCGATGGAGTCACCACCAAGACCATGGAAACTACGCCCGGGTGATCAGTGACCTCGACGTCCTCAGCGCTGAACTTGTGGGGTGGGATCCATGGCGTAGGGAACGAGTGGCCGAAATTGCGACTAGTGGCCTCATCGTATCATCTTGTTTCCGTGACTCCGACCTATGGATGACTAGATGTTTTTTGCTTTATATAAATAATGTAGAAGTGTATTCTCCCGACCGTGTGCAGAGGCAGTTTGGTCATCGTTAGTTGGTGCCAGTACCTCCCCCACAAGACGCTGGTCGGGCGCACGAGTAAGTGTGTTACTGTATGTACCATTCTTATGTTACAAAATTTAAACTATTTATGTCACATATAGGAGGAGTGCCCAAGGAAACGCAGGCACACAGGACTGGTTAGAGATTAATGCAGAACACCTAACCCGGTGGATGGAGTCTGGCCCAGTAGATGTCGTCGTTCCCGCGGGACAGTACGACGATACTACGTACTGGGAGTACCTTGCGTGGTATCAATCACGAACGTGTCCCACCTTACTCAGCAGCAGCGTACCGCCAGCCCACAGACCCTTCCCCGAAGATCGTGCCCAGCTTCTTCATGTGGTGGTAAGTGATGTTGTACTTATAACGATTTTTATTAGTTTCTCATCTGTATTACTGACATAACCCTCAACAACAACAGACCGAAGCGGGGTACGAAATGCATAGGCATGCGGAGTATGAATGTGGGGAAGCGAGTGGGTCAGCCACGTGAAGGGATCGACACCCTCTCCGGGACTATATGAGGACGAGAGGGTCTCGCCTTTTGTCCGCGATACGTGGACTAGGTGGTTGCGCCCCGCGTTCTAGGGGCTACGACGTACCCGCCATGGACCCGTCCCGTGCCTCCCACAGCAGACGCTCATCCAGTGCTCATGAGGCACATTCACGGGAGGCCCCTTCGTCTGCGGCTCATCATGGGACACGTTCTTGTGCTGGAGCCGAGGAGGTGACCGAGACTCCTGCTCCCGAGGACCGCACACTGGATTCCTAACCCCCTCCGTTCACACAACCTACTCAGCTTACGCAGACAACTCCACCAGGATTATCAACTCACCACGAGAACGTTATTGACTGCACACAGCAGACACCCACCTAGAGTAGCACTCAAGATTTTGACTAGGCTGCTGCATTGCAAACGAGCAGCTTCACCGAGCTACTGAGCGGCCAATACCCCCAATATGCACCAGGGGGTTCACACTGGTACCAGGAAGCTGAGACTTCATCATTTTTTATTCCAACCGAGCACGTACTACCGGCAGGCACACTCCCGCATGACGATCCTACAGCGTGGTATATGCAAGACCGAGTTAGCGGTTTTGGATACACATTCGGTGGAGTTGGAACACAGTATGACGACGAAGATGAGGACCAAGGGCACACGTGGCAGGGGCCATCTCAAGCCGCTGAGATGAGGACCACACACCCGCCAGACGCTTACACTCATGGGGATTGCTTGCGGCGTCGGTGTCGTTAATAAACTAGTACAATATATTGTGTATTCATCTATTTAGTGTACTCATCTGTACTAAGTGTTATTCACTATATTACGTACTCATTTGTACTATGCCATACACTTCAGTGTTCAAGTAATTTTAAATTTTGTTAAAAGTTGGTAATTACATGGAATGAAAACACGTCGGCATCAAATGAGCATGTAAACGAGACTGTCCAAGTGTCCATCGTCAGAGCTAAATTTCCCTGTACGCTGGCTACTTGTGTCACCCAATCGAGAAACGTTAAGGTCAAACGGGAAAAACCGTACGTATAACTTTTTTTGGGGAAAAAGTAGAAAAAGATTCGTGTTTCACGTCACGATGTGATCTATCATCTATCCAATCAGCTCCTACATAAAATGTAATGTAGCTAGCCCATGCTCTACACCGTTCAACCAACTAAGTCAACACACCGTCCGACAGTGAGGGATTTAGGATCTGTGCTGTTCAGAAGTGGTGGATCTAGGATTTTTGATACTAGGTACTAACTCAAATAATTAAGAAAACTACTAATCACCGGTACAATGAAATCACTCCTAACATGTTAAATAATTTTACCCCAGTTTGTTGTGCATTTACACACATGTCAACTATGTATATCATCAGGTCCGGCTCTGATATTTCGGTGGTCCGAGATGAGATTAAAAATAGAATTCTATTATTAAATATAAATCGTTTAGATCTAATTTTTTCAGTTTGCTTTTGAGTTGATATACACAGTATACATATACATATGGGACCTTTAAATTTTAGAGGCCCGAGACAGTCGCACAGCTCAACCCCGTCCAAACCGGCCCTGTATATCATATAGCCGCATACCCTGCATCCATGCTGGGTACGCCCTGGCCGTTCGGTGCGCATGCATGCAACAACGTACCAGTCTCGAAGCTCTAACAAATTCAAAACTGGACAGATCGGTCACTGAAGCAAGATCGATGAACACACATAAGCATAAGAGGATAAAACACACGAGAAGATTGTACTAGTAGACTAGTAGTAGTAGGCCGATAATTAGGTAGAATGCAGCAAACAGCTAGTGACAAAACCAGTATGTAGACCGGTCGATGTTGTCCGCGTACATAGAGCTAGATGTGAATTCGCAGCTGCTGCACTTGCAAGCGATAACGAAACGCACGAGAGTACCGTCGGCCGCGCCACTCGCTATATCTTTTATTTAATTTCTATTTCACTACTAGGGAGCGAACGCGGCGACGGCGGCAGCCTGGTCGGCCGTGCGGAGGATGGCGTAGTACAGCTTCGGATTCGCCTCGAACGCCGCGGGAGATGAGCAGCCCGTTGGCGCCGGGCGCCTTCATCATCACGACCGCCGACGCCGGGACCGCCAACGCCACGATCACTGTCGTGATGATGGAGATGACAGCGCCCATGGCCTAGCTAGCTTGAGCTGTTGTCGACAACGCCGGCGCCCTTCGCCGGAGACGATGACGATCACACTAACTGCACACCACGAACTCTCGAACACACGCGATGACAAGTGGATTTTGGTGCCGCTAAACAACTTGCTACGTTTTCTGACTCTATTGCAATATATATATATATATATATATATATATATATATATATATATATATATATATATATATATATATATATATATATATATATATAAACTCGATGGTGGCCACGACGCCACGACGCTGCACTCGCCATCCTCTCCGACTTGGCCGCGCCATCCCACGGCTGAGAAACCTGCCGAGTACCTCCACCACTACTGAAAGCGAAAAGAACGGGCAGCCACCGCATGAACGCAGCATGCGTCTGGCTAACAGAAAAAAGAACGCGCTCAACCTGGCTAGAGTCGAGCTCACCTTATTGTCTAGACTAAGCCGATGAAAAGAGTTTGAATTGAGCCAAGCTAGGATTATCAACATTTCTCCCCCTAAGACTTGCTTGATTCAGTTCAGATTGACGATGCTGATCTTGTCGCGCAGCTCACAGAACTTGGCGCGCCCAAGGGACTTCGTCAGGACGTTGGCGAGCTGCTCTTGCGTGTTCACATAGTCCAGCCAAATCCTCCCGCTGTCCACGCAGTTACGGATAAAATGAAATCTTGTATCGATGTGCTTACTTCTGTCGTGGAGCACGGGATTCTTGCTCAGCGCGATCGCGAACTAGCTGTCCATCTTCAATTCCGGCGGCTGTACCTCAACGCCGATCACGTCGCCCAGTAGCCGGGTGAGCCACACGGCCTGGCACGTCGCTATTGCGCCAGCCATGTACTCTGCTTCGCACGAGGAGAGCGCCACTGATTTCTGTTTCTGAGATTGCCATGACACCAGCATGTCCCCGAAGAAGAAGATCACACCGGCGGTGCTCCTCCTTTCATCGACGTCTCCCCCCAAGTCGCTGTCGCTGTACCCCATCAGCTTGTTGTCGCCGCCGCTAGCATGCTTGGAGTAGCGGATGCTGTAGTTGACCGTGCCGGCAATGTACCAGAGGAGGTGCTTGACGGCGACGAGATGTTCTTGACGCGGTGTCTCTATGAACCTGCTCACGTATCCAACGGCGAACGTGATGTTCGGCCGCATATGAACCAAATATTGCAGACTCCCGATCAGGCTGCAATACAGGGTTGCATCCACCTCTGGTGTGGTGCTCTTGTTTGACAGCTTCAAGCGCACCTCCATGGGTGTCCTGCACGGATTGCAGCCTGCCAGATCCGCCTTCTCCAGCAGCTTCTTCGTGTATGCTGCCTGTCCCAGCGAGATGGAGTCTCGGCTCTGCCTCACCTCGATCCCGAGGTAGTAAGAGAGCAGACCGAGGTTGCTCATGCGGAACAGCCGCCGCATCTCCTTTTTGAACGCGTCGACGTCCGCCGGCCTTGCTCCAGTGATGATGAGATCGTCGACGTAGACGCCTACCACCACTCGTGATGCCCCGGCGCCCTTCGTGTACATCCCGTGTTCGCTCGCGCATCGGGTGAAGCCGAGCTCGCGCAGGCTGCTGTCGAGCTTGACGTTCCACGCTCTGGGCGCCTGACGAAGCCCGTACAACGCCTTCCGCAGCTTCAGCACCTTTCCTTCATGCCCAGCAGCGACGAAACCCGGCGACTGGCGGACGTACACCTCCTCCTTCAGCTTGTCGTTGAGGAAAGCCGACTTGACATCCATGTGATGAACGAGCCAGTTCTCCTGCGCAGCCACGGCAAGCAGCACTCGTATGGACTCCATTCGAGCAACCGGAGCAAATACCTCATCGAAGTCGACTCCTTGCTGTTGGACATAGCCCTTCGCCACGAGCCGGGCTTTGTGCTTGACAACCTCGCCTTGTTCATTGCGCTTGAGCTTGAAAACCCACTTCAGGCCAATTGGGCGATGGCCATGAGCTAGGTCGACGAGCGCCCAAGTGTTGTTCTGCTCGATCGATGCCATCTCCTCCATCATCGCATTTCTCCAGTGCTCGTCACCATGCACCTCTTCGAACGTGGCAGGCTCGTCATCCACGGTGAGCATCGGGTTGTCACCCATCTCCCGCTCAGCTAGGCCCGGAGTTGCTGCTAGTCCCAGGATGTTCTCAAGAGTCCTGAACCGAAGCGGCACCTCGTCGTCGTGCTCGTCATCGAGGTCCAACTCCCCCGATGGTGGTGACGCGTATTCCACCGGCGTCGGAGTAGTCGGTGGTGTGCCATGAGCTGGCGCACTCACAGGCGAGACAACACCCGGCGTCCCCGGTGCCGGTGGTGAAACGACGGAGTGTTCCGCGCTGCTGTCCGGTGATGCAGCCGGTGCTCCATGGCGAACCGACACCGTTGCGAACTCGACGTGGAAACGTTCTGTGTCCACCGGGGTCGAAGCACTCTCCGTATTGCTCCAATCCCATGCTTTTCCTTCGTCGAACACCGCGTCGCGTGAGATGTGGACGCGCTCGGTGTTCGGGTTGAAGAACCTGTACGCCTTGGACCCCGGCTCGTACCCAATAAACACCATCGGCGTGCTTCGGTCGTACAGCTTGCGCTGATGTCCGCCGGCGACCTTGACATGGGCAACGCAGCCGAACGTACGGAAGAAGTGCACGGGAGGCTTAGAACCATACCATGCTTCAAACAGCGTCATGCCTTCAACACTCCTCGTCGGCGACCGGTTCAGGTTGAAGACAGCCGTCGTCACCGCCTCCCCCCAGAACCAGCCAGGCATGCGCATCGCCTTGAGCATGCTGCGCGCCATGCCTAGCACCGTCTGGTTCCGCCGTTCCACCACGCTGTTCTGCTGCGGGGTGTATGGTGCAGTAAGGTGTCGCTGAACCCCGTGCTCGGCGCAGTAGTCGTTGAAGGTTCGCGCCGTGAACTCGCCACCACGATCGGTGCGGAGCGTTCCGAGACTCCGGCCTGCTTCCACCTCGGCACGTGCCTGGAGCTGGATGATGGCTGCTGCGCCCTGGTCCTTCGACGCGAGTAGCACGAGCCACATGTACCGGCTCTTGTCGTCGATGACAAGCAGGAACAGGTGCTTCCCGCCTGGTGTCTCCGGCGTGATCGGGCCGTAGAGGTCGGCATGCACCAGCTCGAGAAGATGAGCAGCCCGGTACCTCCTTGCCGCCGGGAACGGCTGCCGACGCTGCTTCCCGGCCAGACAGCTGTCGCAGACTTGGTCCACATGATCAACCGGCGGCAGCCCGCGCACCAGTCCTCCCCTCGATAGCGCCCTGAGTCCCTAGAACCCGAGGTGCCCGAACCTGGCGTGCCACTGCCAGGCTACCTCCGAGCTTCGGGCGGCGAGACAGACAGGCTTGTCGATGTCGAGGCCGAGAACGTAGAGGCGGCTTGATGAACGCACCACCCTCGCCAGCAACCGCCGTTGCTGGTCCCAGATCCTTAGCACTCCATGCTCGATAAGGATCTTGTAGCCGTCCTCGTCAAGTTGTCCCAGACTCACGATGTTCGCAGTCAGCTTGGGGATGTGGTAGACGCCAGCGAGCACCTGGTGTTCACCGTTCTTGCACTTGAAAAGGGTGGTGCCGCGGCCCTCAATAGCCACGACTGAGCCATCTCCAAACCGGACGGTCCCGCGCACGCCTGTGTCGAGGTCGGAGAAGACGGCGCGTAACCCAGTCATGTGATTCGTAGCACCGGTGTCAAGGATCCAATGGGTGTTCTCACAACCGCCCTTCTCTCCGAGCTGCACGAACAGCTTGTTCTCCACAAGATGGACCTGCTCCCGGGGCGCTGGTGTCGGTGGTGGAGACGAGTTCGCGGCGTCGGCAGAAGCCAGGGCCACAAAAGAGATAGGCTCGGCCTTCTCCTCTGCGAGTGTCCAACGGGCGCAGCCTCCCCCTTCGAGCTGAACGGACAGCCCATCAGCAGTCGGCGTCGCGGGATCGGATGGCGACGATGGGGAGGACGGAGTGACGTAGAGTGACGTCACGCCCATCAGCAACGCGGCCTCGGACTCCTCCTCCGCCTGGACCGCGTGGGCCTGTTCGTCGCGCTTCTTCTTGCGACATTCACGGGCCCAGTGACCCGTCTTGCCGCAGTACCGGCATTCGTCGTCGCCGATCACCTTCTTCCCCTTTCCGTTGCCGCCACCGGGTTTAGGCGGTCTCGAGCCACCGCTGCTCCCGCCATCTCTGCCGCGGCCGCCACCACGGCCTCGCCTCTGGCCCGATGATGAGGAGCGGTTGCCCCCTTATGCACCCTCGCCAGAGAGCTGCAGTCGCGACACGACGCGCGCCACCAGCTCATCCTCGGTGAGGTTCAACCTGGTGGTGGAGCCTCCCCCGCCACTGAGGTCATGCCGCTTCTCAGCCGCCTTGAGCCTCCCGATCAGCTCCTCGACCGACACTTCATCGAGATCAAGAAGAGTCTCAATTGCCATTACAATCTGAGAGTACCTCAAGGGCGTGGCCTGCAGGAACTTGCGCACGATCTCGGGCTCGATGTATCCATTGTCGAGGACAGCGAGCTGGTTGGCGATGTCGGTGATGTGGACGCCGAACTCGTCCATAGTCTCGCCGTCCTTGAACTTGAGGGAGTCGAACTCCCGACGAAGCGTGTTCGCCCTCGCCTGGCGCACTCGATCGACGCCGAGATGCGTCTTCTTGAGCAAGTCCCAGGCGATCTTGGCGGTGGCCTTGGAGGCGATGGAACCTTGCAGCTCCGGTGGTACCGCTTTCGTGATGGCCTCCAGCGCGCTGCGGTCGTCGATGAAGTCGTCCGTGCCGACGTTCACCGCCGTCCATAGGCTCCTCGCCAGCAGCATGACGCGCATGAGCGCCCCCCACGAGTAGTAGTTTGTCTTGGTCAGCATTGGGTACTGCCCGCCGCCGCCGATCTCCTTCACGACTCGGTGGATGACCAAGCCACGATCGTTGTCGCCCCCTCCGCTTGTGCCTCCACCACGACCTCCGCGTCGCGGCGAAGACGATCGATGACGGCGGTCGGCCATGAACGCTGCCTCGATCGCGCGATCCCTCGTCCAGGTACGGTAATGGGCTCTGATGCCAATTGTTGTCGACAACGCCGGCGCCCTTCGCCGGAGACGATGACGATCACACTAACTGCACACCACGAACTCTCGAACACACGCGATGACAAGTGGATTTTGGTGCCGCTAAACAACTTGCTACGTTTTCTGACTCTATTGCAATATATACATACTGAATACAAAAACTCGATGGTGGCCACAACGCCACGACGCTGCACTCGCCATCCTCTTCGACTTGGCCGCGCCATCCCACGGCCGAGAAACCTGCCGAGTACCTCCACCACTACTGAAAGCGAAAAGAACGGGCAGCCACCGCATGAACGCAGCATGCGTCTGGCTAACAGAAAAAAGAACGCGCTCAACCTGGCTAGAGTCGAGCTCACCTTATTGTCTAGACTAAGCCGATGAAAAGAGTTTGAACTGAGCCAAGCTAGGATTATCAACATGAGCGTCAGGAGATCGAGCACGGAGCTGTTGGTTCTTGGAGAGCGATCGAACTGCTGGTGAGGGGAGGGTGTGGACAACGCATGGCGTTCGAGGAGAGGGGGATTTATAGTATAGAGCTAGATGCAGGTGGCTGTATTTCATGCGCATTTGTTCCCGTCTTTTGGGAAGACGAGGCGTCAAAGCCGCGCGTCGGGAAACGAAACAGGTCGGGAACTCAAGGAGGCTTAGAGCTAGATGGCTGCATTGCATGCGCATTTGTTCCCGTCTCTCGGAAGACGAGGCGTGAAAGCCGCGCGTCGGGAAACGAAACGGCCCAGGAACTCGAAGAGGCTCTGCATGCATGTATACATGCTGGGCACTGACGCCACTGATAGTGCAAAAAACTACAGTATGGTTTATATCTATCATCTCTTTTACAACACAGACACAGACACAGACACACACAGACATATATATATATGAACCATACATAATGTCTAATAGTGGTGTTCAAAATGAATAAATATAGATATAGTTTATAGACACTCTCCTTTACTCTAAGGCATTGTTTTACTTATGTCTTATTTTTTTAATTATATGATGAAACTCCAATGTAACTTTGTGTTATATATGTGTTGGATTTCATGTCAACATAATGTCTTATGGAAGACACTGTATTTTTCTCTCTCATCCTGTAATTCCTTACCATATCCATCTTTTATCATATGTATTTAACTAATTAATGTCTAAAACATTGTACTCAACATTTTTCCAATGAATCTATACGATTCAGATGATGCGGCATGCGAGTGAGCAAGAGTTAAAATTTTTTTTTTTAGACCAAGAGTTAAAAGAAGTTGGGGAACCCTAACCTTCGGCCAGAAATTCTGGTGAGGGGATTCTTCAAAATACCCGAGTAAAATATAGCAATACCGTAAAAGAAGGCAGTGAGAAGACTCGCTGCTGCACATCTCATGTTGCTGAATCGACCAAGTGTGCATGGTAGCACATTTTCTAGCGTGTTCTGCAGAGCACTGTGTAGAATACCTGACCATATTATGGCCAGGAGTACAACATTTGCTTCCTGGCTTGCCACCGAGAAAAGAAATGGAGATATGCGTTACTACTGCAAAACAGATGAACAATGTCGGTTCTAAAATTTTATCAGTGTCAGTTTTAAACCCGACACTGATAATCACAAACTATCAGTGCTGGGTATAAAACTGGTACTGAAAATTAGCATTAGTGCCGGTTCGGGATTCCAACTGGCAGTAATGCGTATTCCAGACAAAAAAAAGTTGCCCAATGCAGCAGACTCGCCCACGATTTTACACACATCACAAACAAGATTTCACTCTTGTTCTTTCACACAAGATTACAGAATCACAACACGTAATCGCAAACAAGATTACACACATTGATGTTAATCACAAATAAGATTTCACTGTTGTTCTTTCACACAAGATTCATTTCACTGCTATTCTTTCGCACAAGATTCATTTGCTCTTATCCAAACAATTGCAACAGAGTGAACAATCAGAGAGCTTTCCGAACTCGCCTGATGTTCTAAAAGCCGTTGGTTGGGGTGGTGGGCGCATGGAGGACGCCACCGATCGCCGGATCTGAAGCGGTGTTTTAGGGGGTTGGTGGAGAGGATGGTGGTGCGCTCCCTGGAGCTTGGTGGAACATGCATCCCATGGAATTCCACAAGATCAAAAGCAACGGAAACAAGAACTGAAAGAGAAATGGAGAAAAGAAGATGGTGAATTTGGTGAAACACGCACCTCGTGCAAGTGGACGACATTGGGGTGCTTGAGCAGCTTCAATGTCCGGATCTCCCTCCTAATCTGCCCATACCAATAGAATGAACCAATGTTAATCCATCCTTCCGGCTATGGATAGAGGGCGGCAGGCGAAACCGCTGGTGAAATCGAAGAAACTGATCGACCAAAAATGGAGAGGAAGCATATGTATGTATCTACCTGGACATCGATGCGGAGGGAGAGGATCTTGTTAAGATCAAGGATCTTAACGGCGAAGTGGCTGCCGATGGCGAGGTGGCGCGTATACTTGACCTTGCTGTAGTTGCCCTCCCCGAGGGTCCACCCGATCTCATACCTCCTCGACAGCGACGCCCACGTGTATTCCTCCTCGACCTCGCCGTTCACCATTCACAAGCTCCAGAGGTGGGAGGAGATAAGGTGGAGAGAGAGAGTGGAGTGATGGAGTGGTGACTTAGAAAATATCATGTGCGACCGAGCCAGTGGACACGAGTGGAGCCTAAATCAGATTGAAGTAAAATTACGGGTCCGATCGTATCACTGCCAGTTCGTCCTATAACTGGCACTAATATCAACTATCAGTGTCGATTTTTAGCGACTCTAACACGATTTAAACTTGAGAGGTTAAGAACCGACAGTGATACGTTTTTATTGCCGATTTTTTATAACTTATAACTAGTTCTACAGTAGTGCATCACGGTTCACCCAGCCTTATCTATATTGTGCACATATTGATGAGAGCACCTCTGCTTTCGGAGCGGTGATGCACCATGCACGCATAGTATAGGAGTCCTACAAGCATATATCGATCGACTTGTAACAACCGAGCAGATGCACAGATACAAAAGCAGAGAAGGTAAATGCCATCCACATTTTAGCCGGTGGTTTCCTCAAGAACATTTTAACACATACTAGCTTTACAGAACCCAGCTGGGACGCAAGATGGCAGTAAAAGATGCTAGTAGTATCTAGCCATCTGGGTAAGATTAGAGAGTAATACTACTATTACAAAGCATGATTAAGGACCAGACGCGTACGTAGATAAGTTAGTATAACTACAAGTAGACGTAGATCCATCTGCAGCATGCACACGTCCGCCACGTCGGAGAAGCACGCCCAGAGCAGGCGTCACGCTCCGAACACGGCAAGCGCTGCCTTGACCCCCGCGTGGCGGAGCATGCGGAAGCAAGAGTCTGTTTATTAGATTTAAATTTTTTATAGGAAGTGATTTTTAGAAAGTGATTTTTTGGTTGAAAGTGAGTTTTTAGTGATTCTTAAAATGAAATATATTGAGAAAGTGTTCAGCTTCTCAGCTTCTAGTTCATTTCAGAAAATCACTTCTATAAATTTCACTTAAGAAGCTAAAACCTGTTACTTTACATAACACCTAATTCCAACCAAGAACCTCAAACAAATCGGGAAGCCCCAAATTCCAAGAACGCACGCGGCCCGAGAAATGAGCACCCTGCCTGCGCCCGGCGCCGCTGGCCAGAGGAAGTAGGCGCACAAGGTGCCCACGGCTGCGATACCGGCTGCCGCCACGATCGCGTTGATGACCATCGCCTTGCCTCGCTCCGCGCAGCGCGCGTCACCTCTGGTTGGGCTTTGCGAGTGGAGTTAACTAGACCGAACCCAACGGGTTCTCGTCCCGGGGCTCATTCCCTTCGCGATGGCAAAACGCCCGAGACGGGAACGGGAGACGACGCCCAACGGCATCCCTTCCCGGCACGGTGCGGGACAGAAAAGGAGAGAGGTTCCCTCAGCCGTGGGAACCTCTCTCCGTTGCCATTGCGCAGAAGGAGAGCGGGGAAGGCTCCGGCAGTTGGCGTCGCGCGCTGGCCCGGAAGACACGGAGAAGAGAAGCGGAGGCGGCGCGAGCAGGGACGACGACGGCGCAAGGGTGGGCGGGCGTTGGAGTCGGGGCAGGTGGCCACTTCGACCGCGCGGGGAGGGCAGTGTCGACGTCGTAGGAGGCGGCCATGCGGCGAAGAGTGGAATCGACGGAAGGTACGACCGATTTGCCCTATGCTTGCTATGGATCCGGGGTTGGGGAGGTTCGAAGAATGGATGTGGTGAATGGATAGGGTACGGCGTCGATTAGGTCACAAGGGTCCTCGGTTTCTCCTCCGGGGACGAATGGTCCGGGGCCTCAGGGGACCGGCGCAGGGGTCGGGAGGCAGTGGCGTCGGTTGATTGACTGCAGTGTAGTCACCATTGATTCGTCGTCCGACTTGGGGGAAGGGCGGACGGGGTAGCGGGCAAGGGTGGGGTGATGGCGGCGTCGCAGGGGGTGGTGGGTTCTGTGCAGCGGCCTACGGCGAAGGAGTTGGTGGCAGGGTGCACAGCGTACGGGCCCGGGGTGACCTTGCGTTGCCGGCGGGGATGGGTTCTCATCGGGCTTATGGGATTCCCGTGGTGCATGATGTAGATGGACGCGGCAGCTCTGGCGGCACTTGTCTCCATGATGCAAGGCCATGTCCAGGAGACGGCCGACGCTTTGAAGAAGTTAGCGAACGAGAACTTGAGCCCAGAGAGCACACCAGCGGCCGTCGACCTGAACATGGCGTTGCTAGAAGTGGATGCTATTGCTGACGATTTGGGTCAGCTCGTCTTCCAGGTGGAGGATGCGTTGCGCCGGTCCTCTCTGTCTGTGCCTACTGACGAGGTGGACAGGAGTAGCGTGGGGGAGGAAGAAGACCCATGGCCGTCCTTGAACAACAACGGTGATGACATGGAGCATTCGGAATGGAGCATGGATGAGGTGCTTTGTTCCAATACTGATGATTGCGGGTCCGTTGAGTCCGATAGATCGTGCCGCCTGTAATCTGGTGGCCTGTTAGGATGGAAAAGTGCCAGGGTAGTGTCCTCCATTTGTGCGATATGCGTCTGCTGGTATGAGTTCGTTTGGTACCTTTGAAATTAGCTTTGTTGTCGACTTAAGCTGTGTAATGAACTGAATTGGAATCATGTATGATTGGTGGTCCTGTGTCGCCATGTCAATGATGGAGGTCCTGTCTGGCCATTTCTGTTTGCGCACAATAATTCAACTGCTTTGGAAGATTGTTGTCCCCATTTGGTGCAAAATGGTATGACTATACTCTTGTATGGATAGGTTGCTGAATCAGTGGGGGTGGGGTTTGTTTAGGGTACATTGGCCAATGTATTTCATTGTATGTTTCGGGTGTTTGAGATAAATGGTTAATGGTCCTGAATAGAACTACATTTTGTTTGTGAGGGCATGCCCTGCGTGTTTCATTGATGCTTAAGGGGGGTTGCAATGGGGCAGTGCTGATAGGTATGTATGTGCTGACTGCACATACATAAGGTTTCAAAGGGCATGGTATGCATATACTCTTGTTTCATTAGGTTCCAGATGCTGGTTGGTGGTGTTGTTACCCAAGGGCCATGGGTTTGAGAGTCTTGGTTCGAAATGTTTTAGATAGGGCACTACATGTTGGGTAATTGGACTTGTATGCGGATATGTAAGGGTTGAAAGGCCATGGTATGGCTATATTCTGGTACATTTGCGGTGGTTGTAGTGTAGGACAATGTTTTCTAATTGTTGGGTTGTAGCTATTTGTGGAAAATGGTTCATATCAGTGGGGCAGTACCTTCGGTTGAGTACCTTTAGTCCTGATGCATTGCTTCGGCGCCTATGCTTCCACTTACTTATAAGATTGTGGCCATATTCAGTGTTTGCTTTGTCATAAATTATGTACCTTAACTTATTTGAAGGGACGGTATGGATCCTTTTTACGAGAGTATCATTCAGGACGGTTTCGACCGTATGACTTGGGGGGGCGGGGTCCGGAGATGGGTACCCAGGTGGGGTCCTCTGATGTTCCCGAAGCAGACTTCTCGCAGTTCTCACAGGCTACGAATCCTGGAGGACACTCGGAGGTAGGGCAGTTCAGTCTCGGAAGCGATGAGAAGGGTAGGAAGAAGGTTACCTCGAAGAAGAAGAAGAAGAAGAAGAAGGTGGACACGAAAACTGATAGAACTAAGTGGACTAACGAGGAAGATGAGTTGTTGGTGTCGGCATGGCTTAATGTGAGCCAAGATCCGGTTGTGGGCACAAATCAGTCGAAAGAGACCTATTAGGGCCGTATCGCAAAGTACTTCAACACTTATAAAAAGGAAAGCATGATGCCTAGGACCGACAAAGCGTTGATAAACCATATGAAGCTGATCACTGATGCCGTGACGAAATTTACGGTGCATTACAGGAAGGTCGAGCAGTTGAATTCGAGTGGCACCAATGAACGTGACAAGGTAAAAATAATAACGGCAATGTTTTGCAATGGTACTGTCCCTTGATTTGCAAGCATACCCGACTTACTTCTATGTTTTTTTCAGATGGCTCGAGCCTACACCGCATATAAAGCACTTGAGGGCAAACCATTCGCGTACACCCACTGTTGGGTGCTGCTGGCCGACCACCCTAAGTGGCACGCACACGAATCGGCAAAGGCGCAGAAGGTCCAGGATGGTGTTGCGGACCTGGCTGAAGCGCTGTATAAAGCGCCGCAGCGTCTCCCCCTCCTGCTGCTTGACAGCGTGGAGGTCGCACTCCAGGCCGGGGCGCGTGAATGTGCCCTAAAAATTAGCCACAAACTGGTGGCAAAGATCATCCCAGGAATTGATAGACCCTAGGGGTAAGTTCATAAGCCAAGAGCGGGCAGATCCCCTCAAGGCAACATGAAAGTAGTTAGCCATCATCTTTTCATTGCCACCAGGCACCTGGACAGCGGTGGTGTATATCTGGAGGAACTTGACGGGGTCGATGGACCCGTCGTACTTCTCTGGTAGCTCAGGGCGGAACTTGGTGGGCCATTTGACCCGGCGGAGCTCACTGGTGAAGGCACGGCACCCAGTGCCGTACCCTGCGGTGCGGGTAGCGCCCTTGGGCGGTGAACGCCGGCGAGTCGGGGAGCCCCGGCGATCATGGGCCGGCAAAGAGGTCTGGTCCTCAGCTTCAGCCTCCTGCCGGGTCTCCCACTGGCGCTCGAGAGTGACGCGCGCGTCTTCGATGGCCCTCCACTCGTTGAGGTGTAAGAGGAGGTCCTGGATCCCGGAAGTGGCCAGGGGGGCGGCGCTCCGCCTGGAGGCCCCCCGGCCAGCGCGATCGCCACCTGACGATGGGCCGGTCCTAGAGGCGCCACGCTGGGTGGTGGCGCGGGAACTTTCGGCCAGCACCTGGCGACTGGCCGTGCCGACCAGGGCGGCGACTTCCTGGAGCCAGCGGCCCTCCGGGGTTTCCCCGCCGCCTGGACTGACGGATGCCTGAGGAGATCGTGCGCCGCAAGCAGCGCGCTCCCGGAGAGGCGCCTGGCGCTGTCCAGACGCGGACCTGGCGGCAGGAGTTTCGGCCGCCTGCTGGGGGTTGGGTGGTGCACCGGCGACGGCGGCGGCGGCCCTGCTGGGCCCAGCGCCCTAGTCCCCTTGAGAGGGGAACGCTGTGCGTGCAGATCGCGGCTGCTGCTGGGACGCAGCAGTGACTGGGGCCTCTTGTGCGCGGGGCTCCATTTCCCCGCTGGAGCTGGAGCCGGAGCGCTGGAGGTGATGACCACCGGCCATTTTTTCTGCAGAAAAAAACAAACAAACAAATTCAGGGATGTTTCCCCCCTACCTGGCGCGCCAGCTGTCAGAGGGTTAACTCCTGTCGCAGGGATCCTGAGGGACCCCTTTTTCGAGATTCGACCGGGGGGATGATCCTGAATATGTTCGCCAGAGAAATAAATGGGTATGAATGCGATGGCCGGTGGGGTGGAATGATCTAATGCGGAACGGAGTAAATGCGCTGGTGTTTAGACAGGTTCGGACCGCACGGAGGCGTAACACCCTACTCCTGTATGGATACTATAAATGCCTTGAGAATGTCCCTCAAGGATGTTGCTGGTTACAAGAATGTTTATCTATCTTAGAGCCTGGGGCTCCTTGTTCTTCTCTTCTCTTCGCTACCTCCAAAACTTCTCAGAGATTGTCTAACTTGTCGAGCTTGCTCAGAGATTTCAAAGCTTCAGAAAAACTTCTTTTTTTTTTTTTTTTGAAAAAACCTCCCTTCTGTCCGCGCTGCCGGCGGCTTTAAATACCCACCGGCAGTAGCGTGCCCCCAACGGGAGGGGGGCACGAGTTCCGAGACACCATAAATGGAATGGGTGTCATCATCACCTCTGGGCGAAGTGACCGGGGGTGGAAAATGCGTCCCACGCCCGGTCATTCGTCACCATAAATGCACTGGCAACGGGCGCCGTGGAGAGGGCCCACCGGGCAGCCGCAGAGCGTCCCGGCGTGCCCGCCCTGTCTTGTTCTCCTACCGCAGCAGCGCAGCAGACGGAACGCCTCGGCCCTTACGACGTTATCCCGAGACGGGCCGGATGGCACGGGATGGGACCCGTGCATTTAATGACCCCACGCCCTTCTGCCAAAATGTGGCAGGAACTGACACCGAGCGTGGCGGGAGCAGTTGGGGGTGTCAGGCCACGCGCGCTCTTTAAATGCGGCTTTGGGCCTTTGACTGGCTGACACCTCATTAGTGGGCCCCTCGGGGGCCACCGTCAGGGGGCTCTCTGAGTCGTCGGGGAACCAAGTGCTCGGAGGTCACTGTTCACCTCCCCGAGCACTCTCTCCCGAGAATGCCCTTTCTTGATCCTCGGGGAACCGAGTGCTCGGGGGTACTGTTCACCTCCCTGAGCACTCTCTCCCGGGCATGCTTATACGGATCCTCGGGAGACGGTTGATAACTCGTTTTTACAAGCGTTTAGCGCATCCGCCTGTAATCAAAGGTCTGTTGAAATAGACGATTTCCACAGGTGTAAAAGAGCCGCCTGTGAAAATCTATTACCACAGACGGTTTACTTAAGGAACCGTCTGTGAAAATAAGTTTTCACATGTGGTTACTTAAGTGGGCTGCCTGTAGAAACCGATTTTCACAGGCGGTTCCTTAAGCGAACCGCCTGTAGAAATCAATTTTCATAGACGGATTCTTAAGCGGACCACCTGTAATAATTGGTCCCTGAATCGACATTTTTTTATTAAAAAACAATTTTTTTAACACTTGAACCCCCACGGTACAAGCAATGTGGTTAGATCTATTGCAAGGAGTAGATCGGATCTAAGTTAATCTAGGGATGAAGTCGCCGAGTACCTCCTATGCTAGGGTTTTGGTGCTTACTTCGAGTTGCTAGTTTCCTAATTCAACTAACTATTAAACTAAATTCAACTCTATCTCCTAACTAATCTTATCTCTAAACAAATAAAATACAAAACTAGCAAACTTGTCTCCTAATTAAAAAGGTAGCATATCTCCTAACTTAAAAGGTAGCATATCTCCTAACTTGATCTCATACTCTATTGCGCCTATATCAGAGCACCATAGGAAAGAAAAATTACTTAGTACTCGTTAATATGGCACTTAAGTATCATAACGTAGTACTCGAAAATAATGGTGTCGCAGTTAACCAATATGTCCTCTGACTAAAAAATTAAACCACAAGTAACAATGTTTTTGTTTTATGAGAATCTCAAGTAACGTGGTGCACTAAAGTAAAACTTCATTCTGATTCTATGATTCATAAGCCATGTTGTCTGTCCAAAGATAGACAATAGTACAACTTTTAATAGCAAATACTATACTTTTAACCACTTGAGAAATGAAACTAGGAAAACAGCTATATGGCATCAGTGATCAAACACCCATACATAGATCAAAACCCAATGTGAACGTAAAGTTATAATGAAAAGAAAAGGTACCAGTAACATAACTATAAAAGGGTAAAGGGGAGTGTATATCACTATACCTTGAGCGTCTAGTTACTGAACTACCTTTTGAACTTCCTTCCTTTGTCATATGTAGTGGGGGGTTCCACGAGAGAAAGTACTTGGAACCACAAGGACTTCCATCATTCTGAATCAACTCCACCTCATTCAAATTGGCCAGTTCCTGGAACAAATAGGATTTCTTTGTAAAGACAAAATGCACCCAGCTCCGTGCAATATTCCCAAAAGAGCGCCGCTTGCTCAAACAAAATTACCCAAGACATTAAGCTCTTGCTCAAGTTACTAATAGACACTTGTCATAACAATATTTTTTTAGAGTAAAAAGATAAGCGATTAGACATGTTGGAATAATAAATCAAATTAAACATAATTCTATAGCCCAGAAGAACATAGTTACCAGTCGGGCATTATCCCTAATCCACAAACGACCTTCTCTAGGAGTATCACCATCATATATTTTCACATCAATATTAATATGAAATGCATTCTTCATCTCTAGTAAAGTCCTCAACTGATCTTGAGCTAAAGCCTGCGAAACAAAAGGCACATGAATTTCTGTCAATACTACAAATAATCATTCCTAAAATTTAGTAGGTTATGCCCAGACCTTTGTTGGAAATATATACAGAGCACATGCCATCAGGTCTTGAGAGAGAGATTCAAGAACAGGAATGTTGTAACACAAAGACTTTCCACTTGATGTTGAAGTTGCAATCACAACATGCTTCCCAGAAATGGAGGATTCTATGGCTTGAGACTGCATTCAAGTTAAAGGTCAACATACGAAAAAATGATCTTCAACCAACAAAAATATGTGCAAAAGATGAAACATCTCACCATACCTGGTGGCTATACAACCCAGATATTCCAATACTCTTTAGTGCTTCTCTCATAGCTTCTGAAAGATGACAAGGAAGTTCCACATATGATGCCTCTCTAGATGGTACCTCTTCGGTATGTACCATCTGCATATACAAATTGCAATAATGAAAAGACTACGGTTTTGTTTACATCGCTGTTTTCAGAAAGGTATCTAAAGTGAAAACCTGTCCCTCCTTTCCAAGTCCTTGTTTCAGATGTTCAACCATTCCAGCAGGTTCTAACAGTTGCATATCCTGCATTCAAACCAGATAATCAAAAAATTTCCTGGATTCTACGGAAAAAATTCTGTCTGGCAAGCCAATGTGCATAACACATGCCTAATGTATTCTCCTTGGCAAGGAGCACTAAGTTGTGGTTTGGATTTGGCCTATGGGTGATGTTAGTTACGATGAAGTTGACATGGGCAGATTAAAAAACTGAATGCACACGTACATGACACGACAACGCAGCAGATTTGACCACCCCGCTTTTCTTCCTTATGTTGCACTGCTCAGATGTACCATTCGCTCCATACGAAAGCGTTTCTGGGGAGCCATTTCCATTTTCTTTGCAATTTTTTCTCCTTTTCCTTGAAGACCCAGTTGAGGAGCCTTGGCATGTTGGCATATCCTCTACAAGCCTCCCAGAGCACGGGATGCTTGAGGAGTAAAAATCTTTTGATGCAGCATCAAATTGTGGGCTGGTTGGGATAGATGACAGGTCATCCATAATGTCTTGCCATGCTGAATTAGCCGTAGCTGACACTTCTGGTGCCTTTATGGATTGACGCCCTGCTCTTGACCTACGCGGACTGAATAACATTGCTGTGGCGTCCTTGTAAAGGGAACGAGAACAATGAATTCTCCATCACCGATGACAAGGCTGCCAATCTCGACGTGTAAGCGCAA
Organism: Phragmites australis; assembly: GCF_958298935.1. Classification (NCBI taxonomy): domain Eukaryota; kingdom Viridiplantae; phylum Streptophyta; class Magnoliopsida; order Poales; family Poaceae; genus Phragmites; species Phragmites australis. The sequence continues at coordinate 26,708,781 of NC_084934.1, read as the reverse complement.
TTTAGCACCCTTCATCAACAGAAAATTGTTACCATTAGAAATCCGCAGTCATATACAATTGTGGCGAGTGTAGTGCGGTTGCAACAATCTAAACAAGGCCCAATGCCGTGAATCGAGAGAAACCCATTGGAGTATTGGACGTCGAAGTGCTAGAGGCAGAGAGATCAAGAGGGAGCCTGCTGCAGGGCACCTTGAGGAAGAGGTGGAAGCTGAGGGAGACCTGCGCGGGAGGGAACGAGCTCCTGAGCGCGGCTTTGAGGTCCCGGACGGAGGCGTCGGCGGTGATCATGACGGCCGTGGACCGCCCGTCGAGGGCCCGGACCTGGACCTCCCTCTCCTCACGCGCCATCAGGGCCTCGCGAGCGACCAGAGACCGCCGCCGCGGCAAGTGCGGGCTGGGAGAGGGAGCAGCCGAGCGGGGTAGGGTTGCGGTTCGGGCCCCGGCTGGTGGCTAGTTTTGGCGCGCGCCGCGCGAGGAAGGGGCTGCGGGCGGCGGTTGCGCGGCCGTCTCGTCTCGGACTCGTGCTCCGGCCAGGGTTGTCGGGTGGAAATGGCAGGCGGGCTCGGTGGTGTGGGCTCGCTGCCTGATTTGGGCCCGTGCCGGCGTCTCGAAACATGGGCTGTGAGGTAGTTAGCCCATGGACCGCCGTGGTTAGAGACGGAGAGATTTGAGCCGTAGCTGGGTTTTTGGGGTTTTTAAATATTTTTAAAATAAAAATCGAAAATATATGTGTCCGTTTTGAAAAATTAAAGATCTAGACGATAGCATTCTCTGTATCAGAATTTTTTATGACTATTTTGATAGTGTTTTAAGTTTTGAGAGTATTGGAACGTAACATTTTTTTATTTTTAAACATTTTGCCCAATGAAAGTCTGTATCGCCCTTTAACAACGGACGATAAGAGTTTATATCTGTAATTTTTTAAGATAGAAATATATATTTTTATTTTTATTTGAAAATATATAAATAAAAAAATCGGTTTTTTTTCTCCCGCTTGTAGCGTGTTGAGGATAGTGGATTAGCACGAAGCACAGAGGAGAGGAAGAACACAAACAACAAAGAGGATGGCACCACGAACCTGGGTAGTAAATTCAACATGAACACAAGTGTAAAAAACAAACACAGAACACATGCAGGCTTCTAACTGACAATCTGCACAGCAATATATAAACCCACGTAAACTGGATAAAAACGAAAACAATTACCTCGTAACATAGGGGTGCGGCAATCACACCAACGGGAAGAAAGAAACCCTGTGGGCAACATCAGTGGGAATCAACGGGATGATTATTAGGTCCTAAGAAAGTGCCTCTATGGCATGACAAGACGTGCGCAATGTGGATTGGGAAGTGTCTTTACCCATGGGGAACTTGATCCAACACATACGAAACAAGATAGTCGTATAAAACGTACATCGATTACATAAAATGACAATGGCGATTACAATATAGCGTAGTCTAATTTGCTAGTGGGCGGTAGCACTCCGGTCGGGCTTGAACTCCTCCTACTTTGCCTTCGCCGATAAGATGTACGGCTGCTGGGGGCAAAAGTTATTTGCCATCGGAGGAGCAGCGCTCGAGGTAGCCCTTAGCTTGGTGCTCCTTGAGACGCCCATCAGAGAGCTTGACGAGCGTGCGAAAGGAGTCGTTGAAGTCCTTGATCCCGTCGGCACCCCTGTCCACAATGGCGCGTCCTTCTTTGGGACGTACGATTCCTCGAAATCTGTCTCCGCAAAGCACTCAAGTAAGGCAACCCCAACATCTTTCTTCCCTTTCTCGTACAGCCGCCCCATCTTGGGCCACAGGTCTACGGTGTTGCTTTGGACCTCGTCTCGTGCGTTGCGAATCTTGCCATAGTCTGTCGTGGTGAGAGGAGCCGGTGTTTGGACTGTAATTTGTGACATTTCCTTTTATCTGGGCCTACAAACAAAATTCCGAATTCCGGGTGCTGCATCTCACGAAAAAAATGATCAAGTGATGTTACTATTTTAGTGGCTTCATTTTTTGAAAGCCTATTTTAGTGGTACTTTGTTCTGCTTTGATCTGCGATACAAATGAAATCGCTTGCGAATGAGGTTGCTAAATCGTCTGCGGAAGCAAGCTCATCCAGCAAATAACATGTACCCGGCGAATTAGCACACAACAACTTGATAGTAATATACTATTACATGCGAAGTGGTAAGGCTCGGGTGGTGAGTCAAATCTACCGAGCTTGTTGCCTGGGTGACGCACCGGGGTTTCGATTAATTTCAGATTTCTTCAGCTCCTCCAGTGTGACGTTATAGAAGGGACTACGATGTGCTCGTCATCTACGGGATTTTCAATGGGTCCCGGTGATCTCCAGATGGACGCTTGCTTCAAGCTGCGTGTAGTTGTAGAGCTAGCATGCGCGTTTGTTAGGTATGTGTGGGATGGGTGTGTGTGTGAGGTGAGTGTGCGCATTCGTATTCAGATACTATAGCTATTTTCAGTGATGAGAGTAAAAAAAATACTATTACATCCGATTTCGTTTATTTGTTATTGCTTTTTACTGTAGCGAATTTCACCAAGCTTTTTTCTGAAAATAATTTATAGATACTTAGAAATATACCATACAAGTAAACAAATTTCATAATAAATCTAATAAATATAAAATTTTAAATACCTATAGATCCTTTAAAAATACACAGTTAAATTTGTTACGATAAAAATAAGGACAGGTAAACTGAGAAGTACACATTTACCGTACACCTGGCCTGAATCAAATCATATCTTGTGCAGTTCATTTTCAAAGCGTGGGAGGCGTGGAGCTCTGATCCTTGGCGGGCACGCCAAGGTAGCACTCAGCAAGTCAGATGTCACATACTCACATGCCATCAGCTCCATTGTTCAACCAGGAAAAATTATCAACCACATGTCCACATGTCAGCACCCAAGTCCAAATTTGATACCTTCCAAAGCCTGTGTGTGTATATATACACGCGTGCGCCGGGAAATCGCACTGACAATCAGTGACCGACCATTTCACACCCCTGATCACTTCTCTGCTCGCGCGCGCTCTCTGCTTCGTTATTCCATGGCCGCCGCCGCCGCCGCTACGCCGAGTCAGTCCGGTCCTGTCCCGTTTAAGGACGTCGACGACGGCTCAGTCCCGAAGCACACTCCCAAGGAGGAGTTCGGCGACCTCGTCTCCGCGCTGCCGCGCAGGCAGCAGTCCATCCTTCAGCTGCGCCTTTACCAAGGCTTCTGGCTGCCGGCGCACTGGGTGCCCGGCACCGTCGTCTTCCAGCGCCGCTTTGCACCGCGCCCCAACGACGTGGTCCTCGCCAGCTATCCCAAATGCGGCATCACGTGGCTCAAGGCGTTGGCCTTCGCCGCCGCGGCGCGCGGGACGTACCCGCCCGCCAGCGAAGAGCACCCGCTCCGCCGGCTCAACCCGCACGACTGCATCCCGTTCATCGACGAGATCTTTACCACCGGGGAGGAGACCAAGCTTGACATGCTCCCGTCGCCGCGCCTCATGAACACTCACCTGCCGTATACCCTGCTCCCCGAGCCGGTCACTGCCGGTGGCTGCAAGGTCGTATACATCTGCAGGGACCCCAAGGACATGGTCGTCTCGCTGTGGCACTTCCTTCGGCGTGCCCAGCCGGACCTCTCGTTCGCCGACACGTTCGAGTCCGTCTGCGACGGCACGGTGTTGGTCGGCCCGGTCTGGGACCACGTCCTCTCTTACTGGCGCGCGAGTGTTACGCACCAGGACAGAGTGCTCTTCCTGAAGTACGAGGACATGCTGCGAGACACGGGCGCGAACGTGCGGAGGCTGGCCAAGTTTATGGGACAGCCGTTCTCGGCCGCCGAAGAGGGCGTCGGCGCCGTCGCGAGCATCGTGGAGCTGTGCAGCTTCGACAAGATGAAGGGGCTGGAGGTGAACAAGGCTGGCACCATGGGGGCATACTTCACCATGCCGCGCGACGCCTTCTTCAGGAAGGGGGTCGCCGGAGACTGGGCGAACCACATGACTCCGGCGATGGTGACGCGGCTGGACGAGATCGTGCGTGAGAAGTTTAGTGGAACAGGGCTCACCTTCACATAATCATCTCGTGATGCCGACGTTTGTGGAGCGAATCTTTATGATTATCTCCTTTAGCTATGTCCTTTAATAATTGTAACTGCATGGGATGAATGCTTTCGTGCCACATTACGGGATAAGTTTGGCACACTTGTATTTTATTCGAGCATGGCAGACACATTGCAAATGTGTCTGTACGTATCAAATAAAGAAATGAATTTGATTCCCTTAACCTTTAAAATCATTGTAAGAATTAGTAAAGTGACCCGCACAACTGATACGGGGAAACATAATTTCGTTTTTTATGTAAACTCCTACAATTATGTAGGAACGAGAATAGTAACTAGAGGAGGTGAATAGACGTCTTAGTAATTTTCTTTCAAAATAGATGATCTTTTCTTATTTCTCACCCAACGCACCTCAAAACGCTCAAACGAAAGCAAAAGAATTAAAGAGACAAAGTAAGAAGACTACTTTCATGACAATATGACTCTACAGATTAAATATGAACCATATGTTTCATTCAGGATCATTTCATGTGTCTTTATGCACAAAAACTCGCAACTTCCAAAGAAACTAGATAAGATGGACACCAGACAAGGTTATCTTCTAAGATGATAGTCTAGTGGTAAGGGGACTCAAGACTCATCAAATACATGAGTATGTGAGTATTTAAGCCACTAACATCAAGAAAAACAACCCTGCAAAGGTGAAATATTGCAGCTCAAAGAAAAAGATCACCGGGCAAGAAACCTCTCCAAGTTGATGATCTAGAGATAAGGGTGCTCAAGATCCATGAGCATACACTCGAATGTGAGTTTTTATGCCTCTAGCAACAAGAAGAATGATCTCACAAGGTGCTGAAATTTCAGCCCAAAAACCAGAACGAAAATCAAAACCGAAAATCAAAAAACTTGCAAACTTGCAAGGGAACCAATAGAGCGAAACTAGAAAGAGGGGAATTCAAGCATATACAAAAATATAAACTTAATTACTCAAAAAGGTCAGCCCTATTTTAGTCAAATTACAATTTATCTCTCAAAACTCTCACCTATTACATAGGCTAAATACTCATCCTTCTCTCCTCTAAAAACCTAGCTCTAAGGCTCTTAAATGAGTGGCACAACGGGGCTCAAGTGGCTGATTTCAAGCCCTCTTTAGTCCTACCCCTCTATTTATAGGCCTAGGAAACTTGGCCCTTAAGTTTCCTAGCTTTTCCCCAAAATGCCCCTATCTTGTATTGCACTTCTACCTATATCGAGGGCATTTTGGTCTATTTTCTTCTTCATTCATCGGACGACCGTGGCGCCTTCACGACTTAGCTTTGCCTTGATGCAAGCTTCGCGATGGTGCCACATACTCCTCCAGTCCTCCCACGGTTTTGAGGTCATACAGCGAAACCGCCTGCACGCTTCTCAAAGCGTGACTCATTGCCTTGCTTACATCTTAAGCAAGCGCTTCGATGTCGACACGTGTATTCCGTCATGCGATCCTGACCGCCGGCAAGTCTCTCCCGCTCACGATCCCTCAGGCCGCCTTGTCACTTGCACCGGCATCCCCTTCGCTTGACTTTGTCAACACGCCGTCTCCATCTACCTTCAATACTTTGCTTGACCTCTACGTGTTCAGCTAGGATCACCCTTGACTCTGCCTGACCTTCTTGATCGTATGGCACCAAGCACTCCGCTTGGCCCCGATCATCCCGCCGTCGACCGTCAAGTTGCATCCATCACCTGCACACTATGAGACAAGCAAACACATATCTCCAACTCCAATTCCAATTAATCCATAATCATTATACTCAAATGAAATCTCAAATAAATTCAAATAACATCAAAGCTCATACAAAACCAAAGATCATCAAACCAAATAAATGACAATATTAATCACTCATCACAAGAAACCCAAAACACATTACAACTTGGTTTCTCAAATTCAATCAAACTAACATAGACTTGATAGATTAGTGCTCATAATATGAAGAGTATAGCCAGTGCTAAAGTTGGTTTAAAGAGGCGCAAAAATATCTCTAGCTGTATATTCTGGGTTGATGATCTCGTGGTGAGGAGCTCAATCCCCACATCGATTCGCTTGATCCCGATGGCAAAGACATCAATTTGGGCAGCGATTTGCTCGATGCCTCCAGGAGGACATCGATTCAAGCTCTATCCCGGTGTCTCCTCCATGATTCTTGAGTGTCTTCTTTCTTCCCCTCCCGCCCATTCATGTGCGTTTCTTCCATGATTCCTGAGCTCCGGCAGGCCTCCATGAAATTGGCCAATGGTACATCACATACGACTCATGTTAAACCATATTTTTTTGTTGATCGCAACCTTCGTTCTATGTGCTGGTCCAAGTGACAACGACGACTTGATTTTTTATGAACAGTAGGGATCATCCTCTACTGATTATATATTAATAAAATAAGTCAAAAGTACATAGAGGTGTGACGAACTTGATTGTTCGGCAGAGCTTCGATTTGCGCAGTGTGGCTGGACCATGGCTCAAGGACGTGTAACCTAATGCATGATGTTGTTCTATTTCAATATGAATGAAAATGATATGAGAATTCAGATCATTGTCAGAACGTTCCAACGCTAGAGAGCTGTAACGAGCTTACGACTACTGATAACGCAAAGAATGAACTTGAATAATATCTATTACGCTATTAGCAGTATCACATGACGTCTGACACATTCACAGTTAGGGATAAAAACGAGCGGGAGAAATCTCGTCCCGCCCTATCCTATTTTCCACCTTTCTCCTGTCTGTTTTCGGATTTTTAGGCTTACGTGGAAATAGGATGAAAATAAGAAGCTTAATTCGAAAACGGGGCCGAAAACGGTTTTGCTATTTTTCCAACCATATTTTTAAAATCTCATTTTTAATCAGGTATTTCCCACGGGATTCGTGGAGATGTCCACCAGGCCGCTTGCCTCCTCAAGGGTGAGCCCCGCGATGGTGTTCCCGCCGAGCTTGAGGACTTCCGGGGAGGCGGTGGAGTCTCATTCCTGCTGGGGATACAGATTGAAAGCCTATTGGACGACAAGGATGAGGAAGCCAGTAGCTCACCAACCGGCCAGTGCACAGAAGCTGAAGAATTCAGATTTCTACTACGCCAGCAAAAAGCTGAATTATTGACTGCTGGAGACCTCAAGGGACTGGAAAAGATTGAGCAACTTTGCCTGCAAGTTCTTTCGATGCGTATCTGTCCAGGAAGTGCAGTTGTTGATGTACCTGTCATTGACAGTTCATCTACAGAATCAACCAGTCAAAAGTGAAAATTAGCTCTCCTGCAGCTGCAGCTGCTATACCAGAAATGGACCTGCCAGAAATTGTAAGTATTGAGTAAATAGTAGCAATGAGTGTTGTTTGAAGATATCATACTGCTATAATTTTCATTTTCCTTCAACTGCAATGCAGGTTCAGGTGATACGATCATGTCAAGATGGTATCAATAAGTTTTTTTTTTTTTATAAAAGACAGCATTGTATTAATTTAACCGATCATTACAAAGGATAGCCCGGATCGGCTTCGGAGGTTCATCAAACCAAACTAGATGGTTACATTGATCGGCTACTCTAGCAATTACATGTGCTGCCTGATTACATCATCTACGGATGTGATCAAAAGAGATAGAAGTCCCAGAAACCAGATTTTTTATGTCACTAATAATAACTCCCACATGAGAACTATCCCCGAGCGGAGATTATATCTTCTGCACCAGACTTAAGCGGTCAGAGGCCACAATCTCTTGCTGAATATTTTGCTGTTGTGCGAAGCAAACAGCATGCCAAACTGCCAGAGCCTCAGCCAATTCTGCATCAGCCACTCTATGGATTCTCTGACAGCGAGCTGCTATAAAATATCCATAATGATCCCTTATCACCATACCAATACCAACTCGCACTGGATTACTGAAAATAGCTGCATCAATAGTTATCATTATCCATCCATCCAGAGGTGGAACTCATTTGGCAATAGAGGAATCAGGTTCACACCTATGAGATGTAGATGGTTTAAGAGAATGCAGAACACCATTTGCACATAAGCTTTTACCTTCTCAGCTATGCAATTGGGATCTATCGAGCCTTCTCCATTTCGGACAACATTCCGTGCTTCCCAAATGTGCCAAATAGTTATAGTGAAGATTGTCTTACCCTCATCTGAGGCTACTACCAGAAAATCAAAGAGCCATTGCTTGATGGAAGCAAATGACTTAAGATTTTGTTTAAATCCGTATTCTTTCTTCACTTCCTGCAAACCTTAGTACTGAATTGGTACATTAATAATGCGTGTTCAATAGTTTCCTCCCGATTACAAAAACAAGAAGTATCAGAGGCTGGAATATTCCTCTTCTTAAGCCGCATACCCGATGGTAAGCAATCATGAGCCATTCTCCAAAGAACAATTTTCATCTTTGCATGAGCCTTGATTGTCCAGAGTTGTTGTCACATCTTCTTAACTTCTGTCGGGTCTGAACATTCACCTTTGCCATTTGCACTTAAGTCATTATGAAATCTTTCCATTCTTGCGAAATTATACGCAGATCTGACCGAATATATACCATTTCTAGTATATGACCATGCAAGGAAATCCTCCCAGGATCCAATAAACAAAGGAATTTGTAAAAAAAATTCTAGATGAGTCGGATCAAAACATTCTTGCACTAATGACTCATTCCATGTTCCAGTAGCTTCATCAATTAGATAATTAATTGTCAAATTATCTGGTAGTATAATGGCAGGTGTAAGTACTTTGGATTCCTGCACCCAACAATCCTTTTGTTATCCGGATTGTTCTCCCATCACCCACTCTCCATATAACACCCTTCTTAAGTAGCTCTCTCCGGAACATGAGGCTCCGCCATATGAAAGAAGAATTCCTTGGCTGAGTTACATCCCAGAAATTACTATGAGGAAGGTACCTCCCTTTTTTCTCGAATACGCAGGAGAGCTATGCACTTTATATTTAGCAGAAGAAAGCGTCTGTAAGAAGTACACAACACCCCACATGGGTAGCGGAAGGAAAAAAACTAAGAAAAGCTTAGAAAGGAGATATTACAAGGAAACTTAACAACTAGAAGGAACGAAGCAAAGCTAATTAGTTGATGGAACCAAAACTACTGAGGTGATCCATTAGAATGGAGATGTGTGTTGCCCCGACGATGCAACAACGATCAATGTCCTCTCAAATGAGGGACATCAGTGAATCCGATGTGATGCGATGATTGTTGAAGATAATCTCATTGCGTGACAACCATAACCTCCAACTTGTTAGTAGGACCAAGGAGTCCTCGCTGATACTTCCTTGGCCACTCATTGTTGAAGGTCCAGCCACCAATCTAGCAGGGAAATTGTTCCCGCAGGAGCTTGTATTCCCAAAGTTCGCCACCAAATCTCCCTAGCTAAAGTGCAATGAAGGAGCAAATGGTCGGTGGTTTTCGACAGCTGAGCGCACCGCGATCGAGATCAGTGTGTGCAGTGGGGTGGAGGACAGAACCGATCTCACTAAGGTCGCACGCCCAGCCTTGGTGATCAACTTCCCTAGCCAAGAAGGAAGCTTGGCGGCCACTTTGTCAACCCAAGGTTGCAACTGACTTCTGCGGAGCTTGGTGACAGAGAGGAACTCCCATATATTATATAGGAAAGGAAGAAGTTCTGCAAGGAAGATTATCATTCATGATGGCGATCTTCTCCTAAGAGCAAGAGATGGGGACAGCTACGCATTTGTCCAAAATGGTGTCGAGTCCATAAGCCAGGACGAAGAACTGGATTATGTGCAGGTAAGCCTAGATGTCCTGAGGAGTCGGTGACATAAAGAGCACAACATCATCAGTGTAGAGGGAACAACGGTAAAGAATGGAGCCATGTCCAGTATAGTCTGTAACACCCTTCGCACCCGCCAAAGCGATATATAGAGATAAAGAGAGAGATCTAAGAGAATAGTTGTCTGTATTCATTGATGAGAAAGTTTACATATCTATACATGTTGAATGGATATGATGAGAGGAGATATCTATTGGGGAGACACTCTTCCTAATAGATACAACTCTTGGTAATTGATCACATAATTATATCTAAAAGGTATCTATTCATAACACTCCCTCTTGATCAATTATTTCAATTGTAAACTTCTTGTTGAAAACTCTTATAAAAATCTTGTGAGAAAAATAAGGAAAAAATAACATGTTGTTATGTTGATATGCCATTAAAACTTTTTAAAACCCAATGGAAAAATATAAGGAGCAAATGATATGGTATATATTGATTATTGCCTCATTATAAGCTCATATGAGAAATCTAGGTTGGAAAAACTCATTTGGTGAGCTTAGAGAACAATAATTATGATCTATAAATCATATTAAAACCTCCGAAAACCACTTGGAAAAATAGGAGGAATAATATTGATATGCTGTTAAAACTCCTTTAAAACTTAGTGAAAAAATAAGGAGAAAATAATACAACATATATTGATTATTATCTCTTTGTAAACTCATATGAGTAAACCTTTAAAAGGAAAAACTCATAAGACAGTTTAGTGAACAATAGATATATCTTTGATACCTCTTTTAAAAACATCGAAAGGGAAAATAAGAGATATATCATATGATCTTGTGTTGATATTGCCTCACCAAAAACCTTATATGAGAAACCGCATAGGAAAACTCATAAAGGAAAAGAGTGTAATATAATTATGAATAGGTTATTATTTAGGGATAAATTCCCCCTGAACCTTGCAAATTTCAGAGTCGTCGCATATCGATTCCGTGAATATTGGAATGTGAAAGTTGGTAAGGATTTAGTGAATAAATCAGCGAGATTATCACATGATTTAGTTTGCAAGATTTTTATCTCCCTATTATGAGGATATTACAATTTAGCAGCAATATGCTTAGTGATATTGCTCTTTATGTAACATGTTTACATATGAGCAACACAAGCAGTATTATCTTCGTAGATAATGGTGGGTGATTTAATGGAATCAATACCACATGATAGTTGTATGTGGTTTATTATTCTGCGAAGTCATACACATATATATGATGTTTCAGAATGATATGTGAAAATAGTCACTGGAATCTATTTTGATGACTCTTATAAAAAGGCTATATCACCATAAAATTAGTCTGTAATATGGTATTATGGGGATCAGTTATATAGCCAGTGTCTAAATATCCCGCTATAATCATATCTTAATTTTTCTGAGAGAAAAACGTAGATCTTTGGTGACATAAAGATATCTATGGATATCCTCTTTAACTCCCGTCTAATGGTGTTATTAGAGCTGTGCTATTTAAGCTAGCAAGTTATCTGCAAATGTAACATCAAGCTTGTTGTGATTTGCAAGATACATGAGCGTTTTGATGTCACTAAGATATAGAACTTTAGGTTTAATATTTTTTCATCGTCAACCCAAGGTATGAATAGATCTTGATTCATATTTAGGGATTGAATGACCATAAGTGTTTGATGGATATGATTGTTCAATAACATTTAGATATTGGTGGACTGATAGATAAATATTCCTGAAGGAATATGCTTAAGTTGTAGACTTAAGTGAAATTTGGTTTTACCTAAATCATTAATCTCAAATTCCGTCTTAAGATGATTATATACTTTGTCGTGTGTGATTTGGAGATGATACAAAATTCAATTGGATTTCATTATTAACACACATATGCAATGTTTGTAGTTGGAGTAATCCTTCTGTGGAAGAAACTCATTTAATTAGTTGTATCACAATCAACTTAACTACTTGAAGTCACGGAGTGACTTGAAGCTGTACACAATATATATTGCGATTTGTATTTAGATTCAAAATATAAAGTCCATTAGGGACTTATATGTCCAAATCTATCCAATTCATTTGATCTGCAAATGATATTGAATATAAGAATATATTTTCCACACATATCATAGGGTATGTAGCATCGTAATTGATGATAGATCTCTGTGTGAATCCTTGTGCTATAAGCCTTGCTATTTCACCACCTTCTGAAATAAAATCTATTTTGCTTCTATAGGGAAGATATTGTGTTGAGCGAAAGCGATTCTCCTTAATTATCACCTTTGGTTTGACCATGTTGAGTGCTAAAGCACTCTACCTAGGACTTTTAGTCTGAATCCAATTGAAGGTGTACGACCATTTTGAGAAGAAATATATGTCGACAATTTGTAGTCTTTGGTATTGATTAATTCTATGGAATCAATATACTTTGTGAAAATATTATCCTGTTTAACTCTGCGTATTTCCCAAAATAATGGAATTAAGGTGTTCCTATGACCTAACGTCTGAATTTGTGTACACTATGCTGGGTATTTGGATGCTGAACATCCATAAGCATTTGGATAGTGAATATCTCTAAGGTGTCTATCAACTTGATGTTGATTTGCATTTACTGTTGTGGAGGAGAGATTCTTCTGCTTCCGTAGTAGCTTGCAAGAAGCTTTATCTTTTTGTAATCGTACTTCTCTCCCTCTTATTTTAATTTGAGAGTTGAGTGATTTTATTTGGTATCTTCACTCTTTCCGGCACATTCTTAGCAGGAATGTAGGATTTTGTGACACCTTTATTATCAGTAAATGCATCTGGCAGGTTATTTACAATATGTTGCAAATTTATGATTCTCTGAACTTGAAATTCAGATTTTCGGGTACATGGATATGAGGACTGAATTTGAATGTGTGTGACATTCTCTTATGATTTCTAGCATTTTTGTGGTATTAATCTCTCACTAATGTCAGAACTGTCCTCAAAATGTTATAAGCATACACGCAATGAATATATCCCCTGTGAGGGACTCAAGTTATTATATGATTGATGGATAATTATATCTTATATGGATCCTCAATGCCCTTTGATGTATGTTGTGGTGGTGATATCGGTACATGCAGAACGTAACCGATTCGCAGATGAAAAATCCTTGGTTGAGACCAAATTTTCACATTGTAACTACAACGGAGGGAGCTATATGATTGCAGTTGGATGAATTTGGTGTAATGATGTGGTGTGTAAAACCCCATGTCGCCAACAAGATGTTAGCAAATTTCAATTCTATGGTTGGTCATGCAAATGATATGATTCTCTTAATGAGAAGATTCAGCTAGACCATTATGAATATGTACATATGATACTTAATGCAGTAGTGCCTAAAATCAAACAATAATTGAATGTACATTAACGAACCACATTATCTATGTGAATGGATTTGATCCTACGTCCGATGATTATTTTGTCTAATTTTGCTAATTTGAGCAATGAGTTTAGCATAAGTGTGTGCATTATGTATAAGGGACATATAAGAGATTATTTTTAGATGCATCAATATGTATTATAGAGTACCTAAATGATCCATAAAATTGCTGAACAGAGTCACATGTATGTTCTTGAATGCGTTCAAGAAATTGGGTGACATATTATGAATTTTAAGGTAAGAGGATCTGAAAATTAAGTTCCCTGTGTCACATGCGATGCACACAAATTTGAAGATTTTAGGAATACTGTGACCAATAGAATTGTTAATAATTTTTCTCATTATCTCTAAGGAAGAGTGATCAAGATAATCATGCCAAGTCTTGATTTGATCAAGATAAAAAAATTATTTTGTACGTAATATGTGATACGAGTTTGATGTATGTATAGTATAATCCAGATAATATATAGAAAAACTTGCCATATCCGTTGTTTTGATTATGAGTTTCAATATGAAAATCATTCTGACAGATATCTCTATAACTCAGTAAGGTATATGTTGAATCGAGATACAATAGAACATCAACGATTATGACTTGAGTACCCATAGTGAGAGTAATTATGGCAAGATCAGAGCCAAAAATAATTGCATCGCGCCTAACGATTGACAAAACATTTCTATATCTCTTAGTTAGAGTTTGAAAATATTTTGGTTACCTGCAGTATAGAGTTTGTGGTGCATATGTCCACTAGGCATATTTCTTTCTCGATCTGATTGACTCCCGTAGAATATATATATATATATATATAATTGAAGAATTTGATATGAAATTCTTATCAGATATATAGAATACATATAATTTTATGTAGTATCATAAGTGATGATATAATATTGTATTACAACATGTAATGAGACATAGATAACATGGTATCTAAGGAATTAGAAGACTATATAAGGTCTTCAAACATGTCAAGCGAAGCAAATTCGACAATCATATTTTTCGTGCTCATAGGATCTTCTGGTTGCAGAAGAGTCTGATTGTCACTTGATTCTTTTGGAACAAATTGTGAACAACTAGCCTCTTTGGTGGAGTCAGTTTGAAGATTGAAGTGTGCTTCAAATCTTTGTCCTTGAGCAAATTGGTTACGTCATACGAATTGGAAATAACATATCAATTAAATATTTTAGGGTATAACATTTTTTAGTGGAGTGCTTGTAGAATCCATACTTACGATAAATATTAGATTTGTCAAGTTTTGAAATGTCTTACCCTGATCCGGCTTCTGCTTTTTGTTGCGTTTGCGTTTACAATTGAAGTTCTTTGGATGGAATCTAAAAGAGCTATCGAACTTGTTGTTATTTTGGACATTAGTATGTATTTTAGGTAATAGAGCAACATCGATTGGACGCTAATGATGATTTCTTATAAGGAGTTCATCATTCTTTTCAACCTGAAGTAATACATGGATTAAGTCAGAATAAATTTTGTATTCTCTTACACGATATTGTTGCTGTAAGATCCTATCAGCGGAAAGCATAATAGATAAAGTTTTATCTAACTTTTCTGTATTTGTAGGTTCTTTTCAATCTAAATGAGCTTGACGTCCATCGTCCAACAGTACGTGCACATCTCAGTTGCGCCAACTACCAGGACAGGGATCACGCATGGTCGCGGGGTACTACGGCTAGGAGCCTAGGACGCTCAAACGCCCAACAAACAATTAGCAAAGCCATGTAGGGTATGTTTGGTTTTTTTTTTTTACCTTTGCCCACCAATTAGACAAGACAAATCTTGTTATAAGAGGAGAGTCAATTTAGCTCTCTATCAAAAATAAGAAAATTATTGTCCATCTTATCTAAATTCAAACTAAGAAAAAAAACTAAACATCCTTGCTTATCCTCTAGCATTAAGATAAGAGTGGGCAAATGAACCAAACACACCTGTAGAGACGTACCTGCCAAAGTCAAACGAGTAGAAGCAAAACAATAGTGAAACAAATCAGAGGTGTTTTTGACGAAAAAACCATATCACAGAATAGTAGACACCAGTACACGACTACAAGAGTTTACAAAGCTGGAACCCTAGGTACGTTCTAGCGGCGTTACTAGTACAAATTTAACAAAGTTGTAGTATTTCAAAACTATCTTTTATGACAAATCTAGCTATACCATATCGCAATTAAAATATTAAGGGCCAAAAGTTAAATATATGACTGCGCGCAACTCAAACAACACACTTACGAGAGTCGTGAGTGGAATACTTAAGAAATAAAGTACGTGGTAGTTCAGACACATAACACTATATACAGTCACACGCTTACTCCTGGGTCCTGGCTACTTTTAGCATGCAAGAGCCGACCTGAACGCCGCACGTACGTATGTCTGCGGCCAAACTTTGATCAGCACGCAGCGTGGTCGATGAAGCCGCAAACGCGGCCACCGCAGCCTGGACCCCCTTCGTGCGGAGCAGATAGAAGTATAGCTACGGGATGGCCAGGGAGGCCGCCCGCGAGATCAGGAGTCCGATTGGGGCGTCCGATTTATAGGGCATGAGAATGTAAACGAGACTGTCCAAGTGTTTATCGTCAGAGCTAAATTTTACTGTACTCTGGCTACTTTGTGTTATCCCATTGAGAAACGTTAAGGTTAATCGGGAAAAACCGTACGTATAACTTTTTTTCCGAGAAAGTAGTAAAAGAATCGTGTTTCACGTCACAATGTGATCTATCATCTATCCAATCAGCTCCTGCATAAAATGTGATGTAGCAAGCCCATGCTCTACACCGTTTTACAAACTCAGTCAACACACCGTCCGGCAGTAAGGATTTAGGATCTTTGCTGTTCAGAAGTGGTGTACCTAGGATTTTTATGCGGGGAATAGGAGATAACACAAAATGTTTGATGGAAAGTCTAGGTTCGTAAATGCTGAATCCATAATATAATTGAAATTATTTATACTAGGTACTAACTCAAATAATTAAGAAAACTACAAATCACCGGTACAATGAAACCACTCCTAACAGGTTAAATAATTTTACCCCAGTTTGTTGTGCATTTACACACATGTCAGTTATGTATAACATATATAGCCGCATACCCTGCACCCATGCTGGGTCCGCCCTGGCCGATCGGTGCGCATGCATGCAACAACGTACCAGTCCCGAAGCTATAACAAATTCAAAACTGGCCAGATCGGTCACTGAAGCAAGATCGATGAACACACATAAGCATAAGAGGATAAAACACACGAGAAGATATACTAGTAGACTAGTAGTAGTAGGCCGATAATTAGGTAGAATGCAGCAAACAGCTAGTGACAAAACCAGTATGTAGACCGGTCGATGTTGTCCGCGTACATAGAGCTAGATGTGAATTCGCAGCTGCTGCAAGTGCAAGCGACAACGAAACGCACGAGAGTACCGTCGGCCGCGCCACTCGCTATATCTTTTATTTAATTTCTATTTCACTACTAGGCAGCGAACGCGGCGACGGCGGCAGCCTGGCCGGCCGTGCGGAGGATGGCGTAGTACAGCTTCGGATTCGCCAGGAACGCGGCGCGGGAGATGAGCAGCCCGCCGGCGCCGGGCGCCTTCATCATCACGACCGCCGACGCCGGGACCGCCAACGCTACCTTCATGATCACGGTCGTGATGATGGAGATGACGGCGCCCATGGCCTAGCTAGCTTGAGCGTCAGGAGATCGAGCGAGGAGCTGTTGGTTCTTGGAGAGCGATCGAACTGCTGGTGAGGGGAGGGTGTGGACAACGCATGGCGTTCGAGGAGAGGGGGATTTATAGTATAGAGCTAGATGCAGGTGGCTGTATTTCATGCGCATTTGTTCCCGTCTCTCGGGAAGACGAGGCGTCAAAGCCGCGCGTCGGGAAACGAAACAGTCCGGGAACTCGAGGAGGCTTAGAGCTAGATGGCTGCATTGCATGCGCATTTGCTCCCGTCTCTCGGGAAGACGAGGCGTGAAAGCCGCGCGTCGGGAAACGAAACGGCCCGGGAACTCGAAGAGGCTTCGCATGCATGAATGCATGCTGGGTACTGACGTGCAAAAAACTACAGTATTGTTCATATCTATCATCTCTTTTACGACACTTACACATATACTCCTCTCCGTTTCAAAATAATTAGCGCTATTGATTTTCCTATTCAAACTTTGACCGTAAATTTTAATCAAATACGTATACAAATAGCCCTAAGCATGTAATATTTATAAAGTTCATCATTAGAGGGTGAATTCAACAATGTCATTTTCATTCTACCTGACAAAGTATATTAAAATTTATTGACAGTTAAATTCTGGTGAGGGGATTCTTCAAAATACCCGAGTAAAATATAGCAATACCGTAAAAGAAGGCAGTGAGAAGACTTGCTGCTGCACATCTCATGTTGCTGAATCGACCAAGTGTGAATGGCAGCACATTTTCTAGCATGTTCTGCAGAGCACTGTGTAGAATACCTGGCCATATTATGGCCAGGAGTACAACGTTTGCTTCCTGGCTTGCGACCGAGAAAAGAAATGGAGATATGCGTCACTACTTCAAAACAGATAAACAGTGTCATTCTAAAATCTCTTCAGTACCGATTTTAGTTCTGACACCGATTACTCAACACTGATAGCCACAGATTATCAGTGTCAGATATAGAACTGACACTAAAAATTAGCATCAGTGCCGGTTCGGGATTCCAACCGGCAGTGATGTGTATTCCAAGGCCAAAAAAAATGGCGCCCGATGCAGCGGCCTCGCCCACAATTTTACATACATCACAAACAAAATCACAAATAAGATTTCACTGTTATTCTTTCACACAAGATTACAAAATCACAACACGTAATCGCAAACAAAATTACACACATTTATGGTAATCACAAACAAAATTTCAATGTTGTTCTTTCACACAAGATTTATTCTACTGCTATTCTTTCACACAAGATTCATTTGCTCTTATCCAAACAATTGCAACAGAGTGAACAATAAGAGAGCTTTCAGAACTCGCCGTGATGTTTTGAAAGCCGCTGGTTGGTGTGGTGGGCATGCGGGAAGGACGCCACCGGCCGCCGGATCTGAAGCGGTGTTTCAGGGAGTTGGTGGAGAGGATGGTGGTGCGCTCCCTGAGTTTGGTGGAACATGCATCCCATGGAATTCCACAAGATTAGAAGCAACGGAAATAAGAACCGAAAAGAGAAAGAGAGAAAAGAAGATAGCGAATTTGGTGGAACACGCATCTCGTGCAAGCGGACGACATTGGGGGTGCTTGAGCAGCTTCAATGTCCCGATTTCCCTCCTAATCTGCCCATACCAATGGAATGAATCGATGTTAATCCATCCGTTCGGCTAAGGCCAGAGTGCGGCACGCGAAACCGTTGGTGAAACCGAAGCAGCTGGTCGACCAAAAATGGAGAGGAAGCATATGTATCTATCTACCTAGTTGTCGATACGGAGGGAGAGGATCTTGATGGCGAAGTGGCCGCCGATGGCGAGGTGGTGCGTATACTTGACCTTGCCGTAGTTGCCCTCCCTGAGGGTCCGCCCGATCTCATACCTCCTCAGCAGCGATGCCCACGTGCATTCCTCCTCGACCTCGCCGTTCACCATTCACAAGCTCCAGAGGTGAGAGAAGATAAGGTGGAGAGAGAGAGAGTGGAGTGATAGAACGAGACTTAGAAAATATCGTGTGCGACCGAGCCAGTGGACACGAGTGGAGCCTAAATCAGATTGAAGTAAAATTATGGGTCCAATCGTATCACCGCCAGTTCGTCCTATAACCGGCACTGATATCAACTATCAGTGTCGATTTTTAGCGACTCTAACACGATTTAAACTTGAGAGGTTAAGAACCAACCGTGATACGTTTTCACTGTTCATTTTTTACAACCTCTAAGTAGTTATAGAGTAGTGCGTCACAGTTCACCCAGCCTTATCTATATTGTGCACGTATTGATGAGAGCGTCTCTGCTTTCGGAGCGGTGATGCACCGTGCATGCATAGTATAGGAGTCGTACAAGCATATATCGATCGACTTGTAACAACCGAGCAGGTGCACAGATACAAAAGCAGCGAAGGTAAATGCCATCCACATTTTAGCCAGTGGTTTCCTCAAGAACATTTTAACACATACTAGCTTTACAGAACCCAGCTGGGACGCAAGATGGCAGTAAAAGGTGCTAGTATTATCTAGCCATCTAGGTAAGATTAGAGAGTAATACTACTATTACAAAGCATGATTAAGGACCAGACGCGTACGTAGATATACTAGTATAACTAAAAGTAGACGTAGATCCAACTGCAGCATGCACACGTCCGCCGCGTCGGAGAAGCACGCCCAGAGCAGGCCTCACGCTCCGAACGCGGCAAGCGCTGCCTTGACCCCCGCGTGGCGGAGCATGTGAAAGTGAGGGTTGTTTGGTAACATTTTTGTAGATTTAAATTTTTTGTTAAGAGTATCACTCGAATGACAGTTTTGTGGTATTTTTGTAAATTTTTAGTAGCAAATTTATAATAACAGTTTAAAACAGTGATAAATTTATAATTATCCTTTTTTTTTATAGGAAGTGATTTTATGGTTGAAGATGATTATATAGTGGTTTTTAAAATAAAATATATAGAGAAAGTGATTATGTATAGGAAGTGAATCAGAGAAAGTTGATTTTTTTAGCTTTTCAGTTTCTAGTTTATTTTAAATAATCACTTCTATAGATTTCACTCAAAAAATTAAAAACTAAAAACCGCTATTTGATAGATCCCTATTAATCCTAACTGAAAAGCTCAAATAGACTCTAAATCTAACTTAGGATTGTCAAGAACGCACGCGGTCCGAGAGATGAGCACCCCCGCCTACGCCCGGCGCCGCCGGCCAGAGGAAGTAGGCGCACAGGGTGCTCACGGCTGTGACACCGGCTGCCGCCACGATCGCGTTGGTGACCATCGCCTCGCCTCGCTCCGCGCAGCGCGCGTCACCTCTGGTTGGGCTTTGCGAATGGAGTTAATTAGAAGCAGAGAGGCAGACGTACTGTTCGCTAGCGAAGCTGTGTTAATCAGCACCTGTTCATATATAAGCGGCGTCCGGCCTCTCTGGTTTTCTCCGAAAGGGTAAGAGGCGGAGGCGCCATTGTAGCACGCGTGTCACCAACGAGTGTGTTCGCCGCGTCTCAGCATCGGAGTCTACGGAGAATTTTTTTTAGCCTTTTTTAAACTAATATTTTAATAATAGCCTGCCGGGACTTATATTTTCAGGAACTAGCCCCTTTTTGTCGCGTCAAAGGCTTTAGCGTGACTCACCACTCCGTCACGCCAAAGACTCCGGCATGACTCCCGTGCCACGTCGGCGGGCGGTCCGGCCCGTGCCACGTGGCCGTGTCGACGTGTCAGCCCGAGTCGCGCAAGAGGGCGTGGCACGACTGGAGTCACGCCAGGCTCAATGGCGCGACAGAGGCGCATACAGGTGCTCGGCTGTCTCCCCTCGGTCATGCCAAGGGCTCTGGCGCGACTCTAGTCACGCCAAGCCCTTTGGCGTGACCGAGGGCTATACAGACCCGGCGCCGGCCCTTCTCCCGCACGCAGCACACATTGTTCCTCAACCGGCCGCGAGCAGGAGAAGGGTTCCAACGCCGGCTCCCCCTCCCCCACCCCATTCTCCATGAATTTGAGCCCGTTTTGAAGAAGTTTTGAAGGAAAAGAGAGCTACGAAGGTACCTCCTCCAATCCCCTCAATTTTTTCCCCTTAAATCGGTGTGCATTGCTAGGTTTTGCAATTTTAGGGTTCATAGTTTGATTTGATTGATCTACGAAATTTCAACGTTTCGGCTTAGATCCGTGGTCATTAATCGTGCTATGTATGTGTAGGAACGCATTTGTATCGTGTAGATTTCGTTGCATGCAATCGGTTGACCGTAGGAAAATAAAATTCGTATATATATACGAAATGTATATGAGGAACACAAGTTTTTGTATTTGTATGCTTGCGGAGGATGTTATGCATTGTAGAGATGTAATGTAGTCGAATAGAAATGTTTAATGTGTAGGTTGTTAACGTGCTATAGTGATGATAAATGTTTAATTTTTGGATGGTTTGTGTAGATGGAACGCATTGTCCATGTTTTTTTATGGTGGCACGGTTAGTTCAACTGGGGAGATCGATAAGATGCGAGAGGAAGTGTTAAAATTTGGGAGCGTTCCTTGCTTCGATGAAATAGTTGCTCGGGTTAGGGAAGTTTTGAAAGTTGATGCGGAAGGGAGTAATGTTACCGTTCGGGGAAGGTTGGATGCCGGCAAAGGTGGTAAGGCGCACTATATTGTTATGGAAGTGGTGTCAGAAAATGACTAGAAGCTGTATAAGGAATGTTTGAATGGTTCTCAAGTCTGTTGCGCGGAGTTGGTAGTTGATGTGGCTGTAGGCGGAAGCTCGATGCCTTCGGTTGATGGTGTACCGGGTATAACTAGCCAGGATGTTGAGCCTATTGAGCAATTGACTCAGGAACTTCCAAGTACTATCGTAGAGGGTGCCGGTACCACCATACTCGCGGATAGTACAGTTGCAGAATTACCCCGGGCATATGTTGAGGAGGCACATGCTGGTGGTTCAAATAAATTTGACCTGGCAGTTGTATGTAATGATTTCGATGATGATTATTTTGAGGATGAGGAGGCTCAGGAAAATGCAGAGGAAACTGAAACATTTTCCTTCGACAGTGAGGACGATGTAGAAGATGATGAGGCAGAAGAAGTTGAACATGTTAGGGAACGACACGGTGGTGTTGAGGCGGGAGAGAATGAGGAGACGACTTGGTGGGACGGAATTTATACGGAGCAGGAAGTAAGGACACTGAAGGCGGTACATGTGGAAATGCCCGAGGTGCCTGGTTACGAGGATATTTCGTTGACGAAGAATGCTCTATGTGACAATGGCTTAATGTCGATGGAGGAGGAACAAGACAGTGAGAAGGAGTTGATTAAGAAGGGGATGTTATTTGATAGTCTTGATGAGGTGAAGTTTTGGTTCAGGGACTACTCAGTTCGGCACCACCGGCCGTACGAAGTTGTTCGTTCGAATGCGAAGGAGAGGTACACTGTGAAGTGCCAGAAAGGTTGTGGGTGAGGTGTATGGGTCCGGCGTATCCCAGGTGACAGCCAACGATGGAAGGTCACAAATGTAAAACAGCCTCACACTTGCGGGTCTGCGAGACTGGAACAAATGCACTCCCAGTGCACGGCAACTTATCTTGGTCGCCGCATCGCCCCAATCGTTAGGGCGGACCCGGACACGACTATGGCCTCTCTAATTGAGTCTATAGTTGGGTTCACAAATTACCGGGTATTGTATATATGGAGACTGCCGTGTCGCGATGGCACCCACAAACAAAACCTCCTACTAGTCTACTACATGATGAAAATCCCCAGCAGTTGGGACTTCAAACTCGTCGCATGTCGCATCCATACATTTTCGCGGCTAGCTTTGGTTACACAATGTTTTTTATATACTTTCTTCCATTGCAAATTCACAATTATACGATAATTTAATAAATCTATTGTTCGATTTCTGAATTTTCCTGGCGTTTCAACTATATTTCAGTAAAATATAGTTGTATAGACACGTTTTGATTAGACAAAGGTATGAACCATACTCTTCACCTGCTTGTTGTTGTGACTGCAGTTTGCGGCCTAAGTTTAGTTGTTACCGGTTGCATCCTACCTTGTTGATTCTTGATATCATATGTGTCCCTTGTCACTGTAATAGGTCACGGCTCCACCACTTACAACCTGTGATTGGGCATTGCCCTATCGTTTATCTAACACCACTATCTCATGCTGCGTAACAATAAATTTATTGTTAGATTTTTTAACTACTCTGGTGAATTATTTCAAACATAGATCCTTGCCACCTATCGCCACAATCACTCAAGTGTCCTTGTTGTCACTTGTCACTAATATTGGTCGTCGCTCAACCATCTGCAACCTGTGGATTGTGGTTTGCCTCATTGGTGACTTGGCACCATGATCTTGTGATACGGGACAATAAATCTACTATGTGAATTTTAAATTCCCCTAACGAATTAAGTCAAATGCAGCTCCTCATCCACCTACTACTTTGGCGCGTGCCCTACCTTGTCGATCCATGGCTTTGTCTATGCCTTTCGTTGTTGGAGATAGTGGCTCCACCATCTATAGGTTGCGCCTTACCCCCATCGTATGCCTAGCATCACGACATTGAGTTGTGCAATCTAAACCCGATATAATAACATTCATATCTTTGGAGGCTAGGTATGAAGGAAATAATTCATGAATGAATCATTCTTATATTGGAAATTATGACATTCTTGCATTTGGACCTTTGGCAATTAATTGATATTGCACATAGGCCCTTGGTTAATTCGGTTGGTGTTTTCCCAATGATTGCTAGGTTGATTGCTATTTTCTGGAAGCTCAGGGGCTTTTCTTAAAAAAATCATGGCTTGAAAAAGTCAAATATGATATTTCTATATTTTTGGTTTATTTATTGGGTTTTATGAATTTTTCTAAAATGACATGATTATTTATTTATGAGTAAAAAATAATAGTCACAGGTAAATGACCGTATGCAATTTAAGAATTGATTTGGTTATGTGTTTTTATTATGCTGAATCTCCTACAGAAAAATACTCTCTATATAGAAGCAAGCATTTTCATAGAAATCAACTCCTCATGTATTCCTGCATGTATGCATGTATGTATGAAAGAACTATATAATGATAAAGGATTGTATGTATAAAAGGTGCGAGCGTGCATATCCTATTTAACAGCCAGCACGTTAAATAAGAATTTCTGGTCATCGTTTCTGGATTTCAGGATGGGTTTTTTTTTGTCTAGGAATAGGGAACACTGTAGGTGTAGACTCAGGATCCGGCCCGAAAAATTCCTCTTTCTTCACGGAAAACACCTATTCCGAGACAAAAAATTGGACCCGGATCCTCTGTCGTAATTTCGATTAATGCAGAGAATCACTATGTGAACAGTGTAATAAGTCAACAGCTATAATGTTTTGCATTAATTAATCATGGTTACCGTTTATTGGTTACATCCGATCTGGGCTCTCTGTTTTTGAACGGACTGTGCGCGTTTATTTGGCTCTCTGTATTGGCTTCTCTAATGCAGACGATCTCAGTCTGAATTTTTTGGGCACAGACAGATTCCACGAGATTAGATTAGATTGGTCGATGTGTTAAATAACATTTAACGTGCAGTGCGGTAGCGGTAGGCTAAAACTTGACTACTGCTAGTATTGCGGTAGCACCGTCACGCAATATCTCGTGCACGTTAGCGCTTAGTAGTCTAGCTAAATCCTAGGGATCACATGGGATTAGTTTGGTATTGTTACCGGTTGATGTCGATCGATGTTCGTTTCCCATAATCAGATTCCTTCAATGAAGCCATCACGCGGTATGATGAAACTTTTTTTCTTTCTTCTATTGGGGAATGTGACTATGTGTGAACAAAGTTGATGTGATGCTGCAGCAAGGGCATTGTGGGCCGTGCTGCCATCTATTGGGCCGCAGATCTACGGTGTTGCTTTGGACCTCGTCTCGTGCGTTGCGATAGTCCGTCTTGGTGAGAGGAGCCGGTGTTTGGACTGTAATTTGTGACATTTACTTTTATCTGGGCCTGCAGACAAAATTCCGGGTGCTGCATCTCACGAAAAAAATGATCAAGTGATGTTACTATTTTAGTGGCTTCATTTTTTGAAAGCCTATTTTAGTGGTACTTTGTTCTGCTTTGATTTGCGATACAAATGAAGTCGCTTGCGAATGAAGTTGCTAAATCGTCTGCGAAAGCAAGTTCATCCAGCAAATAACATGTACCGGCGAATTAGC
The DNA here is from genome assembly GCF_958298935.1 of Phragmites australis. NCBI lineage: Eukaryota > Viridiplantae > Streptophyta > Magnoliopsida > Poales > Poaceae > Phragmites > Phragmites australis. Next base: position 26,683,683 of record NC_084934.1, on the reverse strand, counting down.
ACAACAACTTGATAGTAGGATACTATTACATCCGTTTTCGTTTATTTGTTACTACCTTTTACTATAATAAATTTATCAATTTATTTTTTCTGAAAAGGATTTATAGGTACTTAAAAATATACCATACAAGAATTTTTTTTTCATAATAAGTCTAATAATATAAAATTTTAAATACCTATAGATCCTTTAAAAAAATACACAGTTAAATTTGCTACGGCAAAAATAGGGACAGGTAAACCGAGGAGTACACATTTACCGTACACCGGGTCTGAATCAAGTCATATCTTGGGCAGTTCATTTTCAAAAAGGAAAACTGCAAACCCCCCCCCCCCCCCCCAAAAGTCACTTGGATTTTGACTTTCCCCCCCAAAAGTTATTTTGTTGCAAAAAACCCCCTAAAAGTTTGACTTTGTTGAAAAAACCCCCTAAAAATTTAAAAAACTAAAAAAATCATTCAAAAATTCTAAAAAAAACTAAAGATAATTATAAGACCTCCTGTGAAATTTGTTTTCAAAAATAATATCCTTTGCATCATATTTCATGGAGAGGAAGTTTGGAAAAAAAAGATAAATGTGCAACTCATTTATTAACTCATGTTATTTTAACTTTTTCATGTCTACCATTATTTTTCCTACACAAATAATTGTTTAAGTAAACTAATAAAAGTGGTTTCACTAATTTTGAGGGTGTTATGAATTAGTTATGAATTAATCTATCTGTAACACATTTACTCAATCCTGCACGTTACAATAACTAATTCAAGATTTCATGTATTTTTACAAGATAGAGGATCATGTAAGAAGACTAAAAAGTTTTGTTTCATGATTTTTGGATTAGTAAATAATTAACTATGCATTTAACTCGAATTAATAAATGAGTTGCAAGTTTTTCTTTTTTTTCAAACTTACTCTCCATGAAATATGATGCAAAGGATATTATTTTTTAAAACAAATTTTACAAAAGGTCTTATAATTGTCTCTAGGTTTTTTTTAGAATTTTTTGTGATTTTTTTAATTTTTTTTTGAATTTTTGGGGGTGTTTTTGCAACAAAATCAAACATTTGGGGGGGTTTTTTGCAACAAAACAACTTTTGGGGGGGGAAAGTCAAAATCCAAGTGACTTTTGGGGGGGTTTTTGCATTTATCCCTTTTCAAAACGTGGGATGCGTGGAGCTCTGATCCAGATCAGATCCAGATCCAGATGCAAATCTAGGTAGCACCCAGCAAGTCAGATGTCACATGCCAGCAGCTCATTGTTCAACAAGGAAAAATTATCAACCACACGTCCACACGGTCAGCACCCAAGCCCAAATTTAATACACCCTCCAAAGCCTGTCTGTCACTCTGTATATATATACGCGCGTGCGCCGGGAAATCACACGGACAGTCAGTGACCGACCGCTTCACACCCTTGATCACTTCTCTGCTCGCGCGCGCTCTCTGCTTCGTTATTCCATGGCCGCCTCCGCCACGCCGGGTCAGTTCGGCCCTGTCCCGTTCAAGGACGTCGACGACGGCTCAGTCCCGAAGCACACTCCCAAGGAGGAGTTCGGCGACCTCGTCTCCGCGCTGCCGCGCAGGCAGCAGTCCATCCTTCAGCTGCGCCTTTACCAAGGCTTCTGGCTGCTGGCGCACCGGGTGCCTGGCACCGTCGTCTTTCAGCGCCGCTTTGCACCGCGCCCCGACGACGTGGTCCTCGCCAGCTATCCCAAATGCGGCACCACGTGGCTCAAGGCTCTGGCCTTCGCCGCCGCGGCGCGCGGCACGTACCCGCCCGCCAGCGAAGAGCACCCGCTCCGCCGGCTCAACCCGCACGACTGCATCCCGTTCATCGACGAGATCTTTACCGCCGGGGAGGAGACCAAGCTTGACATGCTCCCGTCACCGCGCCTCATGAACACTCACCTGCCGTACACCCTGCTCCCCGAGCCGGTCACTGCCGGTGGCTGCAAGGTCGTATACATCTGCAGGGACCCCAAGGACATGGTCGTCTCGCTGTGGCACTTCCTTCGGCGTGCCCAGCCGGACCTCTCGTTCGCCGACACGTTCGAGTCCGTCTGCGACGGCACGGTGGTGGTCGGCCCGGTCTGGGACCACGTCCTCTCTTACTGGCGCGCGAGTGTCACGCACCAGGACAAAGTGCTCTTCCTGAAGTACGAGGACATGCTGCGAGACACGGGCGCGAACGTGCGAAGGCTGGCCAAGTTTATGGGACAGCCGTTCTCGGCCGCCGAAGAGGGCGCCGGCGCCGTCGCGAGCATCGTGGAGCTGTGCAGCTTCGACAAGATGAAGGGGCTGGAGGTGAACAAGGCTGGCACCGTGGAGGCATACTTCGCCATGCCGCGCGACGCCTTCTTCAGGAAGGGGGTCGCCGGAGACTGGGCGAACCACATGACTCCGGAGATGGCGACGCGGCTGGACGAGATCATGCGTGAGAAGTTTCGTGGAACAGGGCTCACCTTCACATAATCATCTCGTGATACCGACGTTTGTGGAGCGAATCTTTATGATTCTCTCCTTTTGCTATATGCTTTAATAATTGTACCTGCACGGGATGGCATGCTTCCGTGCCACGTTACAGGATAAGTTTGGCACACTTGTATTTTATTCGATTTCAAAGCGTGGCAGACACAATGCAAATGTGTCTGTATGTATCAAATAAAGAAATGAATTTGATTTCCTTAACCTTTAAAATCATTGTAAGACTAGTAAAGTGACCCGCACAATTGATACGGGGAACATAATTTTGTTTTTTATGTAAACTCCTTCAATATAATCAAACCAACATAGATTTGACTGTTATTCTTTCACACAAGATTACAAAATCACAACACGTAATCGCAAACAAGATTACACACATTTATGGTAATCACAAACAAAATTTCAATGTTGTTCTTTCACACAAGATTCATTTCACTGCTATTCTTTCACACAAGATTCATTTGCTCTTATCCAAACAATTGCAACAGGGTGAACAATCAGAGAGCTTTCAGAACTCGCCGTGATGTTCTGAAAGCCGTTGGTTGGGGTGGTGGGCATGCGGGAAGGACGCTACCAGCCGCCGGATCTGAAGCGGTGTTTCAGGGGGTTGGTGGAGAGGATGGTGGTGCGCTCCCTGAGCTTGGTGGAACATGCATCCCATGGAATTCCACAAGATTAGAAGCAACGGAAATAAGAACCGAAAAGAGAAACGGAGAAAAGAAGATAGCGAATTTGGTGGAACACGCATCTCGTGCAAGCGGACGACATTGGGAGTGCTTGAGCAGCTTCAATGTCCCGATTTCCCTCCTAATCTGCCCATACCAATGGAATGAACCGACGTTAATCCATCCGTTCGGCTAAGGCCAGAGGGCGGCACGCGAAACCGCTGGTGAAACCGAAGCAGTTGGTCGACCAAAAATGGAGAGGAAGCATATATATCTATCTACCTAGTAGTCGATGCGGAGGGAGAGGATCTTGATGGCGAAGTGGCCGCCGATGGCGAGGTGGCGCGTATACTTGACCTTGCCGTAGTTGCCCTCCCCGAGGGTCCACCCGATCTGATACCTCCTCAGCAGCGACGCCCGCGTGTATTCCTCCTCGACCTCGCCGTTCACCATTCACAAGCTCCAGAGGTGGGAGGAGATAAGGTGGAGAGAGAGAGTGGAGTGATGGAGCGGTGACTTAGAAAATATCGTGTGCCACCGAGCCAGTGGACACAAGTGCAGCCTAAATCAGATTGAAGTAAAATTACGGATCCGATCGTATCACTGCCAGTTCGTCCTATAATTGACATTAATATCAACTATCAGTGTCGATTTTTAACGACTCTAACACGATTTAAACTTGAAAAGTTAAGAACCGACAGTGATACATTTTTATTGCCGTTTTTTATAACTTATAACTAGTTCTACAGTAGTGCATCACAGTTCACCCAGCCTTATCTATATTGTGCACGTATTGATGAGAGCGCCTCTGCTTTCGGAGCGGTGATGCACCGTGCACGCATAGTATAGGAGTCGTACAAGCATATATCGATCGACTTGTAACAACCGAGCAGATGCACAGATACAAAAGCAGAGAAGGTAAATGCCATCCACATTTTAGCCGGTGGTTTCCTCAAGAACATTTTAACACATACTAGCTTTACAGAACCCAGCTGGGACGCAAGATGGCAGTAAAAGATGCTAGTAGTATCTAGCCATCTGGGTAAGATTAGAGAGTAATACTACTATTACAAAGCATGATTAAGGACCAGACGTGGACGTAGATATGCTAGTATAACTACAAGTAGACGTAGATCCAACTGCAGCATGCACACGTCCGCCGCGTCGGAGAAGCACGCCCAGAGCAGGCGTCACGCTCCGAACGCGGCAAGCGCTATCTTGACCCCCGCGTGGTGGAGCATGTGAAAGTGAGGGTCTGTTTGGTAAATTTTTTGTAGATTTAATTTTTTTTTTTTGTTGAGAGTGATTTTTTTATGGAAAGTGATTTTGTGATCGAAAGTGATTATATAATAATTTTTAAAATAAAATATATAGAGAATATGATTCTGTATAGGAAGTGAATTAGAGGAAGCTGTTTTTTTAGTTTTTCAGTTTCTAGTTTATTTTAAAGAATCACTTCCATAAATTTTACTTAAAAAATTAAAAGCTAAAAATTATTGTTTGATTGAGCTCTACTAATACCAACTGAAAAGCTCAAATAGACTCTAAATCTAGCTTAGGATTGTCAAGAACGCACGCGGTACGAGAGATGAGCACCCCCGCCTACGCCCGGCGCCGCCGGCCAGAGGAAGTAGGCGCACAGGGTGCTCACGGCTGCGACACTAGCTGCCGCCAAGATCGCGTTGGTGACCATCGCCTCGCCTCGCTCCGCGCAGCGTGCGTCACCTCTGGTTGGGCTTTGCGAATGGAGTTAATTAGAAGCAGAGAGGCAGACGTACTGTTCGCTAGCGAAGCTGTGTTAATCAGCACCTGTTCATATATATATAAGCGGCGTCCGGCCTCTCTGGTTTTCTCCGGAAGGGTAAGATCAAAGCCAACGGATTCCCTTCACACCCAGATTCCCGTCGTGAAAGGATTCCCGTTCCCTTCAGCGCTCCCAACGGTTTTCCTTCACGGTTCCCTTCACGACGGGATTCCCAGGGTCATTCCCTTCAGGACGGGATTCTCTCTCCGTTCCCTTCGCAATTTTCCTCGAAGGGAAGCTGTTCGAGATGAGAGGAAATAAAGGGAATGAGAACAGGAAAGGGAATCGGGAAGGGAACGAAATGAAGAGAATATGGTTAGAGATAGTCTAAGAGGCGGAGGCGCCATTGTAGCACGCGTGTCACCAACGAGTGTGTCCGCCGCGTCTCGGCATTGGAGTCTACGGATGAGTACGTGCAGCAGGAGTACGTGGAGTTTCACCATTCCGTTCAGGCGACGCGTGTCCTCGATCTCGATGGGATTTTTTACTGTACAAGATGACTGTATCACGCCGGTCAGCCGGTGTACACAGACATGGCAGGCAAGAGGGAAAAATTTACCATACAGGAAAACTCGCATATAATTTGTAGCGCATAAGGGGTAAATCGTACACACGGCCTTGCTCGAAGAGGGCACTCCTCTATTTCGTAATACTTTTTATTTTTAACTAAAAGAGTTTTTCTAAAATACTTGATATTTCACGTATCTCAATGTATTTTTTATCACTCTTTTCTATTTTGCCTCTATCAATTTATATTTTATCTCGTTATTCGTGTAACTCAATACTAATTATAAAAGAGTATTTTTGATCATAAAATATTTTACTAATTTATCTAAATCTCCGTAATTAATCGAAAGTGTCAAGTATTTTGAAACGGAGGGAGTAGAACAGAACGCTAGCTTCGGTTCAGTTCTTGTACGTGAAGGCCATGTAAGGAAAACTCGATCTGCCGATCACCATCTCTCTGTTCTTAAAAAAGCCCTCATTTCCGAAGGAATTTCTTTTAACCATTTGGAGGATCTCAATGTTCTATTCAGCCAATAGATTGCCGTTTTTCACTTAAAAAATTATTTTTGAGGTGGTTGATAACTCGTTTTTACAGGCGTTTAGCGCATCCGTTGTAATCAAAGACCTATTGAAATAGACGATTTTCACAGGTGTAAAAGAGCCGCATGTGGAAATCTATTACCACAGACGGTTCACTTAAGGAACCGTCTGTAAAAATAGGTTTCCACAGGTGGTTCCTTAAGCGGGCCGCCTGTAGAAACCGATTTTTACAGGTGGTTCCTTAAGCGAGCCGCCTGTAGAAATCAATTTTCATAGATGGATTCTTAAGCGGACCGCCTGTAATAATTGGTCTCTGAATTGACATTTTTTTATTAAAAAACAATTTTTTTAACACTCGAACCCCCACGGTACAAGCAATGTAGTTAGATCTATTCCAAGGAGTAGATCGGATCTAAGTTAATTTAGGGATGAAGTCGCCGAGTACCTCCTATGCTAGGGTTTTAGTGCTTACTTCGAGTTGCTAGTTTGCGAGTTGGGTTCTCCGTTGTAGAAGTTCTCCTCCTCCGGGTTTGAGTCTCCACCTTATATAGAGATCCTGGCGCTGACCTGGATCCAGCCGTAGTCGATATGGAGTCATCTGTCTTGTCATCCAAGGCACGAAAACCAAATTCAACCTGGATATTAGTTGTACTCAGGTCGGTTAACCTGATCGAGACCTTCTTATTATAGGTTTTGGAAATCCTAGAGTATACCGGGTCCCGCAAATTCAGGTTTGTAATATCAAGAGTCATTGAGGATGTATACGATGTATCCTGTCCATATGTGGTGTATTACTTATGCATATATACCTTATAGTAAGATATTCGATAGTAGCTCCCTTAACTTTGCTCAGCATGGAAGATTTCCACAAGCTCCTACTCAAGTACCGCCAAGTTCGAGCTTGGTCGAGTACGGTAGATCAAGCTTGTAGCCAAATGAATTGAGCAAGAAAAAGCTCTATTTTGAGTGCCCTGCCGTTGTCCGCACTCGAGACTTGAGAAAGGCCTTAAAACTTGACTTCCCGACATTCATCTCTCAGTAGAGTTAAAAAGAAGACTCCGGAATTTGAAACGTTGGGTATATGCGCATTTAATGCATCCAGATGGACGTGTAGAGATTCGTTTGATACCATCATTCCGTCTTTCGCGCTAAATGAGGCGCCATAGTAATGGGAGCGGTTGCCAAAGAAACGTTAAGTTCCAGGATTTTACCCGTACGAACCTAGACTGTAGCAATCCTTACTCGCTCTTGCCTTTGGTTTTCTCACATAAGCTTCCATCTTTCTCTGCCCAAACACACACCGCTGCTGGAAGACTTGGACCCATGAATTCCGGCTCCCCTGCGAAGACCTCCATTCCTTCCTCGCCTGTGGAGGAGTCTGACACGAAGACCGTCAGTGCCTCACCCGAGCAAAAGGACGAGATGAGGCTCTTGACTGAAGCCCGCGTGATTTCGAAACAAAGCTTGCATCATTCCTCCTCATGAACTAGCGGACTGGAGGTCAACATCGAGTGAGGAGTTCCCTTCGATCAAATTTGATCATGAGATTATGGTTTTTGAATCATTCTTCCACTACGGATTCAATGTTACCCCTTCTAAGTTCTTTCTCTCCGTACTCGATTTCTACCAAATTGAGCTCCACCATCTGAATCCAAACTCAATCATAATGTTGAGTGTTTTTGTCCACCTGTGCGAAGCTTTCCTTGGCATCGAGCCGAGTCTGAATCTATTCCAGTATTTTTATCATCTAAAGACAAACAAAGAGAACAAGTGTGTTGGAGGTTGCGGTTGACCTCCTCTTGGGAGAAATATTGGAAAAATCACTAGTTTTATGTCTCCAACCCCGACCCAGTCCATTTCCCTTTAGTGTATAAGGGCCTCCTCCCCCAGTCAAGTCAGTCCTGATCAAAGAAGCACCACGAGTCCGACCATACTACCTACTACGTCAAAAAGATCAGCGAACTTAGGCAGAGTGGTCTGACTGGGTGGCATGTGGCCAAAGATTTCATTAGCTGAAGGTCGAGCCCCTTGAAAGCGCTGAACCGCTTTCCTGTGAATATGCAGGAGACAAAGATAGATCCCGGGACGTGGCCGGTTGTAAGGCTTTAGTCAGCATTTTGCTGCTTTTGTTGTTGTAGTCAAACTCTTTAGAGTGATTCTTCCTTTTTCTTTTTCAGTTCTGTCTCTGCAGGATACTATAGTTCGGCTGAACAAACTCTTCTATGAAGAAGCTCAAGAATGTTCTATTCAGCCCAATTCCCTTATGAACCCTCGACCAGAGGTGGAAATTCTAGTAAGAAAGCAGTGCTGATTATTGTTTATTCAACCTGATTTGTCTTTTTGATTTCAAATTCTAGCCTTCCATCAAGAACTCATCCTCACCATTGAGGTCCTTGATCTTGATGGCACTCTCGCTGGCGCTGACGACAAAGGGAAAACACCAGTTGATCAATGGGCTGAAGGGTCTCTTCGATCAAAGAGATCGTCTTTGCTATATGATCCGGTGACTATCAAGTGCACGCGGAGAAGACATCAACTGGTACTATCATCGAGTTGTCAGGTGATTGTTAAGTTGCTTCATTAGTTATCGAGCACTTGCACATTGATGCTTGGTCTGTATGGGTGGCCTTTCTACGTGAGATAGCCGGAGCCACTCCTCGAGTAACCAACACGCCCGATGACTTGATAAGAAGTGTAACCTTTATCGAGTTGCCCCTCTCATATTGGTCATTCTTCTGAGCATTGGCTTGGTGAGTCCAGAATGATGATAAAGCATTGTGGGCTGGTTTCTTGCATGCAATGATGACCTTAGCTTCATTAGATATCCTGACCTTCCTTCCAACACAACCGAACCCTACAACCGGTACGACGAGGAAGAGAATAATCAAGAAATAGAAGTTAAAAGTCAGTGCGCTAATCCCGGTCAACAAAAAGGTTAGATTTGAATATTTGTTTTGACTTGCGGCTTCCCTTTCCATTTGTGATTCCGAGTAGAGAGAAACCAAAGGAACAGACCACAGGTGGTTCTCCAGCTACCACAATTACACCTCCCTTGTCCCCTCGAGTAGAGGAAACTTTAGTAGATGCTCCTGAACCAAGCCTGAGACTCGATGCACCTGAGGCTACTGCAAGCCCACCAGCCGTTGATCCATGGGCGGCAATGAAATCTTACCTCGAGGCTATTTGCACCCAAGTAGTAGCTGCCAAGGCCCATCTTCTGGTGATCGACCCCCATGAGCTACCAAAAAACTCTCGAGGAGAAGGATGGTGAGCTAACCTCTCAACAAAAGAAGATTGAAAGTCAGTTTTACCCGCAGATAAAATAGTATATGATTCGAACAATGAGCAACTAATGATAATTGCCTTTGCTTGCCTTCTCAGATCTTGAATCTTCCTTAGAAAACATGGTAACACTTCTTGATGATGCAATGAAATCCATTGATGGAAAGGATAAATACCTTGCAAGACTCAAAGAAACTTTGAAGAAAGCGAACGCTAATTGGAAAACCATGGCTGAGGCTTTGAAGAAAGCAGAAACTGATCAAGACACTGCAGCTGCCAGTCTAGACACCGTGGTTGAGGCTTGAAGAAAGCAGAAGTTGATCGAGATGTTGTGGTTGCCAGTCTGGATGTTGCGACTTCAGTGCTTTAAGAGCTGAGGGAACAGACCCTCGACCATACGAATCAGTAGGCCTCCATCAATGCCAAGACGATGCTTGGTCTCCTTAAGAGCTACGACCCCAATCTTAACACCTCTGTGGTGACGGAGGGGTTCGGATGCTCAGAAGAGGAGGCAACAGAAATTATGAAAAGCGTTGTGCACTGATACCTGCTTTAGTTCAGACCTTAGGGCTCAGCCTGTTTGATGACGAAAGCGAGGGTAGTCCTTCCGATCAAGCTTGACTCAAAACATTTAAATCTTGATCAGTAGTTTAGGGATGATTGTAAACATTACTATTATTTTACTTGTCCAATATGCTTTGTCTCTATTCCCTTATCGATGAACTAATGTTAGCATAAGTAGATGCAAAACTAACTAGTACATGTAATAACCATTCTCGAGACTTGCTAATTGAATATCTATTGATACCTGAAAACTAAACTAGATAGATGATTAGATGTGTTGGCCTTCGAGTAACCACTCGAAGCAGCCATAATAATAAGAAAAAGACTAGTATAAAACTAGACACAAGAATAACATGATAGTCTTTTGCAAATTTTCATCGGCTTGCGCTTTGACCAGCGTGCGAACATGAAATCGACAGAGAACACACATAGAAATCGACTAGGACTTCAGAACCTTGTCAGCCGTTAGGTGCAAGATGTTTGACAATCTCTTGTGCCGTTATACCTTATTAGGTGTTGTTGTCCATCATCAACCCAACACATGCCTTTGCTGGTTCTATCCAAAGCAATCGACACAAAGTCAGATAAACTTTTGCCAAAATTATATCCTCACAGAATAAATATGGTATTACTATGTATCCCCGACTCTCTGGTCGAAGAGGAAAACATACTCGATCAGAGAGTAAGAAAGAACATACCTGTACCATAAAAAATATATGATGTAGCCCTCGACTCTCTGCTTGATGATTAGATCAAGTGGAGAGTAAAGCCGCGGCATCGAAAGTATATGATGTAGCCCCCGACTCTCTATTTGATGTGATAATCAAGACAGAGAGTAGAACTGTAGCAACATAAGATACCCGATGTGGCCACTGACTCTTCGCTAAATAATTAAATTCGAGTAGAAAGTAGAGCATAAGCGTTAGAAATATATGATTTAGCCCCTGACTCTCTGCTCGATGACCGGATTGAGCAGAGAGTAGAGCATAAGTATCGACTCATTCTTCACAACCAAATGCTCGAGGGTATAAGCCCTCGGGTATACTTTAGCAATTAAGTTATGTCCATCGAGTGCAAATCGAACAGTCGGGTAGGTGAGCATTAAAAACCCACTCCCATTCATGCTCATTTTCACCGCAACTCCGGATTTGACAGTTCATAATGATGCAACATCCCTCTGTATCGGGATTGTACATGCCATAATGTTTCGGCGATGTTTTGGCTCTTCGCCTGACCGCCTCGTAGCCGAGGTGACCTTGAAAACGCAATCTACTTTTTTTGGATCTTGATGGTTCCGTATGCACAGTACGACCCTTTCCCGTGATTATAAATAAAGGGTACCCGAGGCCATTTGTGTTTCACCATGATTCCTTTTGTTCTTTCTTGCACATTTTTCGGTGGAACTTGTAGATCTTGAGACCATAGCTTCCACTCCACCGTCATCTCCTGAGCCTTGCCAAAAAAACGAAGAAGAAGCAACTCTCTCCCCTGAGCCCCTAACCATTGTTCCGCTGGGAATCACCATCATTTCCTCTAACAAGGAAGACTAGAGTGAAGGACCGACGGGAAAAAGGGATGAAGAAGATGAAGTGGGGGATGAAGATGGTGAAAATCTTGACAAGATCATCGACCATGTCGCCGACGAGGTCTTCGGCGATGAATGCCCTGAGGCTCCAATAATGAAGAAAGCGTGATCGTCTTCTTCATCGTCAGCCGCCAGATCGCCTCCACGTCCCGCAGAGGGTCCTTCAAGCTCCCCGGTGTCAGTCAGTAGCTCCAGCAGGGTCTTCACCTCAGCCACGCTCCCTGGCCATTATACTGGCCTACGGTCGACCCCTGGACGATCAGCTGCCGCCCCACGGAGGAATGAAAGAGATTCCTCAACTCGTTTGAGGGTAAGTAGGGATCCACATACTTCTGAACCCTTGGAGGAGGTGGATCTTCACTATTTGCAAGAGTTAGACAAATCCTTTCTGTTAACAATATGTAATAGGATAGTCCGTCTGATCAAATGTAATCAACTTACCTTATCTATGAATGAAACTGTCGGAGTTGGTCAATATTCCAAGAGTGCTTGAGTATCTCATTGTCTGTAGTAGATAACTATACTGATCCAGGTCAAGTAACTTCTACTACCGTGTAGGGTCCTTCCCACTTAGGTGATAACTTATGGCGTCTAACCTGTTTCTGCATCTTTTGTAGAATAAGATCCCCAGCAGTGAGTTTTTTAGGCTAGATTTTCTGACTATGATATCTACGTAGTGCTTGTTGATACTTAGCCTCTCGAATGGATGCTTGAACATGATACTTCTCAAGTAAATTGATGTCGTCCGCTCGTATCTGCTCTTTCCCTTCTTTCGAGTAACCCGCCACTCGCGGCGACCCAAACTGCAATTCAGTCGGTAGCACTACCTCTGCTGCATAGACTAAAAAGAAAGGAGTTTCACCGGTAGCCATGTTAGTTAAGGTACAGACTTCCCATAGTACCAAGGGAAACTTTTTCACCCACCGTTTCGTGTAAGCTTTTAGTTTGTCAAAAACTTGAGTTTTGATACCTACAAGACTATACCATTGGCGCGCTCAACTTGACCGTTACTTTGAGGGTGAGCTATTGAGGCGAAACAAGTTTTAATGCCATATTCTTCGCAGAACGCAGTAAAGGTCCGCTTCTGAACTGCCTACCATTGTTTGTAATTATCCGATGCAGAATGTCATATCGAGTAATTATTCTCCTCATGAACTTCTTATCCACTTCTACGGTTATCTTTCCCACGGGTTCGGCCTCGATCCACTTTGTGAATGTGTCGATAATCGTGAATAGGAATTTAAATCCACCTTAGGCCCTTGGTAACGGTCCCAGGATATCCAAGCCCCAGATAGAGAACGGGCAAGAAGGATGAATTATTTGCAGAGCTTGGGCTGGTTGAGTGGTCTTTCTTCCAAAAAATTGGTAGCTTTCTCAATTTTTAACCAGCTTGAAAGCATCCTGGTGGGCAGTCGGCCAATAGAATCCCTAGCGGAAAACTTTCCCGACCAAGTTGCGATAAGACGCATGATTACCACACATGTCTCTATGGATATCGAGCAATATTTTATTACCCTCTTCCTGAGTGATGCACTTCATCAAGATTCTATTACTCCCCTTTCGGTAAAGCTTGTTGTCTACCAAAATGTAGAGCTTGAACTTACGAGCAATTTTCTCTACAGACACATCATCGTCAGGGATGTCATGACCTTCGAGATAGGCTTGGTATGGGGTCATCCAAGTCAGTTCGTATTTGAGTAGTGCATCATCCGTGTCTGTGGGTTCTTCCTCACTGACCTGACCATACTGCTGGTTGAGATGGGCAACATCCATTCGTCAAACTATCGGGATAGATGGATGAGAAGAAGCGAGTCTAGCAAGTTCGCCCGCATCGGAGTTATCACTCCTTCCGATGAGCGTGACTTCTAGCCCTTCAAACTTTTCCTCGAGCTTGAGAACCTCTTTCAAATAAGTTGTCATGTTGTCATCTAAGCATTAGTACTCCTTTTGCACTTTGTTTACGACTAGCTGTGAGTCCCCTTTCACGAGTAGTCACCTGATTCCAAGCGATATAGCTATGCAGACCCTATTTACCAGTCCTTCATACTCTGCAACATTGTTAGAAGCTTTAAATTCTAATTGAATGACGTACCTGAGTTCATTGCCCGTTGGATATTTGAGCATAATGCCATCCCTCGAGCCTTGAAGTGTGAGCGATCCATCGAAGAAGAGCGTCCTATTGTCCTCGGCCACTTTTGTCTCGGTTCCCTCAACATTTGTCTACTCGACGATGAATTCCGCTAGTATTCTTGACTTAACGCTTGTGCGTTGCATGTAATTTATGTCAAACTCATTGAGCTTGACTGCCCACTGCGTGTTTCATCTAGTGGCCTCCCTATTATGTATATCATCCTTCAGCGGATACATCATCACGACAGTGATCTTGTGCACTTGGAAATAATGTTATAGCTTCCGGTAAGTCATCAGGAAGGCGTATAGCCACTTTTGCACTTGCGGGTATCGTAGTTTAGCATCATTTAAGACTTCGCCCACATAGTAAACTGGCTTCTGGATCTTGGCCTTCCTCTCGGGACATTCCCGTGCGACCGCCAGAACCGTGCTTACAACTTGCAGGGTAGCTGCAATGTACAAAAAGAGCTTCTCTTTTTCGTTAGGCGGGGTTAGAATTAATGGAGACAATAAATATATTTTTAAGTCTTGAAATGCCTTATCAGCCTCTTCCATCCACTTGAACCTGTCGTTCTTCTTGAAAAGCCTAAAGAAAGGCATCTCTCGCTCGCCCATCATGGATATAAACCGACTAAGGGCCGCTATGCACTCCGTCAGCTTTTGGACCTCCTTCAGTGTCCAAGGTGACCTCATCTGGTCGAGAGCCTCGATTTTGCCTGGATTGGCCACAATGCCATGACTTGACACTAGGAAATCGAGAAGCATGTCGGACGGGACGCCGAACGTGCACTTCTCGAGGTTAAGCATCATAAGATACTTCCTAATGTTGTTGAATGTTTCCTTGAGATCGACAATCGATGTATCTTTGGTTCTAGACTTGACTACAATATCATCGATATAAGCTTTAACGTTTCGCCCAATTTGGGGCTATAAACAATTCTAAATACAACATTGATAAGTAGCACCATCGTTCTTTAAACCGAAAGGCATGTTTTCATAGAAAAATACACCAAAGGGAGTAGTAAAAGCAGTCCTTCCCTCATCCTCTGTTCCCATGCTAATTTGGTGATATCCCGAATAAGCATATAGAAAACATAGCAATTCACAACCCGCCGTAGAGTCGACAATCTGGTCGATGTGAGAAAGAGGAAAAGGATCCTTAGGACAAGCCTTGTTGAGGTTGGTGAAGTCGACATACATTCTCCACTTGTCGTTGGCCTTCTTAACGAGGATAGGGTTTGCAAGCCACGTAGGATGACGAACCTCTCGAATGAAGCCTGCCTTTAGGAGTTTTTTGACCTCCTCCTGGATGGCTTGCTTTCAGTCTTCCGCAAATCTCCGCTTCTTTTGCACCGCAGGTTTGGTGTTAGGTTTCACAGCTAGTCGATGCTCGATCACCTCCCTAGGACTCCGGGCATATCAGACAGTTTCCACACAAACACATCTTGGTTTTCCGAGAGGAAAGTGATGAGCTCGAGTTCCTATTTAGGATAAAGGTTGACCTCTATCTTGACCGTCTTGGCTGGTTCAGACAGGTCGAGGGGCACTGCCTTGACACCACCGCCAGCCTTCTTCTTCTTAGCACCGTCTTTGTTCTCACCTTTAGCTACGTCATCGAACTGGGAGGCATCAGCAAGGCTTACAAGTTTGGAGTCCTTGATTCTACTGGTGGCTTGATGCTTCTGGTACTTTGACTTTGCGCCTTCCAAAGTGATTGCCGCTTGGCAAAAGTGTTCAACCATGTCCAGGCTCTGCTTATTGCATTTGACCGCTGCACGTTGATCTCTCTTGATGGTTATGACCTCTTTGGGGCCTAGGATCTTGAGTGTCTGGTATGCATAGTGCACTACGGCCATGAACCTACCGAGCATTAAGTGGTGTAGAATCACATTGTAAGTTGTCTCAAAATCCACAACATTGAAGGTTAAAAGTGCATCTAGCCCCTAAGTGTGGTTTTGGTAATTAATGACAATAGCTATGGACTAACAATTGTGTTGAGAATTGTTTATAGCATGTTCCATAGGTGATGCATGATTAATAGAGAATGGATTCATTGAGGAATGTCATGAAGATCAAGAGATATGCATCGAGATCAATGAGCTGTAGGTGATGATCATGTGATGAAGGAGAAGCTAGAGTGGAAGACATCTCGAAGGTTCAGGATGGTCTTAATAAGATTGACAAGAAGCATGAAGCTAGGCAAAGCTACTTGTGGAGATCAAGTAACTTAATGTATAAAGTTATCATTGAAGTTTTATGAACTAACCCATGTGTTTTGTGCTTGAGAGTGAGTTAGGGTTATGATCCATAAGAAGACATGAGTTGAATTGAGATATCCAATATGCCAAGAGTGAAGAACAAAGATTGCACTCCATATATGATAAAGTAAATTCATTGAAGATGCCAGATACAAAGTAGTTTCTATAGCAAGACGGTGAAGTGCAAGTGATGTTCGGCTGTGATGGACCATCCGGTGGTGAAGGGCAAGCAAAGAGCTTAGTGCCGAAGGACCAAGGCGATGGTGAAGGACGAGTGAAGTTTTTGCGCCAATAGACCATGTGAGGCCATGGGAAGCTAATGGTGATTCGCATCAATCGCATGAAGAATTAAGAAGAGATGAAGTGAAAATTATATCAACGTTAGCAACCCTCAAGGTTTGAAAGAAAGAAGCGATACATGAAGGTATTCAAAGGCTCAAAGTGCTTCATACGATTTTTTCATTTGAATTTGAGTATAAGTATACCGCACTATTAAGAGGGATACAATGAAGAATATTTTGACGTGTCTCAGTGCTCAAGAGTATCTAACCAAACCAAAGTGAGAGACATAAAAACACCCACGAACACCGGTAGTGCTAACTTAAGGTTGTGTTGAGAGTTCGCTTTAGGAGTCTTGTGCCGAAAGTGTGGAAGTATCTGAATTGGATTTTAGAGTGTTTATAGTTTTGATCTAATGTGTTTGAGATCATGATTTCTAGTGGGATAGGTAACCCTCTAAATAAGCTTTCTGTAGAGTCCAAAATTGTCAAAATCGGACATCGGGATCAAAAGTTGTCGCTTTTTTAGAGGGTCTGTTGTGTTGATTTCGGAAGTTCCGGATTAGCCGAAAGTTCTAGATGACATCCAGTTTGGGGTTTTCTGTCATGGTTTGGAGTTTCAATCTGGAAGTTCCGGATTGAACCTGGAAGTCCCGAATTCTGTGGCCAGTTCAAAGGTTCCGAACTTGATCCGAATAGGGGTCTCGGGGTGGGTCTAACTCGAGTAATCTGGAAGTTTCGGATAAATCCAGAAGTTCCAGATTGTGATGACTGTTGGCTTTAATGGATAGTTTTTGGGAGCTGGCTATATATGCCCCCCTCACCCTTCCTTTGAGATAGGCTGGTGTTCCCATGAAAATACTTAAAGCTAAAGCCATTAGAGTTCTCTCCACTCCATTTTAGTGTGAGATTTGAGAAGAAAAGTGAGTTGAGTCGAGAGATTGGAGGATTGAGTTGCAGTGAGCATAACTCCCATCTTGAGCACTCGAGTTCATTGGCAAGAAGTTCGTCATCTCATTTGTTACTCTTGGAGCTTGAAGCTCCTAGGCGGCTAGGCGTCGCCGGCGAGCACCCAAGATTGTGGTGTGTCACGGAAAGTTTGTAAAGGCTTGGATTTTGTCTCCGCAAGGAAAGAAATCAAGAGTGAAAGCACAAGCTTAAGTGTGATCGAGCTTGGTGAGGAAAAGGGTTGAAAGAGACATGGCTCAAGTGTGACCGAGCTCCTAAACGGAGACGTAGGAACCTCAAATGGAGGTGTCCAAAATTCGGGAAATAAATTACGCATCTCCTATGTTTGTTTGCTTGTTCTTGAGTTCTTGCTCACTATTTGTGCAAATTTGCTCGATCTACTTGTTCGTATCAAATTGACTGCAGGTACTCTGTGGATCTGCTTGGAATTGTAATTTGGAACACACTACTTCATTTGGTTTGAGCTCGAATTCATTAGGCGTTGTTTAATTTCAGTTTTATGTTCTGAACCCGAAAGTTCCGGGTAAGGTCAGAACTTCCAGTGAACATTAATTTTGAAACTTCCGGTGAACAATAATTTCAGAATATTTGATTAGAATTTCTTGATATTTTGCAAGATTTGGATATTCTTTGTCACACCCTGGGATTGTAACATTCACACTTATTTAAGGTATTTGTGCACTCGTTGAACCTATCATATTTAGATTTTTCAAAATCCGTTAGTTTATTTTAGCCGTAAGTTTAGACCAAATAGTAAAAGGGTCGAAGTTTTGTAAAAATGCCTATTCACCCCCTTTAGGCGACATCATTGTCCTTTCAAAGGTTAACTTTTCTATATGGATGTTATTAGGCTCGCCAAACGTGACCGGTAGCTCGATCTGGCCAAGGGGCATGGTCGAAGAATTTGGAGTTATGCCGTGGAAGTGCTCAGCTCTTTTCTTAAGCTCCGACCTTTGGATCCCGAAAATGATCTGATGTCACCTAGATGGGGGTGAATAGGCGAAACCTAAAAATTTTTACAAACAAAATGCAGCGGATCAGCAATATGCGGATAGTCTGCAGATTTTTCCAGAATCTCTGCAGATTTATAGAGGTTCCGTAGAAATCTGCGGATACTCTGAAGTTTTTACGGAAAGATGAAACTGATGCCTATGCAACTCAACGTGGATCAAATCCATGAATTACCCAGCACCAGTGGATGTATTCCAACCTATTTCACCAAGTACTTGTAGCTCAAACTTCACAAGAAAGTAGATCAGAGCGAAACCCTTTAAATCAATGGGTATAAGAGCATGCAACAAATCACAAGAAATTGACAAGGAAGATACAAGTATTTGTTCACCGAAGTTCGGTCACCCCATAAATAAGTGCCTACGTTTCCGTTGAGGAGCTCACAAAGAGTCGGGTCTCTTTCAACCCTTTCCTCACCCAAGCGACCACAAAGATCAAGATATGGCTGATTACTCAAATCGTAGGGGTAATACAAACATCCCGGGGCTCACCACAAGATTGGGAGCTAGACGGGCGACGCCTAAACATCTAGGTGGACAAACCACCAAGAGTAACAAACACAAAAATTATCGGCTTGACGAAGAAAACAAGTGCTCAAAGGATGGATTTGAATCTCACTAGCTCTATTCCTTGCTCTCACTCAATCCCACTCAAGATTTCACCTAGAATCACAAAGGGGAGTAGAGAGAGAAGCTTTGAATGCTTTTGAGTTGTTTGTCTCAAGTTAGATCGAATAAATGAGCTGCTCACTGTTGAGGCGAGAAGGTGTGGGGTTGAAAGTGCATCTAGCCCTATGTGTGGTTTTGGTAATTAATGACAATACCTATGGACTAACAATGGCGTTAAGTTTGTTAGTAGGTTGTTCCATAGGCAATGTATTGAGAGATATGCATGAGCTATAAGTGAATGGAGAGATTGAAAATGCATCAAGATAAATGAGCTCTAGGTTATTTCATAGGAGATGCATAAGTGATGAATCATGGATTTACTAAGAAATGCCATGAGAACAAAAGAAATGCATCGTTGTCAATGAGCTTTTAGTGATGCTCATAAGGAGAAGGAAAAGCTCAATAAGATTGGTAATAAACTTGAAGACTAAGTTACTTGTGGAGATCAAGTAACTAAAGGTATGACATTGTCAATAGAGTTTTATGGACTAACCCATGTGCTATGTGCTTAAGAATGAGTGGAGTTAGGTTCTATATGAAGATTGACAATATGCATGAAGGATAATAAGATACGTGTGGAGATCAAGTAACTTAAGGTACAAAAGTTGTAAATTAGGTTTTATGGACTAACCCATGTGTTTTGTGTTTGAAAGTAAGATGAGGATTAGGATCCATAAGAAGACATAAGTTGAATTGAAATCATATATGCCAAGAGTGAAGAACAAGTGTGGACTCCATATTTGATAAAGTTAATTCCTTGAAGATGCCGAATACAAAGTGGTTTTCTATGGCAAGATGATGAAGGGCAAGCAAGACATGGCTGCGATGGACCATCCGGTGGTGAAGGGCAAGCAAATGGTTTGACGCCGAAGGACCAAGGTGGTGGTGAAGAGCGAGTGAAGGTTTTGCGCCAATGGACCGTGTGAGGCCATGAAAACCTATGAATGATTCACATCAATCATATGAAGAATCAAGAAGAGATGGAGTGAAGATTATATGAAAGTTAGCAATCCTTAAGGTTTGAATGAAAGAAGCGGTACTTGAAAGTAATTCAAAGGCTCAAAGTGGTTTAAACGAGTTTTATCTTTGAATTTGAGTATATGTATGCCGCACTATTAAGAGGGATGCAATATAGAGCTAATTGTCATGTCTCAGTGCTCAAGAGTTTCGAACTAAACCAAAGTGAGAGTTCTTTTTAGAAATCCCGGTGTGGAAAGTGTGGAAGTGTCCGAATTGGGTTTCAGACTGGGTGCTCGGTTTTGCATTCTTTAGCTTACCCGGATACTCCCGGTTGACCCGGAGACTCCGAGTTAGTACAGAAAAGTCTGTAACGGCTAGTTTTTTGAGGTGGGCTATAAATAGCCGCTCACCCCCATCCTTTGGGGCAGCTGCAAGGGCGCGAAAGATAACATTTTTAGAGCCAAAAGAACTCTTTTCCACTCCATTTTAGTGAGAGATTTGAGAAGAAAAGTGAGTTGGGTTGAGAGATTGGAATATTAAGTGCAAGCGAGCTAAATCCAATCTTGAGGACTTGAGTTTATCGGCAAGAAGTTCGATTGCATTTGTTACTCTTGGAGGTGAAGCCTCCTAGCCGGCTAGGTGTTGCCCATTGAGCTCTCGTGCTTGTGGTGAGCCGCGGGAAAGTTTGTGAAGGCTTCGATTTCGCCTCCGCAAGGGAAGAAATCAAGAGTGGAAGCCAAGCTCAAGTGTGACCGAGCTTGGAGAGGAAAGTGGTTAAAAGAGACCTGGCTCATTGGAACTTCCTCAATGGAGACGTAGGATTCACGGTGGTGAATCCGAACTTCGGGAAACAAATCTTGTGTCTCCTCTCTTGTTCCCTTTCATTTGAGTTATTGCTTAATATTTGTGCATTTTGCTCGATCTACTTGTTCGTGTGTATTTGATTGTAGGTTCTCCGTGGATCTACTCGAAATCATCACTTGGAACATACGACATCACTTATTTTGAGCTAGAACTCTTTAAACGTACTTTAAATTTAGTTTCAAACTCAGTTCTGTATAGAACCCGGAGAATCTGGATTTACCCGGAGGTTATAGAACTGTATAACCCGGAGATTCCGGGTTGACTCGGAGTATCCGGGCAAACAGTGTTTTTTGCCTCGTGAACAGTGTTTTCAGTCTTTTTAATTAGTGCTTTCTTGCATATCTTTTGCTAGAATTGAGTAATTCTTGTCATCCTAGGATTGCAACTTTCACATTTATTTAGGGTGATTGTGCACTAGTTGAGCCTAGCATATTTAGGTTTTCACTTGTGAAAAAACCGTTAATTTATATTCCGCTGCAAGTTTAGGCTAACGGTAAAAGGGGACGAATTTTTTGTAAAAATGCCTATTCACCTCCCTTTAGGCGACATAATTGTCCTTTCAGGGGTATAAATACTCAACACACAAAAACTAGCCTTTATACTTGTGAAAATGCGGACACTCCACAAAAGGGCGGACCCTCCGCACAACCCAATTAGCCCAAAATCCACTCAACTGCGGACTATCCGCAAAAATGCGAACCCTCCGCATTTTCACATCTCAGAAAGGTTAGGGCTAACCTAGGTGCATGTGTTATGTATGATGTGTCTCTCATAGGTATGTTAGATCTTCCTACGCAAACAAGTGAATTTTGTATCCCCCTTAATAGTATGGCTTCCTAAACTCAATTTCAAAGAATAAAAGAATTTAAATCTATAAGATCCATGTGCCGCTGTCCTTTTCTCCTTTTGAGGGGATCACCATGCGTCAAATTCTCACATGATTGAATTATACATGTCCATACTTTATAAATCCTATTAGTTCTTTAATTGTTTTGTCATTATCACCAAAACTCACTTAGGGGGCCTAGAAGCACTTTTAGATTCCCATCTTGTCTAAGGTTTTGGTGAAGATGAGGTTAATGGAACTACCCCCGCCGACCAAGGTCAGAAAGACTTTGATGTTGAGGATAGTCGGCTGAACCACCACCAGATATCGACCTGGGTGTGGAACTGCAGCTGGATGATCAGCTTGGTCAAAGGTAATCTTGACTTTTGACCACTTGAGGTAATGAGGAGGTCCGGTTAGGGCTAGGTTGACCTCCCTTTCGGTTGATTTGTACTGTCTTTTGGACTCGTACGAAGCGGATCCTTTGAATATGTGCGCCAAGCTCTGATCAGCCCCGTGGAATTCGGGCTTGTCATCCTTTCCGTCTGGCTTGGCCTGCCTGCTATGATATTTCACAATAGCAGCCTTGAGCTTGTCATCCACCTTCTTCTTGATGACGCGGTGTCGAGGGAAAAATCCCTGACAATGGTTCCGGGGTGTATCGGACGACGGGTGCGTGATCTTTGTCCGGGGAGTGCCTACTGAATTTGTTTGCGTATGTGCAACTCAAGAACATCGAGGATTATCCAGGTTCAGGCCCCCCTTAAGGTAATAGCCCTACATCCTGTGTATTCTTTTTTTATGTTATTATAGATCTCAGTTGATTACAGATGATGTTCTAGCTGGTTGCCCGGAGCCCTCTCCTCCTTGAATGGGGTCCTCATCCCTTTATATAGTAGGGATGGAGGGGGACTTACATGCGGGCCATACAAGATGGCCTCTGCCCGTTATAATATCTAACTCAAATCATCATTATAGAGGACCAGGCATGCCCACCTGCCCGGATGGCGTCGTATGACGTGCCGCCATGTGCCATCGTGACCAGGCCTGAAGGGTCCTACTTCGCAACATTTAATGCGACAAGGTGAATCGATGCCTTTCTGCACTGTCCCCATCCACTTGCATCTCCACGCCGTTCCCAATAACATCCCATCTGCCGCCCGGCGCTGCATCGGCCTATGAAGCCTCACCACGTAGCCTTTTATCGTTATGGGATGGGACAATACTACCTCCCTTGTACCACCCATGACTTTATCCGTCAAAGCCGGCGCTTGGTGATGAAATGCATTTGAGCGCATTCCAGCAAAGGCGCCTCGTATGGGTGTATCAAATCTGGCCCCGCGACCAGTGGGGCTGGTCGCGGGAGGTCTTGTCCTGGCCGCAGTAATCCTATCCTGGTCGCCTCGGGCGGTGGGGTGCGTTTGGGAAACAAAAACTGCATGGGCATTAGCATTAAATGAGAGTGGTTTGGTTTAGACGAGTACCTGCCCTGCGACCAGTAGGGACTGGTCGCGGGAAATCCAGCGGGGGTTGGGAGTGTGGTCGTGCGATGCCGAGTGGTCGCACAGTGGACCCTGTTTAGAGAAAAAGAACTAGTCCCACAAAAACCAGTCGTTGACGTCCGTCCTGGCAGGGGACCCCCATATACCTTACACCGACAGTAGTCCCCAAGCTCCCCCGCGGGTATGGTGGCCTGAACCGATCCTTACACGGACGCGGCTGGGTCTGGTCGTGCCATTCGAGCCCCGGACGAACTCAAGCCATGCCCGAGGAGTGGTCGGCGATGCAGCCCATTTTAGCAATTGATTCAGAAAACCGCACCCCGAGGGAAGATTAAGCGTCCATAGAAAAAGGATAGTGGGAGAGAGAAAATAGGGAAGGGTGCACAAGGGGGAGAATCGCATCAAGTCACTCGCAAGCAACATTCCTGGTGCTGAGGGAGACCCTTAGCACGATGAGCCTTTCGGTGGCGACCAGCGCTCGACCCGAGCTAGGACTTGCGGCCTTGTGGTTGTTAACCCTCGGGCGCCTTTACCCTGTCATCGTGCGAGCAGGTTAGCTTTGGATCTCATCCCATCAACACGAGCGAGCGGGATAAACAAATCTTGGAATTTGGTGGGAGACCGTGTTTGTCCGTGGAGTCCTACAACATAGAGAGTTCGATTGCTTGGATTTGAAAAAACTTACAAGTCATGTCCACGCTTGTCTGAAAGGTCTTGCAAAATAGACAAATAGGCTCATCGCTGAGTAGCCTTATACACAGAGCTGGCGCTCAGCGAGTTGTATGATCGGTGGCCGACCACCCCAGCAAACCCGACCACGTGAGGCCGGGAAACTGGAGGTCGCCAGTGACCTGCGACCAGTTTTGTGCGTGGTGGTCACAACCGTGCCTGAGGCCCTGCCCCGGCCATGGAGTACGCTTGTGGACCTCTTCGCTCGAGTTTTCATCGTTGTCTTTGTCGGGCCAACTGGTTGGGCCCGACTGGCTGGCCATCAGAGATGGCTAGCGTGCGACCACCGACTGGCGAATCGGGTTCTAGCGTGCGACCACCGACTGCTAGGCCGCGTTGCCAGCACTCGCTTGAGCCTTAACCGTTGCTGCGGCGGTAATCTTCCTAACGGGCTTGGCCTCGAACCTCCTTGTGAATTTGTTAATTGCCACAAGTAGGAATTTAGGATCGCCTGGGGCTTTAGAGAATGGTCCCATGATGTCCAACCCCAAGACAGCAAAAAGCCGAGAGAGTGGTATGGTTTGCAGTGCCCGGGCTGGTAGGTTGGTATTTCGGTC
The DNA here is from genome assembly GCF_958298935.1 of Phragmites australis. Lineage (NCBI taxonomy): Eukaryota > Viridiplantae > Streptophyta > Magnoliopsida > Poales > Poaceae > Phragmites > Phragmites australis. The sequence goes on along the minus strand of NC_084934.1, from coordinate 26,659,504 downwards.
GTGGTGCTAGCACGACCCGCACCTTTTCACCTACTCGCGAGCATCCTGGAGGGCGGTGTGAGGTTCGGCCTCCACGTCTGCCTCTGAGGATGTTAGGGAGCGCTGTGCTCCCCCCATCCCGAGCGATGTATTTCAGTAAAGGGTTGTTGCTCCCTTGGTGGTAGAGGTGTCCCTCTACCAAAGAGGATTCTCACGGTTAGCTCGCATGACCTTTTCTGCTAACACATTGCCGTCAGGGGTTGCTTGATTTTGAAGGTAGTCCGAGATCTGATCCATCCTGGTCGTACCCGAATCGAGTAGGGCGACTACATGATGGCCACCCGAGGTTGATGGCACCAAGGGAGGCATTGCCTCCAAAGGTGTTGCCTCTGGTGTTCTGTTTCCAAGGGAAGCATCCCTTCCGCGTCGGCCTGAGACCGCAGCGGGTGGCCGTGTGAGTCTTTTTTCTCAAAGACTCCGATCGGGACCGGTTCGCAAGAAGACGCTAGACGGGCCAGCCCATCGGCCAGGGAAGAAATCCTTGCGAGGGACGTGTGTGACTTCCCGGTCGATGGAGCGTTGCTCTAGCTTTCTCACTTCGGAGAGGTATGTCGCCATCGTCCGGTCCAAGTACTGAAAACCCCTTGGTGACAGGGTTATACCTAGTAGCGAGTCCCTCATTGCTAGTAAGTGTTTTTCCCTCATGCGGGTGATGCTCGTGTTCCAATTAAGAGGCCCTCATACTCTGCTTCGTATTTAATAATTAGAAAAAACAAAATTGAACCATATACCTAACGATGCATGGTCCTGTGCTCGCTCCTTCCTGGTCGGGGGAAAGCATGCCTCGCTTAGCGAGCAGTACCGCGTCCGTGGCCCTTTGAAATCCTGCAAGGTAGGACAAGGATTCCCCTTTCTGATCGAAGGGTGGTTAGCACCGGGAAAGGAGAGAGGTACCTTTCTAAGATTCTGGTAAGCTGCCTTCCTTACTAGTACCCAACAGGGAGTGGTCATTACTCATGCCAAAAGTTCGAGGTGTAGACCCTTCTGTTCGTCCTTGAGTTGAACCTGCTCGGAGAAATGACACACACGATTAGTTCCCGGATACTCTTTTGCCGGATCGAATCATACCTACCTGATGGTTTCGGTTCATGTCACAAGGCTGGGGGGTGGTAGTCCCAGCGCAGTGAGCACTCTTCCGGGTGGAGCTGCCACTGAAGAAGCCAGTTCCCCCAGAGCTTGCGGTCCGTGAGCTCTCCTTGGCGCCGGGAGCATGGATGCCTCTGCTGTCCCCCGTCGCCTCCTGAAGCCTTCAGATCCTGATCCAATGTCCTGAGTTTGGGACATATCAGATCCATCTGGGTCGTACCCAACGAAGGACACCTCACAGCGACTCGGATCCCGAACTCAGAAACGCGCCCCCCTACCTGATGCGCCAAATGTTGTGGGAAAAATTCCTGACAATGATTCTGGGGTGTATCGGATGACGGGTGCGTGATCTTTGTTTGGGGAGTGCCTACTGAATTTGTTATTTATGTGCAACTCAAGAACACCGAGGATTATCCAGGTTCAGGACCCCCTTAGGGTAATAGCCCTACATTCTGTGTATTCTTTTTTTGTGTTATTGTAGATCTCAGTTGGTTACAGATGATGTTCTAGCTAGTTGCCCGGAGCCCTCTCCTTCTTGAATGAGGTCCTCATCCCTTTATATAGTAGGGATGGAGGAGGACTTACATGCGGGCCCTACAAGATGGCCTCTGCCTGTTCTAATATCTAACTCAAATCATCATTATGGAGGACTAGGCATGCCCACCTGCCCGGATGGCATCGTATGCCGTGCCGCCATGCGCCACCGTGACCAGGCTTGAAGAGTCCTACTTGGCAGCATTTAATGCGACGAGATGGATCGATGCCCTTCTGCACCGTCCCCGTCCACTTACATCTCCACGCCGTTCCCAATAACATCCCATCTGCCGCCCAGCGCTGCACCGGCCTGTGAAGCCTCACCTCGTAGCCTTTTATCGCTATGGGATGGGACAATACTACCTCCCTTGTACCACCCATGACTTTATCCGTCGGAGCTGGCGCCTGGTGACGAAATGCATTTGAGCGCATTCCAGCAAAGGCGCCTCGGATGGGTGTATCAAATCTGGCCCCACGACCTGTGGGGCTAGTCGTGGGAGGTCTTGTCCTGGCCGCAGTAATCCTATCCTGGTCGCCTCGGCTGGTGGGGTGCGCCTGGGAAAGAAAAACTGCATGGGCATTAGCATTTAATGATAGTGGTTTGGTTTAGACAAGTACCTGCTCCGCGACCAGTAGGGACTGATCGTGGGAAATCCAGCGGAGGTCGGGAGTGTGATCGTGTGATGCTGAGTGGTCACGCTGGACCCTGTTTAGAGAAAAAGAACTAGTCCCGCAAAAACCGGTCGTTGACGTCCGTTCTAGCAGGGGACCCCCATATACCTTACACCGACACGTGGTATTTGTCAAAGTCGTGTTGGTTGGTCCGATGGATGGGACACCACTTCGAGCCGCCTCGGTTGAGGCCTTTGTTTTCCCCAGTGTTGCTCGACTTGCTCTTGTCCCGCGGCTATGGTTGTATCTGAATCCTTGTGCTTGTCACCAGGTTTGTTCTTGTTCTTTGAGGACTTGGACTTGTCCTTACCAGATTTAGGGTTCTTGGTGTGTACCTGGGCTTTTGCACACTTTGCGCACTTGTCGGCCAACTCGAAGAGCTCTTTGACCGTATGAATCTTCGGGGTAGCCAACTTCTTGAGCAGATCCATGTCTTTATGCCTTACTTGAAAGCGATGATGACCGACTCGTCGGAGATGTCCGGGATTGTGTTGCACCTATCACTGAATCTACGAATAAAGTCACCAAGAGATTCGTCCTTACCTTGGTTCAGCTGATGAAAGTCATTTTCTGTACCCGGGCACTCAAACGTACCCTGGAAGTTTGCGATGAACTGAGCCATCAGCTCAGCCCACAATTGGATCAAGTTGGGCGGTAGTTTTAGCAACCAGGTCCCCGCAGGTCCATCAAGGGTAGTTAACTTGTAATTGGCCATCACCCAGTTGTCACCACCGGCTGCTCGAATAACAGTGGTATAGATCTGTAACCACTCATTGGGGTTGATCTTTCCATCGTACTTCTGGATCGGGTATGCTTTGAACTTCTTGAGCCATTGAATCAACCAAAGCTCATATACGAAGGCTTAGTAGCCTCTGTCAAACTCCTTGGGAGGCGGTGGAGGAGCATTGTCATGCCTGTTCCTTTGAGCAAGGGAGTCACATCAACCATCTCATCCCGGAGATCTGCGATCGTAATAACGACGATCATCCACATGGTGCTCCTCACGGTAGTTGTCTATCACTCTCTGTAGATCATGCCAGACGTGAGGGATACGGTTCCTTAGGTCCTCCTAGTTCATGCGCCTATGAATAGTTCAATTGCAGTTTGGCTCACATGGTTGTGCTCGAGCTCGACCTCCGGAGCTTCCTGTTTGCAATGCCTCGACTCGGGGATGTCCGTGTCCGTGGCTCCTCGAGCCGGCGCCTTGCCAGTTGGGGTGCCTAGAATTGCCGGGATTATTCGCTCGAGCAGTCTGGATCTGAGTCACGTCGAGCAGAGTCTTGAATTGATTAACCATGGGAGTTAAAGTGTTCGCCAGATCCAACTCCAGGAAGGATCTTAGAATTATATGGGCCCCTTGGATATTGGCTTCCGTGGTACTGAAAACATCACTGCCTAGGCTTGACTGTGGTTGAGCTGATGTCGCTCCACGACTGCTATCCTGAGGGAGTTCGTTCCCTGATCTTTGGGGTGCTGCCGGTGGAGGCGTGGCCACCGAATGTCATCGTTGAAGGCCAGGAGGCACCTGACCTCCTATAGTCCGTCAATGAAAAGTTGTGTCAGGGGCGACACGCAGTGGTAACCCCCCCCCCCGCACAGCTCCACAGCCTACGGAGGCGGTTTTTACCACTGGATCTTCAGGGATTTTTGCACCATCGTTTTCCACTACCATTGGATCTCCCGTGTTTTGCTCATTGGGGTTGCCATCGGCTCCAGCCATAAACATGAATCGATCTGTTCGGTTGCTCTGGCCGTCGATGTTGCCATCATTGCCACTTTCCTGACTCTCCCCTTCGCTATCAGTGTCCATGAACTGAAGAACACTAGGTTCCTTGGTATCTCACTCGAGGTGTCCCACCTCACGGTATGCGTCCAATGGTTTGGACTCGAGAATACCAGTGTGCATCGGTCCACCCTGATTGTCCCAACGGTAAACCATGGTTCCAAAGGTGATCTCGGAGCCGGCGGGCGAGTATTTGAAGATGACTGCCACCGACTCAAAGTAATCGTAGAAGCCGACGTCGAAAAATCCAACGCGGATGTGAACTCGAGACATGATCGATCCTGAAAATACAGAAGAAGGCCCCTACCTGGCGCGCCAACTATCGAAGATTTGTTCCTGACAATATGCCCATAATGGAACTGAGGTACCTTCGAGATCAGGGATCAAGAACAAAATAAGCACACGATGTAGACATGTTCGAACCCTCTATTAAAGTAATACACTACGTTCTATATGTATGTTGTTGTGTATGTATTTTCTTGAGTACAAGTAATGTGGCTAGACCTATTACAAGGAGTAGATTGGATCTAAGCTAATCTAGAGATGAAGTCGCTGAGTACCTCTTATGCTAGGGTCTTGGTGCTTGCGTCGAGTTGCTAGTTTGCGAGTTGGGTTCTCTGTTGTAGAATGTCACGTCCAAATCCGTAAGCATGTCATCAATCATAATAATGCATCATAAGTATCATGTTTAATTGTTGAGCATTGGAGTGCTTGCTAAATTCTAATGGTGACTTAACTTTGCATTGAGTTATGAAATACCCGACGTTAGAGGTTTCGTTTAGTGTCACCTAGGCTTTTAGGGTGAATCCAATTTAAATAGGGTTCGTCTCATTTTGTTATCGCTGCACAAGAATTCTTGGAATTTATAGAGCACTAGAGCATCCTTTTGGTAAATAGAAGAGAGAAGGAAAATGGGAGAGAAGGAATAGAATTTCACCTGACATTGCTTGTCTCTCTAGCTTGTGGGACGCACTAGCTGACCGCACACCTCACCTCTCCTTTTTGTTCAGCAGCAGCAGCAGCTCACCCCCATCCCTCTCCCTCACATGCTCACTCCCTCCCTCTCTTCTCCAACCGGCCAAAGGCAGAAGAACTGCTGCTCTTCTCCTCCCTCTCAAACTCTCTCTTTTCCTCAAGAATCTGCCCTCAAGAACAAGATTCAAGGCATGAATGTCACACCAATGAAATCCCTAGCTCATTAGCTTCACATCCACCCAAAAATCTCCTGCATGCACGAAGGTTTGGGTGTTTCCAATCCAATTTCGTCACCCTTTCTTTCTCTGAAATTTCAGCAGCAGCCTTCTTCCTCTTCATCGAGCGTTCCCCTCCAATTTCGCCTTCATCGACGGTCACCAACGTCAACAAGGGTAGTGGGGTAAGTCTCCTAGGTTTTCCATCTGTGAATGCACTGATTAATTGGCGTTTGGAGGGGTGGGCTGCAATCGAGAACTAGCGAAGCACCGGTGTTTTTGAGGTTATAGATCTAGAAGGGATGTTTGAATGCGTTAGAGTTAGTGAATAGAGCTTGTGGAGTGAGTAGGATAGGTCTAGAACCAATGTATTTGTGCCATTACATGTTCATGTAGTTTAGATTTCGACATGCAAGTTGAATCGACAGAAGAATCATCGCAAACATGTGTTCTACAGGAACCCGAAAGTTCCGGGCTTCAACCCGGAAGTTCCAGGTAATCCTATTTAGAGCTACCCGAGAGCCCTGTTCGGGGGAACACCCGGAGGTTCCAACCATCTGAAAGTTCCGGGTATATCCCGAAAGTTCCGAGTTAAGCCGAGTTAGGATTAACCGAGAACCCTGTTCGGAGCTAAACCCAGATGTTCTGGCTCGACCCGGAAGTTCTGACCTCAACTCAGAACCTCCGAGTCAATCAAAAAGTGGCAACCCGAGGACCCCCATCTGAAGGTTCACCCGGAAGTTCCATAACCCGGAAGTTCCAAGTTAAGCCGAGTTAGGATTAACCGAGAACCCCGTTCAGAGCTAAACCCGGATGTTCCGGCTCAACCCGGAAGTTCCGACCTCAACTCGGAACCTCCGAGTCAATCAAAAAGTGGCAACCTGAGAACCCCCATCCGGAGGTTCACCCGGAAGTTCCGTAACCCAGAAGTTCCGAGTTCAACCCGGAACTTTCGAATTCTGTCAGAGTTTCCAAACTTGTTTAGGTCATAGACTTCGTTAATCTTTCATGTGTCTTGTACTTTTAACTTGTTGTTGTGCTACATCCCCTATTGCTATGCATCTTGTAGCATACATCTTTGCACCTCATTCATGCTCATCACATTGTATGCGTTCTTCTTTAGTGAACGAAGGACCAGAATGTGACGCGGGCGTGATCAACGATGATCAAGACTTTGTGGTTGATAGTTGTGAAGCTGAGCAGCAAGGCAAGCATCTAAGCATATCCTACCTATTACTTTGGATCATGTGATGTTAATATGATAAATTATGTTTATGTATGTTTGCATGTTAGCGAGTCAATGTCAGTTTGAGAGTAGATCCTAACTTTGTATTGCCCTACCTTGACTTTGTTTATCCCTTGATCCGTTGTAACTTGGGTGGCTCTCAAGTATTTGTCAAACGTAAAATGAATGTGGTGTGCTTAGCAAGCTTAGGTCATCGGTAGAAGTCGAGCGGTGGTTCAGCCATCGTTCGCGAGCTTAGGGCTTATTTAATTGTTCACAAATATAATGATGATGTTGGGTTGTATGAGTGTGAGAATGAGATGAGATATGGGTGGTGCTAGGGGTAGGTCAGGAAAGGAGTCTCGGACGTCATAGACCGCTTGCATCGATTAAGCACCATCCGTTATTGCAGTTGGCTCTAGCACCTTCCGTACTTACCACATATCAAGATAATGTTAAGATAAGCCGAATATCTTTTGTAGCTGGGACCTTTTGGCTTATTGTCCTATAGTGTCGTGGGCATAATAGGCTTGTAGAGGTAACGTCGTAAAGATGTTGTGGGTATAATAGGCTTGTAGAGGTATCTAGTTTGCTAGAGGAGTAGTTCTAGCTACCTTCACACCTTTAGGGGCATCTAGGGTGCTCCGGAAGTAGCCCTAGTGGACCTCCGCACCTATAGGTGCATGTTCAAACGGTCGGGGCTCAATTGTAAAAGGTTGTCACGAGTACCCCATTGTGTGAACTCTAGCGGGTAGCACAAGCCAAATGGTCATCGTGTTGTATGGGTAAAGATGTACCCCTGCAGATAGTAAGATCAATTCGAATTGCCGCGCTCTCGGTCATGAGCATGCTTCTGTCCATTTGCATCAATCGTAGAGTTTCGATATTAGGATGATGTCATGGTATGTTGGAAAATGAATGGTGATGTTGATGGCGAGTTGAGATGGTTCTAATGGCAGATATGATATGTTGATAATCTCAGGATAGAAGGGTTTTGGCTAGGTTATAGAAGCTCATACTTGAGTTGAAATCGCTTTTGCATAATAAATTCATTTAACCTTTATGGCCCATTCCTTGCTACTCATTCTCCAATGCATTCTCCTTGGAGTCAGGTTATTTATAAGTACCCATTATAGATTATGTCTTGCGAGTAACTTCGTACTCATGCTGCTTGTTTGCTTTTTAGGTGAGAAAGAATTAGTTTTTTGTTACTTCACGCCCGCTGATGTTGCAATGGGCAAGAGTAGTGCCATCTACTCAGTTGATGTCTTTTTGGGTGGTGCCTTAGGGCAAATGGCACTACCCATCTTTTGCTGTCATGTAACTTTTTTCGCTGCGTAGTGACTCTAATCCACTAGCAGATAAAAATGTCTTTTCTCCTCCTAGTGTTCATTATGTAAATTATTGTGGAATTGTAATCACTTAAAGACTTGTAATCTAATTTTATTACTCGCTCTTTATTATGTCTTGATATGGTGAATCATGTTATAAAGGTATGCGTTTCGATCTTAGGCATAAAACATATACTGAGACTATCAGGATGGTATTCTGGTTAATTATTAAAGTCATAACTATGTACATGATCGGCTTAATGATTAATTAGAATACTATTTGGACTGTTCCTCACATAGAAGTTCTCCTCCTCTGGTGGATCCGAGTCCCCGCCTTATATAGAGGTTCTGGCGCTGTCCTGGATCCAACCGTAGTCGATATGGAGTCTTTTTTTCTTGTCATGTAAGGCAAGCCAACCAAATCCAACCTGGACATTAGTCGTACTCGGGTTGGTTAATCCGATCGAGACCTTCCTAGTATAGGTTTTGAAAATCCTCGAGTATATCGGGTCCCGCAAATTCGAGTCCGCAATATCCAGAATCATTGAGAATGTATACGATGTATCCTGTCCATATATGGTGTACTCCTTGTACGTATATATCTATAGATATTCGACAGTGACACCATCAAAAACTACATTTATTTTGTTGAACACTAAAAAATTAAGCATCACTGCTCAGAAAAAGAGAAGATAAATGATGTGATAGATGCGCCTACGAAGATATTGCCAATTTAAAATGAAGCAGAAAGAAGAAAGCACCAAAGGTAGGTTCAGAAAAAAAGAAGATAACGATGCGACTGAGATGCGTAGAAATTTCTAGAAAGAAATTACCAATTTAAAATGAAAAAAGGAATAAAGCATAAAGGTGAGTGGAAAGTGGTGCATCGAATTTGACGAGTAAGTTACATGTTGGCGTGATTGATGTAACGTTGTCACCTAAGTGGAACAAGGTGTGCTGAAAATATAGTTAGTGTTGTCGCCAGGACGTGGGCTTTGGTGAGACACTAATTAACCTTATAAAGTTATAATATTATAAAAGTGTATTACAAGACCAATCTACACATATAGTTTTTATATTTCTAATCTATATATTTTAAAAAATATTGATATCAAAGTTTCAGCAGAAGCATGTTCGAAACATCATGTTTTTTTTTTTTTTTACTGAAATGAGTAGTAAAGTAAAAATATAACTAGCCATGTTGCAATCGTTATGGCAAAGGCAAGGAAAGGTGCAGGCTCCATTATTGTAAAACTAATTTATATAGGCTAAGCACAGGCCTTCACCAAACAAAAACATCATGTCAACAACTAAATGAAACTCCTTAATTAATTAGCAACCCTAGCCTATGTCTTGGCCTGTGACGAGTGGACGACCTTGACTACCAACAGCACCAAAAGGAAAAAGATGCGAAGCGACAACATCTTCTTTCACGGCCGGTCCCAGCCAGCCGGCCGGCCTTGGCGCCGAAGCAACTCTTCCCAATTCGCCGACGGCTATTATATATATTGCTCCCATCCAGATTCCAGACCACCAGCGTGCCAACACTGGAGCGATTAAAGTGTACTACTAACGCTTTGGGAACCGGTGGTGGGCGAGCACAAATGATCAACAAAACTTAGGTTCTATTTGTTTTAATTGTAGATTGTGAAAAATAATTTATGGATTATGAATGGTAAGAAGCTGAATTGTAAAATCTAGATTATAAAAGCTGAATTGTGAATTGTTACAATCTGGTGGAAACCAGATTACTGAATTGTTACAATCTGTGTATTGGATTGTAACAATCCAGCTTTTTCAACCAGCTGTTTGTTTCAGCTTTTAGATTATGATCAGAATTCAGCTTTTACACTCCAACTGTTTATTTCAGTTTTTAAATTTTGATCATAATCTATTTTTTATAATCTGAAACAAACAAACCTTAGTTTAGGAACACTTTTGTTCGGATCGAGCCGGTGCGCATGGTACGGCCGGTTCTAGTTAGAATTTGAAGCAGTGGATCGAACTCGATCGTACAGTGCCGCATCGGCCCCTGGGCTTAAGTTTTGTATATATTTTTTCATTAGATTGATTCAAAACTTAAAAAAAATAGATATATATTCACTCCCAGTCCACCTAATTAAGTTAAAAAAATAAACAAAGTAGTTATCTAAAACTATCATATACACATACACATGTATCTCTAATCGGCCCACAACATAATCTGGGATAACATGGCTCACGGATCGCCACGAGGAAATCGCAAAATGTCACGCACCATGCATATACCATGTGGCGCGAGAGGCGCCTGTTTGTTGGCAGATTATTCCAAATATACGTACACATAAGGCTACAGCATTTCAGTCACGTACCAAAAACTCACAGCGTATCAGTGTCTCACGTACATCAAACCACGCACCACATACGCCTGTCACACACACAACACTCTTCTCGTACTCGTACGTGCTTACGCATGCGTACACACGGTTGCACGTGCGGACATGCACGCGCTAGCGCTAGGCGCGGAGGTCCCGGAAGTAGCGGCGGGGGTCGTCCTCAAACACGTTCCGCTGCATGCGCGCGCCGCCGCGCCCGGGGGCCACTATCGTGGGACGGCGCCTGCGTGCGCAGCAGCAGCGCGATCGCGCCCAGCACGGCCGGGAGCAGCACGGTAGCGGCGACGCGCAGCCACTGCCCGAGCGTCTCCGAGCGGGTCTCCGGCGGGAGGAGCTCTTGTGTCGACCTTCCTTGCGAGCGCCGCGAGGAGGGTGGCCAGGTAGGCCGCGAGCTCGGCGGCCTTCGCCTTGACGAGCTGCCACAGGCTCGTGAAGAAGTCGCCGGCGCCGTCTGCGAGGGTTTGCGCCGTGGCAGAGTCGCCCGGCAGCACCTTCCTCGCCCGTATTATGCGCGGGAAAGCCATAGCGTACACAGGGGCGGACGTAGCTCAAAAATTAAGCAGGAACATATAATTAACTGGATTTTTACAACTTGACTAAATTTATTGTAAAACAAGAATCTAAGAGGGCCATGTGCCCTCGCTGCCTACATGCCGGGTCTGCCCATCGGCGTACATCGTTGAGCGGGGTGTTTGTGTCACTGACTGTGTGTGGTTCTGACCAAGAACCGCTTGAGTGAAAATAGCACCCAATATATTATTTCTTAACAAGTAAAAAGGAAGTCAGTCAGGTTAGCCGGGTAGGGGGAACAGGTCATACACATTGCAAGAAAGAATACATCGTGCATCATTGTAGTACTATGGAAGTATGGAGTAACTGCTTTTCGCTTTTAAAAGGAAAAAAATATATATCGCTTTAACTAATTTATCAACCCGCGCGTGTGCATAGACTAACAAATTCAAAACTGCACATGAACAATGTCTATGAAGAAGTTAGTGTATATCAAGATTATACCAAACATAATGAAACTAGGAAATTATACTAGGGGAATTATCAGATTATATCGTTGTAACACACAAAATATATTATAGAGATCGACATGGAAAATATGTTAAGGAAATGGTAAAAACAAATATATGTAATATGGGTCATGTTTTGTAGATTTCATTATGACAATATGTTAAGATTATGGTATTGATGGCCCTGGAGGTTGTGATATATTATGCCCAACTTTTGTAGTTGGTAGACACATTGTCCTCGCCAACTTAAGACACATTGCTTGCACTTTTTAAAAAATATGGGCATGCTGCTCATTCACATACTAAGGAGGTACTCACAATATTGAGCTAATCAATAAGATGACACCATAGCATCGTGGATCGTGGGTACACTTATTCAAATAGATTTTCCCTCTGTAAATGCTGCATAATTTTATCCACACGATATGCACAGACTCACACCATTATCGTGGTTGGAACTAGCAAACAAAGTCCATACCTACCGACATTACTACGATATCCACTCAAAAGACAAGTATCATAACCCATGATATCACATGGCTCACTGAAAGGATCGAATGGCCCAAGAGGGGAGGTGAATTGGGCTCTAATTAAAAATACTTCTACCGAATTCTAAATTAAGTAAGCAACCTCAGCCTAGATGGAAAGAAATGTAACTACATGATCAAGCAAGTAATCAAGCAAGCTAGAACACAAACTAAATGCAGAATTGAAAGCTTGCAAGAATGTAAATGCTCAAAGTAAATGCAGGAAAATAAAGAGATGACAAAGAGGATACTGATTTTTTTCTCGAGGTATCAAGGAGTTGGCACTCCTCCCTAGTCCTCATTGGAGCATCCACTAAGTATATCAATCCCCCTTAAGCCACCAAGACTCAAGTGCTCCCTCATGATTGCCACTTCTCCATCTTTGAATTGGCGGGTATCAAACCAAGTACATTGGTCTTCTTGGGGCTCCTACAAGAACTCCAAGAACTCACAAGACACATCTAATCACCAAAGACTGGTTAGGTATTGCCAACCACCAAAAGTAACAAGCCAATAGCTTTATTTGACTATGGTCAAGCCTAAACTACAGCTAGATGCACATTTGCTACTCACTATGCACTAATGATGTCCTTAATCTTCAATTTAGAACTTTAAAATTCACTCTAGTGCACTCTCTTGCTTCTTGATGACACACATTGTATAGGCTCCTCTGGGTTCGCAAAAGATAGATGTGAGACCAAGTGAGGGGGTATATATAGGCTAGAGATCCAAATCTAGACGTTGCCTAACTACCCATGATTCATGTGAACACCGGATGATCCGGTGTACATCTTCTCACACAAATCGGACCGTCCAGTGTGTACAAATTTCAAAGCCCATACACAGCCATGTTTCATTAGGTTACTACTGAGAAATGCTCAGGCGCTTCTATCCACACATCAAACTATTCGGTGAGTAGCATCCACACTGTGCCGAAAGACCGGACCATCCGGTGTATCCAACTCTTTCTTCCGAGAATTTGCACAAGTTTTGTAAAATATTCTGCAATTCTCATCACCCTAACACCGGGCCATCCGGTGTTGATTTCATCTTTTTTAACAAATTCTCCGGTGTGAATAACTTGTTGATTGCTAGAACATCCAATGTACTTAGCATCTCTCTGACCTGAGCCAAAAATGCTCTGGTGTGAATAGCTTGTTGAGCATCGTACCATCCGGTGAGAACAAATTCTTCTGAGCTTGTCCAATTCAATATTTTTTTAGTTCTAACTTCTTGACATCTCATCCATGGGCTTCTCTGAACTACCTAATGCTAGAATTTCACAAGTGTGCATCCAACCAAGTCTAAACTCAAGTAGGTCAAGCTACTACTCTTAGCCCCTCTTTATAGTATGATCAAAAGAGTGAGAAAAGAGACATATACTACTCTAAGTATCATTCATCTCCTTATGACACTTAAAACTAGAAGATCCTTAATCTTGATGCTCATATCCTTTGATCGTCCATAGAATCAACTTAGAGATCAAGAATACCCAATTATCATTGTGAATTAAATTTTTTTTGATACTCTTCAAAAATAAACTTATTAGTCATAATGATACAATTATCATTAATCACCTAAACATTTACCGTTTACTTAGGGGCCTAGATGCTACACTCAATTAAGGTCTGTTTGGTTCGATGGATGAACCCATCTGGGATATGGCCATCCAGTTTTCTTAGTGTTTGGTTTACTGAATGGATTGGATGGGGCGGCCAGGATGGAGGAATATTCCCTCAGATCCTTGATGAGCCGATCCAGCCAAAATCGGTTGGACCGAGCAATCCGGGTGTTTGTGCTCGTCCGTGCTCTCATACGTGTACGTTCGTGTTTTTTTCATTTAACTCTCGATTTTATTTGGAAGTACTAGAGTGGTCCAAAAACTCTAAACATTTTCATTAGCAAACTAGAGCTCACTAGCAATCCGTTTTAATTGGTTTATCCAAAAAGCATGAGCCAATATTTAATTAAAATTCTTCAAAATGCCAACTTTTGTAAATTCTAGCTATTTTTAATGCCTCAAATAATTTCCCAAAAATATGGGAAAATTCACTACTATTATTCTCATGTGATGTACTAATTTAAAAAAAATGTTTCCAACCCTAGGTTATTTGGTGAAAAAGTGAATTCCTTTGTAATGCTTTATTATATGCTTTTCATCATTTCATGTGATATTCTCTTTTTAATTTGATTTGAATTTAAACAAATTCAAATATGCATAAATTCATCCAAATACTTATGTCATACATATAAGTATGAATGGATTATCCTATCCACTCTAATCTCACCAACCAAACAGAAAACTAGTTCATCCTATCCACTCTAATCCTACCAACCAAACAGAAAACTAGCTCATCCTATCCATCCTAACCAAACAGAAAATTGAATCATCCCATCAAAAAATATGGATGGCCTATCCCATCGAACCTAGCTCTCCAACCAAATGCATCGTTAGATTCTCTACCGGGACTTTAACCAAGGGTCTAATAATATGTCTCATTAAAAAATAGCTCGAACGTGGCCTTCATAACAGCACCAGCTGTATCTCGCACTACGCACATCACGAGTCCTCTCCTGGTTCCTGTTGCAACCTCAACTTCCTGGGTGGGTATCGAGCCAAATGCTAATGATGTCTGAGGCCAAGTTCTGCCCATACATGATGTATGGTTGTATTGTGGTAGCTTGGTGAAATGTCAAAACGAACCAGTCCTTGTGTGACTGAGGTGAATGTCTTCTAGCAAGAACAACATACATGTGAAACTTGCTCCAAAGGTAGTCCCACCCCCTTGGGATACCTTACTCCCATCTAATCAGACTTTGGGGTTTCTTAATTAACTCACTCACTCACACCACTAAGTACATGCCACAATTCACATATTTAAAAAAACATGATTAAAACCAGTATTTCTCGTGGTTCAACATTTATACAGAGCAATCCTAAGCATGTCAGCGGACAAGAAATCATCCAAATAATCAATATAGTTGATGTTGGAGACCTTCTAGAGCTTTAACAGAATTTAGATAAATCTACATCAAGGCATGGCATATACAAGTTAGGTCATAACTTAAGTATGCATAGCATTATCGTTTAAACAAGGATCTACTGGTTGTGTTTTAAAACAAAGTAAAGCGCCCCGGGTTATCCCTAATGCTTAAAACTTTATTATACCGATCCCTAGATCAGTCACTGGTAAATACAACTCTTACAACAGATGATACCACAGTCATACAACGAGGGGAGTGGTAAAATAGATCCACCATCCTAAAAATACAAAAAAGGATTCCTGCGATCAATAGAATCCACGTTATCAAAGAGCACAGTAGAAACAACATGGTGACACGCCACTTCCACAGGCAACTCGGGTGCGGACACGACCAAGACTTTTTGTCAGCCTCACCGTTGAAGTTGGTGAAGTCCAGATCTTCCTCTGAAATCATAAGCAAGGGTGAGTACAAACGTACTCAACAAGTCCCAACCCTTGCCCTACATCAAGGGGTATAAATACATGCATGCAGTACTGACAAGCATAAGGCTATAAGCTTAACTCTTGCGAAAAGCCAAATTTACACATGCACTAGCTCATAAGTGGGTTTTGTGAAAACATCGTATGCTCAATATTAAATGAAGGAGGTTCATCGTGGTGGAAAGTCACCAGGGCCTAAGTTTTAATGTTACCGAACACTCCATCCACAACAGCCCATGGCAACCTACTAGACCTATTTCCAAAAATGGGCACACCTGACCTATACTAGGCCTCCAATCGGGTTGACAAGCCTGCACCTACTTGCACCTGCTCTATGGTCTCTCATTGCACTCCTGCCTCCGGACGATCGGTAGACTAACTAGTGGGGTTTAGACTAAGCCCTGCCACATATAGGGTCGAGTGGTTGTACGGTGAATACTAGGTAGGATGTCACACCAACTCGGTCCTTAATTGAGCTAAGACAAACATCTCCACACTAAGCCTACCACATAGGCAACACTTAAACTCCAAAGGATCCTGATAGCTCACACAACACCAAAGCATCAAGTTTCACCCATTTTGTAAAGCTAATTATGATTAAGCATAACAGTAAAGTACACCGTCGTAATCATACTAGGAAAAAGGTGTTCGTCGTAGCATAATTAGAATTGCCGAGACGAATGTCCTAGGGTTACCAAGGTTATATTCAAGTCAAAAGCAATCAGACTGGCTAATCTAAGATGGGACATAACTAGATCAACAATTCAAATTATGCCGATAAGTAGTACTTCATGCAATTATCTGGTGGAAAATGGCTGCTACGGGTTGTGGTGATAAAACTGGTTACAATATGATCAAGGAGGGAAATAGATTGAGACTTGCCTCCGCTGAAGTCCTCGAAGGGGTCCTGCTCAAAGTCTTTCGTTCCCGACTCCTCCTCCTCCTCGAACTCTCCGGTCTCTAAGGCGCGGCACACAAACAACACAAATAAATATACACCAAATACAAATGAACTCCAAAAATTAAAAACTGGTGGGAATGGATAGAACTTGAATTTAGATGAATTTTGGTGAAAGAATCATCAAAATCAGAGTTGAAACGAAGGAGCTATGGGCTTTAGAAGTTGGCTGGAAAATAAATTCGAAAAAAAAGAAAAGGGGGGAGAATATTCTCTGGAAAAAGGATTTTCGGAAAAAGGAAAATGCTACTATGCTATAGACCTTGGTTCATGGGCCTATGGACTAAAGGGACTTTAGCCTAGGGTCTACGATGGATCGAGGGTGTGAACCGGGTGACGTGGCGGTTGACCGGATTAAAAGGATGGGGTCGGTGCTGGCGTGGCGCTAAGGTGGTGGTAGACATGGATGACACGTGGTGGCATGAGGGTGGGCGGTCGTCAGGCGGTGTTAGGGCGGCAGCGCCATGGTATCTACAGCGGTGGCTCCTGGCCTCGGGTTGGTCTGAGAGTTGGTCCACGAGGTCTAGTATGACACGGCAGAGTCGGTGGTGGACACCTCGACAGCGGGCGGCAACTGGAACAACGCCAGCGGCACATCGGAGCTAGGGAAGGCGGTGGTCGAAAGGGGAAGGACGTGGACAGGTAGTTTGGGTTGGATGTTTGGACAGTGGAAGCATGCATGGGGTGCGGGGAAGGTTTATCCATGCTCGGTTTGGCCAGAACGGTATCATCAGCGGCCGGCGATGGAGTGTCACCTCCCAAATCTCGTAGACATGTCATTGAGCATCCATGAGAATCATAAGCATCATGATTAATTTTGAGCATTTGTTGAGCACTTGTTGTATGTGTTGAATTATTTTTGGATTTTCACTTGAGCTAATAAAAATGGGTGAAGCGAATCCGTGAGAAAGAACTCACACAAAAATCACCTAATAACATAAGGTTTGAAACGATCCTTGTTTTTGTTCCTCACGTAATTAAATCGCTGCACCAAAATTCTTAGGATTTTTGGAGCATTAGAGCATGTCGATTTGGGTTACTAAAAAGAGAGAAAGAAAATGGGGAGAGAAAGAAAAGGAGTTGCAGATGAAATAGACAAGAGACACTAACAAGTGGGGCCCACTTGGGCTGGCCCACCTCCTCCTTCTTCTTTCAGTTGCAGCAGCTCCCTCACTCTGTCATACCCCCTCACTCTCACTCCCACTCCCACTCTCTCAAACACCTAGCCAAGAAAGGAGCAGCTCCCCTCTCAACTCCCCTACATTTCTCCCCCAAATCCCACCTCAACCAGCGAGATTCAAGGTATGCACGTCACATCATTGCGCTCCCTAGCTTCCTAGCTCCCCATCCATCCAACCATTTTGCGCATGCACAGGGATTGACATCGTTCTTCGTCTTCCAATCCCTTTTTGGTTGAAGCTTTGTGGAGCAGCGGCGGTGTCCCTCTTCCCCCAAGCTTTTTCTCTCCGTTCTTCCTCACCCGACTGTCACCAAATTCAACAAGGACTTAGGGTAAGTCTCCTAGGATCCCCATGGTGGGAATGCACGATTTATTTTGGCATTGGATAGGTTTTTGAGCTGTGATCTTGTGTTGCGAAGCTCCACTTTGTTCTTGATAAAATGGAGCTAGTAGGGGAAGGTTTGGATAATAAAGAACATGGGAATCATGCTTGTTTTTGTGGGTAGATGGAGCCAAGAAACCTTGGGCTAGTGTAAACATGTGTTTCCTTGAATTAGTGAGACATGGAAGTTGAATCAGCAAGGAAATTGTTGAGAACTTAGGCATAAAATGTGCATCGCAAGTTCCGAATTCTGGATTGGAACTTCTAATTAATTGAAGTCCAGACCACCCGAGAACCCCATGTTCAGAAAAATCAGAGGTTCTGACCTGACCAGAAGTTTTGACCTTATGCCAGAAGTTCCCATTAAATAAAAATCAGCAACCCGAGAACCTAGTGTTTCAAATTTTCGGAAGTTTCGATGGATCGAAAGTCCTAACCTTATGGTCAGAAGTTCTAATATTACTATCAGAATTTCCGATGTTACCAGTCTGTGCACTTTAATAGGGTTTCCTTTCTTTGCATGTCATTGTATTCTTAGCTTATTGTACTACATCCTCACTCACTATGCATCTTGTAGCATACCTCATTACATTTCATTCATGCTCATCTAAGAGTGGAAATGAGCTGAGCTGAGCCTGGCTCAGCTTGGTTAGATGACTGAACTGAAACATAAGCTCAGCTCGGGCTCATTGCTAGCTTGAGCTGGCTCGGTTGGCTCGTGAGCCAAAGATCAGAAGAGTTGAGGTAGCTCTCAAATTCCAAATCTTTCTTCCTTCCCCTCCAATCCATCCAGTTCATTGCTCCGCTGATGTATTCGCTCATATCAAAGGGGAGTATTTTAGTTCATAGGTGACTCGATAGATGAAGGCTAGTGCTAGTAGTTAACAACATGGTGTGTATTCTCATGTAGGTGACGCCCATGGGCCATGGCTACCTTCACCGAAGCTTGCCCATGTTGATGAGAACTTGCTTCTCCCGCAGCTCCAGCTGGGCAAGCTCTTGCTCTAGGGAATGGAGCTGCTCGTGTAGATTCACGTCATCGCTAGCTAGCGGGAGCACGGCTGCGCAGGGCGGCGGGTGGTCGGCGGTTGCGAGCAGAAAGGCTGATGGGAATAAAGGTGGTGACCCACTTCTAGCGTTGGAGAGTCTCTTTGCACCAGCGGGCACCGAACGAAGAGGTGGCAGCTGAAGAAGCAGCGTGCAGGCATCAGGCGGAGAGGCAGCGGGCGAGCAGCGGTGGTGACAGAGAGGTGGTGGACAGGCGATGATGGAGGGAACTAGGCGGAGAAGCGGCGCCAGGGCTGGACTGCGCATGCAACTTCGAGGCTCGGGGTGGATAGATGGAGAGGCTGATGACCAGAGAGGCAGCGGGCCTACGGGTGGTGCCTCAGTGGTGGCGAGATGTGAGGGAGTATGGGAGGTGTGTGGCCAGTGTGGTGGGTGGTGGACTGGCGGCACATGTTGGACTTTGAGGTAATAAAGGTGGACGCCGGACGCCCGACGGGCTTTGCATAATGAATCCCGAATCAAAGCTATTACCCCCAAACTTCTATGAACCCAATCAATTTGAACTATATATGTATGAGAAAAATCCTAGCCATAAAGGTAGATGAATCCGCCAACTTTGCACCGCACAAGGGTTAGGGAAACACACCTTCTCATCTTCGTTCTCACTGATCAACTTGTCCGCTCCACGATCATCCGCCAGCTTGATCCGCACCGACAAAACCAGGGAGAGACATGAGGAGGGAGATGAATAGTTCATCGAATCGTAGAAACGTAGGGGTCGCAGGGGGATTTTGTGGACCGAACCATACATCTGCCACGTACGCGTGCCAACATGTCAATCCGAGTCAGCAAAACCGGACTGCCAATGGTCCATGTCAGCAAATCTGGTTTACAAATGGGTGAAAGGTGAACTTTGATCTGGTTTAGCAATGACAGGGGTTAAGTAAACCTTTCTTTTCTTTAGGGGGTTTTCCGGACTCAGACTAAACTTGGGGGTAGTAATTTGGACTTTTTCCTTAATCAAATAGCGGCCGCAACAGACGTCTTTAGATGTGGGCTAGCACATGGCCAGTTGAATGATGGGCATGTGCTATCCCTCCTCTTTATAGATGCCCAACCTATTTGATTAAGCCAAGTGCGATTTGGACGGTTCTCACACGAAGACGAAGGCCGGCGTCCATGGCGGCATGATGGGGGCTCAGAAGATAGGGAAATGGGCTTATCAGAGGGGCGAGGGAGGTGGAGGGTGGCCTTGTGGAGCTCACCGCGGGGTCCAATTGACCTTCAGCAGCTTCCATTAGCGGATCAATAGCGAGTGCCACTAACGGAGGGGAAACAGCAAGAGAGAGAAAGGGAGAGAGAGAGAGAGAGAGAGAGAGAGAGAGAGAGAGAGAACAATGCTGAATCTTGCCTTAGTGTGCTCGGTGGAAGGCGGTGAGGAGTAGAGGGGCGAGCGGCGGGGCTTTTATAGATGGGCGGGGGAGCTATAGTGTCGGCGATGGGGTCTGGCGGCTGTGCTCACATGCGGTATAGCGCGCTGATTTGTCAAAGGGTGACAGTGCCAGTGGTGTAGCACTGCGGACTTGCGCGGCGCAGGAAGGGAAAGGTCGGGCTCGATAGTCTAGGGGTGACGCTCTTTTCTTCTCATGTGCTTGCACCGGCAAGGTTCCCGGGCATGGGACGTGGTGCGTGGCGACCGTGAGAGAGGAGCGGTTAAGCAGGGAGGTGTGAGCGGCAACTCCGTTGGTGGTACGGGACGGTGGAGGCGGAGTTAGGCGGGTGGTAGTGTCATGGCTAGGAGGCGGGGTCCAATGGCCGGCGAGCTCGGGCTCGACCGCAAGCGTGGGCGGTGGGAGCGCGAGGAGGAAGAAGGGGCGACAGGTCAGCTGGGCTGGGCCGTGGTGAGAAGAAAGAGAGAGAAAGGAGAGATGAGTCAGATAGTGAGCTAGGCTGTGGATAAAAAGGAAATGAAGAGAGAATGGGTCTGGCCGCAAGGGATTTTGGATTGGATTGAGCCCAAGGAGAAGGAGAGGAAGTGAAAAGTTTTGAAAATTATTTGGATTTTTTTTCTAATTTTTTATTTCAAATTTTGCTAAAATTTTGGGACGTTACACATAGGTGCTGTACAAACCAAGGTGTAGGACTTCCCTTCCTAATAGTCCTCATCTGCTCCCTCTTCATGCTCCGGGTCTCCTCAAACATTCCTTCCTCTATCATACGCAAAAGATCATCGACAAGCGTTTACCCAAGCAATCTAACAAACTCCATGTAAAGGACAAACACTAAGGGAGGTAGACCTAGTCATTCTAGAGGTATAGATTCTACCGTTATCTACTTTTATGTGAACATGAAGTATGATGTCTAAGTAATTACTCTACATTGTTAGATAAATTGGGTGTGATCATATGATGAAAACTAGATCAAATTATTATTATGATTTTTAATCTAATAGGGAGAGAAAAACTTATCAAATTCAATATTATCTAATAATTTTACTTAATTACCAAGTATTAATTATTAATTGTTCTAATTAAGTTACTATTTTCCTTAATGGGAAAATACTTTTAGTTATTATCTACACCAATTAAACAAGTATAATCTAGACACTAAGATTTCCTCTATAGCCTAAAACATGGCTATCTAAATTTGTCTAATTTAAAACTACCCTCAAACTAGGTAAAATGGGCTAAATCTAAATTTACAGCAAGGCATAAACTAAATGAATAAATTATAAAACTAACAAAATTACAAAAATATGAAATTGAAATGGTTGGATAGATTTTGAATGTAGATGAATATCGGTGGAAGAATTGTTAAAAATGGAGTTATAGTGGAGGAGAAACGGACGTCAGAAGATTTGCCGGGAGGTCCAGCTCAGCTCGGTTTGTGGCGCGGCTCAGCTCAATCTAGACAACTCGGCTTGGTTTAAAGGGGGCCCACCTGTAATCGAAAGGGAGAGAGAAAATGGCTCGATGGGCCATATGTTAACATTGAAAGGGATAAGGGCGCTGTTAGCCTGTTTGGTTCGGTTTGGATCAAATCGAGAGACTGTGAGAGAGGTCGAGGCAGAGGGGAGGGGAAAAAGGCACTGGTGATCGACGACGAAAATAAAGTGGCTGTGCATTGGTGACAAGGATATAATTATATATTATATAAATATGGTACTTTACTCGTTCCGATATGGCTCGTAGCCGCCACAGAGTAATTAAGGTGTAAAGATAAATATCATGGAGGTAATCGTATTTAACAAGGAAAACATCCCTTAATTCAGAAAGTCCCTCCTAGATATTCGGAAGAACTACACTTTCAAAAGATTATGTTCGAAGGAGTTCGAGTAGGGTGCGACTACCACACCCTGGCAATATAAGGATTTGGAGACATCCAAGGCATGCCTTCATGCAAACACAAGCTTACAACTCAAATTGCACTTTCAAGAGCAACGAAGTCACGAAATCCTACAGGAAATCTTGTCGGGTAGGAATTAGAAATATGTAGTGAAGATCCACAGCATAGCATAGCATCACCCGACTAGATTTTTCAAGACCTAGAACATAGATAGTACCACCTCTATTCTTAGAAGTAGATTTATACATCTGCCCATTGTACATTTGTTCGTGAGTCAATCAAAAACAAGTTATGGCATAGTGTATAACATCCTGAGTTTAAGCCTGCCAATTAGTACAATTTCACTCCAAATTGAAACTTTTTAGGGTGAATTAGGCTGATTAAGATTAAGAAAATATGAGTGTAGATGTATATATACAAGTATATGTATACATTCGTAATTATGAGTTATGCTAAGTTGCAGCAGTATTTAAAGTGCACTAGGATCAAATTCAAAATAACCTCTGCATTAAGTTGGTTCTTGTGCCTTAGTTGAGATTTTTATGGTTCTTTAGGTGGAGGTTTGAAATTGAATGTCTCTCACTTTCAAATATACTTTTAAATTCTATTCAGCGCAAATCTAAAATTGAGTTAGATCCTTTGGTTCAAATCATCTTGAAAATCTCGAGATCCAAGTTCAAATATTCAAAATAGAGTTGTTGAATCCAAAGTCAAAACCAAATTCAAATTCTCCAAATTTGAATTATTCCAAAACCTTTTCTTTCTCTCTTTCTTTTTCTCCTTCCATTTTTCTTTTCCCCCCGGGCCGGCTTTCCCCTTCCCTCTCTCTTTCTTGGCCCAGCTGGCCAGCTCGGCCTCCTCTCTCCCACGCGTCGCGCCCGGCCCAGCTCGCCGCGTCGTACCGGCCCACTCGCGCGCGCACTCATACGCCCTCGACGGTCCGCTGAGCCACGCGTCAATGATCCGCCCGCACGCGTCCGCGCGCCTCTCCTTCCTTCTCCCCTCCAGCGCGACAACAACATCGCCGGTCGCCGTCTCTCTGGGAAATATCTCGCGCACGCCCGACCAGCCTCCGCGATCCCCGCTCACTCTCCGCTCCCGCTCTCTCTCTCTCTCTCTCTCTCTCTCTCTCTCTCTCTCTCCCTGCTACCCATGCCTCTGCGCCGTGACTTTCGCGGCCCACGCGCGTGGCCGGCACAGAGCGCCCATGCTCCGGGGAAAATGGTGGGCGCCGGCCGCCACCTCGCCACCGACGTCCCTGTGGTGCCAGCACGTGAACCGCCTCCCCGTGCTCCCCCTCCCGTCTATAAATAGAGCAGCCCATGTTTCTCTCTCCCTCCCTTTCTCCACTTCGTCGCGCCACCGTACCACCACCACAGCCATTTCCGCCGCTGCAACCTCGCTGTCACCCATTCACCGTCCACATGCCGTCAAGGAGTTTCAGGACACTACCGCCATCTCTGTGCCACTGCCTGTTCACCGGAAGCTCGACTGAAGCTCGTCCGCGCCAATAGCTGAGCTGCGCTGCCGCCATCTCCCCGATGAATCGCCGACCACCACCCTGCCCGTTGTCATTCCAGCGCTCGGTGAGCACCCCAAGCCCTAGCACCCCCCTCCTAGATAGCGTGTAGGCGTCCCCGCGCTCTCCCTTAGCTTTTCACCGTACGCCGCCGTGTTTTGGTTTCCGCCGCCGTAGTTGCGCTCGTCGCCGGCATGATTCTACCCTGTGCTGTGATCCGGCCATCGTGCCATGTGCTCTGGAGGCGTTAGGCCTCTTTTCCTTGCAGGATTGGCCCCTCCCCGTGCAGTTGCGCCGCTCCACCATGTCCTCTCCGACGGTGATCTGGCGTCATTCTCTCCGCCGGTCGCTGTCGAGATGATCCTTGCCGAGTCCGCCATGTAGCGTAGAAGCCCGGCGTTAACTCGTCGTCGTGAAACTCCGGCAAAAACTCGATCCCGGGGAGCTTTCCGACGCTACGCCGCCGCGATTCCTCGCCGCCGGCTTGTTTCCCCTCCGCAACGCCGCTCGCGCTCGTTCGCGCGCTGGCGCGCTCGCGCAAGCCAGCTTGGGCCATATCTCGGCCTGGCCAGCAGGTCCAGCTCAGCCCAGTGGCTGGCTGGCCGGCCTGGCCAGCCTAACCGCCAGCAGGCCGTGCCCCGTAGGCCGGCCCAACTCCCCTGGCCCGTTAGCTAGCCACCCCAGACCCGAATGGGCCAGTACTGTGTAGCTATTACTGTGCAGCCCAAGCCCGGCCTAGACCCATCTAGGCCCAAATCCAACCCAATCTAAGCCCATTCGGCCCAACTGGGTACTATTCATATGGGTCCCACCAAATCACTGTTCATGTGGGACCAGGCTACTATTCAGTGGGCCCCACCCCGTGGGTCCCACCTATGAATAGTGTCATTTCATAATTTTCCGATTTAAATTTATATTAAATCTTCTGGGAGCCGTAACTACTCTGTTCTGGCTCCGATTTCGGTGATTCTTTCGCCAAAATTCATCTAAAATTGAGATCTAGTCATCTGTTACATTATGATGTTTGTTAAGGCTCATTGGCTTTTCATTTGGTGTGATTTGGTTCTTCCCTAGTATAGCTTGTTAATGGTCGTAGTCGCAATTGCAGATCTGCCAGAATTCTGTGAGTGCTGCGCGGGAAGCATCAGAAGCGAAGAAGATCCTGATTACAACCAAGATTTTGAAGAGAACTCCGGAGAAGGCAAGTCCTATTTCCTTGATCATACTAAACCTATGTTTTCGAATAATATACATGATCAACTAAAACTGGACTTATTATCGCATGTGCTATATATCGTATTTTCTTTCAAACCACTTGTAGTAGTTAATCCTACCAACACTGCCATGCCATACATGTCATCATCCAGAATACATATCACCCTAGGAATACCTGTTGTTACATATATTAACAATAGATGACACCTTGATATCTAGCATGCTTTGGATTGAATACATCTCCTCGGAGATGTCGCTTTTAAAATATGTCTCCTCGGAGATATTGCTTTTAAAACACTTCTCTTCGAAGACAAGATTTATTATTATCAATAATAACTCATATACCATGATTCCTTGATGGTTGTGAATTCCGTGATTGTCGGAAAATCCTTGATGTCATGTGGGACATGGAAGGTGATGTGTAAAAATGGGTGAAAACTGTTTTGGCATGGGCAGGTAGAGTAGTCCTCCGGGGAGGATGCTCATGGGAGCTTGAGTTACATGATGGTATTCATTGCCCATGAAGATGCCTAGCCCGGCCGCTTAAGGACCGAGTCTTGCGCCGTCATGCTTAGCCACCTCGTACAACCATACGTCCTGTATGGGCAGGACTTGATTTTTCCTTCACTGGACTGAGTTGGGCATCATACCAGGAGGCTGAGAGCAACGAGTAGCCAGGAGTCTATCTGTCCCGTTGTTTGGAGGTTCAGGGACCGGCTTAGGCTTAAAAATGGAGGGTGGCCTTCGGAACATGCAGCTCTGGAACTTGGCGTGTCTCGTGGAAAAGCCCGGTAGGAAAGGTGTTTGGAGAGTCTCGGTATGATTCGCTCCTCCGCTTGCAACGGTTGGAGACTGAGCATATCGTATGGGTAAAGCTGTACAACCTCTGCAGAGTATAAACCTATTCGAATAGCTGTGTCCACGGTCATGGACATGCAAAGCATTGACCTCACTTGAATAGACTCCAGGTGCATGTGTTTTGATGAGTGAATGTGTGGACTAGATGTCCGTGTGATGTGGTTCCTGGCTCGATCCGCCAGAAGCTATGTGGTGCTAGAGGTACACCAGATGTGATAAAAGGGACTGTGGAGTGAGGTATAGCCCCTCCCAGGACCGAAAACCCTCCAGATACAACTTGTTACCCTGGTTTTGGTTTTAAAACCGTCTGACAACTTTATTACCAGGTCACCTTCTAATACGTTGGGGACTTGAGGTGATACTCAGTACCAACAGAAGATGCCTGCAGTTTGTTTTCAAAATCTTTGTTACATTTATTTCAAAAGGTTAACAGTGGAGAGTATAACTGCATACCTGCATGAAACCTGTTTTACGCTTAAAACTATGCCGTAAAGCCTTACCCTTGAAATACCCATATATGCATCTATCAACACTTTGAAGTAGTATAGGGCTTGCTGAGTACCTTTCGTACTCACTCTTGCTGTCATTCAGATGAAGAAGCCGATGCCGACTTCGCCGGAGGAGAAGCCAGAAATGAAGAATAGTATCTAAAGTCGCGTCCGCACCCTCGTTGCTTGTGGCTTGGGCTTTTGTTCCGCTGTGTGCTTTGATGGCCGCTATGCCAGGTTTGTAATATACAGTATGGGTTGTAACCTTTTGTACTCTAAACCATATTACTTATGTACGAAGTTTGAATGTGATATTATGACTGTTATACTGTGCGTATCAGCTACGTAATCCAGGGACTGATACGTGAGGCACAGGGGAACCCGGGTTCGGGGTCCTGACATAGTGCTTATCCCCGTAGAGACCTAAACTTGTATAAATCTATATCTCTTCACTACTACATAACAGATCATCAGTGCTGGTTTAAAATCACCATCAGTGACGGTTCTTGAACCGACACTGATTACTCAGCACTGATAATCACCGACTATCAGTGTCGGTTCTGGAACCAACACTGAAAGTGTCATCAGTGCGGTTCTTGACTGGAACCGCCATGGATAGTCGGTTCCAAAAATTAACATTCAGGGCCGAAAAACTGGATTCTGTTTTGCAACCAACTAGACCAGGCCCGAGCTACCCCCACACGCAAACGATGTAGTAAGTCTCAATTTGTGTGTTTTTTTGCGCATGTGAGTTCCATTGGATTCGAACCCGCGACCTCTTCCCTCACGCGTAGCTTCCTTACCATCTCATCTATCTCTCATTGTTGATGGCAATACGGAATATTTTCCTTTTGACCCTTCCTGCCGAAAACTTTGTTATGATTATTTCGGCATCTAACTTACTTCAAATGAAAAGGTTGTCAACTACAAAGTTATAGATCTCATTGAGAGATATAATTTTCATATAAATACTTTTCTCATTCGAATATTATATAAATATTTTATAAATTTTTGAAAAATTAACTATATATATGCAAACTGACATTTTTCCCGGCTTCAACACGAACAAACTTTAGCATTATGTCTTATCATTTCAGCATGTACTTATTACTATTAGAGATTAGCATTTATCTAACTTATATTTTTTCCATCTTTCCATATGTCATATAATTTGGAAATGGGTGCCCGCGTGAAAGTCAAACAAGAACTTCAATTAATACATTTCATATAAAGTATATGTTAATCATGTATTAGTGGTGAACATTGCATATATTATCATTTCAATATTGTGTTACTACTTTCATCTATTTTCATATAGTCCATGAGTGCTAGGTATATTCCCATAAGTGAATCACGACAAAAGAATTCGAGCCTGATAAGTTACGTGTTTTAAATTGTTTGTAACTCAGATTTGATCACCTATATGATGTCAAATAAAAATATTATCAACTACAAAGTTGTAGACCGCACCGAATGCTATAATTTTTATATAAAGTATATCTCCATCCAACACCGTATGAAAAAGTTATGAATTTCGAAAAATCGGTTGTCATCAACTATCAGTGCCGGTTCGTGACACGAACCGCCACTAATAGTCCCTTCATTATCAGTCCCGGTTCTTAGCGCCTCAACCATGGTTTGGGCATGTGAGGTTAAGAAGCGACACTGATACCTTTTTAGTGCCAGTTCTTAAGCAATTGCCACTAATAGACCGGCACCTATGATATGTTTTGTGGTAGTGCTTTCTGCGATATGTCTCTAACGGCCAACAAGGTATCTCTTCTACACCTATAAATATTTAGTAATCATTTCTTTAATAGTCGATGACCGGTGGAATGATGTGGAGGAGTAGATATGGGCCAGGTGGAGGCAACCGCGGCGAGGCTAAGGTACGTGTGATACTTGGCTAGGGTTAGGAGTATCCTGGGGTGGCTTTAGGTGAGAGATAAAGGAGAGGGAGAGGAAGGGAAAAGCCTAATAGCGAGTGGCGGTTTGGCGAGCTCAACGCGACGGTTGGTGGTTACACTCAATTAAGGTGGGATTAGAAGTGGTTTAAGGAGGAGGAGGAGGTGGCGCTAGTGGTGGAAAAGGGTGGGTGACGGTTGGTTACACTCAATTAAGGTGGGATTAGAAATGGTTTGAGGAGGAGGAGGTGGCGCTAGTGGTGGAAAAGGGTGGGCTCGGTGCCATTTATAGAGGAAGGGAGTGATGGCGAGGATGGCGGCGACGGAGCGGCCACAGCGTCACGCGGTGTGCGCGTCATGCACTGATATGGGACACCGTAGGGGAGCAGGTGGCTGTGGCGCGGAATGGCTATAGCGACGGTGAGGGCGGGCGGCGCTGGACGCGATGGAACAGAGTACCGTGCCAGGATTAACAGGCGGTGGGATTCCCGGATAGCAGCACGATGTAGGGAGAGAGAAAAAAGAGAAGAAATATTTTTAATTTGATTTTTTTCTGTTCTTCTGTTCTGGGATTTTATTCTAGGGTTTTACGGGTGTGACATACACGTACTAAATGATGGTTAGAAACACATATTGCATTGCACAGCTCACTATTGAAACGACATGCATGCTTGACTACGGTCTACTGGCCGATAGAGGCGCGGAAAAGAGCGGCCACCGTCGCAGCGACGGATCTCGTTCAGAAGACGGCAGGGGGCACGACCGGGCCAGCGGCGCGCAGGATCAGGAAGTAAAGCACCGAGCTGGCCACGAACGCCGCGCACGATATCAGCATGCCGGCGACGACCGGGGCATTCATGGTGACGGCGTAGAGTGTCGGCCCGCAGAACCAGACGAGCGCCACGAGGACGAGGACCGCGGCGACACCGAGCGCGAAGGGGAGCGCGGCGGCGGCGGCAGCTTGGAGCCACCGCCAGAACGCCTCTAGCTGCAGCACGAGATAGTGGGCCTTGTCCGCCAGAGCTGCGAAGAGGTGGGCGAAGATTTCGGGGAAGAAGCTCTTGACGAACTGCCACAGGCCGTCGACGTGGAAGCTGATGGTGCCCGCGGCGTCGGCGACGGTGGTGACGAGCCACCGCCGTAGCGCCTCTAGAGGCAGGACGAGCAGGTGGGCCGCGCCCGCTAGAGCGGCAAAGATGTTGACGAAGAAGCCCGTGACCAGCTGCCACAACAGACCGCCAACGTCGAAGCTGATGTCGCCTGCGAAGCCTTGGGCGATGGTGCCGCCATGCAGGAGCTTCCTTGCTGCTGTGTCAGCGATGGCCATGCCAGATGTCAGTGACGACTAGTGAAGTGAGTGAGAAATGGGGCTGCTGGATGGAGTCTCTGGCTTGCGTTCTTGACTAGCTACGAGCACACTACTTTCCTGGCTTCTATAGTGTGTAGTGATTATACATATGCACATTAGTTTACTTAACTACGAAGAAAAGCTAGCTCACTGCCGGTGCGGGTTTCGTGGGATAGCTCACTTTAGTGTGTAGTGTGTAAAAAGGATAGTAAGCTCAAAAGGTAATATTAATATTCGGTCTTATACATTATATCAGAGAAGTTTAAGGTACATATTGCTATTATCAGTCTTTAAGTTTGAGGTTAGATATCAAGCAACAAAATGTTGTTTCTCATTGATTTTTCTCTCTCCCATCCACTCGTTACCAACTACTCCCAAGTACCAACCGAAGCTCTCGTGATTTTTTTTATTTTCGAGTATCATCTATCTTAGAGTTCGATCTGAGTTTCAAACGTAACACAAGTAAACCTTAAATCAATTCAGTACATATAAAACCTATCTTAAAACTCGTTGAGACCTTTAATACTAGTGACATTCTTAGTCTAAATTAAACACGAAGTCTACGTTGAAACACTTACTTTGTCCGTAATTTCCGTTGTTGATCGATCAACTAGAGATTCAAAACACGTCAACATTACACAACATGTTATCGGTATAAGCTTGCTGTATCGACCGGAGTATTTGTTGTAGCAGAGAGTTGTCTCTTTATGATAGTGAAGTGGACGTAGTAAAGGGTGGGTTAGAGTTCAAGCCATTGATGTTGGTGTTCTGATCTCGGGTCCATAACGAGTCAACTGAACTAGACTAAGTTCTAAGAGGAACTACGTTTCACCCATATGCTTTGATTAGAAGCACAACCAATGAGATTGGTTGCAGCTCTATCATCGTGTTGTGCCTATAAAGATGATAGGAGCCGACATCTCAGCGGGTGTGCTTGAGAGGTTGCCTACCTATCCACCCAGACCCTAAAATAATCCTAAGAGGCACAGAAACATGGTGAAGGCCACCACCACTGTCGCCATCCGCACTTACATCATGTTGGCACTGCGCCAAACTCATGTACACCGACGTGATCGTCTTCATCGACTTGTACGTTGGATTGAGGTTTAAGATATAGTTGGACAATGAATGTAGTTTTAGCCCATATATGATGTAGGACACCATAATCCAATTCTGGATTGAGGTGACCGTTTTTTTCTATACTTGTTAGTGCTCGTCGGAATCCAATTCTGATTGCTAGACACGTTACTTTGACATCTTCGACTTGGTTCGATCCATTAGCCTCCCAACGAAGGCAAGGTAGCTGGCAGATACCATGGTTTCAAAGAACAAAGACTAAAGAAAAGAACATACAGCTAAGCATGAAATGCTATTATTTCTGATTGAATCTACATTATACTCCGTACATATTTTTTTTACATGAACCAATACTGTGATGGATCAAGGATTCATATGTGAGTAGAACATCAGACTTGGCCGTTTGAACATCAGACTTGGCCGTTTGAACATCTTCATCTCCCATCCTCCTTGCTTCCAAAAAAAATGGCAAAATTTCGGAGCGACGTTAACGAGATCAAATGGTCAACAATATGATGTGCTCGTATGCTTGTGATCAGCATGATGACAATGACGATGCAGTGCGATTTCTGGGCAAAACTTGTATGACTGATGATCATTGAGGTGCCTGCCGCGATCCCTGTAATTTTAGCAGATGCTCTGGATCCAGCGATATGAGTTCCCTTCTTCGTCTTCGTGCGTTTGCAAGACTGATGATGAAATAGATCAGCTGCACAGCCTAACGGTGCACGCCACTGCCTGCGCCAGTACCTAATCCTCGCCTTCACCTCATCTGGGCTGTCCCCTGCATCAACGGAATCTAGAACACGTGAGCTTGATAGCCATCTGAGAGCAGAGTAGGCTAAACCAATCATCGCTCGTTCAGTCGTTGTTTACAATCAGGAGAAAAATTCTGAACTGATTTCTACAAGATTGAGGTAAACGAAGAAAATGTTTTGCTAAGGTTGATAGGATCTTGAAGACTTGAACATATATAAGCTTTGCAACATGAGAAATCAAGAAAAATAATTTGCGCACAGGTCGAACAGTTGGTGCTTACCAGGACTAGAGATCTTGCGGTTGGTGGTGACGCGCTGCGCCAGCGAGGCCGGAGCTATCGCTGGAGCCTCCTTTGCCTTGCTTAGCTGCTCGTGCTCATCCAGGAAGCGCTGCCTCATGGAGTAGCAGAGCTCGAGCGCGGGGAGCGTGCCGCAGAGCTCAAGGATCTCGTTGTAGTTGAAGCCGAACCCTAGATCCACACACCACTTGAGCTCCTCCAGGTCATCGTCCGTCAGGCTCCTCGCCCTAACGACGCCGCTCTCACTGGCGGCGGCAGCGCCGCAGTCCGGGGAGCCCCTTTAGCCGGCGACCACCACCGGCCACGCCGCATCCTGCTGCAGCCCGCGCCACACGTCCTCTGCCTCAGCCTCCACGGGTTGTTCCACCGCGTCTCCGTTCTTTGTCCGGCAGTGTTAGTGGGGAGGGATCGGGAGTGAGGTGGGGCGCGGGTATGCCAGTGGCATTTGTGGGTAATTTTGCTATAATTGTGTACACACTTTCATATCTCTAACCCTCGTAATCTAAAAAATTATCCTTTCTCTTGATTGTAGATTTTGCCACAATCTTATGGTCTGTTTGTTTTTTATAATGATTTCAGGATTCTTATTTTAAACTCAGAATCAAAAACAAACAGGTTAATTCTACAATCCAGATTTCACAATCTAGAGCCAGATTATGCTATAATCCATAATTCAAAGTAAGACTGCTTTTGGATTGTGGATTGTGGATTATAACACATATTTATCCACTATTGTCATTACAAACATAATGTTTCGCTTCTTTCTCCTCCTTCCCGAGCTTGTTTCCTCTCTCTTTCCCATCTCCACCCCCCTCCGCCTCCCCAGATTCCTCTGCACCACCATGGACGACCTCGAGCAGGCCATCCTGCTCCCATCCGACTCCCCGGCGGCCACCACTGCCTCCCCTTATCGCCCACACCCACGATGAGTCCCCAGCATAGTCACTCCTCTAGTCCCTCCACGACGCGCTCCTCCACCGCCACCTCACACTCCTTAACAACCTCGTGCTGCTCCGCTCCTTGCTCCTCTCCCCAGTGAGCTCAACCGCTGTTGATGTCGAGGTCGAGGAGGCACGTGAGGTTGCCAAAGGAGGCTAGGATGGGGCCCAACAGGTCGAGAATGGAGTCGACGTAGAGGATCTCGAGTGTGGTGAGCTCGCCGAGCACCGTCGGCACGGGCGTCAAGACGGCACCAAGGGAGAAGAGGGCCAACCCCGTGATGTGGTCAGCTTAGTTGCAGAACAGTGCGGGATCCCACGCGCAGTAGTTGGTGGACGGCAGCCACGAGGACCATTAGCAGTGTGCCACAATTTGGTGTTTGTAGGCAGAGAAGAGGAGTAGGGAAAGCAACATGGAGCAGAGTTCGTAGGGGAGGGGGAGAGAGGGGGGATAGATTTTAATTTAGTGTTGTTTGTTTTAGATTGTAAAATCCAGATTCTAACAATTCAGATTCTAGATTGTTAGAATCAAAATCTGAATTGTTAGAATCACAATAAAAACAAATAGGCCTTTAATTGTGATTGTGGATTAAGGAATGTGGAAATCCAACTATTTGTTTTTTATTCTAGCATTTAAAAGCTACCACAATCACAATAAAAAACAAGCATGCCCTTAATTAGATCTAATTATGTTTGGATGATGCTAATTAGTGAGCAATTATGTGTTTTAAGTTTAGTTAGACTCAGGTTAATGCAATATGTGCATACATTCATGATTAGTCATGCTTAAGATTAATTAGGCATCGGGACAGATGAATTAGTGCAAATTGATGATCATTATGGCTTAATTATTTATGGGTTAGTCATGTTTAGCCTAATTAGCCTTGGGTCTTAAATCAATTAAGCTCATATCAGTACGTTTGTGTCGTTTTTTATGCATATGTGCTTATGATAATTATGATCTAACCCATGTTTGATCCTAATTAGTGAAAATTAGATACGATTCGATCATGCTTAGTTCAATTTGACCCTGGTTTGGTAGTTTTTGGACGCATATGCTCATGAATCGGAAAAATTAGGCTCGGGTTAGAGTTTTTTATCATGAATTGAAGGTTGTTATGTATGTATGTGTGTTTATGTGTCCCCTTTTATACCCGGGATAGACTAATTGGATTCGGTTTGGGGGGATTAAGCTCGGGCAAGCATGTAAGAAGGAGGGAAATTTGGTAAATCAAAAAAACCTAAGGCAAAACCATAAGAAATCCCTAAATACCGAACCCTAATCCCAAATCTGAACTCTAATCCCCAAATCCCCGTAACCACAAATCCCAATCTGTAAATCAATAACCCTAATCTAAAGGAGGAGCCAAATCTTATGCATTTATGTTGACCTTGAAGCCGCTAGAGCCGATTCCCGTGTCTTCTCCAACATATCCAAGAACTCCGTCTCGATCGCGTGCAAATCTTGAGTCGCTGGTGCCTTCATCTTGTCGTTGTGGCTGCTTTCTTGCGCTCATGATTTGGAGCTCTTCCGGTGTGCTCCTTTTCTTGCCGCATGCACCGTGCACATGTGGACCACCATAGACCTGCTCGACGACGCCACGCGGGACCTCGGTCACATGTGTGCGCCGGCAAGCAATCCCACGGCGGGCACCTTCTACGCCCTTAGCTTAGTGCTCCTCCTCCTACTCTCTCTCTCTCTCTCTCTCTCTCTCTCTCAGCGGCCGACGGTGGTGGCTCTCCATCGCCACTCATCTTTCCTCTCTCTCACCACCTTGCTTTTTTTCTCGGGAGATAACAGGGAAATGGGAGGAGGAAATTAGGGTTAAGACATCTACAGCAGATACTCTAAAAATCCATCCCCTATAATACTATTACAGTATCCCCTAATACTATTACATTACTATCTATTTTTTCCATCTCCAACAGCTACCCTATTTCCTACCTTCTATTACTCTCCCTCTCCCTTGGACCCACCTTCATCCTCTGTAAACAGTATTGCCGGTCTCCTTTTTCGTTCGCATATTTGTTACCGCCGGTTCCTGTCTGCAATACTGTAGTGCTAGATAAGGGAGCTGCTAGAGCGCGTTGCTGGCATCTTCGATGGGTAAAAGGAGTCGGCACAGTGATACGGAACCATTTGCCGATCATGCTGGAGTAGGCCTTATGGTTTTGGGGGAGGAGGCGTTGTTTTGTTCGAGCGAAAATGACACGAAGTCATCGGGTTTGGATGGGCAGCCAGGATTTGATGTGCCAGCGTGGGTGTCCGGGCTGACGCATGTACGTGGAGGCCAGGCCATGCGTTGCTGGGCCGTGCGTCACACTAATGGGACGAGGCTTAGCTAGGCCACTGTACTATTTTGCTAGGCAACATGGACGCGTGCTCCGTGATGACAGGCCGATGCGAAAACGATTGGGCCAACCGCCAGCTATTGGGCCATTTTTTGTTTTTCCAATGAATTTTGGGCTTGTTTATTATGAGATTTTCCTGTGAATTTTGATGGTTCATGGAAACCAAGTTGAAATATGTCTTAGTTTACTTGTGATGAGTGATTTATATTGGTATTTATTTGATTTGATGATCTTCAGTTTTGCATGAGCTTTGATGTGATTTGAATTGATTTGGGGTTTCATTTAAGCATATTTGAAAGTACTTGATGTCGCCAAGAGGGGGGTGAATAGTCATTTTCTAAAAATTAAAAACTTCACAGCGGATTAAACAGTACCCGGATATTCCGGTTCAATCCGGATACTCTGGGGTCCGAAGTCTCCGAGTTCACCCGGTTTGTTCGGCCTATATAGGAACTTCAAAATCAAAAGAAACTTAAGCAAGTCTAGATTGATCTATAAGTTACCACAGGTTTTAAGAGATGCATAAAGATCTTTTCACCAACGACCTGCAGCCACAAACTCACGAGCAAGTAGATCGAAGCAAATCACTCAAATTCAACTAGAACAACAGAAATGCAAGAAAGTAAAAAAGACAAAATTTATTCCTGAAGTTCGGCCACTCCACAAAGAAGTGTCTACATCTCCGTTGAGGAGCTCACAAAGAGGCAGGTTTCTTTCAACCCTTTCCTCACCCAAGCGACCATAAAGATCGAGCTAGAGTTGCTTACTCAAATCGATGGGTAATACAAACTTCCCGGGGCACTCCACAAGCTTAAGTGCTCTCCAGGCGACGCCAACCGTCTAGGAGCTCAAAGCTCCAAGAGTAAAGAATGCAAATCAAAGGCTTGGCAATGAACTCAAGTGCTCAAAGATGGGATTTAAGCTCTTTAGCACTTAATCTCACTCTCCTAACCCTGATCCCCAAATCTTGCAAGAATCAAAACTCTAGAGGAGTTAGGAGGGCTATTGAATGACAATGAATGATTTTATCCACGAGTTGTTCAGCAGCAATGAAGAGAGAGGTGATGGGTATTTATACCCACCCTCTCAAAAACTAGCCATTATTGTGCCTTTTGAACTGACCCGGAGTATCCGGGTTTACCTGGAGACTCCGAGTAACACTTAGCACTCAGCCGAAAGCACAGTCCAGAGCCTGCCTGGAGGGTCCAGATGCTTCAAAACCTGGAGTATCTGGACCAACCTGGAGACTCCAAGATAAAAAATAAATCCAAACCAAGAGCCCTGTCCCGGAGCTCTACCCGGAGACTCCAAGAAAAGCACCAGAATCCAAAGTGTCTAGGCTAACGGCTAACCCGGAGACTCCAGGTTCTAACAACACTTTCCTTTTTCCCGATGTTCGTGAGTGATTGTGTCTCTCAATTTTTGGTTCTAAAAGGATACATTGAGCACTAAGACATCATCAAAACTATCATTACACATCCCTCTTGATAGTACGGCATTTCTAAACTCAATTTCAACAATAAAAAGAATTAAAGCCTATTGAGCAACTACATGCAGCTTCTCTATTCTTCTGAGGGACGCCAATGTCATTTAACTTCTCCAAAGGGACTTAAACTTGTTCATAATCTCAGTAAACTCATTAGTCCCTTAATCGTTGTCATCAATTAGCCAAAACCCACATAGGGGGCCTAGATGCACTTTCAATATTGATTATGGACTAACTATAATTGAAGTTGGAGATATGTGTTTGCTTGTCTTACAGTGTGCAGGTGATGGATGCAACTTGGCGATCGACGGCGGGGTGATCGGGGCCGAGTGGAGTGCTTGGTTCCGGATGATCAAGGAGACCGGACAAAGTTAAGGGTGATCCTAGCTATACACGTGAAGGTCAAGCAAAGCATCGAACGGAGGATGAAGACGACGTGTTGACAAAGTCAAGCGAAAGGGATACCGGTGCAAGTGACAAGGCGGCCCAAGGGATCAGGAGCGGGAGAGACTTACCGACGGTCAGGATGGTAAGACGGAGTACACGCGTCAATATCGAAGCATTTCTTTAAGATGTAAGCAAGTGGGAAGTCACGCTTTGATAAGCGTGCTAGAGTTTCGCAGTTTGGCCTCAAAATCGTTAGAGGACTGGAGGAGTATGTGGCACCATCACGAAGCTTGCACCGAGACAAAGCTAAGTCATGAAGATATCACGGCCGTCTGATGAATGGAGAAGAAAATTGACCAAAATACTCTCGGTGGTAGGTAGGAGTGTACTACAAGAGAGGAGTATTTTGGAAAAAAAAAAGCAAGAAAACTTAGGGGTCAAATTTTTTAGGCCTATAAATAGAGGGATATGGCTATGGGATAAGATGAATCAGCCATTTTGATCCCCTTATGCCATCCATATGAGAACCTTGTGCTAGAGTTTTAGAGGAGATGAAGTTGAATGCTTAGCCTATGTATTAGGTGAGAGTTTTGTAAGGAAAAATATTTGTAATCTGCCTAAAATTTGGCTGATCTCTGTTGCAATAAAGTTTATTTTTCTTCATATTATTATGCTCACCTCCTTCTAGTTTTCCTCTATTAGTTCCCTTGCAAGTTTGCAAGTTTTTCAGTTTCCATATTTGATTTTCATTTTGGTTTTTGGGCCAAAATTTTAGCACCTTGTGAGGTCATTCTTCTTATTGTTAGAGGCATAAAATTCGGATACACACGCTTATATGATGGGATCTTAAATTCTCTTGCCCCTAGACAATCAACTTGGAGAGTTTCGTTGCTCGGTGTTCATCTTTTCTTGTTTCTTTGTAAGTTATGATCTTTTGAGTGCTAAGACACATATATTAATCTTAAATGGAACCTATGGTTCATATACCATATGTACAATCATGTTGTCTCGATATTCTTTTGTTAAAACTTATCTCTATTTTTGCTTCCGCTTGAGTTTTGAGATATGTTGGATGATCCAAAGGAGAAGGCCATCCATTTCGCAAAAAAATTGTTGAGACGCCTATTCACCCTCCCTCCCCTAGTCTTCAATCTCGTTCCTACGATTCTCTATTTATGCACTGGAATTCTAACGATTATGGCCCAAAATGAATCATGTATAATGTAAAAAAACAATTATGGTCCAAATAAATAATGTACCAAAATCCATGATTATTTCTCTAAATTGATTTTTTTCTAATGAACTTAATGCTTTTCTTTTATGCACTAGATTAATTAACTAATGAAGTCTAAATAATGATATTTTATGTATCAAAATTTATGAATATTTCTCTGGATAATTTGGAACCAACGAGAAAATTTATTTAAATAATTTTGATGTCTTTTTGGATTTAATTGCCTGCTGTATTTTACGATTAATTTTACAAAGGTCCATAATTACTTTCTGACCACGTTGATTGTAATTATATACCATTTATATATGTATTTAATATATTTTTTTCATTTTCTGCACAACGGTGATATAGACTAGAATTGAACTTTTTGTGAATTGTTACATGATTTTAATCAGACCAAGATAGGGTTAATTTCGTGCAAATATTACTTCAGGATAATGTTCTAATTTGGCCTAATATTTCTCCTTCAGCTCTTAACACATTCTCTATTGCTGCCACAATTGACGGCATAGAGCATCTCACGGGGAATAAATTTTCCGCTTGGAAAGCTAAAGTGGCGGTTGTTCTTGGCGTTCTGGATCTTAATTATGCACTAATGGTTGACGCTCTCACTGCTCCCGCCGTTGGTGTGGAGAATTACGATGAACTTAAAAAAACTTATGATGATATTGCTGAGAAGTGGGAGCAGTTGAACCATTTGTCTCTAATGGTTATGAAGAATTTTTTCTCATTTGCGATAAGTGGAGCAATCCCTTACTCGGATACTGCTAAAACGTACTTGGCATCTGTGGAGGAGCAATTCAAAAACACTTCTAAGGTTTATGCCAATACTCTCATTTAGAGACTTCTAAGCAATAAGTATGATGGGTCTAACAGCATAAGATAACACATTATAATGATGACTGACATAGCTGGCAAGCTCAAGGGCATAGACATGGAGATATCTGAGGATTTTCTTATCCGTTTTATTACAACATCTCTACCTTATGAGTTTACTCCATTTAAGATCAATTACAACACTCATAATTTGAAGTGGATCATGAGCGACTTGATCATGATGTGTGTCCAAGAGAAGGAGAGGTTGAGGGTAAAAAATAAAGATTATGTGCATCATGTTAGCGGCTCCAGCAAAAGAAAATTTCAAGGGGATTATAAATATAAGAAGAAGCTCCATTAATAATGTTTTCATGTTCCTTCCATAAGGAGGAACCTTATTTTTGTTTATTAGTTGGACGATTATAGTTATTAATGTAATTTCAGAGACAATAAGTGTATCATTAAGTTTAAATTCGGAAATTATTAGTCATGCTCCCTTTGAACAATAAGACATATTCAAAACCATGGTATTGTCTTTTTAGCCACGTTTCGAGGAGGGAATAGATAGTCTCATCAAGGAAGTGATTCTCCACCTTTTAGACTTCTCTAACTCTGACCATTGCATAGTTTGAGGGGGAGCCATTAAGTTTTCTAGAATTCCAAATGAAGCACTTAATGATGTGCCTCAGCAGTTGTAGAAGATCCCAACTCGTATAAAGAACATTCACCTGAGTGGCTTAATGTCATGAAAGATCAATTAAAGTTTACGAGTGATAATGATGAATGAGACTTAGTAGAAACTCCCGACATAGCCAAAACAGTAGGTTGTAAATGGGTCTACAAAACAAAGAGTGACTCTAAGGGAAAATATCGAAAGGTTCAAAGCAACGCTCAAAGAGCAGGGATTGACAACTGCATTTAAATAAAGTTTAAAAGGGAAAAAATCATCATCTTAGTTAGAAGAAGGATTTTGGTGAAGCTTTTACGTTCTTTATAATGATATTCACCGAGATAGGTTCAATGGCATACATTGACATAGTGCTAAAGAAATACAATATGTATAAGTATTGTGCCACGCCTGCTCCTGTTGTAAAGGGAAATAAGTTAAGGATATTTTAATATGCAATGTCCTAGTAACTATTATGAAACTGATCAGATGAAGTCGGTTTCTTATGCTTCAGCTGTCAGAAGCATCATGTGCACGCCCTGTATTTAGTCTTCATAACCGGGATACTTGGCAGATATCAGTCAAATCCAGAACTGGACCAATAGAA
Organism: Phragmites australis; assembly: GCF_958298935.1. Classification (NCBI taxonomy): domain Eukaryota; kingdom Viridiplantae; phylum Streptophyta; class Magnoliopsida; order Poales; family Poaceae; genus Phragmites; species Phragmites australis. Next base: position 26,619,433 of record NC_084934.1, on the reverse strand, counting down.
AGCCGTTAAGAAAGTCTTTCGTTGTTTGCAAGGCACTAAGTACTACATTCTCATGTTTAAGAATTCATTTGCGAGGTGTGTGGATACTAAGCAATCCACGACATATTATATCCTCACCCTTGCTAGGAGAGCTATCTCGTGAAAAAGCTCTAAACAGACACTTACAACATCATCAACGATGCAATATGAGTTTGTAGCATGTTATGAAGCTACCGGGTAGGCTGTATGACTAAAAAACTTATGTTATCCTAGAATTAAGAATGCTATATAGCATTTTAAAACCACTTATCCAGCTTTTATAAGTCGAGTGGTACTATCAAACATATCAGCATTAAGTATTAAGTTGTGAAAGATAAAATCCAGAATTAAACCATCAATATCAAGCATATAAATGCTGAGTTAATACTTGTGGAACGTTCAGTAAAGGCTTACCACCCCATATTTTTCATGATTATAGCCGGCATAGGGTTATTGGAAAGCCTATGATTCTGGATAAGAGGATCATAAAACAAACCAACTCCCATTAAGCATAACAAATATTCATTTCGAGATGAGATAGTATGCTATATGTTATTGGGTTTCAGTGGCATTTCATTAGCCGTTGTAATGCTTTGTCTTAGTGTGCTATTTCATCGAGAGTGGGCTCATGATGTTAGCCTTACGATCAAGAGGGAGAATATTTGTGTTTTGATCTTGGCTTCATCATGAGTCAACCGAACTGGATCGAATCCTAAGGGGAACTACGTCCCACTTGTGTGCTTTGATCGGAAGTACAACCAACAAGATTGGTCGCGGTCCCACCATCGTGCGGTGCCTATAAAGATGAGGGGGGCCGGCATCTCATCAGGTGTGCTCGAGAGATTGCCTACCTATCCACCCAAACCCTAAGATGGTCCTGAAGGGCACATAAACGTAGTGAAGGCCGCTGTCGCCATCGCCATCCGCACCTATGTCACGCCGGCACTGCACCAAGCTCATCTACACCGACGTGATCGTCTTCATAGACTTGTACATCTACGTCATCAGCTCTTTGCACCGAGGCATCACCGAGCCTTTTAATGGCATCATCCGGCTTCGATATGTGCTCACGCTTCCGCTAATGTTATGGGTGTTCGGTTTTGAGAGCTAGTGATCATGTATTAGGGTGATTAAGATCTAATAATTGAGTGCCTCCAACACCACCCTCAGGTCGTCAATCACGGGGAGAGACAAGGGGGTGCAGGTTGGTCTAGGGTTTGAGCAAGATGGTTGAGAATATATACTGGGTGGAAGAGAAGATTTAGGAAGTGAACCTTCATCCAACGTGACGTGGTTCAAAAATGCTACATTTTTTAGGCAATTTAGAATTAGATAGACCTCATTCGTTAGTGCACGTGGACCCCAAGCAATTATTCGTCAAACACAACCCCAACGTTAAGCACTAGCTAGGCAAAAAGAGACAAGAATGCTGCAACTAATCCAAAGGCCAAGCAAACGGAAGAAAGCACGATTCAGCCGTCGCGTAGACAAAGGTAAAAATGAAAAATAAGAAGAATCGAGAGTGAATAGAAGGTGACGCAACGGGTATGACGCCAGATAAAGGATCTTCGTGCGTGGTTGATGTCTTGTTGTCACCTAAATGGAAGAAGGGCACACTAAATACAGCACCAATAACTAATTAAGGACCTAAACGTGCATTTACATTCGGATTTTGGTGGTGAAAGTACTGGTTTTCACTACTGTAAAAAGGCATAAGAGTACCCGTTAAAAAACGGCACTGAAACCGTTTTTCAACCGGCACTCTTTACTCAGCACTGATACTAGCTAGTATCAGTACCGGTTGTCCACCTAACACAGTTGCCATTTTTGGTGAATTAAAAAAAATGGTGGTAGGAACGGCATCCGAGCCGGCTCGATTGCCGCTGATTCCCGTCGCTCGTGTCAAAGCTATTTCAACATCAGCTAAACTGATAGAATCCAAAATCACACAAACTGATTCAACATGGTCTCAATGAATAAATTCAATCACACAAACTCACTAAAAATGATTCAACATCACACAAGATAATCGATTCAATCACATAAACGGATTCCACCCCTGGACTCAATTCAACGTCACACAAAGAACTTGATTCAACATCAACCCAATGACGGCGCTCAGACCACCTATGCAAGATAAGAAAGCGATGAGCACAAAGAAGAGAGCTTGATGGGGGCAATACGTTGAACACGTTATGGGCGAAGAGGGAACATGAGGTGAAGGGTACTTGGGGGCGCTAGGGTGCACACCTTCTCCCACACCGCCACCGACCTGGACACATGCCGTCGCCACTGGGCGACAAGGACCTCCCTCTCTAGGTCACCATATCCGTCCGCAACGTATCCTCGCAGCACGACAGGGATAGCCTCATCACCGTCATGCGCGACCTCTTGCACACCTAGCTCCACATCCTCATCAACCATGCCGGCCAGTCCCTCTACAAGCCCGCCGCGGACACCACACCCGACTACTACTTCCGCCTCATGGCCACCAATCTACTCGCTCATCTCGTGCACATGTCCTCCGTCGCCTCCTTCATCGCGTACCCGGCACTATCCCTCTACTTGCTCACCAAGGGCAGCATGATCCCGTTAGGAGCCTCACCACTGAGTGGGCGCCACACCTCGCCCCCCACCTCCATCGCCCAACCCTGGAGCGGACGACGACGATGTAGCAAAGAGGAGCAGCAGCAGCGACGAGGCAGGAGTGAGGGAGGGGGAGAGGGGAAGAGATAAAATGGAGGGAGATAAGGACTGAGGAAGAGATAAAACCGTGAGGATTGAGGACGATGTCAGCCGAACGAACGTGGGGACGAGCCAAAACACGATTTAAGTGAAATTTTAGGTCCGGTTACTTTTAATGGCGGTTGTGATCAGAACCGGCACTGATAGATAGTCGACTATTAGTGTCAGTTCGTGTTTCCAATCAGTGCCGGTTGATAACATGAACCAGTACTGATAGTCTGTTTCAGTGTCGGTTCTTTAACACCTCGATCATTGTTTGCGTGCAGGAGCCTAAGAGGCACTCATACATCTTCAGTTCCAGTTTATGTATAGCCAGTACTGATGTGTCGCTACTTTTGATCAGTTTTGTAGTAATTTCCTAATCTTTTCATCCTAAGATTCATGCTTCAGCTTCATCTTTTGGCAACAACAGCGGCCACTCCAGTAACTTGGGGTTCATTCACTAGATTCAGGGTCTGGGTTCATCATAAACCTGAATATAAGTGGTGCAATATGACGCTTGAGTTCCAAAACGTAAAATTCAGTGTCACGCATTTGCCAAATATTTGGCCTGGCTCTATATAACCTTTCGGAGAGAAGAGAGTGCCCTTCTATTTTCTTACAGATGATGAAAACAAAAAACGTCACGACCAAGGAAACATACCACAGCTCCGTTAAAGCATACACAGCACAGAGGAAACAACACAAAGCGGTGGAATCTACAACCACAAGACCGAGCTCAATAGTCGGAGAAAAAAATGGGTGCCACTAAACGCAAGAACGAAACACAATATAACGGTGAACAAAAGCTCCAGATTGCATTCACCCTGTAAAGGCCTTGACGGGACCTGATCTTATTAATGGTATCATCCGGCTCCGATACTGCTTACGCTTCCGCTAATGTTATGGGTGTTCGGTTTTGAAGGCTAATGATCATGTATTAGAGTGATTAAGATGTAACAATTGAGTGCCTTGAACACCACCCTCAGGTCGTCAATCACGGGGAGAGACAGGGGGTGCAGGTTGGTCTAGGGTTTGAGCAAGATGGTTGAGAATATATACTGGGTGGAAGAGAAGATTTGGGAAGATGAACCTTCATCCAACGTGACGTGGTTCAAAAATGCTACATTTTTTAGGCAATTTATAATTAGATAGACCTCATTAGTTGGTGCACGTGGACCCCAAGCAATTATTCGTTAAACACAACCCCAACGTTAAGCACTAGCTAGGCAAAAAGAGACAAGAATGCTACAACTAATCCAAAGGCCAAGCAAACGGAAGCAGGACCGGCCCTGGAGGGGGGCGAGCGGGGTGGACGCTCCAGGCTCCTAAAACCCAGGGGCTCGTATGTATATATATACGGTATATGTGTTCTGTCTTCTATGTTGACTATGCTGTGCTCTGTGCTCAACGTCACAAGCCCATAACTCGTTCAGTCCAAAAGCAAACTGAAAATATTAGATCTAAACGAGTGTACGTCTTGCGGCAGGTGGCGTTCAGACTCCGGAGTGTAGCAAGGCATGCTATTTTTTTTATATGATGCATGCAATTGCTATTTGTTTGATATAAAAAAAATATAACACTATTGCTTTGAGTTATTGTGCTATATAAATATTTCAAAATTTATATTTAATAGAGATCTCATTTTTAATCTCGTCCTGACCACAAAATGTCAGGACCGACTCTAAACTGAAGAAAGCACGATTCAGTCATCGAGTAGGCAAAGGTAAAAATGAAAAATAAGAAGAATCGAGAGTGAATAGAAGGTGACGCAACGGGTATGACGCCAGATAAAGGATCTTCGTGCGTGGTTATGTCATGTTGTCACCTAAATGGAAGAAGGGCACACTAAATACAACACCAATAACTAATTAAGGACCTAAACGTGCATTTACATTCTGAAAGTACTGGTTTTTTTCCAATCTTTTCATCTTAAGATTCATGCTTCAGCTTCATCTTTTGGCAACAACAGCGGCCACTCCAGTAACTTGGGGTTCATTCACTAAATTCAGCGTCCATCATAAACCTGAATAGAAGTGGTGCTATATGACGCTTGAGTTCCAAAACGTACAATTCTGAGTCACGCATTTGCCAAATATTTGGCCTGGCTCTATAACCTTTCGGAGAGAAGAGAAGAGAGTGCCCTTCTATTTTCTTGCAGATGATGAACACAAAAAACGTCACGACCAAGGAAACATACCACAGCTCCGTTAAAGCATACACAGCACAGAGGAAACAACACAAAGCGGTAGAATCTCCAACCACAAGACCGAGCTCGTTAGTCGGAGAAAAAAATGGGTGCCAGTAAACGCAAGAACGAAACACAATATAACGGTGAACAAAAGCTCCAGATTTCATTCACCTTGTAAATGCGTTGACGGGACCTGATCTTATTAGTGATTATGTTGGTACTGGATCACTGGATCGAGATGGATCTTGCAACGGCGGATGCCTGGGTCATCGAAGTGTGTCGATGATGTTGTGTTGCTGTCGAGTTGAACCGCAAACGGCACTGGAAGAACTCATCTGTTACTGGCAGTGCAGAGCATCCATGGTGGCAGCTTGCCGCTGTTTACTTGAGCAGGAGACGGTTCCAGTTCAGATTCCTCATCTGCTCCTCTAGGTTGACATGGCCTGCAATGGTGACGATGAGTAATATAATAGAGTAATTATGCTGGATCGCTGGTAGTGTCAAGTGCAGCGTCCAACCGCAATATATACCATGAGAGGTTTAGTACACTTAGCTACCAAGATGAAACAAGTATAGCTTCTTTCAGGTATTTTTTGCCTTCAGCGAAGTTGCTTTCGGGCATGTGTATTTTTACCTCAAGGGGCTGTTTATTGAACTAACAGTACTTGAACGAACTAATACATCAAATTAACTTTTAGAAAATCTAGGGTATAAACCATGATCAGCTAACGTATTATAATATCATTGTGAAACAAGAGAAATAACATAGCCAATATTTTGCGAAAAATAATGCACAATATTTCAAATTAAGCGAGGTGCAGGTGCAAAATATAATAAATACAATGGAAGCACAATACCCAATATTTAGAATTGGCATAGAATCTGGAACCGTTGCCGGTGACTGTGACGGTGAGCTTGGTGATGCTCCACTTGGCTGCTCCCAGAGGTGTGTAATCATTAAAGCATTGCTTTTCTCCTTCTCTGCCACCATGAGCTGTTTCCAAAAATACAATTAACACTTAAAGAAGAGTTTGACCTCCTAGACCAATTTTGACAATCTGCCATAAACAAGAAAGGAAGCTCTACCTTTTGCAGGACACCATTTTGATCTGTAAGTGATTTCTCCTGCACAAAGGAAGACAGTTTATTGTAAGAAGACGATGCCACCGCAAATCTGTATCAACATTCTGCATTTTGACAGGTTTGTTGTAAGATCAGCTACAATAACCACCACTAGTCTGCTGAAGTACCGAGTGCTTTCTTTTTATCATCTTTTTCAATCTCTTTTACACTGTTTCTTGGCAACGTGTAACTCATACTAAGCTATTTCCCAAGTTTAGAGCGTGCACGGGAGACCAATTTCACAGTCCTACTCAATTCATTTCATTATCTCCCTTAATGTAATGGTTATCTACTCTCCTGCCTCCCGCTTCAAAACCAATTTATTTCCTGCAAATATCCGAGACTGGCCTTATCTCATACATTAGGTTCAACATTTCTACTGATCTGTTCCTTAAATAAAACTTTTAAAGAAACAAAACTTGATTCTGTTGTAGAATTTAGAGTGTATTGACTGTATTATGTAGCAGTAGAATGACATTAACATTTGTAAATGCTGAAGAATTAGATGTTTAAATAAGATTTAAGCATAACAAATGATCGGTTGGCAGCAGACTGTGTATGTTGAACTATATCGAAAACACATTAATCTCACTACAACACATGTATGATTATAAGGCTCTCCTTCCTCAAAGTTTGGCAAGGTGTGCTCATACCAGCAACTTTCCCTAGTGGCCCACTAGGGAAAGTTGCTGGTATAAACATGCAGCATGCGACATACAAGGGAGTTTAAAGGAGTGTAACTAACCTTCTTCTGAAGCTCAGAAATTGAATCAAACATGAGCTGATTCTGCACCAAGAGAAAAAAACAATGATATAATATTATCAACTCAGAAGTAGGTAAATAAACCAAATTAGCTCTGCACGCCAAAAAAAAACACAATTTGTTCACCTTTCTTGATCTTATATGCTTCAAAGAACTGTCCAGTTGATGTTCCAATTGTTGGAGTTCTTTTATGGTCAGTGGATCCAGTTGTTCTCCTAACAGTTGCCTTCAGTTGTGAATAGACAAAAACAATGACTCAGTAAGCATTATTGTAATCAGAACAAGGGTCTTCTTATGAAAGTCTACTGTACCTTTGACTCTTCTGAAGGGCATCAAGTTTGGATTTTAACCTGCCATATTCATCTCCCCAATTTGCCTGGTAGAAAAGTATCAAATATCAAATACATGTAACTTGCTGGTTTAGTGGAGGAATAGTGCTCTGATAATTATGGATATTTTTACCTGGTCTTCAGTACTTGGATCCAGTACTTCTCTTTCTTCAAATGAGCAACGCTGGTAACGCTCAAGAATGCCTTCCATACTACAGAAAAAGCGTCACATAGCAATGTTATGCATCCAGGAAAAAACGATTTTCATGCATCCAGGAAAAAACGATTTTCATGCATCCAGGAGAAAACGATTTTCGTACTTGTTATTGTACTTAATATTTGGTGCAGTATTGAAATGCTAAGTGAAGTATTAGATGTCCCCTATGACAAAACTACGACAAAATCAGTGATTCAGACGTCCAGGCTTAATTTTCTCCTTATTAGAAGTGCAAAATACATTGTATTATTTTCTCCTGATTCCAAATTTGCAAAAAAAAAAAAAAACATAGCTTGAATAACATGTATAACAGGATGCAAACATGATTCTAATATTATCTGTCATCACATGCACAGTCTAACTTACAGAGAACTGGGGTACTCAATGCACTGAGGTTGCTTCACACGTGAATTCAGAAAGGGTGTTTTAGAATCAGGGCATGTCATGGGCATATGCTGATGTGATAATAAGTCTAAAATGCAGCTATAGCTACTTATTCCTTCTTAATTTGTACACTCAACAAAAATTTCCCCGTTACTTTGATAATAATCAGGTGGCACCAATCTTTAGTCATAGAGACTTAACATCAACCTTTTTTGTAGCAATAGAACAGTAATGTTTGTTACAATTGTTTGTTATCGTAACTTAGTAGTATGATAATGTATGGATTGCTACAAGCTAACGATGCAATTAATACAAATTCGGAACTGTAACAATTTAAATATATTATCATTATAGCATAGTTTTGTCTAACTGATAAAATATAAAGATGCCTCTAGCTTAAACCATATCATACCATTGCGATTAAAATTCATTTTAAAAAAAAGGACCCCGTAGTGCTTTCTCATTACCTCTGGTAACCAGAAACTCCAGAAAATTTTCATCCAAAAATTTTCAAAATAATTTTTTTGAAGAAAAGGAAAGGAAAATATGAAAAAGGTTGGCACGGTTCAAACCCCACAACCTCTTTCAGCCAAAGTTTGCATATTACCACCAGCTCACGTCACATATGTGCAAACGCTAAGGGTGTAAATTGGTTGTCCGTATGGACCATATATAAAAGCTGAGAGAAAGCAGGCTGAACAGAATTATATTTGTTGGGAAAAAAACTTAACCTTAAGGAAGAGACGTCCCGAAGGATTTTGCAACTAGGTCGAAAAAAGGCCCCAAAGGCCGGCCCGCCCAGAACCGCCCAGAAACACGCTGAAAGGGGTTTAACTTGACGAGAGACCTTTTTTTGTAAGAAACAGGGTTCGATTCCTAGCTGGCAGCCTTGCAACTGGAGGTCTTACCACCGCGCTATGAGCATGTTCTCATATTTATTGAAAAGAAAAGTATTTAGTTAGTTGTATCTATCTAAATAGATAGAGTTGTGTATCTATTTAGTTGATTGAATCTTAAGCCACATGAGCATATGCAAGTATTGATATTGTGATTGGTTGCTCGTATGAGGATGATTTTGTAGTACTAACAAATGGGCCTGTCTGCATGAGGGTGTGATCCGGGTTAGACTGAAGGCGTATATTTGTATCCGTTAGAACTATAACAATGGAGATAACCAAACACGCTTCTTTATAAGATTATACGTATCCGCCAGACCAGTATCTCCAAATACGAGCAACCAATCACACTCTATAGGTCTATTTCTTTTTTAACGTTCAAATTTTCTCCAGCAGTAGAGAGTACAGACAATACTGTCAGTAACGTTTTTCCTGAGTGGATCACTTATATATGAATATGGCATACAACAAGATATGTAAGAATAAAAGAATAAATAATACCAGTTCTCCTGATCTCTCTTCTACAGGATGACAGAACGTTATTACTATAGAATTTCAGATGTTTTGTTTGGGTTCACAGTTACCATGTGAAAATCGCAAACATGCATGTACCACATATACAAGGAACAACGAAGCAAAGAACGGCATCCTAACAGTGATAAACAATTCCCATTATGCATTTCAGAAGACAAAAAAACTGGCTACTTTCGCAGAAGACATGCTGAAATGCTCCTATTTGATACAGAAGAGTTTAATCATACGATGAAAATATAAACTAATCAGAGTGCTTTCACCGACCCATCTCAGCAAAATTTTGCACCTGGTCTTCTTTTTCCCAGTATTAATGAATCCAGTACTTCTGAATTCTTGCTCCAATATTTAGTTGAGCTTTCATACTAACCAATCACCTCAAGGCTCAAGACCTCCTTTGCATGTGCTAATCACCATTCACCACCACTACTACTACCACTCATACTTCACTATGCACCTGCAGCATCGTTCAATCATAATCCAGGTCAAGGGAATACAGAAATACTAATAGCAACTACCAGCAACCGATCACCAGCGGCTATACGTACGAAATAATCAGCAAGCGACTTCCACGAACAAAGCAAGCTAAGTGATCGCCGATCTAGCTCGGCTCGTTCATGCCACCAGAATCCACACAAAACTAGCACGAAATAACAACCACACATGCATGCATCCACAACTACCTCTCACAACGCAATCCCCATCCGAAGTACGACCAACGCAGCGGATTCCGTACGAAAATTAACATCCCAAATCAAGCGTCCAAGCGCACCCAACTCCCCAAACCCCAAGCGGGCGATCATAGCAACCAGCAGGAAGCCAGGAAGACGAGGGGATCGAGCCAGTGGGAGCAGCGGCTGCGCGCGTACGTACCTGGCATGGCTGGAGTACTCGTAGAGCTTTCCCTTGGTGGAGAAGACGATGAGAGCAACCTCAGCGTCGCAGAGCACGGAGATCTCGTTCGCCTTCTTCAGCAACCCGTTCCGGCGCTTGGAGAAGGTCACCTGCCGGTTGATCTTGTTCTCGATCCGCCGAAGCTGCACGGGCCCGCGCCCCATCTCCGCACCTCCGCCCTCCCGCTCGATCGCGGCGCAGCAATGGCTACGGCGACGGCGACGCCGTGTGTCGGTGTGGAGGAAGAGGAAGAAGGATCAGGTGGCTCTCGACTCGAGTGTGGTGCGCAGGAAACTAGGAGGGGAGGTGAGGGAGGGGTGGTTTTAGATGGGGCGAGGAGCGGTATGGCAAAACCAGGGTGGTTTTCTCCGTCGCGTTGTCGTGTTTTGATTGGACGGGGAGGCTTCGAGGCGACGTGGACGGATCGGAGCCGTTGGATGAGGAGAGGGATCGCTATTGCTGACCACGTGAGGTGGGCCCGTGGGACCGGCGAGCAAGTGCGCCCGTGTTCGTGCGCTCGTGGGAGCGCGCAGGGCAGTTATTGGTCGAGCGGTGCGTGGGGCCGAAAGGTGCGGCTTGGTAGCGTTGCTTCGCGGTGAGAAATGGTTTTCCTTTGCCCAGGGGTCGGGTCTGTGACTGTCGGGTACAAGGGAGCGAGGTGGCATGTGACACGTGGCGTAGCAGGTGGGGACCAACTGATGGGCCCACACGTCTGTGAGCGTCCTTATCCATTTTAGACTGCCCGATGGGAATGCATAATTTTTGCTCAAATACATATGAAATGGTTCGGTTTATGTAGGAATTAGGAAAATTTTGGCATATCAAATAGCTCTGAAGCTTGAACTGTTTGGTGCCAAAATGGGGTAAGTATGAACACTTGAATAGTTGAGAAAAGGGGATGTTGGTGATATGAGACGTGTGTCAAATGTCATGGAGAAGTATGAGGCCGGATGTAGAGAAAAAACATAATAATCCACAATGAAATAAATATTTATAACTTTACTCATATATACTTTACCAGCTGTGGTAGATTCGAATTGATCAGACAATCGCCGTGCAAAGTTGGATCACATTTTTTTTGCTTTTTTTTGCATTGCACACCATTTTCTTTATCATGTACACTTTATACCTTTCAAATATTGGCCGAGTATAAATTTCACCCATCAACTCCAAAACTGATCACTTTGCATACTCGAACTATCAAAACTGTGTAAATCACTTCCCAAACTTTTGTCTTCTATGCGTGTAAAATGATGAAAACGATGAATCACCTGTCTTTGGCAACCATATATGTGAATGAGAAAGAAAAACTAGCAAGTGTACCGTGCAATTCCAGATGTTAACGAAAATCTATCATGAGTGTGGAGGGTACCGAGGATTTTAAGTGTCTAGAGGGTTAAAAGTTCTTTCTCAAAAAAAATCTTTCTCAAATTTTCTTGCGGATGCCAAATCATCTGAAACTGAGGTGGCTTAGGGCGAGGAGGTGTGATTTGATAGTCGATGGGTGTAAAGTAGGCTTTAGAGCTAGCGCATGAAATTCATATTCGACCATATTCGTATTCGACCGTATTTGTAACCAGGGACGAAAAGGTTTAAAGATTCGAGCGTATACTTTAATATATTTAAGGTCTAGATGGTGTATACGAGATAAAATTGAATTATTAATAATTGAGATTTTTTTCTTGACACTAGTGCACTTGGGTGGGCTAAGGTAGCTTCGCCCATGAGTTCAACTGTGTAAGATGTAGTTAGGGTGTGTTTGGTTGCCTGTATAATATTTTGGTAGTATGAATCGTATATGTAGGTTGAGGAAAAAATACTGAGTGAAGTTATATTTGTTAAAAAAGAGAGTGTTTGATTAGTTGTATGTATTCAAATAGACTGAGCTAAGTTTTCGTTTGGTTGATCAAATCTTAGACCGCATGAGTGGATGTAAGAGTTGAGATTATGATTAGTACTCGCATGAAGATGATTTTATGACACTGACAAGTGGTTTTGCTCATATGAGCAGATTCAGAAGCCTGCATTTATCGGATCAGGCTACGAGTAAAACTAGAACAGTAAATACGGATAAATAAACATATTTCTCTCTGAAATTATACATATCTATCAAACTAGACAAACAAATTTGAGCAACTGAACACACTCTTGATTCTATGTTGTTGAACTAAGCAATCATGTATGTATTGTAGAGCATTGCAGAGGGAGTCGCGTCCTTGGTGACGTCAAGCTATGTCATGCAATGCTATACATTCATGCTTCCGCGGTTCCGCCTCTGGTTTTACAGTGTCGGTATGGGTTTGGCAAAAAAAAAAGGAAAGAAAGGAAAACAGTGTGAGTATGTCCCAGCAACGGAGACAGGGGGACGCCTGCACTGCACCTCAAATATTTGGTTGTTTGCTATATGGGTGTGGCCTCTTTGGATAAAGATTTTCTACCTCCGTGTGTCCTCCAATTCTGCTCTGCCCCATGCACTTCCAATCAGTCAGCCTAGCAAACATCAGCAGTTCCTCACTGAGGTGTCACGTTGTTGGGTTCCATCATTCTATGCATGCCCGCATCCCTAAGGGCCACACAGAAACTCAGAAAGGAAACGACCAATCCCGGGGCGCCGACAGCCTCCACCCTGGCCATCAGGTCGCGGCCGGCAGCCCGTCCCTGGGTCCCTGTCGCCACCATCCATGGCCGGACCAATCAATCACTCGTACGTCCTCTCCTGCAACCAGCCGCAGGTGCAGTGGAAGCAAGCACACTGCATGCCGTCCAGAGTCCAGCGACCCCCGGGAGTGTCTGTGCGAGTGACATAAAGCGCCCATGATGAGGACGACGACGACAGGAACAGTGACTGCAAGTAAGCTGCAGCTGGCGATGAGAGCTACTGCATACCGTGCCGAAAGCAAGGCGGCATAAGCTGAAAGCTGTGCCATTTTGGGGCCAAGAAACTCGAAAGGTCTACCTTCGATCGCTAGGCGTTTTTTCTCCATCGCTTTCTCGCTCTGCTTCTTTCTCAAAAAGATGTGCATATCGTCTGGTTCTGTGGCAGCTGAAGCTAGCTGCCAACGCGGGGGGGACCAAGGCTTGTCCCTGTAACCTGATGGCAGGATGTATTATCTTGCTCTTGTCATTCCAGTTCACGCATTTGTGTGCACGGAACAGAGACAACTCGTGGTTCTCGGCAACAATTATTCAGTGAAGAGCGCGAGATTTTCTGAGTTCAAGCCAGCGCGCAGCAAGAAGGCCGATGTCCAGCAAATTCAAGGATGAACAGGGTTTATCTGAACAGTACTGTAGCGCTGAATCTTGAACAGTTCCGGAGCAAAATCATGGATACTATTCACACCCTTGACTAAGTCAGAGAATCCGTTTTCGATTGGCTTGTACTTCACAGTGTCGGACCAATATACTTCGAAGTTTGAGTAGTAGTCCTTTTATCTAAAAAGATAAGGCCTGAAATACATGTGACCGTCCCATTGTACTCTGAGGGAAATTCCGGCGGCATTTCATATGGGCTCCGCTTCGTGATTAAACTACATACGAGCATGGAGATTTATCGGCCGTACTGCGAACAGTGTAAATGTTTTATAATACTTATCAAATTTTTGTTTAATACTGTCAATCAAGTCGTTGTAGTATAGTGGTGAGTATTCCCGCCTGTCACGCGGGTGACCCGGGTTCGATCCCCGGCAACGGCGTTTTTATTTTTTAAATTCTGACTCCTTTCCCCCCCTTTTTTTCGAGCTGCAGCGTCTCTGTCGCATCGCTTGCTTTTACAAATACAAATTACAGTAACGTCAAGGAGAGCTTGACCTTTTATATTATTAAACTTCCAAGTTTATCTTTTATTTTCTGTCTTGTTCGGAAGCAAAGGTATCCTACGACCACTAAAACGATAAGAAAAGGAAAAGGTGGGACACAAATTTAGTATGAAATCAGACATTGCGCATTCGTAGGCTCATAGCTGAAGATAACATTTGTTTTACAACCAACGTCGATCGTATTATTTGTGCTCTCAGGAAACGTAACTATACATTTTTTTAAAGTAGACTTCTCATCGAACCACTAGGCAAGGAACACAAGAATTTTATGCATTGTCAACTGTTATATACATACATATATATATATATATATACATACATATATATATATATATATATATATATATATATATTTGTGTAATATTCTCGGTCTATAAGAGATTTCTTATATATTATCACATATATATATTGGCTTAGGGTCTTAAAAAATATAAATTACTACTCCTAGCATCGTACTAGAGCTAGTTTTCTTTTAGTACGCTGTAACTCGTCCAATCTAGATCCAATCCACCTACACATTGGTTTCTATCCAACTCATTGGCTTCGTCGGCGGCGTTCTTCCCCCATCCGCCCCATCATTGTGTTGTCTCCACCGGTGGCTGCCTCGCCTCAGTGCGCTCTGCCTCACTCCTTCCGTCGCTTCCCGACGAGCGTGTCGCCTCCCAGTGCTCTCTCGTCCCGCTCTGCCGCTGGCTCCTCGCGTCGTGCGCTCTGCCACTTGGCCGGCGCCGCTCCTCCCACCTGGATAGAGCTCGCCCCGGACGGATCCGGCCTCCACAAGGAGACAGGCCTCAATTGGCTATCGTGTGTGCCAGATCCAGTCTATTGACCGCCTCACGGGTCGCCGCTCCTATTCGGTCCGACTCTGCTCAGTCATTCTGTTCAATAGCTGAGTCTCACTAGTAGATAAGAAAAAAGAAAAAAAATCATAGCAGCTCGTCGCTTTCTTTACGCTCTTGCCGTTGTTCGTTGCTGCTTACTATTGCTCGCCACTACCTTTGTGCTCTCACTGTCGACCGTCGCTTCTCCTTTGCGCTCTCGTCGTCGTTCGTCATCTCTTCAAGATATCGTCGAGCACCGTTTCAGTTCCTCGGTGCTCGGTGATCTTTGATGGTGCCAACTACCGGAACTTCGCGCAGCATATGCTTGTCCACATGCGCGGCCTTCGCTTTTGGGGTGTTCTCTATAGCGATTGTAACATCCCAAAATTTTAGAAAAAATTAAATTCAAAATCATTTTCCCTTTCCCTCCCTCATTGGGCTTATTCTGGTCTCTTGGCCCATTTTCCCTGGCCCACTCTCTCCTTCTCTGTTTCTTTTTCTTTCCCGCAGCCCAACTCTCCCCTTCGACCCACTCGCACAAGCCGGCTCATCCCCTCTCTCCTTCTTCCTCGAGCTCCCGCCGCTCGCGCTGAGCTCACCAGCCGCTGGACCCCACCGCCTAACCATGACAACGTCGCCCACCATCATCGCTACACCGTACCGCCAAAAAAGACGTCGTCCACACCGCCCCTTCTTCGCTGCTCCTCTCTCATGATCGTCGCGCACCACGTCCCACACCCTGGAACCTCGACGACACGAGAACGCACGAAGAAAAGGCGGCATTGCCTCAACTGTTGAGCCCGACCTTTCCTGCCTCGTGCTGCGTAAACTCTGCAGCGCTACACTACTGGCATTGTCATCCTTTGACAAATTTTCATGCCGTACCGCACATGAATGTCATCACCGGACCCCATCGCTGGCACTGCCGCTTTCCCGTCCATCTATAAAAACCAGCCACATGCTCCCTCGCATCTCACCGCCGCTCGCCGAGCTCGCTTAGGCAAGCTTCGCCCTCTCTCTCCCTCTCTCTCTCTCACTCCCACCATGTTCTCCTTCCGACGACCACCACCATCTATCCACCGTCTAGGGCCGACGTTGGCTGATTGGATCCCACGGCGAGCTCTAACTGGCCACCCTCCACCTCCCTCACCCCTCCGCTCAGCCCTTTTCCCTCTCCTCCGAGCTACCACCGAGCCGCCATGACCATCGGCCACCGTCTCCGTCACCGACCGCCGTTGACACCTCACTGGCCAAGCCGAGTGCTAAAAACATTTCCCCGCCCCCCCCCCCCCCAGCACGCTTCCAACGCCCAAAAACCTGACCCAAACCATATCTTCGTGTGTTTTCCCTGTCGACCACCGTCACTCTCGACTCCAGTGAGCGATTGGCTCTATTCCGACCGCCAACAAAATGCCTGCCACCATCTCTGTCATGCCGAGCCGATCACCCTGGACCCCATCACGGGCCAATCCGAGGTCAGGAGCCACCGGCGGTGAGTTCTCTGAGAAGCCCCTGCCTCGGAATCCTCAGCGTTGCCCTGGCCGCCAAATCACCACGTGCGGATGCTTGTCCCTTCACGTCAGCTGCCACCTCAGTGCCACATCAGCACCGACCTCACCTCGTAATCCAATCAGTCGCGATGTCACCCGGTCCACGTCCTCGGTCCACCATAGATCATAGGCTAAAGTTCCTTCGGTCCACAGGCCCATGGACCTAGTCTACAGAACAATAACCTTTTTCTATTATTTTGAAAATCCTTTTTCTAGAGAATATTCCAGGGAATATTGTCCTCTTTTCTTTTTCCTGAATTTATTTTGTCGGTCAACTTCCAAAGCTCATATCTCCCCCGTTTCAACTCCGATTTTGATGATTTTTTCACTGATATTCATCTAAATTCAAATTCTATCCATTCACATCAGTTTCATAAAATTTAGAATTTAATTAGTATTTTGTTTGTGTGCCGCGTTTTAGAGACCGGAGAATTCGAGGAGGAGAAGGAGCCGGGAACGCAAGACTTCGAGTATGACCCTTTCGACGACTTCAGAGTAGGAAAGTATCAATCCGTTTCCCTCGTTGATCGTATTGAACCTAATTTTGTCACCACAATCCGTAGCAGTCGTTTTTCACCAAACACTTGCATGAAGTATTAGTTATCAGCATAATTTGTATGGTTGAACTAGTTATGTCCTATTGTAAATTAACTAGCATAATTATTATCATTCATATATAACCTTGATAACCTTAGGATTTCTGTCGCGGCAATATCAAATACGCTAAGACGAATCCCTTGATACTTGTATTCTTAGAACGGTATACCTTACTGTTATTTCATGCTTAATCATAATTAGCTTTGTGAAATGTGTGAAACTCGATACTTTGGTGTTGATTGAGTTGTTGGGATGGGAAGACATACCAGATAATGATAATAGCTGAGGACCTGTTAGAGCTGAGGCAAATTAGGGTTCCCATCAGGAATGCCTTGGGAGTTTAAGTGCTACATGTGTGACAAGCTTAATACGGAGATGTTTTTCCTTGGCTCGATTAAGGACCGAGTTGATGTGACATCCTACCTAGTCTTCACAGTACAACCACTCGATCTTGTATGCGGTAGGACTTAGTCTAAACCCCATCAGCTAGTCTATTGGCCGTTCGAAGGCAGGAATGCAACAGGAGGCCATGGAGCAGGTGCAAGCAAGTGCGGGCTTGTCGATCCGGTTAGAGACCTAGTTGAAGGTCAGGAACCCCTGGTTATCTCCCGTAGGCGACTAGTGTGATGATGCTTGGGTTGGCAATAGCTTTGTTGAGTCACATTGTCAAGACGGTGGTTTGTTGCCTAACTCAGTTTGTGAGTAAAGTGCACCACTCTGCAGAGGTAAAACTATTCGAATAGTCATGTCCACAGTCACAGACGAACTATGGTTCGAGCACAACAACTAGCATGGGTTGCGTATATTTCCTTGGAGTGTGAGTGGGCAAGGTGTGCTCATTTTTGGGAAATAAGTCCAGCAGTTTACCGTGGAGTGTCCGACAACATTAAAACTTAGGCCCTGGTTACTTCCACCACCTCCAAAACTCTCCTTCATTTAATAATGATAATATGGTTTTTCACAAAACCCGCCTTATGAAAAGAAACCTTTGCAATGTGTAAACTTGACTTTTTCGCAAATGTTAAACATACATCCTTATCCTTGCCAATACTGTATGCATGTATTTATATCCCCTTGGTGTATGGTAAGGATTGGGACTTGCTGAATATGTTTGTATTCACCCTTGTTTATGATTTCAGAGGAAGATCCAGACTTCACTAATGCCGACGGTGAGGTTGACGAATAGTTTTGGTCGCATCCGCACTTGAGTTGATTGTGGAGTGGTGTGTCACCATGGTGTTTCTACTGTGCTCTCTGATAATGTGGATTCTATTGATCGCAAGAATCCTTTATGTATTATTAGGATGGTGAATTTATTTCACCACTCTCCTTGTTGTACTAGGAACTGGTATAATAAGATTTTAAGTACAAGGGATGATATGGGGCGCTTTAGCGACATTCCTTGTCTGTCTTCTCTTGAACTTCCAATGGAGCCCGTGCAGCCAATTATTAACACAGGAGATAAAATAGCTATTGACATTGCCACATGTGCTTATGAGAAGGTTGTCTCCTCCTATTAGGAAGCTTCATAACAGTATCATGATCGGTTGTCTAACTGTGCTTAGTGGATAGATAATGATGCTCGTGCAGCGTCTATTCTGATTGCTAGCATGGAGCATAGGTTTTCTTCTGAGATTGTTGGTTTCTCTACTGCCTTTCAGATGTAGATTCATCTTCGTCAGACCTATAAGCTATCTGGAGATGCTCTCTATCTGTCTGTTATTTATCAGGAGCAGTCTCTTCAGTAGGGTGATGCCACAGTTGATGCGTTCTATGCTTAGATGTTAGATGTGTGACGTCAGTTGGACTCTCTTTCTGTTGCTAGTTTCATGTCAGTGCTTCATGGATCTACATGCTGAACGTGACTTTCGACGCCTCTACGAGTTCTTGGCTCACCTTTGTCCAGAGTTCAAGTAGCGTAGGGTTAAGCTGCTTGCCTGACATCCTCGTGTCACGCTTGTGGGGGCTCTTACGGAACTGTGCTCAGAGGACAGTCGTCTGCATGGTTTTGGACTGCTGCCACTTCTTTCAGTGTTGGCTGCTCGTTCACCTGTTGCGCCTACGTCTTTGACTACACTATCATCCGCTCGTTGTGTGACTCCTTCACCACCTACGGCCTCTTCAGGTGGTGGTCCCCCTCGCTGTGCCTACTGCAGCAAGGAGGGCCATGTTGAGGCGAAGTACCACTGGAAGAAGAAGCATCTTCGATGTTCCTTTGGTGCTTCTACCTCAGTTACCTCCTCGATTACCTCTTTGACTGATACTCAACAGGAGATTGTGATGCTACTTCATCACTTGGTTGCTACCTCTAGCTTTACACCAACAGGTTCTGCTGGTTCTGCTGCTCCCTCTTCTGTCACTGAGAGACCACCTTACATGTAGTCATGTACTTGTCCTTGGATTCTTGATTCAGGAGCATCTTTTCATATGACTTCTGGTTCTTTCAGACTGTCTTCGCTTTATCCTCTTGCTTCTCCTATTTATGGCATTACCGCTAATGGTACTTCTCTTTCTGTTGCTGATCGGGACACTCTTAGCACTTCTTCTTTTAATGTTCCTTTTGTTGCTCATGTTTCACAACTCACCATGCAACTCATGTCAGCTGGTCAACTCACTGACCATGGTTTTCATGTTATCCTAGAATCTGGCTCTTGCTGTATTCAAGATCATCGCACGAGTGCTCTAATTAGTACCGGCCCCTGATACAATGATTCTCAGCATTTACGAGAGCTTGACTAGGTTCGTCTTCCTTCTGCTGCTGCCGCCGGTCTATCTGCTTCCTCAACTATTGGCTCCTTCCAGTAGTGGCACCATCATCTTGGCCATGTTTGTGGGTCGCGTCTGTCTTCTTTAGTTTGTCGTGGTCTTTTAGGGTCTGTTTCAGGAGGTACATCCTTAGATTGTCAAGGTTGTAAGCTTGGTAAACAGATTCAGCTTTTTTATCCTCATAGTGAGTCAGTGTCCCACCGTCCTTTTGATATTGTTCACTCAGATGCATAGGGTCCAGCTCCCTTCGTTTCAAAAAGGGTCGTAGATATTATATTATCTTTATAGATGATTTCTCTCGCCACACTTGGATTTATTTCATGTCTTCTTGTAGTGAGGTGTTATCTATATATAAGTGCTTTGCCATTATGATTCGCACTTAGTTTGATCTCCTATTCGTGTTTTTTCATATTGACTCTGCTGGCAAATTACTTTGTAGGTAGCTTTGTTCCTTTCTTGCTTTAACAGGGTATGTTGTCTCTGTTCTCTTGTCCTAGAGCTCATACTCAGAATGATGTTTCTAAGTGCAAGCATCGTCATCTCCTTGAAACCGCTCGTGCACTTATGATTGCCTCTTTTGTTCCACCTCATTTTTAGGCTGAGGCAGTCTCCATTGCCACTCACTTAGTCAATATTCAATCCTCTTCTACTCTCAATGATGGGATTCCTTTTGAGCGTCTATGTGGACGCCTTCTTGACTACACCTCTCTTCATATTTTTATGTGTGTTTGTTATGTTCTTCTCGCCTCCCGTGAACGTACCAAACTGACCGCTCAATTTGTTGAGTGTGTTTTTCTTGGTTACAATGCTAAGTATAAGGGATATAGGTGTTGGGACCCTACTTCTCACCGGATGCGCATTTATCAGGATGTTATTTTTGATGAGTCTCGTCCCTTCTACCCTTGTGCCACACCTTCCACTCTTTCAACATCCTTACTCAAGCCTTTGTCCTTTATCACTTTTCCCGCCACATATGTTTTTGTTTCTTCTTATCTTCCCCAGGCACCGTTGGCGCCCTCTCCTATTGTACCTGCTTTGGTGCCTTCCACGTCTTTGGCCTTCTCGTCTCATGCCCCTCCTCTTTCTGGTCTTGTTGAGCCTTTTACATTCTACTACACTCGTCGTTCCCGTGTTATTCTACATCCTGTTGAGCCGCTTTCTGATGAGCCATCTCATTTTGTTGATTCAGTTCCTTCTTCTCTTCGATATTCTCTTCCTGATCGCCGTTCGATTCGACCTCCTGTTCGTTTTGGCATTGCTGGTGCCGTTCCTATTGATCTGTCTTCTTACCATGATGTTGTTGTTCATCAGGAATGGCAGCATGCAATAGCTGAGGAGTTTGCTGCTCTTGAGCGCCCCGACATATGGGATCTTGTTCCTCTCCCCCCACATGTTCTTCATATCACGTGCAAGTGGGTTATGTAAGGTTAAGACCTAATCTGATGGTGCTCTTGAGTGTTATAAGACTCGTCTTGTCGCCCGTGGTTTCCAACAGGAGCATAGTCACGACTATGATGAGACTTTTGCTCTGGTAGCCTACATGATCACAGTGCGCACTCTTCTTACCGTTGCTTCTGTGCGTCAGCGGTCTATCTCCCAACTTGATATCAAGAATGCTTTTCTTAATGGTGAGTTGCGTGAGGAGGTCTACATGCACCCACCACAAGGGTATTCTGTTCCTGAGGGCATGGTTTGTCGTCTCCGTCGCTCTCTCTATGGCCTTAAGCAAACCTCTCGAGCCTAGTTTGAGTGTTTTTCTTCTGTGATCATTGTCGATGGTTTTTCTGCTAGTGCTCATGATCTTGTCCTCTTTGTTCACACTTCCTCTCGTTGTTGGACTCTTCTTCTCTTGTATGTTGATGACATGGTCATTACAGGAGATGATTCTGAGTATATTGCCTTTGTGAAGGCTTGTCTCAATGAGCACTTTATTATGTCCGATGTTGGTCATATTTGCTATTTTCTTGGGATTGAGATTTCTTCTACCTTTGATGGTTTCTTTCCGTCCCAAGAGAAGTATATTCAGAATCTTCTTCATTGTGCTTCTCTCACTGATGAGTGCACTGTTGAGACTCTCATGGAGCTTAATCCTCAATTTCGGTCCACTGATGGTGAACCTCTTGCTGATCCCACTCGCTACCGTCATCTAGTTGAAAGTCTTGTTTATCTTGGTGTCACTCGTCCTGACATTTCTCATGCAGTGCACATTATCAGTCAGTTCGTTTATGCTTCTACTCAGCTCCACTATAGTCATCTTCTGTGTGTTTTGCGCTATCTTCGTGGGACTATCTCTCGTCGTCTCTTTTTTCCACGCTCCAGCTCTTTACAACTTCGTGTTTATTCTTATGCTACTTGGGCTAGTGATCCTTTTGAACACCGGTCTATTTCTGTCTACTATGTTTTCTTTGGTAGTTCTCTCAGTGCTTGAAAGACTAAAAAACAGACTATGGTTTCTCGTTCTAGTGCAGATGCTGAATTGCGAGCTATGTCATTGTTGATAGTGGAGCTCAGTTGGTTACGGTGGTTACATGAGGATTTTGGTGTTTCTTCTCCTGCACATACTCCTCTTTACCCAAACAGTACATGTGCTATCAGTATTGCTTATGATCTAGTAAAGCATGAGCTCACCAAGCATATTGATGTTGATGCTTCTTACACACGAACACATGTATATGATAAAGGTGATTGCTCTTTAGTATGTTCCTTCTAAGCTTCAGTTAGCTGATTTCTTCACGAAAGCACAGATTACTACTCAGTATATGTTCTATCTATCTAAACTCAGTGTGATTGATCCCCCACGAGTTTGAGGAGGCGTTAGATATATATATCTCTATGTAATATCCCTACTCTATAAAGGGTTCCTTGCATACTAGTCTAAGACCTCTAAGAATACAAGTTGCTATTCCTAACACAAAAAGATTAAAAACAACATGATCAAATCAAGATAGAGCTTTTTGCAACTCCCAAGCAAAGATCGAGAACATAACCAGTAATTTTTATTCTAATTTGAAAGTAATACAAATCCAACATTACAACTGTTGCACCACGTGAAAAAATTATGACGCCCTAAAACCGCCAAGCCGGTTGTCCAGGGAAATCACAATTTTAAGTTACAACGAAGTGATCTCAGTCCATCAGTACTAACCAAAACAGCAATATTTTAGTATAGCAGTTCACATGAACAAAACAAGTTTATACTATATCGCCTCTCACTTGCTCTTGGGAGCGCCATTAGCGGTAGCAACTCCACCCTTCGGCGGGTTAAGGTCATCCCAGGCCTCGATCCATGTGACCATGGAGTCAGCAAGCTTGTTGAAGTAGCCATCCACCTTGCCAAGCTTCGCCCTTACCTGCTTGGCCAGCTCAAGGTAACACTTCTGGACAGTGGTGGCCTCCTTTGGAAGGGAAACTGACTGGAAGAAGGGGATCAGTTCCTCTTGCCAGAAGATGCCGTTGTATTCCTTCTTCAGGTTCACTAACGGGTTGCTTGCTTTGCTGTGCCAGATGTAGGGCAGACCAGTCTTCACACCCAAGCCCAAATGATCCGTAATCACCTGCATTCCAGCATAGAAGGCAAAGGCATGGTTTACTCAGTACAAATATACTGCACAATACAACTAATCACCAAGCGATGCACTGCATAGAACCAAATTGCGCATGGCCGTCAAATTGTTCATTTGCATTTGCAGACATAACAGCAATGCAATTCTGAAGGAAATAATAGAATATACCTTCGTGCACCATCCAGCCCACATATCATCGTAGCGACCAATAGGCTGGCCATCACCCATAAGACCGAAATACATCGCAGGACCAATGAGCTCACGGTCAAATGCAAGGTTCATTCCACACATTGGGAAGAGGGTGCCATTTGGGATTGTAAGAATAGCATCCACATACCTGATTGCAGGAAAGAAATATCACATTAGCAAAAGTAGATCGGAGATCGCCTAAGTGATGAAAGCTGCTGGAATGTAACATCTGTACCTGGTATTCCTCTCAAGGGGCTTAACAAGCTGAGTAGGGGCATCATAGTCCGGAATGTTGAGCCAAAGCCCATGCGAAACAGCAGTTGGAACACCCTCACGAAGGCTAAAGGGGTACCCACGAACAAAATCGGCGCCATCACGGTAAGGGTCATACAAAGTATTAAAGAAAAACGGAGTAGAAGGGCTCAGAAGGTTCTTGATGTGCTGCTCAAGTGCATTGATGTCCTTTCCTGATGGATCCTTAGCAACCTGCGAGTTTGCAAAAGGAATAGGTCAGTAAGAAGTCAATGACAAACAGTAGAGCAAAATGTGGCATGAATTAGCAGCCTAAATGTATTTAACAAGTACAGAGTAGACAACTAAAATAATGGCATCACATTCCAAGGCTCTAAATTTTATACTGCAAGGCATGTGCATGTGCTAGTGTCAGCTGCCAAGTAAAAATAGAAAACTATTCTGCAGGCCATCCTTTCATGCAAGTAATGCCATGAAAGCGAACATCAGTATACTGTTTTTTAAACAAATATCTATTTAAAAAAAGGCCAACTCTTAAAGTTAGAAGTTTTGCTTCTATATTAATGCTAAAAGAAGTTCGCTTCTGCAGGGAAGATCCCTACATCATAAGACCATCCTTAACTATATTTATTTCATTTCGTTTTTTTCTTGATTCTCTTTACGTTCTTATTCTATTTATTTTCTCCTATCTTCAACAATTTCTCTTTGAAGTATTTGTGAAGTAAAATGAGAGAATCTCGTCTAGGAGGGAATGATGTTAGAAATACTTTCGTAACGAGAACTATAAAAGAAAACCGTTAGAACGTTGAAGGAAAAGAAAAATCCTTTTGCGAAGAGATTCTCGCTTGGGAAGGTCTAAGCCAGCCCAATGATTCAATAAAAAAATAAATTATTTGGCAACCAGTTGGGACCCTGGAGTGAATGCACTAGGAAGTTGGAACATTGCACAGATTTTAGCCCTATAAGAATTTTCTTAATATCCCTATGTTAATCCCTACAGATTTTTTCCAATGTAACAGATTTCTTATGTTTCCTTTGTTTTTGACAAGGCATGCTATTCATCAGTTTTTATCCTTCAGCCTCCAGGAGCTCCAGTTTGTCGGAGTCCAAACAATGCAAGGACAAAACAAAAAGTGAAGTACAATGCAAGGCTTGATGATGACATGGTCCACTAGGTGGTGGTGATTTCAGGGCAGTGGTAGCTCCAACCTAGATTTACATTACATTTCTAGTGCAAAGGAATAATATATGGTCATAATAAACTCCTATGGAAATAAAAAAAACATAGGATGGTCCAAGGCGGATAAACTGTTCATTTCAAACACATTATATGTTTAGGCTTCGGAATAAACCATGCAAGGTGCAATCAAGATAACTCTCTATTGTTGTTTTCATATTGTTAAATAAGCATTTTTGTCCCCTAGTTACTCAGTCTACTGATCATGACCGTCAAGCATAAACAAATTAATGCGTATGCATCGACAAAACCGACAAAATATGGCGGCAAGGCGACATATACAAGTTACATTGTTGCATCGTCATATCTGAATCCAATAGCCATTGTGAATTACTGCACACCAAAGATCAAACGCATATTCCAGTTCACATCCCATCCAACTCGAAAAAATACACGGCCAAAGCAGTGAGGCTAGATCCAATGCTTGATACTTTTTAGCAGTGGAACAAGTCAAAAGTTCAGTCCAAGTAACATGATTAGATCTGACAGCTGCGACCATACGCATGACTCGGCTCCAAGTAATGGGGTGACGCTATCCAACTCGATAGATCAATCAATCATCTCAAACACGTGAAATTTGCAGTCTACCTACCCAGATCACAGTACAACGAACCAAGACAGACTTGACCATAACTAAGAGGAGTAACAGCAAAGACTCCAACTTTGCATCCAGTCCACCCGCGACAAATCAGACTAAAAACAGGAACAGAACCCAGATCACAAGGAAAGGAGCGAAGGAAGGACACTCACGAAGCAGTCGTCGTCGATGGTGTAGATATACTTCTTCTTGGAGACAATGTAGCCGAAGCAACGGCACGCCGAATCCTTGAAGGAGATGCAGGAGGCCTTAGGCCCGAGGATGCGGTTGATGTCGTTGCGGTTGTAGAGCTCGTAGTCGAAGCCCTCGGGGACGCGGATGGTCTTGGTGGGGTCGCCGTCCTGGACGATGATCAGGTGGTAGGGCTGGAAGAAGGGGCGCCACATCTCGAGGAAGTCGAGGTTGCGGATCGTCGGGATGACGATGTCCAGCTCGTCCTTGAGCAGCGGCGTCGGCGCGTGGGAGGCGGAAGCCATTGCGGGCGGCGAGTGTGGGGGGAGAAGCGAGGCAGGAGTGGGCTGGTGGAGCCGGTTGTCGTTTGCTTGTGTAGGAAGGGCACGGGGCGCTTGTCATGGTTATACACATTCAAACGTCCGGCCGTGACCGGGCCCGTCTGAAACTACAGGACCAGAAGTACGGGCCTAGGTCCGGCCCGGGCTGGCAAGGGAATAGGGCCGTGTTTGGTTGTGACCCCGAGAAGCCACGCCAAAATTTGGCATTGCCAAAAGCCGGGCATGGCCAAACCATGAGGGAAAAAAAGTGTTTGGATGGTGGCAAGTTAATTCATAGCCATTGCCAAAATCTGGAGATAAAACATGATGTTTGGATTGCTGTCAAGCTAAACCTTGCCAAAACTGAGAGTGTGATATGTGAGGTCCACATGCAATTATTTTTGTGTCAAAATATATTTAATATTGATCTTGTTTTATTGATAAAATCGTAAGGAATATAATGATGTGAACAAATTGTAAATCGGATACGCGTTTAAAAGATATTGTTGTTTGAAGTTTGTTAACAACAAAATGTTGGACTACGTGTAGCCAGTAGTGTATTGCCACCTCATCGCTTGAGTTAGTTGGCCCCAAAATCGGGGCGAGCAAAACGGTCGCCCGCACGCTGCGCTGGCTCGGCTGTTTACTGCAGCGGGCCACTACCAAATTTTCCTAGGCAAGCCAAACTTTGTCAGCAAACCAAGAGGATGCCAAATTAGTTGGGCGTGCCAAAAATTGGTCAGGCTTTCTGGGGCCTATGGGCCTGTTTGGTTTCTGGCTGAAGCGAGCCAGGAAAAAATTTAGCTACGGTCAAAATCAGGGCATAATCAAATTTTGGCCTTAAACATGGCGTTTGGATTGTAGTAACATGACAAATTTTGGTACGTCAAAGTTTGTGAGCATTACATGTGGGATCCACATGTTATTATTCTTTTCCTGATGAAACATACTCAAGTGAGATCTTGTTTTGTAGATTTAATTATAAGGAATCTAACTCAAGTGAGATCTTCATATTCAATGGGCAGGTGAATGTGCTCCCACTCGGATAGTGCTGGTGTCTCGTCCGCACACGCCGCGTGGGGTAACACGAGAGGGTTAATAGCGGCTGCGGCGGTAGTGTGGGCAATGAAGCGGCGACGATCAATGGTGGACGGTGTAGAGTCAGCTTGTGAATGGGAGTCGCGAGGGGGTGAGACCGCGACAAGAGGTGGGGAGAGGAGGTGGAGGGAGGCGGCGACGATGGAGTTAGTGGCCATGGGAATGAAGACATGGCTACGTCGAGGCGGGGTGGCCTCTTTGGCTCATGTTGCTGCTCTGCTTGTGGCTGGGCAAAGCCTGGAGGACCGATGCCCAGTGGGCAGCAAGGGCATGGCAGCGCGGGCTGGAGTGAATAGAGGGAAGCTTACAGTGACCCCTTGGATGGCCGCGGTTGGTAGCGTGGAGGATGTTGGCACGGTCCAGATTAGATGGAGGGGAGGCAATGGCATCACCTTGGATGGTCGCGACGCACAGGGCACCTAATGGTGGCGGCGAAGATCCCATTTACGGTGGCGAGGATGACGGTGTCGACGCTCAGGCTGGCTCCTCCCGCCCACTCGGAGGCGGCGCCCCTCTGGTCGGTGGCAGTGGATCTCATCGGTGCGACCAACGACGCATCTCTGGTGGAGAGATGAAGTGCGGCTGGCTTCTGGATTTGGATCGATTGTTGTGTTGGACTGTTGTTGGTCGAACGGTTGGCTGGGGCGGCATGCGTGTGCTGGGGCGGACCAGGCATTCTAACGAACGGCAGCGGTGTGATTGTCTAGCCAGGCCAATCTCCTGGTCGAGCGACAATCTCCTTCAGGTTGCGTGCCTCTGCCCACCGAATCCTAAGGGTGACGGTGATGCGGAGGAGGTCACCGGAAGAGTGGTGGAGGTGAACCTCAGCGGCGGTGGCAGTGGTGGCGTGGCAAGTCGAGGAGGAAATCGATGGGGCGGAGATGCGGTGGATCGAGTATGGGTCTATGCTGGCCTTCACGCTGCTACATAGCAGGAAGAATGCCCTTGTATATAGGCCTAGGCTCTAGTGGGTTGGATCGGCTCGCGAGCCAGCTCGAGCTCAGCTCGATTTGACGTCAAGCTGGGGAGGTGGCTTAGGCTCGGCTTGTTTGGCCTTCGAGCCGAGCTGAGCCTAGCCTTTTCAAGCCCAAGCTGGCTTGCGAGCCTCGAGCTTTATTTTCAACCTTATTCATCAGCAACTCCTCCCTGGAGGCTCACGAGTAGCGGGACCAGAAGTCCCTCGCCTCTGTCGCCCTCGTCCTCACCCTCCCACTCCTCCGCACCTCCTCTCTCACTCTGCAGCATCCACCAACGTGCTGGCGGATGTCCTCACCATGTTGCCCGCCACCTTCCAATCAGCCCACCTGCCACCCCACTCCCCCCCCCCCACATCCTCAGTTTGCTCGAGCCAATGTTTTCCGGAAGCGCATACCCACCGATGGGGACGAGATCCAAATCCCGAGCCCGCACTTCCCCGTTGCCCGAGCACGCGCGATACGCTCGCTCGGCGGTGGCCAACTCGGCGACGGAAGAGGCCGCCGCCCGCTCGTCGGAAGAGGACATAGGGCTTGTGCCACAATCACGCCGTGGGAGGGCGATCTCATGCTGCAACGTGGAGGAGCAACCACCATGGAGGCCAAGGCGTAGTGCGACGCAGCGCAGTGGACGCCGGGGCGCAGGAGCGAGGTGGTCTAGACCTGGCATGACGTGTGGCAGGTGACGTGAAGTCCATTTCCAGGCCAGGCGGCGCGTGATCAGCAGAGCGGGCACGGTCTGGCTGGCGTTCTCATCAATTAGCGCGCTGCCACTTGGTCACAGGCCAAGAACAAAAAGACGCAACCGATGAACACCACCGATCTATGCGTGTTGAGTGCAGGCGCGGTCACTTGAAGATCACAACAGGGAACGCGCCTTTCCGCGGTGCACGTCACTGCATGCCAATGCATGGAGAGGAACTCTCAAGGCAAGTTGTGGCACGGTACCAATTCTTGGACTACATTAATCACGTTGGCCGGTGATCTGATCATCTGTCACGTATATATATGTATCAACATGACTATTTTGATTTTTTTCTTCCCTTCGTTTTTTCTTTGCGAGGAAAGGGCTTCTCGCTTTTTGCTTCAAGTGAGCTCTACGCAACAAAATCGATCTGTGGTGCGTGCGTGCGTAGCACACTATTGACGCGTGCATAACGAATCAAATCAGGACATGGCTAAATTCATGCATGCTATAGTAATATAGCGCACACAATTTTTTTAGTAAAATATTGTTTGATAATCTCCACACATTCTATTTTTGTTAATTAGCTTTTCACCAGACCAGAGAAGGGAAGCAACACAGAGAAGCAAGGCAAGGAGCAAGACGTGCTCATGCGGATGGGAAGATCATCTGTTCTTTTCTTATTCACCTATATTAAATATGTAGTTAAATTAGACTAGATTGTGAAAGTAAAATAGAAAACATGTTAAGACAAATCGGATGCATCTATTCCTTGAACAAAAATTAGAGCAATTTGTATTGCTCCTTTCAACAAAATCGGTTTGTTTCTAGTTTTGGATGAGCAAATCAAGGTGGAATAGACACTCTATTGTGTAAAATCAAATTTGAGAGAAAAAATATCATAAGAAAATTAGTAATAATTAGAGACAAATATTTGCATATCCGCAAGCAAAATCATATAAAATTAAAAGCAACTTCCGCAAATCAACGTGGAATAGGCGCTCTGTTGTGTAAAATCAAATCTGAGAGAAAAAATATCACAAGTAAATTAGTAACAATTAGAGGCAAATATTTGTATATCCTCAAGCAAAATCATACAAACTTAAAAACAAATATTTGTATGATTTTGATGGGTCGCCTTAGGACTCTCCACGCGAGACTCTAACGCTGCGACGGGGGCGGAGCTGGCAGCACCCAAGCGGAGGCAAAGCATCGGTGGGTCAACCGACTGGAGGCCCGGGCTGCTCCTGCCGACAACCACCACTACCTTTGATCCCAACAGGGAGGTGCTTGGATCCGACGATGAGGAGCTAGATCCTACGACGGGTGCTCAGATCCATGAATCAGAGAGCCTTGTGGGAGGGGTGACAGGGAGAGAGATGTCTGGTGGGTGGTGGTGTGTGGTGAGAGAGTGCTGGTGGTGTGTATTACAAGTAATTGTAGAGAGACAAAGAAAGTGGAGAATAGAGAGTGAAAATCTTGTATTTATTGATGAGAATGTTTATATATTTATACATGTTGAATGCACATGATGAGAGGATGTCTATTGGGAAGACATCCATTCCCAATAGACACAACTCTTGTAGTTGACACCTAATTGATCACATGGTGTTTATTCTCAACACTCCCCCTTGATCAATTATTCCAATTGTAAATTTCTTGTTGAAAACTCCTCTAAAACCCTATAAGAAAATATGAGAAGAAAATAAAATGTTAATATGCCATTAAAACTCCTTTAAAACCCAATAAAAAAATGTAAGGAGAAAATGATATGACATATATTGATTATTGTCCATTGTACGCTCATATGAGAAGCTTAGGAAGGAAAAACTTAAGCTTAGAGAATAATAATTATGATCTATAGATCATATTAAAACTTCTGAAAATCTCTTGAAAAAATAAGAGAAATAAGGTAGATATTGCCGCATTAAAAATGTTATATGAGAAACCGTATAGGAGGAACTTATAAAAGAAAAGAGTGCAATATAATATGAATATGTTATTATTCATGGATCAACTCCCCTAGACCTTACAAATCTTGTAGTCGCCGTATACCAATTTCATTAATATATTTTAGAATGTGAAAGTTGATAAGGACTTAGTGAATAAATCAATGAGGTTATCACATGATTTAGTAAGTTATGAGTTGAATCAGTGAGAAATTCCTCTTTGTTTCCATCATGGGTTTTAATATGGAAACCATTCTGACAGACATCTCTATAATTTAGTAAGTTATGAGTTAAATCGGGATACAATAGAGCATCATTGATTATGACTTGAGTACCCATAGGGAGAGTAATTATGGCATGACTAGAGCTAACAATCACTGCATCGCGTCTAGCGATTATTAAAATATTTTCTTGTTTCTTAGTAAGAGTTTGAAGATATTTTGGTTCTCTGTAGTATAGAGTTTGTGGTACAACTGTCCACAAATATTTCCACGGATTGACTTCCGTAAAAATCTATGTATATAATTGAAGAATTTGATATGAAATTCTTTATCATATATATAGAATACATACAAATATTATTTAGTATCATAAGTACTGATACAATATTGTATTACAACACTTAATGAGATGTAGATAACATGATATTAAAGAATTAGGAGACTAGTTAAGATCTTCAAACATGTCGTGCGTAGCAAATTTGACAAACATGTTTTTCGTGCTCATTGAATCTTCTAGCTGTAGAAGAGTCTGGTTGTTATTGGTTCTTGTAGAACTTGTTGTGAACAACTAGCCTCCTTGGTGGAATTAGTTTGAAGATTGAAGTGTACTTCATATCTTTGTCCTTAAGCAGGTCGGTTACGTCCTACGGATTGTAAATATAGATTAACTAAATGTCTTGGGGTGCGGCATTTCTTAGTGCAGTGCTTGTAGCATTCATACTTGCGACGAACAATAGATTTGTCAAGTTTGGGTTAGAAATGCCTTTTTCATGATCTGGTATATAGGGCTTCTGCTTTTTGTTGCGTTTGCGCTTACCATTGAAGTTCTTTGGATGACATCTAAAAAGGGCCATTGAACTTGTTGTTATTCTAGACATTAACATGTACTTCGGGTAAAGGAGCAGAGACGATTTGATGCTGATGATGATTCCTTAGAAGGAGTCCATTATGCTTTTCGACCTGAAGTAATATGTGTATTAAGTCAGAATAAACTTGGTATTCTCTTGCACGGTATTGTTGTTGTAAGATTCTATATGCGAGAAGTATAGTAGATAAAGTGTTCTCTATCTTTTCCGCATATGTAGGTTCTTTTTCTCAAAAACGCAATTTTGAACATATTTTATAAACAATATGGTTGTAATCTCGGATGGATTTGAAATACTAGAGTCAGAGATGTGACCATTCATAACTTACATCAGGCATAATGACTATCTTATGCTGTTCATATCTTGTTTTGAGAGCTAGACATAAAGTGCTCGGATTATCTTCCATCAGATACTTAGATTTGAGATATGGATGGATATGATATCTTGTTATATATAATGCTCCATATTTAACTTGATCTAGTAGTGGTGTATCTACCTCTTGGGGAGGTTGATATGTCGCTACTATTCCGCGGGACATAAGACTGACCTTGACATACATTGCCCATGTTGGATAATTGTGACCATCAAGCGTGAGTTCATCAAACTCTTGACCGGTCATTGTATCATACATGAATTTGATCATAGATTTGGTTAATTTACTGTAGGTAAATTAAAAATTATCATGGTAACGTTATAATAATGATGTATTGTAAAATCAAGTTGAATCTTGAAGTACATAGTGTAGACCTCAAATTATGTAGTTAACACGTTGAATATAATCACCAAATGTGGTGTAGATCTCATAGTAGTAGGAGGTATAATCTGATATTTGTCAATAGATATTTGGAAGAACACGTTAAAGCTAATCATTAAGTCAATGTGACAAAATGTAGACCTCACAATAATAGTGGATAATATGTAAATATGCAGTAGATGTCATTATTCTATTACCTTGTGTTTCACAAATATTAAATAAAGGCAATCACTTAATTTGATTTTGTATTTTAATTCTACTTGAATTAAGCACTTTTGAGCATAAAAGCTCTTTGGGTTTAACTAAGATGAATTAATATGTAATTCTGCAAGAAAATAATCTAATCATAATAACATGTTATAGGGATTGCATGAAGCAAACACATTAAACATTACACAATATTCCAGAAAAAACGGTGTCTGGAATGTTAAATTACAATAGTAAATAGTACTGAATGTAATTACAGTAAACACTGAGGTCTAAACATGAAAAGTACTTAATATAAAGTACTTGTAGTTTAACCATCTTGTAATTTTTCGTAAACCTAGGGGTTTATCTGCAAAATAGCCTTAGGCATGGGTGATTGGCCTGTACAACTTGGGCTTGGGCCTTGTTGGCCTTTCGGCCGGTCCAGTTGGAGAGGAGGCGGGCACACATATATAAGGGGTGGGGAGGGGCGGTTCGGGCTCCCCACACCCCTGGTCCCTCCAACCGTCATCGCTATCGCCTGGAGGAAGCCGCGAGAGGGGACGAGGAGCCGATCGAGGGCCGCCTGTTTGGCAGGCCACCGTCGGTTGGTTTGTGCCGACTGGATCCAGGGTGAAGGAGTGACGCCGATTAGGCAGGCGTCGTCGGGCGGAGGAGCAGGCACCATTTGGGTGGCAGTAGCGGGAGGGTGGGCGGCAGTCGAGGGCTGTCGTCGCCTAAAGCCTTGCGGCTATCGCTCGGGGCGGTCCGCCATATGGGCGGAGTGTGGAGCGATGCCATGGGGACGAGTGCGTCGGCCAAGGGCCAACCGTGTGTTGCGCCATCAGGAGGATGGCGAGCGTCGACCGGTGTGTGTGCTGCTGGCCTTTGGCCACCACTGGATGACATGGCCTCTAGGTCAAATCGGGCCACAACCGTGATGGAGTACCGTCGAAGGACTGGTGGCGTTGTTGCAGCCACTGCCGGTGGGTCTCCAACCATGGGGTGATGGTCCCCCTCCCCCTCTTGCGCACTGTGGATGGCGATGGCACGCGCTGACGCGCATCATTTGTTGAAGTCGCGTGGTGCGGCTGTGCCTCGATCGCCACCATAGGGCGTTGAGCCGCTATCGGGCATCCTACGTCGAGTGTTGTCCTGGGAGGGAGCCGTCGGGCTTCTGCGCCGTTGGTGGCAGCACCGTGCGCCACTGTTGGTTGCCCCGCCTTGAGGGCGGGTGCCACCAGATCTAGCCGGTCTTTGGGTGCGCCGCCATGGAGTGGTGGTCGGTCGTTGTTGGTTGTTGCTGCCAAACGAAGGCCGTGCGGCTGGCTCGGGATGCTGCAAGATGCGGTCGGCCATGTCGCCACTGGTCGAAGGCCCGAGAGGAGCATGCCGGCCATGCGTCGAGCGCCGTCGACGCGGTGGGATCGACGGCCCACATGGTTCTGTGCTTACCGAGGTGGACGGCCTACGAGCGTAGCGTAGTCGTTGTCAGCCTTGTTGATGGCGTGGTCATTGTTGGAACCGTCAATTGCCTTTCGTTGATGTTCTAGCCGATTAGTGCCTTCTGTGTTGGAGGAACGTCATCGTGTAGAGCGAGATGCATCTGTGCTTCTCTGTTCTTTCTTGCTTGTTGCTCGAATGGAGATAATGTATTACAAGTAATTGTAGAGAGATAGAAAATAGAGAATAGAGAGTGAAAATATTTTATTCATTGATGAGAATGTTTACATATTTATACATATTGAATGTACATGATGAGAGGATATGTCTATTGGAGAGATACCCCTTCCCAATAGATACAACTATTGTAGGTGACATCTAACTGATCATATGTGTTTATTCTCAACAGTGTGTGTGGATAAGAACGGTGTGTGGGCATGGGTGCTGCTGGAGCAAGTTGTGCACGAGGGGAGTTAAAAACATGCACATTTAGAAATTAATCTTTACTATCAAATTACTAATAATTCAGGTAAAATCTAAAAATTACACGCGCATGCTTTAGTCTTATGACATGCACATATATTTTGCTTCTGAATATAAAAAAAAATTAGGAGTTCGAACCAATTTGTTTTTCTAAAATCTGCTTGTAGCAAAATTGTTCATAAATTGTTCTCTATTATTAAAAATATGTAACAATTAGATCTGATATTGCCTTTAAATTATTCTAATTTATTCATAAAATTTGTTGAACATCCAATCTAAATTGCTTTAGCTTGTTTCTTAAATTGCTTATAGATCTATTCTATTTTACTTACGATTTTTCACAAAACTGCTTACAGAACTGTAAAGAAGCAAACAAACAAATGAATTATTTATTAAATGCTTCCTTTTTTGCCACGCATGGAAGAGAGTCACGTATAAGTGTTGCAAGTTTAGATGTAAAAATATCCAAAAATAAAATAAATGCTCGTGTTCTGACATTTTTAAAAAAATATGTATATATATATGTTATAAGTCTAAAATATGCACGTTTAGTTTTTAGATGTGTCCGTTGGGGTAAATTGTGCTGGCTATTTGAGAAGTTGGGCATCCAGGTCGTCTGTATTCCCAAGGGCCATCGAATCCCTGCATGCCGCTTGTGGGCGTCGGATCCTCGGCTAAGCCATGGTACGGGCTCACGCTCGTGGCTCCGTCGAGCTGGGCGTCGTGGACGGGCGGCTCTAGGCATGGGGTGGCTTGGCTCCCGACCGCCACGCGGCTCCGTGTCGGGCTTCGTGTCAAGCCGCCGGGCACGACGTGTGACGTGTGGTGGTGGACGTGGCTCGGGACGTCCGACCCTACGTGGGCTCTAGCCTGCAGACGTGGCACCTCGTGGTTGGGTTGCGTGCATGTGCTCCGGGCGCACGGTGATTTCCCTGGATCGCAGCCAGCTGATGCTTGGAGCGGACATTTACGAGTGTACTCGCTACATACAACTACTACTATAACAATTCACTTATTTGACGCTAACAATTCACTCTCTCACCTATTATATAAACAACATAGGTGACTAGTCATATTTATAAAGAAAAAAGAAATTTGTGCACTTAGACACTAACAATTCTATCCGTTTCAGCATTCGTCGTAGAGCAAGTAAAGATACATAGTAAGCAGCTTAGCATGCTTGCAATTAAGGTCAGATTAACACCGCAATAGCAATATGAAGTGGCTAAAGTTATCTAAGAAAAAAGAGATTGAGCAATTTGTTAGATACCATCGTAAAAGTTGTAAAAGTTAAAAAATATCATTGGTATGAGGATGATATGTGGGTTCTGGCTCCATATATTATCCTCACAGCCGATGACATTTTCTAATATAAATATTTTTTGATAGTATCCACTTAATTTTGCCAAAAAAAAATTGATATCTTGATATCTGGCGATGATGCAATAATTAATCTAGGTTATAACTTGTAGATATGACCTCACAAGGGCGTGAGTTATTTCAAGATGTTGATGTCAAGATTTAGGAAAACAAAAAATTAAACCTACAGTGAGAAGTATCTACGACAATTTTAAAAGATGAAATATTTTGTACATGCATCCTTATAATCAAAGGTGGGCACAAGAAGGGGATTGGGTGTATATCTGTACATCCAAATTTTTGTGAAAAAATTTCATATATGTTATCTAGCCTAAGCAGTCTAACAATTCATAGTAAAATAGAGAAAAAAAAAGCTGGCCTGGACCAAAAAAAACAAGCCCACACCTTAAACTGCGGACTGACCATTTTGGAACCAAATCAATTATCCAAGCCGTCTAACTCATCCTAACGCAAGCAGCCAGCTAACAACACACGAGAGGAAATGGGGGAGGACGATGGTGCCAGGGCACGGCGGTGCGAGCCCTCAGGCGGGTGCAGGCGCGGTGCTGGCACGACGAGCCTAGGTGGCGCACCAGGCATCGGCACAGGTATCGCAGGCGCAAGCGAGGTTGAAGCACGGTATTATTCTCATTTGTTGTTGCCTCTATATGTTGTAGTGTTGCACATGTGCTATTGATTTGCTGTATCTTTCCTCATATGTGTGTGTCTATTTGTTTTCTTGCACTCCTACAATGAGTCTATAAGAACAGTATATGTATATTTATTTATTTATTTGCTCATTCTCTATCTACGTTGAGTGCCCCCTTCTTAGCTCCTCTCCGTTGTTCTCTCTGTGCTTTTTGTTTCAATTGTATCCGCATGGACTCAGTGAAATGAAAACTTTGAGGAGAAATACATATGAACCAGTTCAATTTGAACTATGTTTGTGATTCCATTCACGCTCAATATGATAATGGTGTTGGCCGTGCTTCGTCGTTCATTCCGTGTTCAGATTGCTGCTGCGGTGGTATTTATGAAGATAGAAAGTTTAGATAGATTTTGCTAGATCGGTGCACGAGCGTATAACGAGCAGCTACGGTGAGATTCTGAAGAAGAGAGAGAAAAATATTCATAAATACAGTGATGAAAATACGGTTCAACAGAAAAGAAAAGAGATCAGATCATGCAACAGCATAAAACTAAAAGATACTATCGATCCAGACTGCGACATAAGCGTAAGCGCGAGCGAGGTGGGGCGCGGCAGCGACGCGAGCAAGAGCTAGGTGGGGGCGTGATGGCGCTGATACGAGTGCGACGACGGAGATCTCACTAACCATACAAACATTAGACCTGCCACTTCTTATAATTCTGCATTTGCCACTGCCACAGACAGATCTCACTAACCATACAAACATGCACGTTGTCGCGCCCGCTGATCAAACATCCCGTTCAACATATCCGTGTCTTCGAACACTCACCCACCATCACTTTGGGTCTTGGATTCACATCTCTGCGAGCGAAACAATGGAGTGGCAAATCCTCGTACTGATCTCTGCAGTAAATTAAAAAGGACCTTGTAGAGTTGTAGTAATCGACGGCCAAGAAGTTGGCCCAGCAGTTGCCGGCGGCGGTGTGGCACATCGTCAGCCCGAGTGGGACCTTGTGGATGTAGTTCATGAGCACCAGCGACCTCGGGGTGTCGCTCCAATGGCAGCGTCGCACACCGCCAGTCCGAGTGGGACCGTGTGGAAGTAGTTCACGAACACCAGCGACCTCGTCGTGTCGCCGAGCGCTGCCGACTCGATCGGTTGCGGCACGCATCGAGGTCCATCCCTTCATCACCAGCTACAATTAGTACTAGCTCGTGATCAGCATAAAACGACCATGTTTCAGTGAGCACTACTTAGAACGAATTATTATAGACAGCTATTAATTTTATCAAAGACATTTGATTTTTATTCCTGTAAAATTATTTATGATATCAAATTTACCATAGATGGATAACATTTCGTCTATAACATATCTACATATATGATTTTTTGTTAATATTCGTTTGTATTTTATGATATATCTCAAATGATTTTTTTAATATCTGTTTGTATCTTCTGACACGTTACAGATTATTTTTTTTAATATCCGTTTATGATACTATTTTCAAAAAAATAGGATTTTGAACGTAGAAAAAATAAAAAATATGTTCGCACCTAATCATGTCATTACACAGTCACATAATTTTTCGTACGAAATACATATGAGTGTAGTTTATAGGTATCGAACCTACAATCTTCGTACTTGCGTGTAACTACCATCTCACTTATACATCATTGCCAATAGCAATAGAATATTTTTATCCTTTTGAACCTTACTGTCTGAAATTTTGGACAATTATTTATGTATATAAATGATTTCAAAAGAAAATATTATAAACTACAAAGTTGTAGACCTCGTCGAGAGCTACAGTTTTCATATAATTTTTTTCTTCATTTGAAGCCATTTGAAAATTCATAAAATATTTAACCTACAGATACATACGATTTTGCTTAATGTCTGACAGTTTTTATTAATGTCCGTATGTATCTTGAAAGGATCAGTGATGTCTTAAAAGGAGATGAATTAGGACACTTAAAATAATTTCAGTTCCAAAAATAATACAAGATAAACCTATATCAATTTCTATCTAAATATGTTCTAGGTTTATCTAGTGTGTCTACTCTACCGATCAAAGCGCTTGCAGTCTATCTAAGAAGGTAAATTGCAAGTAAGTAAATGCGGAAACGTAAATAAGGTAGAGAAAGCAAACTCGACACAAGAATTTTTTTTTCATGGTATCGATGGTATGAATGCCACCCCTAGTCCACGTTGGAGCTCCACAAAGGATATACTCCCGGTCGGCACCTAGTCACGACCTTTGAGCCACCAAGTCACAAAGACAAGGCCTTTACCCAGATGAGCCACTAAGGCAAGGTCTCACCACTAGCCTCTCTTTCAGTTTCTCGCCACCGTGATCACTTCGGAGCTTGAGCCACAAAGCTAAGGGTCTCCGCATCCCCGCACAATCATCTTGGCACCGTTCAACACCAAGTTGGAGGATCAACAAGCTTGCCGGCAAGTCACCAAGACTCCAAAGTACCGGCGTACCAAGTGGTACACTATTGGATCACTCCTTGATCCACTCTCTAGGCAGCAATCACCTAGCAATTCACTCTCTATGCCTATAAGCACTAATCACTCGCTAATCTTGTGCTTAATCGCCTTAGATGATCACTTTAAGCACTTTGGTGGCTTGGATGTCTTCTCAGGTGTATATAAACTTCTTTGGACTCCAGCACACACAAAAAACTGAGTGAAGGGGTATTTATAGCCCCAAACTCGCGCACTAGCCGTTAACCCAACAGCTCTAAAAAGTTGTTAACACCGGATGATCCGGTGAGAACATTAATACTAACACCGGATCATCCGGTGAGTACACTCTCACAAACTAGCCGTTGAAACCCCACTCAAATATCTGTGAACACCGTATACTCCGGTGTATACTACAACATCATCACCGGATATTTCGGTGAATATACCTTAACCATCTGAGCCAACTTCTTCTCTGTGTAAATTGCTCTGGTGTACTCCCAGTGCACATAACTTCATCACCGGACCATCCGGTGAGTTATCCTCGGCCAGCCGAGCCAATGGAACCCTTTCTGGAAAATATGCTCCGGTGTACACATCTTCAGAGCACCGGACCTTCCAGTGAGGTCACTGCATTCTCCCCTTTGTCAACAATACTCTGGTGTGTTCAAATCAATCACTGAACTATCCGGTGGGGTCTTCTGTTTCTTCTTCGTCTTTGCATTGTTCCTTGTCTGGTGTGTGCACTTCATTCACACCGGACTATCCGATGCCTTTAACTCCGGGCTTCCACGTCTGCAACCTCTCTGGTGGAATTACTCCGGTGTGCACAACACTGATCACCGGATTATCTGGTGAGGCAAACCTGCCTCTGTCTGTATGCACTGTGCATTGTCCGGTGTGTATAACACATTCATCACCAGACCATCCGGTGAGGCAAAACTCCCTATGACTTGTCCAATTCAACCAAATTTTATCTCGGCTTCGATGGTTTGTTCATGTTTTGCATCCATGAGACCTACTAACATATATTCTTGATCAACATATTAGTCCTATTGACTATGTTGTCATTAATCACTAAAATCACAATCATAGTCTAATAGGGCTATTTTCGCTACATATCTTCACATCACAGACAATTTTCTTAATGTCCATCAGTGTTTTACATCATAGACGGGTTTTTTTTAATATCTATCTGTATCTTATGACACAGCATAGTCGGTTTTTTTTAATGTTCATCGATGTCTTATGACACATCACAGATAATTTTTTTAATGTCCGTTTTATCACAGATAGTTTCTATCAAAAACCGTCTATGACTTCTGGCACATCGAGACGGCATGTCATATTACAGATATGTCTGTTTTAGCAACCGTCTTTGGATACTCTATCAGTGATAGATCTTAAGAAACCGTTTGTGACACTTCATCTTATTTCACTGTTTTTTAAGCAGCGGACATCCCTCTGGCCTTAGCTCTGAATCTTACACTAGTTCGCCATATAGTCCCACTGTTACGCTATTCATTCTGTTACCTGTTTCGACTAGGCGGCAGTTCCATGCGACATCCATGACACTGGGAACCAGTACTTTCAGGACCGACCTTGGAGGGGCCAAGCGGGGCGGTCACCCTAGGCCCTAAAATCTCAGGGCTCCACTCATATCATGTATCAGTGTATGGGCTTTAGTCTTTAGTCGGCCTAAAAGAAACATTTTTGTTGGATCGTGCATCAGTTCATGGCCTCTGGCTTTGCATTGTGAATGATATTGCCAAGACTTCACTGGCGATCTCGTCACAGGCCTCGGACACGACTACAGGAGAACCTCAGCTCCTCATCTCCTCAAGGTGGCAAGACTCCATTGCTCGCAAACTGCGTCGTCTCCAAGGCCGTGCTATCCTGCAGCAGCGAGGTTGTGCATCTCACCTCCGAGCACAGGGTAAAGCTTCTTCTTACTCCTGTAATTCATACGTTTATCCAAAGTCCAATGCATGTCACTTGTCCCAACAGGTTTCAGAATAGTTCAGAGGATAAGAGTTTTCTTAAGATGCAGAACATCAAAGTTGATTCCACTGCCCTTGTTGCGTTGAGGTCCAGGGTGCTTTGACTATTTTCTGAATACGACTCGCGCTTTTGGTATTCCAAGGACAAGAAGAGGAGTGCTAGAGTTGAACCGGTTCTGGTGGCCCATAGCTAGGGATGGAAACGGATTGAATACGCATGGAATCGAATTCGGATAGTACGATTTACCATATTTTAATCCGAATGCGAATACGGATCCGGATATCCTCGAATACGAATATGAATCAGATAGTTCGAATACGAATCCGCATTTGGATATCTACTCGATCTTCAAAATTCAGGTCGGAAATTTAAATTTTTGAAAAATTTTGACTGAAATTTGATAAAATTTGACTGAAATTTGTTCTAATTTGATTGGGCCGAAATTTTAGAAATTTTGTTCAAAATTTATGTTGGAAATTTAATTTTTTGATCAAATTTAACTGAAATTTGACTGAAATTTGTTCCAATTTGATTGGGTTGGAATTTCGTTCATATCTGAAATTTCTAAAACTTTAGCAAAATTTGGTTCCCTGGTTGGCGGATACGGATACGAATCGGATATATCTCGAATTCGGATATCCACATTTGAATCCGAATCTCGAAAACGAATTCGGATATATCCATTTCAGAAACGAATACGGATACGGATATCCATATTCGTATTTTAACGGATACGGAATCGGATAATTCAGATTTCCTGCCATCCATTTCCACCCCTACCCATAGCGCTGAGCTTCTTCTCCAGGTCGCGTTTCGCCGCGTAGAGGGCGGCGATCTCGTCTGTGTGTCGATCTAGTCGGTGACTCGTCATCTCGTGCAGTCCTACCTTAATCAGTAACTCAACGACTTGACGATCGATGTTCACCGTTTACAGTAAGGCATTAATTGACGGGTTAGAGATACAAATTTTTGCGAGTTCTACGTGACAATTGGTAAAAAAAAATTAAGTTGATTTGATGCTTTTACCGTTTTGCACCAGTTTTCAACCGCTAATGTATATTTTTATTTTTATTTTCAGCATGTTCTTGATATCATGTCTTCTAGAAATTGTTTAAGATAATTTCTAGAAAGTGTTTGAGGTCAGTGTTGTTTTTTTTATACTCTAAGTATTTATTAGAAAAAATAATATAATGAATATTATATTTATAATTTATATATTAATTAAACTTTTATGTTTCAATTCAATAGGTCATGTTTTTAGTTTGGGTTAATTAGATCGGTGCCATTATACTTTTGCCCGATTTGAAAAATACCATTATAATTCATAAAATCACTGCCATCACGATTTTGCGTCTATCCAAATCACGCCATTATGTACGCCTCCAATGGGTTTGGACCTACTGCCACGAGCCAGTATTTACATATTTCTCGTAATACCCCCACTGGTCTATATTGACGCTCGGTTTGATTCGGCCAGGTCACGCCCCATTCCCCACTCCTCATTCACGAGCAGCATGACGGCGGTGGAGGCGACAGGGCAAGGCGAGCTCTCACCGGTGATGGAGGCGGACCTCATCTGAGTTCCGTCGAGGCGAGATCCTTGGTGGTCTCTAACACAGTTTGCAGCGTAACCATGTCCCATTCTAGGGTTTAGGGTAGTCCGATGAAGGCGTCTTCAGGGTCTAGCGCAACCGGTAGCAACAGGAAGGAGCTCCCCCTTGTTCATTGCCCTGATTATGGGTTTCGTGTAATTAAGCTAAAGAGCAAGCAAACTGCGAGTTATGGGAGAGTGTTCTACAAGTGTGAGAACAATGTCCCAGTTAGTTGGATCGATTCGATGCAATTTGCTAATTTTGGCATTATATCCGAACAGTGTTCGTGTTTGATTTTGTTGCCCGTGGCAGGACGATACAATGACTTGCGGTTTTTACAAGTGGGAGAACGAGTAAAGGTCCTTTCTGCGCTGCAAGGGATTATTGGAAGAAGCTGGTGTGCCCTGCTATGTTAACAACAACCGCGCTTGTGAAATTGGAGGTGGGAATCAGCAAATTCTAGAGTTGAAGCATCATATTGGCCAGCTAATGAATGAAATCATGGAAATGAAGTAGCATATAGTGTCGTTGAGCACAATGGTGTGCGTGGGGAAAAAATGAGTTGTAGCAAAGAGTGTACGTGTTGTTACTGCTTGTTTTGGTTGTATGCTGGGAGTGCTCATTACAGTGTTGTGTGAATGATGTGTAGTGTATGTCATGTTGACTTTTGAATTGTGAAGTGTTGTGCAAGTGAACAATATTTCTGTCAAGTTTGATAGTGCGCAAGAGATAGTATATTGCTTTAGGTTTGTATCATTGCATAGAAGCATAGGTCTTGTTTCATGATGTACATTGGTTATCAGTATATTGCTTTAGGTT
The DNA here is from genome assembly GCF_958298935.1 of Phragmites australis. NCBI lineage: Eukaryota > Viridiplantae > Streptophyta > Magnoliopsida > Poales > Poaceae > Phragmites > Phragmites australis. The sequence continues at coordinate 26,575,935 of NC_084934.1, read as the reverse complement.
TGTATCACCACATAGAAGCATATGAGACAATTGGACATTAATGTAACTGGGAAGATCAAACTATGATGCTTCAGTGATCAGTACTAGTAGCAGTATTCATGCAAACTGAATTCTTCAAGCAAAATGCAAATTAGTTGCACAATAGATAAACATGATATTTCATAGTGTTGTGAATAACATAGCATCAGGTCCAGAACAACCATGATCAACTCCTAGCTATTACATGTCCAGAAGCACATAATTAGGCTCCATCTTATATATCCAGAAGAAGCACAAAATACACAGACCCAAGGCAAATGTTGGCATCATAGGCCTAGCCAGTCTGAGAGTTTTCTAACAACTATCACAGGTGTTACACTTGAGGTAGCCTGAGCCTTCTTCTTCTTTGGGGTCTTCTTCCTAGGGGTTTTCTTCTTCACGGGTGTCCACTTCTTCTGTGGTGTCTGCTCTCCACCAACATCAATGGTAGCTTGTCTCTTCTTGATTTAAAAATAATTTGGTCAAAATGACCTGTCAAGAAACAACAGGAACAAGAGTAGGCAAAGTTGAAAGTTTATTGTTACCTCTTCTTTGGTGTTGCTGTACTACCTGCATCCACCTCCTCATCAGGTGCCTTAGCAATCTTGCATGTCTTTTGAAAGTGACTGTCGGGGGATGATCCCTGACAATTAATCTAGGGTATACCGGATGATCGGTGCGTTGATCTACATTTCTTGTAGCTGTATATCGAACTGGACTTAAGAACACAAGAATTTATTTAGGTTCACGCCTCTCAGAGGATAATAGCCCTATGTACTGTGTATTGTTTTACGAATTGGGTAAACTTGTTACATAGTGTGTTCAGTATCTCTACAAGTTGGGTCTTCACCTCTTTATATACCAGGAAAAAAGATGTTCTAACGGGCTATGGCAAAACAGGTGACAGACTAACGCCTCACGAAGCCTAGCTATACCTAGCTCATCATGATGGCGGGTAAGCACGCCTACACTGCTCTAGTCGTCCTTCACGTCTTGTACCATCACTAAATGCCGTCACGCTCACCCGTCCAACCATCCCGCAATATTAAATGCTACAGGTTGGGTCACTACAACACCACGCCGCTCCATGACCATGCTTCACCGAAAGAGAGTTCCTGGGGAAGGAAAATACTCAAGTGTGCATCATTAAATGAGACTTGACTCATTAGGTGGGTACCTGCCCTGCGACCAGCAAGTGGTCACAGGATTTTGCTCTGCGACCAGGGGGCTGGTCGCGCGATGAGGCTGCGGTCTTGACATACCTACTGTCGGCTGACATTTGGAGGTGTGGGGCCCGCCTCGTGGGGGCACCCCCTTATCTATTACACTGACAGTGACCAAAACCTTTGCATCTCCTACACCTAAAAGTTCTTCTACCAGGTTCAAGAGCCCCCTTGATTCTATGAACTCTAGGTCTTCCTGGACCTCTTTTCTGCTTAGGTGGCCCCACTTCGAACCCAAGGCCCACCATAGGCCACTGAGACCTATCTGTCATCGGTGCAATCATGCTAGCATATGCTGCCCTGAACCTCTACACAGAGTAGTAATCATGCACAAAATCTTCTATCTCAACCTCTCTGTTTGCACAGACCCAAGCTAAGGCATGGTTGCATGGCTTTCCTATAATTTTCCACTGCCTACATGAGCATCTATGGTTCTGCAAGTTGACTGTGTGCCTTCTGGTCACATTATCACCATAAAACATGGTAACTTTTGCAAAATCATCATCACTCCTGGCAACCTTGACAACTCTTAGGCTATTGCTTGCTTTATGGAGCTCCTTCATCACATTTGGTAGGATTCCATGGACCATCTATGTCCCAACCTTCCTTCTTAGAGCTGACTTCTCCATGATCAACTCCCAAAGTCCATCAACTAGCTCGTGAAGAAGTAGACCCTTCAGTGCCTTGATCTGCCTATTGAAACTCTCAGAAACATTGTTTGTGAGGTAGGCACACTTGCTGGCTTCTGAGAACCCACATCTATACCAGATCCTTCCATAGTTTTTCTCAAGCCACTCTATATCATCAGGGTTTGATTGAAAAATCTACTGCATGTGCCACCTGAATCCGTCTTCTATATAACTCCTTGCAACTGGATACAGTTGTTGAGTAAAGATAGGTCCACGATATTTCTTCATGAAATTGGCATACAGATGCCTCATGCACTCTCTATGCTCAGCTTCAAAGAATACAACATTAACAATGGTTTCCAATCCTTTACAAGCATCAATTGAAATTACCAAATATGGAGGACTACCTATGGCTCTATGTAATTGCTGCATGAACCACACCCAGTTGTTTTCTATTTATAAATAAAAAATTGCATATGCTACATAGAATAACTAGTTATGACCATCTACTGAAGTGGCTGAAGCCAACTGTCCAGTGTATTTACCAGTAAGTACAGTGGAATCCACTCCTATGTAAGGTATACATCCTTCTAAAAATCCATCTATACAAGATTTCAATGCAACAAAGATTCTCTTGAAACACATTTTCTTACCTACTTTCTGTAGTTCAATTTCAATAAGTGGACCTGGTGACTTTTTCTCAATTTCTGCTAACAAGTTAAATAGCAATTGGAAGCTCTCCTCATACTTACCATGAATCTGATCAAGTGCCAGCCTCATCTCTGCCCAAGCCTTCGAGTACTTCAACTTAATCCCATACTGCTCTTCAATCTTCTCTTTTGCATCCTTTGCACCCTTCTGCGGGTTCTTCTTTAATCAATCCCCCAGCCTATCCGTAACCCACCCTTGAGTAGCCATCTTGCCTTCCTGCAACTTGGTTGTTGGATTATTGTGCTCAAATGGAAGAATATTTCTTTGCAGATGAAAACCATGATTGTTAAAAAAAAATAAAAAAACATTGACATGCTTAATTGCTAAATTATCTGGACTCACCTGTATTGTGCGGTTATCCTGTAGTCTTGAACCATGAATGCGCCAAGGACATCCCTTATGTGAACAACTGGCAATAAACCGTGTGGGATATGTCTTTAAGCCAGCAAATTCAAAACCTCTCTTAACTGCATAATGCCTAATTGCTTTTCTGAAAGTAATGATGTCAGGAAACAGTGCATCATTCCTAATAACTGGGTTCTCAGGATCATGCAGCACATGTCTGAGAGTCAGCATCATTTACTTCTACCTCAAAAGGCATAGCTCCTTCAGCAGCAGCAGGTTGTGCAGTGTCACCATTAGCAAGTTGAGCAGGCTGCTTTGGTTGTGCAGTGTCGGCAACAGCAAATTGAGCAGTCTGCTTTGCTTGTGCAGGTGGAGGACCATATATGTGTTCAACATCTATACCAACATACTCCTCACCACTGTCAAAGACATCAGGCTCAGCTTCATCTGCTTCTTCACCAACAGAATCTACTACTTTAGATGCAAATGTCGTGTGGCCTTTCTGAGAAGGAGGAGGGCGAGATTCACTAGGATTGCTAGTTGGTACTCCTGGTGACGCAACACACAAAGGCTGTAAAGCACTAGCCTCATATTGATCACATATCTCTTTCTCAAACACTGCTACCAGCAGCATGAAGTGCTTCCTGGTTTGTAGGTTTCAAGCACATCTACAATTTGAGTATCATAGACTAATTGAACATCCTCACCAATCCTTTTGTCAAAGAACCACTCCACAGGTTTCTAGTCATGCCCCCATTTGACCTCACCACTTAAGCTTCTCATAAGGAAATCCATTGAAAAACTATCAGAATCCACTACCCAATTCCGAGTGACACCTTTGGTATAGGATTTCTTACCATCTGACTCAACTGTGACAAAACCTTCAACCTTAATCTCTATTGTGCACCAGTGCCTAGTGAGAAAAGGGACAAAACCAAATCAAATCATGCTAATAAACAGAACATAAACTACGAATCTGTGTTATTTTCTAACGAGAACCAATGCATTGTGCCAGATTTAGAGGGATATGTGAGGTCTAGGATTACTCATGGTTTCAGAGATCCGGGCGCACTAGGACCCATGCAGTATATCTCCTCCATCCAATTTGTGGAACTGCTCGCCAAGGATCTAGCCTCGACAAAACTTAGATGAGCTCCGCCTCCATCGCTGGTGAGGCCTTGCCTTGCCCAGTCACCTTCACCGTCAGTAGGGTTTCACGAGGAGTGGGGAATGAAGGCGCGACCTGGTCGAGTCGAGCCGAGCGTCAGTATAGACCAACATGAAATATGCAAATACTGGGGCCTGGTAGTGGGTCCAAACTCGTTGGAGGCGTACATAATGGCGTGATTCCGATAGACGCAAAATCGCGATGGCAGCCACCAGATTTCATGAATTATAATGGCATTTTTCAAATTGGACAAAAGTATAATAGCACCAATCTAATTAACCCTTCTAGTTTTGTCTCGGACCACTAAAATCTCATGAGCGGTCATGAGTACTTTGTGCAGGCCGCGTCTCTGAACAGTGTTGACAGGCCACGGTCTGACTAGAGTACTGGACGTAGGTTCTCAGAAGTTAAAAGCTGAAATAAACATGCTGACATATTGCTGAATTTTGAAAAGCTAAAAAGCTGGTTTCTGATGAAATGAACTAACAACTGATAAGCTAGCTGAGAGTGATTTTTTTGATTTTTTGTGTATTGAGAACCTAAAAACTTCTCATAAAAATCAAAAACTATAAGTAGCTTTTAGCAAAACCAAATAAATTTTAATCGTACCAAATAGAACCGTAGTGCCACCAACATACCTGCATCACAAACTTCGACGGGCTCGACGACTACCGACAACGTCTGTGTTTTTGGCACTTTGACTTTGGTGGGTGGAGGAACAACAGGGGAAAGACCTATTCAAGGTCCTATCATCCTCGGGCGCCGTGAAGGTGGTGTTGTGGTGTTCACAGTCCCTATTCACTGTGACAGGACTCGCCTGCAGTAACTGCAGAGGGCAGTAGGGTCACTGCCGTCTGCCGCGACGGCAGTGACCCTACTGCCCTCTGCAGTTACTGCAGAGTTCCCATTCACTGAAGCCTTTAAGGCCAGTTATTCTCAATGTGATGTGACCGTGAGGCTCACGTTGGTGCATAGTTTGCAGACATTTTGTAGTTAGATGAATAACTTTGTTTACTAATTTGAAAATTCTTTTCCTTTTTTTTGACGTAGGGCAAGCATCCTTGTTCTTTTTTTCTCATAAAATTGTGCCTAAGCTTGTTATTACTCGAACGTGGAGTTATGTGAACACAAATTTTGACAGGCATGATGAACTTCACAGTCCCCATTATTTTGAAACGATTCAGGATCCGGCAGTAGAGGGGGACATGCGTGTTAGGGTAGAGGTGGTGGTGGGATAGATTCAGGGATAGAGTATGTATTCTCGGTCTGATTCAAGATGAACCTCGCCGCCGTTCGCCGGACAACGCCGGTCAGGTTCCCGCACGGAGGAGACGCAAGCCTAAACTACTTCGGAAGCCACTCTGGGCCATGAAACTTTGGATTGGGCTTGCGTAGGCGTACTTCCTTGGCCCAGTCTCGGTGGATTCGTCTTGAGGCCCAGCTTCACTTGAGTTCCCGCGCCCTTCTCCTCTTCCCGCGTTACTTCTCTTGTTCTTCATTACTTCAGATGGGGGAATATACCGATATGCTCGGCACAACGCATATAGCCCTTCGATCCAACCAATCAGAAATCCAAACGTACGCACGTACATCACGAACAGCATATCTAGTTCGATTTTATTCATTCGGCACACCACACCATGATTCCAGACACGTACGAACCGTAGCGTACATATTCACACGCGCGCGGCACGCGCACCGCCGAGAACGGACATGGTGTGCGCGTGGCCGGCCGCCGTCCGGTCACTTGCCGTTGCCGGACTCGGAGAAGAAGCGGTTGAGGGCCGGGAAGACCTCCGGGCGCTGCGTGCTGAGGAAGCGCCGGAACGCGTGCTGGCTGTACCGCTGGCCCTCCTCCGCGTTGTCCAGCACCGCGCTCTGCCGGTTGCTCTTGCTCACCCTCACGTCCGGGTTCATGAAGACGTTCCTGGTGAGCTGGAAGACGCACATCCCCGTCACGAACGACATGGCCGCGATCAGCGGGTAGACCTGCATGCACGTACGCGCAGAAAACACACGAGCGCCAAAAGTTAAACACACACGATGGAGAAGCTACGTTTCACTACGAACAACGGCACCAAGAGAAGTGATCAGATGCGTACATCTGGCTTCAACCAACGGCCCATATCGATCGAGTTGCTAGCTGCTGCCAAAGGTATCGTAGCCCTGTGTGTTTGGGGTCGCTAGCTGAATCTCTGAAAGTATCTGCCTGCGGCCCTGTGTGTTTGGGATCGCTAGCTGAATCTCTGGAAGTATCTGTCTGCTGCCCTATTTCCTCCCCTGTGCGCCGGCGTGCGTTTATATATATATATATACCCAGCGCTAGCTATAGATCTAGGAGCAAGCCAAGAACAGCAGATTGCTTGGCCATGTCGCGGTGTCGAGGCGAGCGATCGTTTCCTGTGGGCGAGCCGGGGTTTTCAGGCTGCTCGCCCTGCTCGTGCTCCTCGAGTCGAAACCACGGGCCGCCTGCTGTTTTTCGCGCGCGGCCTTGGCTAGCTTTGTCAAAGTCCCCGTGCATGCGTGCTCCTGGACCTGCTTCAGGTCAACCCGTTTCTCCCGACGCGACCGTTAAGCCCGGTCAACCCTTCGGCACCAAAGATGGTTCCAGGTCAGCCCGGGCGGTCCTGCCACGATCATATCTCGTGGACTCTGTCGACGTCGGTGTACGTGTGGGGCGCATTTGGATCATCACAACAGGACTGTTCTTTTCGGGCGTCGTCTGCGTTTTCTTTGGTTTTCTGAACCTGTGGGAGTGAACCTGGTTTTCTTCATCTTGTGACACGGCAACGTAGCCTGTCCAAGGATGGGAGCACGTACCGCGTACGTCGCAGCCAGCTTGCCACATCAGGACGATCCACTACGGCGCTGTCGATGCTTGAACGATATGCAATCTTCTACACGTTGGTCTGTCAGTGACAGCCTGAAAGGATAAAAATGGATGTGGATGAGTGAGTTTTTTTTAAAAAAATAATATTAATTGCAAAAATATTATGTATTTTTGGAAAATTGCAAAAATAATATACCGTCAGCAATTGATTTGCCGACTGATGGTGAGACTCATGTGAGGAGCATGTCGAGCATAAATCACTTATCGGCAAATCAATTTCTGATAGGTGACTGTCGGTAGGCCAATTGCTGACGTGTACTAATTGTGCAATTTTTTATTAAATTAATATTATTTAAAAAAATCTAGATGAATCATGGCAGGATGCCTCAAATAGCTCGGATTTCTTAATACCATGGGCATGCACTGTCGTTTTGATTTCTCCCTAGGAGTACGCAAGAGTGTCCCAGAAATCTCTTTCATACCGTTATGAATTTAAAGGTTTGCGAATACAGAACAAGAAATCTTTCGGGAAAAAATATAGAACAAGAAAATTAATGAGCCTCCTGACGGGCTGATGTAAAGAAGAAGAAGGATCCACAATGGGCTCTATTTGCTTGCGTACTGGGCTGGAATTCGCACTTTCATATTAGGCCTCTTGATGGGGTAAGAGCGTAAGATCATCCTGGAGCCCAGCATCTCGATGCAGTAATTAACCTCTTCCCGGCTCAAAATTCGAGGCTCCAGTGGGCCAAATTCCAGCGGGCTATTCGGACTTCCCGCGCACACCAAAGCACCGTACTTCCCCACGCCGGCCCACCGGCAACCCATGATGGCCGCCTCGCCGGCGCCGCCACAAATATCTCCACCGCCTGTCCGCCCATGAGACAGTCCCCACCCCTCTCTCTCTCTCAAAAAAAACGAGACAGTGCCGACGTCCACAACTTTAGGTCGGTAACCTCACGAGTTAACAGTAAGTGACACTGGACCCCACAACTTAGTGGGACCCACCTGCATCGAGAGAGGGCAGTAGTGCTAACCACTCTATCTCTACTTATATAAAACACAGTTGATTTCTATATTTATATATTTTCATATTCTCCTCGTATCTTCTCATACTCTCTACTATATGAGACCCGCTTTACTAATAAAAATAAATAAAAAAATTAAAAAAAAATTAGTAAATAATCTTCATCTCTTTCTTACCTCATTTAAAATCAAACTACGACATCGCTCCTCACGTATTCATTTCACATCTCATAATATATCTACATCTTCGTATCTTAACTTTATACTCAATATTATTACATTTAATATTTATATTTTCCTTACTAGCTACTAAGAGTAACTTTAATAAGCTCGGCTTCTTGCTCACTATTGTTAAATTTGACGACTCAAACAAAAACAACGGCTCCAATCGACTCCCTGAAGCACTCATCATGGCTATCTGCTCCGCCTCGCTCGTCACATCCAACAAGTGGGAGAGGCTCACCATCTCTCGTTCGCTACAAAGGAACGAGACGATGACATGTGAACCTATTATGAATAGTACTCGACTGCTCTAATTTTATTTTTTATCTTCTTTATTCAAAACAGTGTAGTCTTCTATTGCTCGAAAAATCCTAAAACTTTTTTACACATTTCATAATCCATGTGTAACATATTTTAATTAGATTCAGTCAAAAAGGTTGTGTAAAATTTAAACTAAAATTCTCTAAATAATGCTACTTTTGTAAATTCTAACAATTGGTCTTAAATAAATTTCTAAAAATCTGAAAAAAAATCACTAATATTTTTCTTATGTAATAAAATTATTTCCAGTCCTATTTATATGGTGAAAAAGTGAGTTTTTTTATAATAATCTATTATATATATATATTTCTTCTTTTAATTTAATTTGAATGCAAATAAAATTCAAACATTTATAAAATTTAGCAGTTATAAATATAATCATTACAAATATTTTTTATTTATAGGATACTAATAAAATATAAATAAATGAAATTTAAGAGTAAGATTTAAAGAGTGAGTTGTAACGTACAAAGAAATAGAAAGAATGTTTTAGAGAGATTTTTATATAAAGATATATAGAGAACGAAATTTAGGAGTCAGTTTGAGATGCTCGGTAACCAACCACATCGATGAGCTAAAGCAACCACGCACAAAGCGTTCACCCTTTGACGACGCTTCTCTTCTCCCCAGTTCTCACCTACTTCCTTTCCACGCCAGGGCCCGAGCTCCGAGCTAGGGTTTCCTCTCCCGCCGCCGCCGCCGCCGCCGCCGCCGGAGGGTGAGGAGCAGTAGGAGGAGGAGATGGGGACGCCGGAGACGTCGCGGGAGCCGTGCCCGGACCGCATCCTGGACGACGTGGGCGGCGCGTTCGGGATGGGCGCGGTGGGCGGCTCCGTCTTCCACTTCCTCAAGGGCACCTACAACTCCCCCAACGGGATGCGCCTGGCCGGCGGCGCCCAGGCCGTGCGCATGAACGCGCCGCGCGTAGGCGGGAGCTTCGCCGTCTGGGGCGGCCTCTTCTCCACCTTCGACTGCGCCATGGTCTACGCGCGCCAGAAGGAGGACCCCTGGAACTCCATCATCGCCGGCGCCGCCACGGGCGGGTTCCTCTCCATGCGACAGGGCGCCGGCGCGGCCGGACGCTCGGCGCTCATGGGCGGCATCCTCCTCGCACTCATCGAGGGCGCCGGGCTCATGCTCAACCGCGTCCTCGCCAACCCGCAGAACCTCCCACCGCTGCCCGCCGACGACCCCAGCCTGGCCGCCGCCGGCGGCTTCCCGGGCCTGCCTCAGGCGCCGGTGGTGGCTCCTCCGGAGGCCGTGAGCTCGAGTGGTGGGTGGTTTGGTGGTCTCTTCGGCAAGGAGGAGGAGGAGAAGCCCGCCGCGGGCGGGGGCAAATCGGAGATCTTGGAGAGCTTCGACACGCCCAGCACCCCGATACCGTCGTTCGAGTACAAGTGAGAAAAAGGTGCGATTTTTATTAGATTTACGTACTCTTCAACATGTGTCTATTTCGTTCGGACTTAGAAAAGGTGCGATCTTTAAATTCGATTCGGCCCCTGTTTCCTGTTTCGTCTGTTTTTGTTTGATGATGTGTCGAGGATCGGGACATAGTGTTCTTGCCGCACAAGTTAGAAAACACTTGGATTCGGCATCTGATTTTTTTCTTGGATTACATGTCGCGAAACTTCCGTCAGTAGTCCACACCGTATCCAACTGGGCGCTATTAGCTTCGTATTAGAGGACACGATTGGTCGCCTTATATATCTCTGCTCTGGTGATGCCTGGATCCGTAGCACCAAAACCAGAGATTTGGCGATCCTCTGCCGAGTTGTTCTATTGCTCCTTCCTCCACAACGAAGCATCAAAGCTTCAGATAGGGTCACTCAGCAACTACTATGAGGTCTCTTATGGAGAGGGAACCGTGCCCGGACCGCATCCTTGGTGCTGTGGGTGGGGCGTTCACCATGGGTGCCGTGGGAGGTTCTGCCTTCCACTTCATCAAGGGTCTCCGCAACTCACCCAATGGCGCACGGATTGCTGGTGGTCTGGAGGCTATGCGTTTGAATGTGCCACGTGTTGGTGGCAGCTTCGCTGTTTGGGGTGGGCTGTTCTCAGCCTGTGATTGTGCCCTGATGTATGTGCGTCAGAAGGAGGATCCCTGGAATTCCATCCTTTCTGGTGCAGCAGTTGGTGGCATCCTTTCTGCGCGTCAGGGCTTCCGATCAGTTGTTCGGTCATCCCTGCAGGGTGCGGTTCTCCTTGCCTTCATTAGTGGGGCAGGTATGATGGGGCAATGCTCTCCTCAACCTAATACTGTATCAATGCCAGTCGACGACCAAGTTATCATCCCTGTGGAAACATCCTCTTGGTGGTTTAGCGGATTATTTGGGAAAAGGAAGGTGGAAGAAGGAGTCACAAATAGCAGCAACAAGACTGATACTTTTGAGACTTATGATGTGCCCAGCGTGCCAACACCGTCGTTTGAGTATAAGTAGATTCATGGTGGATGGACATGGTAATTTCTCAGCTGATGGGGTTAATTGCTCTTTTGTTGATGTTTCTTTGTTAAAGTGTATCTGGACTTGTATCAGATTGTCTTTCTAATGACTTTTGCTAGTATCAAAATCAGGGACAGTGTTAGGGAAGGTAGAAGGAGAACGATTTCTTTTTATGTGGGTTGCAGTAGAGGTTTATTTGGTGATGTAAAGGAACAGAGGTCCAGCTTTCACATCTTTGTTAATTTTTCTAAGTTTCTGGGGTTGGAGTTGGACAAATTGTTTGATGATGTGTTTGGTGGGATGCTATTCTCAGCACCAGCTGCTTGTTAATTTATACTTCCTTTCGTGGTTTTTAAGGCGGCAAGGCGAGGCGCAGTTACCCACCCCCTTCTAGCCGCCTAGTTGCTTACGGCGTGCGGCGAGGCGACGCCATACACACATCCTAACCTACATTGGCTCTATTCTCTTCCCTTCTCTTTTCTTCTATTTTGACTAACAAAGCAAAGCAGAGCAGCGCACAACAGACTAGCATAGCGAAGCCAAAGGCATAGGACTAGAGCAGTGCAGAACACAACACTACAGCAGAGTAGGGAGAGGGAGGATTGGAGGATTACCTCCTCTCTTGTTCGGCCGCCGCCGAGCAGAGCACGAAGGGGATCCAACCACTAAGAAGAGATGGTATACCGCCGCCAAGCAGAGAAGAGAATGGATCCTGCCGCTGAGCACATCAGAGCAGGTATCCTACTGCCAAGCACATCAGAGCAGGGAACCCACTGTGGAGCACATCAGAGCAGGGAACCCACTGTGGAGCACATTAGAGAAGGGATCTCTCCACCTCCGAGCTGCCCCGTTCCCTCCCTCTCCCTGTTTCTGAAGGCACTCTGAGATCCCGCTGCTCCGCCGCCACTGTCAGTTTCAGGTTCTGCCGCTCGCCACCTCTTTCCCTTCCTCTCTTTGTTAACCTGTTTCTATTTCCCTCCCTCTATTTCCCTCCTTTCCGTGCGGCACTCCCCTCTTTTCCCGTGCGCGCCTCTTTTCATGCTCGCTTTCTAGCTCGTCTTCGTTGAATGACGTCCGCCTCAAGCCGTTGGGCGCCAAAACGACACCTTATCGTGCCTAGGCGACGCAACAACGCTCAAGGCGGACGCCATACGCCCCAGAGCCTAAGCTTGCTTGGACGCTTAGGCGATGCCTTAAAAAGCATGCTTCCTTTAGTTACATGTGTGTTGATGTCTTTAATTGTTAATGAGGTTAGGCTTCATGGCCTACAAAAGTTGCAACTTTTGATTGACTTTGCTTCTATTAGCCACAAACTAACTTCCATCAACTGTGTAAGCTAGAAAGATACCGTGTAGGTAAGGCATGTTTTGCTTATCAGTTTCTTCGTCCTACAAAAATTTGTGACCATTTACTTCTTTCTCACCTATCATGATTGTGAAATGAGTAGTTGTGATTTTATAAGAGCATGAATATGTTCAAAAACAGCTGACTTAGTATACAAAAGAGAAGAAAAGTTGGGTCAGCTTCTTACGAGTTATGACTCAAGTTAATATAGAACCATTTGACAGGCTGACTGAAGATATATGACTCCCAATAAATATTACAACGTGTTGAATCTGTACATCGCATTTGAAATATCCAACATTTTGGACTAACAATGGAAATTTGGTTTTTTTTGGTTTGCAAAGTTACATGTTAAGGTGTATGGACATGTCTTATTTCAAATTTCTTGTTCTTCAACTGTGTATTTAACTATGCTGCCTTGGAAACTCCTCCTGAAATAGCTTAAGCACATGGTGTCCAAGAAAGTATCAGGATTTTAAATTGTACTTTGTACTTGAATTTAGAGACTGGGGTTTTCTTAGATAGATCTGCTGACTGCCGCTGAGCCAATTCAGTCAATTGCTGTTGGATGATAATTAATGGTGGGCTGTTTTGCTAACTACGGATCAGAAGGTGTTCTATTGATGATCTTCTCATTGAATGGTTCTATATAACTTGTTGAATCATGACTTGTAATAAACGTTATATATGGAGGCTAGAATTCCAATGTATTGAACCACCTATTATTTGGTTGGATTCTCATTGAGATTTCGAAACTAGCAGAAGATTTGTAGTATTTTTGTTAGACAAGATCGAGCATATCGTTTGTTTCTGTGATGCCCCTTTGATTCGATGCGAAGTTTTATGTTTTGCTTGTGATGCTCATCAGGCTATGCATCACTGAAGATGTTTAGACGCTGTGACCTGTGCTCGCAAACAATAGGATAACAGACACTCTTATATTTTTATCAGATTATCTTGTTTTTTGTACTTGGATCTGTTAACCAACATGATCTAGAGTTCTTGGGTAGCTGGAGTTCATGAACAAGTGTGCTAATTCGTGTCTACTTGGCAGGTTGGCGGGTGGCACTGTCGCGGGTAGTCTGGAATTGCTGTAGCAAATCAGGAATACAATAACAGGCTGGACAAGAGATGGAAGACTTGTTCGATAAACTTATTCATGCGCCGCTCTTCCTTCACGGCTCATATCTATGCACCCCTCCTGTGTATGTATAAGCCTTTTTTGCGTGGGAAGTTAGCAACTTTTTGCAAAATGTTGTTGTACTAGCATTAGCAGCAGCAGTAGCGCTTGCGCTTCCTATAGTATTCGTGTTGTGCAATGTACTGCACTTGAGAAAGCCTTATGCTGTGCATCAGGCTGGCACAGCCTTCTGAATTGACAATTTTTTTGAGTCGAGTTGTTTCACTGCATCCTGTCTTCCCACAGATCCATTGTTTTGTCAGTAGCTCTTGCTTACGATTTGTCGTACTGTTTTGGTTCCGTCTTCTGTGGCGGCACGATGTACGCACCTGTGAGCCTGTGATGCACGGCATCGTGAACTACTATTAATGGCTGTTTGGAGCTGCAATTGGGTCGGTAAACTGCCGATGCGGGAGTACAGATTTCACATGGTCTGCACGATTGACTCCCCTAAAATGGCAGTTGATCTTGAGCAAACTGCACCTTCAGGATCTATTATCTTAGAAATTGGCCAAAAAGAACTCTTCACGTTTAATGTTAAGGGCTAAAAAATTCCATGTTAATTGTTGACGGTATGGTATGGCAGGTCAAAATTATAACATTTAAGATTGATTTACTACCGTGGATTATAAGCCAAGAAAATACATGATGCACGCGCCCGCAGCCCCCCTCCACCACATCACTGTGCGCGGCGTTCCTAGGGATGCATCACGAGAAGGAAAAATCGGGAAAAAGGAAAGGAAAAATTGGTTTGAGATGGACCGACGGCAACTAGCCATGGTTTTAAGTGTGCGTGCCGTGCACAAGGTGGGCTGGCATGTGAGCCGGCTACAGATGCGACACGTCCATTTGCTCGTGGACGGTGCGAGGGGAGTAGGGTAAGGTTCGAAAATTCGTTTGTTACCCGAAAACCGCCTCCTAGCAATTTTCCAATACTCGTGAAAATCAGAAAATTCAGCGAAAATTCAAACAAATTTATAAATCGAAGGCAAAATTCGGACGAACCGATCATTTGATAACCGCTTGAATTCCATCGGAAATCGTTCAAATACTATAAAAAACCGACCGTATTTCCCGCATTTCATTTGTGATCGAAAACACTCGAATTTCATCGAAAACCATTCGGTTGTATCAAATTTCAGTGAAGTTCAAGAAAAATAAAAAAAATAGCTCAACTTTATAAAATCCATAACTAATTCATCTGTGCTTCAAATCAAATAAAATAAATTTAGTTGATTTTCTTATAACATTATTTACATGATAAAAGTACTTATACTCATGAAAAAGTTGTTTATTTTTTGTGAGAAAATATATTTACTAAACCTAGTTAAATGCATAGTTAATAGTTAATTCTTTGCTAATCCAAAAGTTATGAAATCAAGTTTTTTAGTCTTCTTACGTGATCCTATGTCTTTTAAAAATACATGAACTCATGACATAGTTATTGTAACATGCAAGATTGTGTAAATATATTGTAACTAAAGTAATTCATAACTAACCCATCACACATACAAAATTAGTGAAACTAATTTTATTAGTTTACTTATACTTTATGTATGAAAAATAATGGTAGACATTAAAAAATTAATTACAGTATTATTTCTTAGCATGTGCATTTATGCTTGTGAACTTGTAAAAATCATGGAGAAATTAATAAAACTCTAAATGAAGTGAAACAAATTTTAAAGATCCTCTTAAGATATGCCCTACACAAGAAAAATATGTGTTTTCATGTTAAGCTTTTTCTTAACGTGATGGGCAAAATCATCATGTTTATTCGGCCCATTTTAATATTTTTCTTTTTTTTAAAACTTCCTCCATATAAAATATGATGCAAATGATATTATTTTTGGAAAAATAGAAGACCTTAGAATTGTCTCTAGTATTTTTAGATTTTTATGATTTTTTTAAAAATTATTTATTTGAATTTTTTGAATTCAAATTCGAAAACACGTCGAATTTAGACTCGATAAGAACAGAATTGACTGGTTTTCGCGAATATTGAGTGGTTTTCAAAGATTTTTCGAACCCTGAGTAGGGCTATCAAAAAAGTTTTAAGTAGCTCGTGATAGGCTAGATTCGAGCTCGGTTCGAGACTTAACCAGCAAAGCTCAAACCTAACTGCAAGCTCGCGAGCCTGTCGAGCTCAAGCTTGAATAGCTCGTCAAAAGTTTGACTAACTCCAACTATTTTCTATTGAAGTAAAGCCGGTATTCATTCACTTTAGCCAAGTTTATTTTTCTAACATCACCATCCAACCCAAAGTACAATTGCCGAACCTCAAAATACGTGACTACATACACATGTAGCTCATAGATAGGTTATAAAAAAATCTCGAGACTTATGAGCTACTCAAACTCGACTCGCTCTGGGCTTAATTCGAACTCAGCTTGAGATCTAAAAAACTAAGCTCAAGTCTGATTGTAGACTCGATCAGATCTTTAGCTCAGATCAAGCTTGATTTGAGTTTTTATCAAACTCAAGCTTAAGGTGACGGCTCACTCAAACTCAACTCGTTAACAACCCTAGGGAGGAGAATGGTAGCTTAGCCGCAGCTCTTGGCGATCACAGCGTGTGGGTCTCATATGATCCTCTGACGTACTACACGGCCGCTAACACGTAAACCCTAAATCCACATATCAACAGGTATACGGTAGTCATACAGTATCAGAAAGTCCCGTCCGTATGAGTCGGCATGATGACGGGGATGGCGTGGCAGCAGCAGGTCCACGCGGAGCGTAAGGCGAGGGCAGCTCGCATGCAGCGTCTGAAACGGTGGCGGCAGGCCAGCGTAGATGACGAAGGCAATACGCATGCGAGGGCTGCCAGTTCTAGTGCGGTGACATGCAGGCCGTCACATTAGTGCGGAGGAGCATCTCGACGACGCGGGAAAGTTGGGTTCGGCCATTGATTATGATGGCTTCTTGGGGAAGACATAGCGCGACGCAGTGGTAAACGGATTAGAAAGGCTATGCACAGAGCTCCGAGCTCTGTCGTTGCTGCGACAATGGCTCTAGGCCGATTTGCGCGTTAGCTTACCCAATCAAACAGGAAAAGGTTTTGAGAGGAGGAACGTGCCCATCTCATATTTCCATTAAAAAAGAAAGAAACAAAGCCATTGCCCATGAGCGAACGGCTTACTGGCAAGACACACAGGCTCGGTCTTGCCGGTTCGCAATTCGATCCTCAAACGTACACCCTTATTTAAGGTCTCCAATATAGATCCTAGGAAAGAATCCGACTGTAAAAAAAAAAGAGAGAAAGAAAACCATGATCAGAATCCGGTTTGCCGTGACTTGTGTTTGTCTTAGGTGAACTAAAAAAGTGTGCCGCGCAATTGTGCGACTAGCTATTACTTATGAACTGCTCATATATACTATAATATATTAGGATATACTCGTATTTCCCGTATTAGAGGTGTAAAAACTGCTATGAAGCTCCAAAATCTACCTATAGTAATTTGGATGTCCTGGTCCAGACTAAAACCAAATGAGAATAATGTTGTATGAGATTACTATTACCACACTTTTGTAGTTCATCAGTGTATCAGATTGATTCATTAGCGTGGCACACTGCATCAGCTATTTTATGTTTCTTTGATATAAAAAAGTTTTACTTGACAAAACGTAAATTAGTTTTCCGTAGCAATCCGGCTGATCCTGCCTTACTATTTCTACATATTAATATCCTCCACTCAAAAAATAAAATTGTACTATATCTACTTTGACCAACATCCGGGTGGTTTGGACAGAGGTGGTTGAGTAGGCTGGGCTGGGTTGGTTTTACAGTTTGAGTGGTTTGAAACCAGTTTGGCCTTACGCGGATTGCTGCGCTGCACTGAACGTTTTTTTTTTTAAAGCCGGTTCCTCGTATGGAACTGACTTAACAAGTCTTAGTGGGTTTATACTGAAACATGACTTTTAGTAGGACTCTTTCTCTGTATGACTATATATACTAGAGAAGAGGAAAGATTTATGTACAGATCTAAATACATTAAAAAAAAATAAGAAGATAAAGATTTTTTTATGCTATTTGCACAAAGAAGTTATTCTAACAAAAGATAACTTAGTTAAACGTAGATGTAATGACAGTGAATGATGTTGTAACACAATAAAACTATCCAACACTTGTTTTTTTAATATTAGTCTGTTAAATTTTATTTGAAGACTGGTTCAGATTGCATTCAATTTTGAAACACCTAGGACCATAGCACACTTGTTTGAAAGTTGGCTATTGAACTTAGACTCAACTGTACCACCTCAGGTTTTGGTTGAGGTGAGTACACTAAGTTGAGCAATATGGGTGAGCAGGAATTATGTTGTGTTTGATAAAGCAAAATCAAATTCTTATATGCATGTTATTTTCAAAGGAATCTATTGGATTTGTTTCTAATCCTTACTGCAAAAGAGGTAGCAAGTCAGAGAATGAAGTGAGCGTGCTGCGTCCTAGAGACAATTGTTATGGAGATATTTGTCAAGCATGAGGTGAATATTTACTAATAGGCTTTGTGCTTAAGTTTCTTTTACCATGTTTGCTTTATATGAATTGTGATGTGTTGTCATTTCTGTTTAGACCACATGGCTAAGCTTTGTAATAAGGAATGATTGAGTGTTTGCCTTATGCAAATGCCGGAATAAAGATATTCCTTTATTTAAAAAGTCAAACTTGTCCATCCAGAAATATGCACATGATAAAACATGAACACATCTTCAGCAACATTTGTACGGTGGCCGCTCATGTGTTGAGTCGAGGACAATGCCCCGCTGCTCCCATGTTTTGTCTGTCTTGCTGCCAAGCTGAGGGATTGCCACTTCTCGTTCAAGCTTTTTGTCGTTGATGGTCGGAGTTCCTAACATTTTGTACTAACCGTGGTTAGTCTCAACCGCGGGTAGCTTATGGTTCATCGTGCCGTTGCTTCATTCTTCATCTTCATTCTTCATATGATAGTGATTCACCGCAATATCTAGACCATCTTCGGCTCTGGCGTTGCTATGTTTGGCGGCAAAGCAGGTTCAAGAACACCAGACGAAAGCCTAGTTCGGCGTCCGACCGATGCTAGCGCCGCCGACATCCTTGGGCATCGTTCTCTTTTTGACGTCTGATGTTACGGATTGGTTGACAGCGGCATCTTTGGCATCATTCCCTTTTTGAAGGCGTCGTCTAGGAGAGACCCTCCTCGCGGGTTTGGCTTTCTTCTATAGACCATCTTAGGTCTAGTCTAGCTAGTTAGATGGTTAAGAGTTTGTGTCGTCTCTACGTTGTTTTAGACTTAGTTTAGCTAGGTAGTTTGCCCGCTGTATCTTATGATTTTTGCTCGATTTTCTCTCAATTAATCTAGCAATTCAGTCCGTCAGCTTTTTTCCTATTTAACACAACACGCAGCTCCTGCCGGTTCGGTTAAAAAAAACGTGAATACATGATCACCGCAACTTCCTTTTTTTTAAAAAAATTGAATACTTGCACACGTGCCGGCGATCACCACAAGATGATCTGCGACAGTGACCGCGCACCTGACACGGCCAAAGAAGCCTCAGGAGTTTAACCGTCGCGATCAGCGACCGTACCGTGGCCGTTGGGTCGGCCATTGCACCCTCCCCTTTAGCCTCCCTTTCTTCCCTCCTGCTCCCACTACTACTCTCCAAGCGATGATCACCAACCAACGTTGCTTCGGCAGGGAGAAACTAAACTGTAAGCAACCGGTAGAAAGACGCTCGCGCAGCAGCTGGAGCAGGCCACGTACGTCTCGTAGCGGTTCATCACTAGCTGCGCGCGCGCGTACGCGCCGTGCGTTGCAGCGGCCGCGCGGTCGATGAGTCACCGTGAAGGAACCAGCCCAACCAATGGTGCCAGAGCAGCGAGGTTGGTGGCGCTTTGCCATCGCGGCCGGCGCCGCCGTTGGCTGCCAAGCAAGCTTCCTGCCGAACCCATCACTGCGCCTCCTTCGCGTTAAAGACCCTCTCGCGCGCCACTCACCCGATGCACGTCCTGCTAGTCTAGTGTAGCCGTGGTGGTGTTCTTGCACGCCGTTCGTTGCGACTCGGCAGAAATGGAGCTGCGCTGCTCCGTGCTGGTCCTGTCCCTCGCCGCCGCGCTCTCCGTCGCTGGTCAGTTTCTGATCTCCTCTGTTCTCGTGCATTGCGTTCGTGTTGTTTGTTGAAACGAGCTCATCCGTGTAGCGTCAATCGGTTCTTTCCAGCGGCTTACGACCCGTTGGACCCGAGCGGGAACATTACCATCAAATGGGACATCATGTCGTGGACACCTGATGGCTATGTCGTGAGTAATCAATCACCTGCACGGTTAATCATCCTAAAATGGGACATGATTGATGGGTGAATTTCGTCACCAACGAGGTGGCGAGGCCGCGAGTTGCTGACTAAACTAACGAGCGTTGCATGGATCGACGATGCAGGCGGTGGTGACGATCAACAACTTCCAGATGTACCGGCACATCATGGCGCCGGGGTGGACGGTGGGGTGGACGTGGGCGAAGAAGGAGGTGATCTGGTCCATGGTCGGCGCGCAGGCGACGGAGCAGGGCGACTGCTCCCGCTTCAAGGGCAACATCCCGCACTGCTGCAAGCGGACCCCCGCCGTCGTCGACCTGCTTCCCGGCGTGCCCTACAACCAGCAGATCGCCAACTGCTGCCGGGGCGGCGTCATCGCCGCCTACGGCCAGGACCCCGCCGCCGCCGTCGCCGCGTTCCAGGTCAGCGTCGGCCAGGCCGGCACCACCAACCGTACCGTCAAGGTGCCCAAGAACTTCACGCTCCTCGGCCCCGGCCCCGGGTACACCTGCGGCCCCGCCAAGATCGTCCCGTCCACCGTCTTCCTCACCCCCGACCGCCGCCGCAAGACACAAGCTCTCAGTACGTTCGCGTTCCACACTCCTCGCTTCTCTCTCATCCACTGACATTACATGGCTTCGTGACGAACGTGCGATGCATTCGCGCAGTGACATGGAACGTGACGTGCACGTACTCGCAGCACCTGGCGTCCAAGTATCCGTCGTGCTGCGTCTCCTTCTCCTCCTTCTACAACGACACCATCGTGCCCTGCGCCAAGTGCGCGTGCGGCTGCGAGCACAAGAGCTGCGTCCAGTACGTCTCGCTCATCTCCTTCGGCGCAACCCGCCAGCAGGCGTGCGATCGAATTGACGATGTGCGTGTGCATGCAGGGGCGACTCGAAGCGGCTGTCGGTGACGGGGAAGCACGCGCACGCGCACGCGGCGGCGGCGCGTGGGCACAGGGACAGGGAGGCGCCGCTGCTGCAGTGCACGACGCACATGTGCCCCGTGCGCGTGCACTGGCACGTCAAGCTCAACTACAAGGAGTACTGGCGCGCCAAGATCGCCATCACCAACTTCAACTACCGCATGAACTACACCCAGTGGACGCTCGTCGCCCAGCACCCCAACCTCGACAACATCACCGAGGTCTTCAGCTTCGACTACAAGCCCGTCGTCGCCTACGGATCCATCAGTAATTCTTTCTTACCGCTCCATTCATCAGCTGCTAGCCAAGAACTGCGCTCGATCTGGATGTGAACTTGACGCGATTCTTGCGTGTGCAGATGACACGGCGATGTTCTACGGGCTCAAGTTCTTCAACGACCGGCTGATGGAGGCGGGGCCGTACGGGAACGTGCAGTCGGAGGTGCTGATGCGCAAGGACGCCAGCACCTTCACATTCAAGCAGGGGTGGGCGTTCCCGCGCAAGGTCTACTTCAACGGCGACGAGTGCCGGATGCCGCCGCCGGATGTGTACCCGTACCTGCCCAACTCAGCCCCGCCGGCCGCCGTGGCGTCGCTGGGCGCCGCGGTGGCAGCCGTCGTGGCGTTCTTGGTGCTGTTCATCATGGCATGAGCATGAGAACAGAACACAACAGATCAGTCTAGTGCTAGAACTTGCAGCAGGGAAAAAAAATGTTTTTTTTCTCTCGTGTAGATAGAATGCTTTGGGTTTCAAGATTGGTTTGGATGTTTTGAACACACTGAAAAACGCAAGTTTTTGTTTCTTTTCATCAAATGGAGGGGGCACGGGCATAATTTTGAAAGAGATATCTGTGCAGCACAATCAGGCATTTTGCATCTCATGTCAGATAACTGAAGTCATACAGCTCTCTTATTCAGTGTTGTCTTCAGTGATGTTGCATCTACGGTGAACCAATCTGATTTGAACTCAAGTCTTCCGATATATGAACAATTTTCCTATCGTCCATATCCAAGCTATATATGCAAACGCTGATACACAAACTGTTCGTGCGCATCCATAACTTTTGAAAGTTGACTTCAACTTTTCATTTCTGCCACTGCCAGTCGTGTTTGAGCACGAATTTTTGCAGGATGCTGCGGGAAACATTTTATTCCTATACTCAGTCAGTCTTTGCTAAAATTTACAACTATTGGGAATGTACAAGAATCGATAATGATTTAGGCTTGGTACGTAACTGCACATCTGAATCTTCTCCTCAATCAAGACACTATCCAAAACTTTGCAGAAACTCATCGATAAACAGGCAACAACGCCCAGCCAGGTCAAAACTTTCGTGAACCTGAACCATGTAGACAAATAGTGCTTCACTACGGATGAACCAGCAGGATTGCCACTGTTGCCCAAACGGCAACAAATGGGAGGAGAAGCGAAGCTGACAGCCGTGGGGAGGCGTTAGGCAGCCACGGGTACGCGTCCGGCGGCGGCATCACGCAGTTGTCGCCATTGAAGTACACTCGTCGAGGGAAGGCCCAGCCTTTCTGGAAGGTGAACGACGAGGGCTCCTTACGGAACAGAAGTTCAGACTGAACATTCCCATCTGGCCCCGCCGTCACGAGCAAATCGTTGTAGTACTTGATCCCCCATAACATCGCGGTGTCG
The DNA here is from genome assembly GCF_958298935.1 of Phragmites australis. Taxonomy (NCBI): domain Eukaryota; kingdom Viridiplantae; phylum Streptophyta; class Magnoliopsida; order Poales; family Poaceae; genus Phragmites; species Phragmites australis. The sequence continues at coordinate 26,553,603 of NC_084934.1, read as the reverse complement.
TCTGCGGAAGAGGAACTGTCAATGGCAGAAAAAATTGGACTCATAGAGTATGAATGTGTTCAGGGGGTGAATTGAAGTGCAACTGCTCACTTATTACTCCATAGGGGTTTAGAGGTTTGTAGTTGAAGCTGAAAATGGTCGTCAGGTTGTCGAAATTGGGGTGTTGCGCAACGAGGTTCCATTGCGAGTAGTTCATCCGGTAGTTGAAGTTTGTCACCGTGATCTTGACCCTCCAGTACTCCCTGTAGTTGACTTTGACATGCCAATGCACTCTTATTGGGCACATATGGGAAGTGCACTGGACTAGAGGTGCCAAGCTGTTCTTATTAGGACCGTTCACAACAGAAGCCAGATATGGTGAATTGCCCCTGTTGAAGAACAACACATCCAACTTTCACATAACTGAACAAAAAGGAAACTGATTTGTTGATGTTGAGTTCTGTCGGTGTAACTTACTCTACACAGCTTCCTGGTGCAGTGCTGTTATTCTGGCAGCCACAAGAGCATGTTGGGCAGGTAACAATGGTGTCGTTGTAAAACGACGAGAGCGAAACACAGCAGGTTGGAGATCTTTGAGCGATAAACTGTGAGTATGTACACGTCACATTCCAAGTCACTGCACAAGGAAAACAAGTGCAACTATTACTAAAAACTAAAAAGTGCGCCCAACAAGAAGATCACAAGCTCAGTGGATCAACTGGATACTTATTCGTGAAATGTTTTGCGTGTCGAATAATTAGACCATAAAAAGAAAATCTTACTGTGGGCTTGAGTAGTTCTTCGTCCATCCTGCGACACAAACTTAGTAGGTTTCACGAGTTTGGCAGGTCCGCAGGTATATCCGGGACCAGGGGCCTTCAGAGTGAAATTTTTCGGCACTCGCACCGTCTTGTTGGTAGTTCCAGCCTGACCAACACTGACTTGGAACGATGCCACAGCATTCTCAGGGTCCTGTGCCCATGATGTGAGGACTCCTCCCTTGCAGCAGTTGGCAATCTGCATGTTGTAAGGAGTGCCAGGAAGCAAGTCCACAACCTCCGGGTCCTTCATGCAGCAATGGGGAATGTTGGTTTTGAATTTGGAGCAATCGCCTTGCTCAGTGGCTTGGCCACCAGTCATCGCCCAGATGATCTCCTTCTTTGCCCACACCCACCCGAGTTTCCAGCCGGGCGCCTGAATGTGGCGGTACTGCTGGTAATTGTATAGCGAAACAACAGCCTGGATAAAGAGGATTTCCCAGGATATTAGAAATTTTGACAAGCATTTGATAATGGTTTTTGAGTAGATTAATCAAATGCACCAATTCAGTACAGCTGTTAACAATATATATTTTATTATTTTCAAAGTACCACCCCTAAGTTTTTCTATGGTATCCTTCACCTGCAGCCCTGATGGCAAGATCGCTTCAGAATATTCAGTTGTGTCCATTGTAAGTTTATCAAGAAAAGTACTGCCAAAATGACAGGCAAAATCTAAATATTACCAAGGACATCATTTTCTGACTCAAAAAAATGACAGAGAAAGCAGCACTCTGCCAACAAAACTTGAGACTAATTTGCAGAAACTGGTGTCCCGTAAACGAAAGGTCTTGTGGAACAATTGTGTTTGCTTGTGGAAGATTTATGAAAAGTATATGTGAAATCCAGTAACAATAGCGACATGCATTGAATCTGTCAATAAGGGTAACAAGAATATAGCTTCAAACACACGGTAATTGTTTACTCACGACGTAGCCATCTGGAGTCCACTGTATTACATCCCATTTGATTGTTATGTTTCCATTTGGATCGAGAGGATCGTATGCGTCTACAGCAAACCAAGAAAAAAAAATCAGAAAACATGGTTGGTACCTCCAAATTGAAGAATGTTACGGTAACACATATTTAAGAAATCATGCAAGAACGTACAAACAATAGTCAACAGATTAAAGGAAATCTTTAAAAATGAAACCAAAACATGTAGGGGGTGAAGACCAAGATTTCGAACTAGTAGCAAGTTGCAACAAGCCATAAGCAACGAGAGTTCATGGCCAGGCTCATAGTTCAGGTGATTCAGATGATGAACTCGATATTGTTGATATTTGCTATGAATCGAACTGAAAGAACTCATCAGAGGTTCATGATCAGATAAGCGACCGAACAATAACTGTGTTCCTAGCATTAATTCGTTTACATTACAATAGAAGGTCACAGTTTTAGCATGATACTCTCCCTAAGGCTGATTTTTTGCTCTAGGTTGCAACAGAAAGTATATACCCACACACAATCCCAGAACAATTTGTTTATCCAGGAACTAAACGAAAACTATATGAGCTAAAAAACTAAAATAAACTATATGAACTAAAAAATATATATACTACGTTAAAAATGAAATATATCAAGGGACGCCAAATGTTCCGAGAGAGAGAGGGGGGGGGGGGGGGAGGATGATGAAAATTTAAACTTTTTGGGTACAGTAAAATGTCAACTGCGGACAGGACATGTTTCCGGTTGCAGTCAGGCTACGCGAGTATGCATGAGCTACATCCTGAAACAAATTATTCAGCAGTAAGTTTCCAAAAAAACAATTATTCCTTAGTTGCCAGATAGAAAAGGGTGATGACATTTTCGTCACGGCAAAAGATCAGGCTTTTGACTACTAGCTAGGCATCCACCACGAAACAGAGGTTTCATCTTGATCAATGTGATTCCAATATGGCAGCAAAGAGAAATTGAAATAATAAAGAAACAAAATCTCCGTCCATCCTACAAACATTACCATATATTCACACCCGAAAGGGGGCACAAATTTTGCTGAGGGACACGAACGATGAATCTAAGAATACCTTGTGCTTGTAAAAAAAGAAGGGAAAAAAAAAGATCACCTCCTGAGAAACCAAGAAACCCAAAACCAAAATCTGCAAGAACCAATCGATCAAAATGCGACGCCTGGTGCTCGTACTGACCTGACGGAGGCATTAGAGAGGAGAAGGCGACGAGCAGGGCAACGGAGGCGCCCAGGGGCAGGAACGCCGGCCGCGTTCTCGCCATGGCTGGGTCACCCAGAGCTCACGAACCAGCTGCTCCCTGATCACTTTCGTGTCTGTACTCTGTCCGGAGGAAGGCAACAGGTGCTCTCCTCGGTCAGAGAGAGAGAGAGAGAGAGAGAGAGAGAGAGAGAGAGAGAGAGGCGGATTGCTTTCTCGCGTGCTGTGTCTGCCCGGGGATGCAGACATGCAGGCAGGTTTGAGCTATTCTTGTGGGGAAGCTTTCCTGGTTTCCTTTTCTTTTCCTTCTAGGAGAGCGCAAACTGCAAAGTTAGCTCCCCCTGATTACCATCACTGCCATTGCCAGCTGCGCCCCTTTTTTTTGCGAATTTCCCTTGTAAATCTGACATGGGTTTTGGGAAAGCATATTTTAAGCAAAACACCACATTATCCTGATGATATCTGGGCTGGTACTATTTTTTTTGGCAGTATACTACCAATCAATAATGTTTGGACCTTTAGTTAACTCTGATCACTGAATCAAATTTTACAAGACATCTAATTCGGTCCCCGTGGCTCTCAAGACAAAAAATAGAAGCCACACCTGCGGTAGACTTTCCAGTGCATTCTGTACCGTCTGTGCAAGTATTCACTGCTATTTATCTTGATAGATTTAACAAAAGGACCCTTACATGATGCACCATCTCTATCGTTTTGGTGTGTCCTCACTAGTGCTCTCCTCACTCCAAATATGGATGACTTTCTATCGCGAAAGTCGCTTTTTCGTGAAGACTTAACAATGCCGGCCTTTAGAATTCTCGATGTGCGCAATCTTTTCCTGGTGATGGTCACAGGCACTCGATATCATCAACTCGCAACATTCTGCCGCGTTTTCTTTGCCTGGCCTATGCTTGCAATAGTGGGATAGTCTATCTGTAGATTTGAATTTGAATGATTGATTCTGTGATCGATTCGGTTGTAATCTTTCCTACATGCTTTGTTGTATAAATAGACCATATCCCCTAGAGGGTTCATTGAGGAAAATAGCTTCTCAAACTTTGTGGACAAAGACTTGCAATACGTAGACTTTCCAATAAATAAACCAGGATCAGAAATTAAGAATAATGTCGCGTTGATCTGTTCCTCTTTTTTTGAAAGAAAAGTGCTAATGTGATATATTACATTATTATTATTATTTGCGGAGAAAAAATAATCACCACGTTCGCTCTCAAAGTCACGAAATTAACATGTTAATCGGAGAAAAAAAATCTAAATCACTTATTGTTATGAACATCTAACGGTCTAGATTAAACCAAAGAGACCATATCAAATACGATTAATAAATAGTTAGATTTCGAAACCAAAGAGTTCATATCAAATACGATTAATAAATACATAAATTTGGAATTAAAAATTAAAAAAAATTAGCAGTTCGATTTCTATATGATTTGAGAAGCAAAATATCTAAACAAATAGTCCAAATAAAATAAAATTAATAATAATTAGAATTAGGTTATAATATATATAATTAATCAATAGTTAAAATTCATAATAAAAAATAATGTAATTTTTTAAAGATAGTTACTAAGATAATAGATCAAGGTAAATATATTCTGATTTTAGTTGAACTATCTATATCTGAAGTACTGAAGTATCTAGGCTCCTATTTTGTATTTTGATAATTAATAATAATAAAAAATTTATTGACTAATATGTTTATTTGAGTTATGAAAATGTTAGTCATAAAGGTATTGCGAAGCTAGAAGAAACGTGGGTGGAAAATATGAAAATAGCTAGTTCAAAGCAAAGGTATAATCGTAGGGCATTTTCTTTTGCTGATCAAAAGAGATTAGAGAAGAAAATTAACCAGATTGATAGGATAAGCGATGTACTATTAAAACGGGTTGATGTATGTTTACTTGAGACATCTAAAATACCACAATCGCTCAAACTTGCATTTCATATAGAGTGGAAAATTTAGTTTGAGAGAAACCAAAGAAAGACGACCTTTTTGTGTTTCTGAGTTGTGGCGATTTGACCGCCGGAACAGTCGGTCTGACCGCTGTATAGAAAAGGTTGTTCTGTTTAAATTCCAAGTGTCGCGGTCTGATCGAAGGACCTTTGCCGGTCTGACCACTGTATAACCATGTGTTGAGATGTATTCAAATCTTAGTCCCGGTCTGACCGTGGCGCGGATCGGTTTGACTACCAAGGAACAGGGGGGTTCAGACCCTCTGCTCTGGCTAGCGGTTTGACCGCCGGGTTTGGCCAATCTGACCGTCCGGGAACAGAGAGTTTTGACACTCTATTCCTTACTCACGGTCTGACTGAGAAGACTAGTGGTCTGACCGCCAGTCTATGTCAGAAGTAAGCATCACGTCTTTATAGCTGTTGAACGACTGGCAGTCTGACCGTTAGTTGACTTGCGATTTGATCGCCAGTGTTGTAAAAGTGTCAAATCAATCGAAATGGTTATAATTTGGAGTGTGACCTATATATAGTATATAGTTGCTTGGCTGATTCAAGGGGAAAGGCTAGCACTTTACTACAATTTATTTAAGATCTTGTTTTTCTCCTCTCCTTCTCTTGGCTTATTAGTTGCATTTTGAAAGTGTGAACATCTCGTGCATAACTTTGAAGAGTTTGAGCATTGATGCACTAGCGATCCTTCAAGTAAGCGTCACCAACTTGTTACTCTTGGAGGTTGCTACATCCTAGACGGTTTGGACGTTGTTGCACTGTTGAACTCTTCAAAGAAGATTGTGAATGAGCCACAACGGTGATTGTGAGAGGCTTTGAGCACGTCTTGCTAGAGAGGCAAAGTGCTACTCTAGTGGAATCGAGGTATTAAGTAATTCTTGTTCTATTCCGGTTTAAGATCAAGTTACTCGGTGTGAGTCATTTCTCATGTGAGAATTGGATACTTGATAGAGAAGCGGTTAGAAGCTTTAACTCATCTCAATATGAACTGGGGGTGATTGGTAAATCACCGATATCACGAGATAAATTTCGTCTATCATCCTTTGAGCTATTTACTTTTATGCAATTTATCTTCCTATAATATAAATTGTTGCATGCCACTCTAGGATTGCAAACTTTAACATAACTCTTAGTTATTTTGATATCGCTCTAGTGATTTTTAGTTTATTTCTGTAAATTTGATTGATCGCTTAACAATTAATTTTAAAACCTCATATTCACTCTCATCTAGTCGGTATCCTAGATACTACACGTACGATTTTAACAGTTGATCAAAACGTATACGAATCGAACCAATACATGTATATGATTTGAGTTATCTAGTAATAGTTTGGAGCATAAATAATTTTCTTTTTTATTAACATAATTTTTATTTCTTCTTCTAATTTTATACGTTTTGTAACTAAATGACACTAACCTTATAAAAAACTAAATAGAATAATTTTTAATCAAAGATTATCTAATAACATATTATAACGATACTAGTTACGCTATGAACGTGGGCTAACTTGATTCCAAATTAAACTGGGAACTCTCCAGACGACGATCTTATAAGTTTAGCTGGAAAATACGTAGTACTATGGATTTTCGCTAGGTCCGTGTGAATATACGTACATGCTCTGATGAGTTAATTGGAGTGCGTTTGGTTCGCGACAAGGTTTTGCAAGCTGTATCGTATAAACAGGCTACGAAGAAGCATACTGAGTAAAATTATATTTGTTGAAAAGAATAATATTTGGTTGGTTGTATGTGTAGATATGTTAAGTTGAGTTTTTATTTAGTTGATTGAATCTGACATCGTATGAGCAGATACAAGAGTTAAGATTTGATTGATTACTCACTTGAAAATAATTATATGTCACTGATAAGTAAGACTGCTTATATAAACCGATACAGAACATCAGAATAAGATGATACTATATATTTACATCTATCCGCCTATGTTATAATAATAAATATAAATAATCAAACGGGCTTTTTTAGACCGGCGGAAACTTCTGGACGAAACGCGCCGCCTCCTGAAGCGCACGCAGGTCTCATGAGACGAGGAGCGACAACTAAGATCCAGCGCACGGCCCATGAACGAGCCAGCGAAGCAAGCAGCCGCGCGGCGCGCGAAGGTGTGGCTTTCGAGGGACGGCGTCGGAGAGCGGATTGTGTCATTTGTGTGACCCGGAGCACAAAGGAAAGCGGGTGCCCGAGCATGCCGCATGCACAGCCCCGTGTGCCTCTGCCTCTCGTCGTTTAGCTTTCGATTGGCCGCAGGCCACAGGTTTCGCGCGCACCCGAGGCTTGCGCCGACGCACGACTGCTCGTAGCCCTCGGTCCTCCTAGTCACAGCTTCTCACCTGTCCCGGTCTCGGCCTCCCGGGGCTCACTCACATCACAGGCACAGCTGGAACCCAAGCCAGCCTCTTGCGCTGTGTTGTGTGTTGCAGCCGCGGTCAAAGATATTTAAATGGACTATATCTATTGTGTCGGTTCGAGTACAATACTATAGACACGAATCAGGTATGGTATAATCTGATAGGTTGAATTGGTACTGTATGAGGTCATGGATCGTGTTTGAGCGCGTGGTATGACATGCCAACACGGTACGGCCAGACACAATCCGACCCGGCACGGGTATGACACAGTCAGACACGATCTGATCTGACTATTTTCTATTATATATATATTAATTTTGTAGCTATTATTTTATGGATGTTCTACATATTTTTATCTATTTTTTTATATTTTTTAATTTTATAGCTATTTTTTATTTTATCGGGCTGGCTGTGTTGACGGACTGTCCATGTGCCATTAGACCGCCTGTTCCCATCGTACCTGTCGTGCCCATCAGGCCAACCATGCTGCCGAACCGTAATCATATCTGAACCGACCTGATACGACACGGTGACTGATGAATCATACCGTGGATCGAGGAGAGATACGCGGACCAACACGACACGATCTGTTACAGTAGTCGAACCGTTCGAATCGTGCCGTGACCAAACCATACTGAGTCAGAATCAGACCTGTACCAAACCTACTCGAGTGAACTATTTGATCATCTCTAACCGCGGCTTGGTTCAGCGGGCGGCAGTGCCTCTTCTCGGGGAGAGATACACGAACCGGGAGATCCAGCGGAGGCGGCAACTGGAGCAGGCCACAGACGTATCCTACGCGGTGAGGCGACCGGCCCACACGTTTCGCGCAAGTCAGCATCCGTCCGCTTCCGGAAAAGAGCTTGGCGTCCACACTTTCCAGCGAGTACTGTACAGCTAGCCTCAGCGGCCTATCCAAGCCTGCAAATCGTCAGTCTGGCTACGCATTTCCACGGCCCGGGACTCGTCGTTCGGCTCGGCGCCAGACCAGCAGCAGCGCACAGCCGCGGTACAGCTCGCTCACTTCACTCCTCTGCCGCGCGCGACGCGGAGCGGCGGAGGCGCGTGGTTTCTGGCTGGCTTTCGTTCCGCGCCTGTGTGCTGCACCGCAATCGCGTGACCGCGTGATACGGCGCCCGGCCGGAAAAGAAGAGATCTCGTCTCATGTATTTGCACAATGAACCTAATTTATAATATGATATATGATAATTTATTTTTTTTCTTGTTTTCTTATACACGATTTTCCCCAATTTTATTATAAATTTCATGATACTTTTTACTATATACCTTACTATAAATTTGATATAGACGCAAATACATAACACAACATAGGATTATTTTGCATGCGCGGCCTCCCATCCCACCTCCGCGCCAAGCTAGCGAGCAAGTGACGGTACCCGCTGTTAGGGCCAGCACGGGTGAAAACGGATGAGGATCCTCTGACGTCACACGCCGTTGCTAACATGCGTGATCAGATTCACGTGTTAATAACGAAGCACCGTGATGTCGACGTCAGAAAATCCAGATCCGGTGAAAACTGGGGACGTGGGCGGGCGGGCGGGTTTGGTAGCACCTCGACACGGCTGCACGCAGGGCAGGGCGAGAGGCGGCAGGGCTGCTTGCGATGGGCCGTCTGCCGAGTGCGAGACAGCTCGGGGCCTTGGGGCTGGGAGCCTGGAGTCCGCGAGAAACGAGCTTCGGCGCGGCCCTTGGCACGCACAGGAAGCTGGCCGCGGGCCGCACGGTGGGGAGCCGGGAGTTGGACCTTGGACGCTTGAGCCACCGTGGCCTGCAAGTTATTTTGGGGCCGGCACGCGTCTGTTTGGGCAGGATGGCTCTGACGAATCGGATTCTGTGTTAATCGGGAGTTCATCGGTATACCCAGTGGAGCATGAGTTAAGCTGCCTGATCGTCAATTCTCCGGTAGTCTAATGTCAACCAGAAGTTCATACCTCTACAGTGCAAAGAGATCAGCAATTGTAGTACTACCAATAAGCATTCAACAGCATGGAAAGAGCAGAATTCAGAAAACATCACACAACAACCAGATCGATGCGTCCAGACTCCAGAGCGAGCACAAGGAAAGAAGATGCAAGTCACACTGAATCATGCTACAGAGGGAAGAACTCCACATAATTCTGTTTCAGAAAAAAGGGAGAAGAACAACCTACCGACTGAATCCATGTCAGGCTGAAAACAACAGCAGAATTGGTCTCTTCAGGTTTAGGTAGGGGTTGAAGTATATGTAGAAGATTGCTATGCACAAGATGAATTACCAACAAATAAAGAATCTAACTTCAATTAGATAGAATGTAGCACACAATATCATACGACCACAGTTCAAATCTGGTGTTCTCATCTTTGACGACTCGACATTGCATACACATTGCGTCGCTCTAAATCACCTCTCGTTGCAAAAGGACCAAGGGCAGTTTTAATTTCCCAGAACTAAACCCTCAGACAAAATTAATGCCAAGACTACAAGTATATATTGAGCTAAAAGGGGGAAGCTCACATCTTCCATCACATCCCGCCACAACCTACTTACACACCTTCATTCACAGCAAAAGGACCTTGGATCTTCGGAGTTAGTACTCATGATGCTCATAGGAGTTGTCGTCGTTCTTGGCCTCGAGAGATGCAGCAGCTGCCTTGTCCAAAAACCACACCAGCTTCCCGTCCGTTGGCTGAACCATTCTAGCGGGCAGCGATCCGGGAGCATCAGGACCTTCAGTGCTGTCACAAACTGCTAAATGCATGGCCTTTGCTTTGTCGTCACCGGTGGCCACTATTGCTATGTTCGATGCTGAGTTTATTACCGGAAGAGTGAAGGTGATCCTCTCAGGTGGAGGCTGTGGAGAGTCAGTGATGTAGGTGACCCAGTCGTCTTTCAGCTCGAGGGCGAGACGGTTAGGGAACAGTGAGGCCACATGTCCATCAGAGCCCATGTTCAGGAGAATGAGATCAAACTTGGGACAGTCATTGCTCTCTGAGACTCCAATTGTGCGGACCTTGACCAGCTGCCTGATGACAAATTCGTAGTCTGTTGCAGCCTCCTCCACTGTGGCATTGTCGTTTATGGAATAGACATGGCCATTAAGAATAGGTACCTGTAAGACCGTTTAAATACATCAGACAGTTAACTTGGGATTAGAATGTGTTGCAAAGATGCTAACATATAATGTTTCGACATCATAATCAGCCACCATAAACACGACACTAACAGACACCTCCTATCAGTTATTTGCTGCTTGGTGCCAAAATAAACTAAACATGGGAATCAGTGTAACTGAAACAGTAAGAAGGGGATGGAATTCACAGATAAATAAAATCAAAGACTCAACAGCAGAACATGGTGTGCTTGAAATAATCTCATGCAACAATAACACTAGCAGAACAGGAAATGCTCCAGTTTTAATAAGGCTTTTAGAGGTGTTCCTCGCCCTCTAGAAAACTAGGTGGGCCCACAAACTAGCCAAAATAACGGGAATAAGCCCAATGGTGAAAACAAAGCCACAAAAGTTATTTGAATTTGTGTTAAGCTCCTTCAACTGAGTAAATGGAACCAAGAAAGCTCCGCATTCATGAGACTGGTGCAAGGCAGGTACCAGCTGGGAGGCAGTCATTCTGTTGCATTAAGAATCCATTTGGATAAGTTTTTAGTCTGACAATAGCGGCAATCATGGGAAGCTATAAAAAGGTGTGGTTGGTGCTGGGCGCTTCCGGAGTAGTTGAAACATGGAACTATTAAAGCAGTGGTTAGGAAGTTTTAATTTGTCCCCACACCCAAGTTAGCCAAGGATATTTCATGATCTAAGTCTGAAAATATCAGACTGAATGATAAGTCACACCAGAACAAGGCACATCAAAATGATAAATTAGCCTACCTCGTGTAGCACCCATCCAGACAAACAGTCAGTGTTTAAGGTGTAAAATCTACCTCAAAAGGTGTTATACTTTCAACTGGTATTAACATTTTTTACTTTAACAGGAAAGGAAAATGGATAAGGCCAAATGAGAACAAAGACAAGAGACTGAATGTTAGCAACACAGACTCTTGACCAAATGGATAAGGCGCATTATACCACAACTCTTGACCTGCTCTTTCTTTGAACAAATCATTGCTATAAAGAACAGGGAATTCTTCATTATCTACAACTCCCACTGGCTGGTCCTTTTGATAACTAAATTTTAGCCTTGTTGCTTTCAAGCCTGAAATGAGAAGTACCAAATATCCCTAGCATTTGGTTGAAACAAAGGAAAAAAAAGAGAGAAAACAGTAGAAAGCCACAGGTCAATCATACGAACCTAAATAATCTATTGAGCACCGTGTTCATAAAATTTAGAGCAAATTTATATGGTAGTATTTCACAACATGCAGTCCACGTCTCCAAAAATAACCAGAACATCTAGATCTTGCAGAGCTAGATAAACTAATTCAACTATTTTATCTGTTATCGGAACAACTATTTAGGTATGTTCAATCCTCAGTTCCTTGTAACTGAGGGTTGATTTAATACTCTAAAAAGTGGAGATGAAACAACAGTTTTAAAACTGGTAAATAATCACATCGATGACTATTTACACACTGGAGCATCAAAATATCACCCAAAAAAGGGAAGCAAAGAGCACACACAAACTAGCATCAATATTTCATCATCAAACACTGTGAAGGAAATAGCACAAAATCCCACCAGAGCATAGGCAGGTGGGCACCAAAAGGTCGGGCTTCCGACTCGCAAAACACATAAAATTTCAGGTTGCACAGGGCAAAACATACTTGATTAAGCTGTTCAACTTGTACACAAGAGTCTGTTAAGTGTTAACTCGCATCATTAGTTAGTGAATAAATTTTTCTTTGTTATGCTGAGGGGAAAATAATATTAGTGCAAGCAACAAGGAGAACCGTCAGTATGTAGGATATCTTGCAAGATACAACCACCGTCTGGTTGGTACAGAATAATAAATCTACAAAACAGAACTTAGGTGACAGATATCAACAAACTAAATATACAAAACAAGCAAATGTTAATAACCAAAAACATGGAATTTCTGTATAAGCTTATTTTAGGCTGCACTGCAGAGAAAAAAAAAAGAAAAAGAGAAAGAAAGGTTTGTTAAGTTCACATACCTTGGAGAGGAATCCTTCCTTTGTTAACTTATAGTTACTCTCTGCATGGTTCTTTGCTACAGCACGTTCATCGGACCAGAAGATGTACCATTTGGACCAATCTAGGGTCTTGTTGTATGGCGCTTCACAAAGTTTCCTTTTAGTAATTGAAAGAGCGAAAGTTCAGATATAGGAATTTGTACTGTATTGACAATTATTGTGCATAACCAAATATAATATACTCCCTCCATTCTCAAATAGATGTTGTTTAGGGATGCGTGCAGTCAAACTTTGAAAACTTTGACCATTAATATACACAAAAATATTGAGATTTGTCATATGAAAATGGTATTAATAGATTGGTTGTCAAAAATACTTTCAAATGATAATACTTTCAATGAAAATTGATAACAAATGCTTAGAGGAAGCAATGGTCAAAGACATGCATTGGAGACCGTGTCAATATCCTAACGACAAGTAAAAAAGAACGGATGTAGTATTAGTTAATGAAGACGAGGAAATAACATTACCCCAAAAAACCAACTAGGGGACCTCCAGATAGGGCAACAGCAAAGTATCCCCTTTCTTTGACAGAAATTTCTGAAACTTGTGAGATGTACTCAGCAAGATCTGTTGAAATCTCATCTGAATTCTCAAAAACCCTTATTTCACAATTCTTTTTTGGCTCATATGTGGCAGCTGTTTCTCTTTCCATCGCTTCTTTGGTCTAGAACTCTATATCAAGTTACTGTTGCACCAAAATTATCCTGCAAACAAAGTAGCAGTACATTAACAACAGGTAGATCTAGAAGAGCTAATCGAGTTCATGTATATAACATTAGAATATAAGAAAACTTGAAACATGGACTCTAGTGCTTTAGCTTCTACATCTGTAATGACTAAGTAAAAATGACGTCTTTGGTCAGAACATAAGACAACTTCAAACATAGATTTTAGTGCTCTAACTTCTACACAGATTTCAGTGCTCTAACTTCTACATATCTAATGCCCATGATGAAAATAACTTTTTTTTTTCTTGTTTCTGGCCAACAAGGCACCAAAACGTTGGAAAAAGGAGGATAATCTATCATATACCATTGCATTATCTCAACTTATCCAACCCAATACCCTAAGAGTGATTGCCCCTTTGACCGTGGTACCACTATTGAAGCATTACATAGTCACCGCCAGCCAATCTAAGAGAAACGGTGGCAACAAGGGGCTTTTGCTTATCTTCTTCTTAATTGACTAAACACTCCAAAACATTACGCATTAACAACAAAATTATGAAGTTGCCCTGCAATAGAATATTACAATAGGGTGTTTCTTTCTAGAATGCAGGAGTGACAATCGAAAAAACTGAAAAGGTAACATGCATGCATCTAGAAACTGGTATGCTGACTCTTTTCGTTACATTCTTTTATATGTCATCCTTTTACAACTGTTTGCACTTCTATATATTTCCAGCATAAGCAAATAAAAACGTCAACTTGCTACTGGTAAATAATTAAAAAGCTAATCCTACATTTTGCAGAACTTTACCAAAGGCCCAAAAGGAATAAGTTTTCAAGGAAAGATTTTGCACGCTACATTAAAGTACATAAAAAACTGAACATGCATGATTACATCACGTTAATTTATGGGATCATAAATTTGCTGCGTAATATGATTGTGACAGAAATCTAGCTGGATTTGCTAACCCACAAGAAAGAAGACAGAACTTGGGGGGGGGGGGGACCTATTACTTCCTTAATTAATTATAGCTTTGACATTCCAGTATGAATTTTAGGAGAAGGGAAGTATCCTATAGCTGGATATGGAAGTCTTGCTGGCTGCCTGTTGCACGTTAATAGCTGAAACCCAATCCTAGTCATGGTTAGACGAGTGAAACAGACTATTGCATAAATCAGCTCAAGAACATCTCGGTAGAACGACATATCCAACATTCAGCTGCAAATGATCTCTTATGAACCAAGGTTCCAAAGCCAATTACATAACTCAAACTGAGACAGTAAAACTACATAAAACATCAGATTACAGGATTAATCACAATACCTCCAAAAATATAATACTAGATATAAAGGCAAAATTGCATAGCAGAAGAGGAATCTCAGCATTACACACAGGAATCGCATACAAGCAGTAACACCAACTCAAAGAAAATAAAATTGCAAATAAAAGAAGAGAAGCTGTCTCTCTTGTTTTGCCGAAGGAATGGAAAAAAGATGAACAGCTCTGGACCAGAACTGAGCGAGGAGCAATAAGGAAGAGGGCAGTTGCAACTGAAAGCTCTAGCAGCCATCATTTGAGTTGAGACCAGTTCAAAGATTCCAACCTTTTTTTTAGAATCCCAACAAAAGCACTCAAATACTATTTTACTGCTAATAAAAAGTTAAAGAAGCAGAAGCAATGCAGGGGGACAATCCAGTGCAGATGCTGAAGCCAGAAAAGCTGCTTCCTTTGGCCCATTGCTCGCGTACTTTTGCCCGAGGAAAAGAAACCAAAAAAACTCGGATAAGGACATGGCGGCCGCACCATTGCTCCCCAGAGGAAACCACGCGCAATTCCTCCCCAAAAATCCAATCTTTGATCAACTAAAACGCGCAACCGCATTACCTAAAACCCCTCCCAGCAACAAAACTACACTCCACGAATCAGCAAACAATTCGACAGCATTTCCCTACCAATGTTCTGTCAGGTAGTGCCAAGAAAATAAGATCCGTCAAGAGCAGCAGCAGGAGGAAGAATCGGAGTTCATGGCGGCTGCGGGACGAATGAATCGCCTCCGCCCGGGAGTACAACCGAAATCAAGAACCAACCCAGGATCACAGGCGCGGAGCCAAATCAAGAAGAGCCGGGGACCGGGTTCCAAGAACTCACCGGAGCTGAGCATTCGCTCGCCCTCTCCTCCTTCCCACGCCGCAAGCGAACAAAGGAGGGGAATAAAAAGAAGCCAGGGGAAGCACGCATACATATACATACGCAAACATGTGTACGATCTATTCACTCAACGTATTTCGTATAGAATTGCTGGCAAATATAAAACTGAAAAGGAAATCAAGGAGAGGGTGGACGTCAACATCAGGCGAAGGAAGAAGGGAACACCTTTGTTTTGATCTGAATTCTCTGCTGCTGTGGATTGTGTGCTCTTCTTCGTTTACTCCTTTTTTTTTATTCCCTTCTCCTTTCCCTTTTCCTTTGGCTCTGTGAACTCTCCACTCTACAGATGGCTTTATCCTTCGGTTCCTGGGGATTGCGTCCGTCTGTCGAGCTGCCGCGCACGTGCGGCTGCCCTCATCCTTATCGCAACTCCAGCTTCCCTACCTGCCTGTCTCATCAGTTCTTCTCCTGCTGATAGATTTGGACCAATCAACTCTTATTCTTCCCTCAAAGATCCATTAATATTTCTGCAGACGACCGATAGTTTGCAAATTTAGTGATGTGTAGTAAATTTATGCTTTCTTGTTACGTACATGACATCTGTGTTGGCATATATAGTTTTGTCGTCGTCGTCTTCTTTTCACTGTGAGGGCATCTACCGGAGGATAAAGCAGAGCCTGTCTCGCTGAAAACAAGTTGCGGGGCGCCCGCGGCACTCATCATCTTTTTGGAGAAAACGATTGAGCTCCTGTCTGCATCTGCAACTTACGGACATGCCGAGCTATCGATCGTAGCATGGACATGGAGGAGGGTCCATGCTTTTGCTGCCCGAAAATCTTTACAGAACCACCAGTGACCACTTTGGTTCTTAATCTCAAGTGCAATGTGAACTTGTTCATGCATGCCAGACCTACCCTGCCTCAATTTTGCTTCAAGATAAAAGGAAAAAAAGCGAGGAAGTTATCAGTTGCAAAAAAAAAAAGACTTGTTTTCGAGCGAGATTGAGTGATAGGCATGCGTTGCATGAGGATGAAGGTGTCGCCTCTTGTAAAACACATTTGTAGAGTAGGTACTGAAGGGTCCCAATTGAGGATGATTTGCATGCCAAGAATGATTTGCAACGCATGCCTCATGGTCAGGTTGATCTTCATCCTCGAATTGTGATCCTGTAATATGTAGTACCATGTTGAGGTACATGTTAAGATAAAGAACCCCAATTTGACATCATGCGTTTGGTAGTTCGTTTCCCTTTGTTTGTGTTCCATCTCGTCCGATTGATGTCGACCTATTTCAATTTTCAACTCTATGATCGGTAAGGCTCCGGAAGTTTCAAGTTCCGCGGAATAGAGCGGAGCATCTATACTTCATCATGCGAAGAATCTAACCACACAATATTGTCTCCTCAAGAGAAAACCGTGCAACACCCTCTTTCTGAACCAACACCACGAAATTGTGCATCATGTAAAAAAAATGAAGTAGACGACTATTAGGGGAAGCTAAGCGCCAAGTAGGCCCTGAGTTCCTGACTCAACTATCCAAGCTTGCAGACGATGATGACATGGACAGACGTGTCATTCTCAAGCCTACGTGCCTCTAACGCTTAATTTGTTCGGGCAATGCAGCTTTTCTTGGAGCCATTGGCTGCCTTACTGGCAGTGGCAAGATCACAATTTTCCATGGCCTGACATCATGCAAATGCCCTCCAATTCTGGAAGCTCAGCAACCAAGCACTGATCACACCACCCAACAGAAACAAGACACGGGAGAATTGAACCTGTTTCTGATAAGAGAGATAGCGTTGGAGGGATATGATGTGACCCCCAATAATTCTGGGAAAATCCAAAATTAGACAATATACGCGACCGTATTTACCGAAATAGACAACATGTTAGCGTATTTACAATTTTAGCATCCGTATTCGGCACACCGTGTGTCGAATATGGCACTGTAGCTCATATTCGGCACACGGTGTGCCGAAAATGACACTGTAGCTCATATTCGGCACACGGTGTGCCGAAAATGACACTGTAGCACAATTTTCGGCACACCGTGTGCCGAAAATAGACTGTAGCACAGTATTTCGGCACACAGTGTGCCGAATATGGTGTAGCACCGTATTTCGGCACACCGTATGCCGAAATACGGTGCTACAGTCCATATTCGGCACACCACACTCCGAAAATGAACAGTACCGCGCGTGAACAGTAACAGCAGTGCGTTTGAATTTTGCTTTTCCTCTTTTTCAAAACGGTGGTCTTCTGTTACTCCAAAAATGTTAAAACGTTTTTTACATATTCCATAATCCATGTGCAACCTATTTTAGTTGGATTCACCGAAAAATCCTTTGTATATTTAAAACTAAAATTCTTCAAAAAAGACTACTTTTATAACTTGTAATAATTTTTAGTGTCTCAAATAAATTCCCAAAAATTTAGAAAAATTCACTAATATTCTTATTATGTGATGGACTAATTTCAAAAATTATTTTTAGCCCTATTTTATATGATGAAAAAGTGAGTTCTTTTGTAATGCTTCATTTATATGTATTTTTATCATTTCATGTAAATGAAGCATTACAAAGTAACTCATTTTTTCATCATATAAACTAGAGCTGAAAATAATTTTAGAAATTAGTTCATCACATAATAAGAATATTAGTGAATTTTTCTAGATTTTTGGGAGTTTATTTGAGACACTAAAAATTATTACAAGTTATAAAAGTAGTCTTTTTTGAATAATTTTAGTTTTAAATATACAAAGGATTTTTCGGTGAATCCAATTAAAATGGGTTGCACATGGATTATGGAATATGTAAAAAATGTTTTAACATTTTTGGAGTAACAGAAGACCACCGTTTTGAAAAAGAGTAAAAACGAAATTCAAACGCACTGCTGTTACTGTTCACGCGCGGTACTGTTCATTTTCGGAGTGTGGTGTGCCCAAAATGGACTGTAGCACCGTATTTCGGCACACCGTGTGCCGAAATACTGTGCTACAGTCCATATTCGGCACACCGCGTGCCAAAATACTGTGCTACAGTCCATTTTCGGCACACGGTGTGCCGAAAATTGTGCTACAGTGTCATTTTCGGCACACCGTGTGCCGAATATGAGCTACAGTGCTATATTCGACACACGGTGTGTCGAATACGGATGCTAAAATTGTAAATACGCTAACATGTTGTCTATTTCGGTAAATACGGTCATGTATATTGTCTAATTTTGGATTTTTGCCCATATCCATCCCTATCAACGTACTGTTGTCCATTTATTCACATGAAACGGCTGGTTTTGGGATAGGGAAAGTGCTCCAGCAAACAATGGGGGTAATGGGCAGGGTCCAAGGTTGGTGTCCGACATTCAACAAATTTGGGCAAAACAGGAACTCATTATTGATTCACGTAGATTTGCATAAGCCACATAATTCTTCACTGCAGTATCTTCCATTTCTCAGTTGACCCCAATGCCCTCTGAGGATGGATTTTTACCATATTGCACAACGGTGAAAAGAAATCACAACCGGTAAACAACAGCAGTGTTCTGAACTCGATAATGTTAAGCACAAAATTACCCTTGCAAGTTGTCATTTCAGATCAAACCCTTTTTTGATTTGCTTGTCTTGTGCACACATCTCTTTTGGTTGCCACTCATTGAAGCACCTCTTGGGTGCATCAAACCATGCCAACAGAGACAAGGGGCCAAGGGGCCCAGGAGCCCATAGTTTTTGTTATCTCCAAGTGAATCCCTTTTATAATGGTGTGGATGATACCAGCTTGATCCAAGATTGCTCTATGAGATTGAGCACTCACAAAAAGAGGAACCAGTGCACGCAAGCAAGTGTACAAAGTCGAATAGAAAAAGAGAGCCTTACCTCATGGAAATCTGAGAAAGGAACAAGTCTGCATGAGTGCACCGTGATGTGCGATCTCTCCAGCTGTTTCTGCCCATCCCGGCAAAACCCAATTGCCGAGACCTAAATTCTGACGTGACGCAAAGCAATCAAGCAGGTATGTATAATATATATCAATGTTCAGTGATTGAAAATCGTTGATGTTCATATAGAAGTTCATGCACTCGAGCTTATTGGAAAACACAATTCACCCAGAGAGAGAGAGAGAGAGAGAGAGAGAGAGAGAGAGAGAGAGTAAACATTCTTTGGCGAGAGGTGGCCTGGTTAGTTTTGGCCATATAGTTGTTCAGTGTTCCAATGCTTTCCATGAAAAATTAGGGTGTACATAACCCAGAAGCTTCCTCTCTGACAATGCGGTAAATTAAAATAAGTAAAATGGTATATTATTTATGCTAATGTAATGCAGGGCATTGCACTAAACATCGCCGGAGTTACGAGTCCATCAACCAAAAAATTAAAACCATACGAAGGCCTTGGGTTGGAAAAATGTTGTCGGAGAGCCACTCCAGCTAGTGCTCCATACGAAGGACAACAACTTTCTGATCTTCTAATTATAACTGGACTCTTGATGATGTTTCCCTTTTTCTCCACTCCAACCGAACTGGTACATAATTAGAAACAATTAGTAATATAGTTGCAGAGCAGAACAAGGCAGTTTCGGAAAAAAAAAGCACAAACTTTTAAATCATTAATT
Source organism: Phragmites australis (assembly GCF_958298935.1). Taxonomy (NCBI): domain Eukaryota; kingdom Viridiplantae; phylum Streptophyta; class Magnoliopsida; order Poales; family Poaceae; genus Phragmites; species Phragmites australis. Next base: position 26,533,699 of record NC_084934.1, on the reverse strand, counting down.
TCCCTGTGCAACGCTTCAAATTTCTGCTGTGGACAATAAAATCAGTTCAGACTAGAATAAAAAAGATGAGATGATAGGGCAGCAAGCATGCAAAAAGCAGAATTCAATATAGGCTTGGCAAATCCCTAGATAATGGTCTTGGCCTCTAGGAAGAGAGCATGTACACATACTGAGAGAACTATTGCATAAAGGTTGAAACAATAAGTCATGAGCAATTTTTTGTTATCTTACACACATACAGGAACACGATCTGAGAAAATTTCCCTGTTGATTATAGTATCGTTCCTACTAAATAGTATAATTAGGTACCAAAAGGGGTAAGATGGGCGTAAAGGCTCAATAGTATCTAAGACAAACAACACAAATCATAGGCACAACTGTATTCTCAGAGCCTGTTTGGATTCGTATGTGTCAAGTTTGAACTAAATCCTCCTCGCAAAAAAAAAGTTTGAACTAAATCCTACAAATTCCACAAATTCCTAGAGCAATCTCCCTCGTCCAATTATCCTCTGTAACGTCCTCGGAAAAACACATTGGGAACTGCCGTACAGTACAACTCTCATTTAGCTTGTTATATGCCACCTATTTATCTTGTTACTTCAGCTACTAGTGAGCCTATAGTAGTGCTGCCTCGATTAAACACAGTCACACACATATGTGTTGAGCACTTGCAACTTCATAAACATGGTAAATATGCTCAACACTAAAGATTTCCCCACAAAGAGTATGTAAAATTAAGGGCAAGGAAGATGTTGCATAACCAGAGAATATTCCATACGTTCAACACTAAAGATTTCCCTCATCCAAATATGATGGTTCAACGAGTGAGAAGCACTAGCTTGGATGTTGAGAAGCCAGGTTTGTAAGGTCAAGCTCATGATATGATACAATATGTAAAATTGGAGCCTACATGTAGTGGTGGGGCTAAGTACATTCTAAATTGTAAAATATGTCGGTACCTGTCACTGCTGTGCTGAAGGGGAGCTTAAAAATCTGGAAACAGACCAGAACTTCTACAATATGGAATATGCTCTAGTCATGCGGATATGCATCAGAAAATCAGCATTATAGTACTAGATTGCTAGTATAAGTGCCAGTGCAACCTTCGCAACACATAACGAGAGAGCAATTTCAGAATACATATTTCGCAGTATGGAGCATGGACCTGAGCAACAACAGTAATAACAAAGCCTTTAGTCACAAGCAAGTTGTTTCTCTGCATCCTGGCTCCTTTGGGAAACAAGATTTCATTACGGTTCAATAATTCAAGTGCAATGAAGTAAGAACAGGTTAAAATAACTAACATAGAACGACAGACTGGTCTCCAGCAAAATCATCATCCACATGGCAAATGCTGAAGCAATGATAGTATTACGCAAAGAGTGATAAAACCAGCATTAACATGAAAATTACCCAAAAGTCTGCCTAAGCTCGGAGCATTCGACGCCTGGGCTTCTTGACAAAGCTCATTCTGAGCTTGTACAACATCTTGCTCTTCAATCTCATCTTCTCTGGCAAAGTCAGCCTCTTCTTCACCTTCTTCTCCTTCTTCGCTTTCACATACCTCTTGTCAATCTTATACACCCCTGGTGCCACAGTTACACCACGTGCAACTGCCTCCCTGAACAAAGCATTTGCACGATCCCCAAAATTGTGCCTGGCAAGCTTCTCGAGCAGCAAGCTATAGGACTTTACTCCAGGAGCATGCCCATATCCTTTCATCATACGGAATACTTTGACAGCATGCTCAACCCTCTCAATCCCACATAAAATCTTGATGAACCCATAATACGCCTTCCTATCAAGTTTATCTCCAAATCCTGCAGACCGCATCCACGTCATCATCTCATCCCCCTCTAAAATCCGGGCAGCTTGGTACAAGCTCCTGATGAGCACCAAGTATGTGTCAGCATCCGGTGAGCATCCCCACTCACCCATTCGCCGGAACAGATTCATGGCATCCTCTGTCTTGCGAATCTTACATAGATTTGTGATCAGCACCCGGAATGTCCCTGCATCCCGGGGAATACCATTGGCTTCCATGTCAACTAAGAACTTCTCTGCTTCCACAGTCATCCTCAGTGGGTCCTTCTTGCGACAGAGACGGCAGACACAGTCAAGAACCGCATTGTACGCATCCAATCCTGGCTGAAACCCACCACGGCGTGTCTCACCAATCAACCTTAGCGCATGGTCAAGCTTCCCAGCATTGGCATAACCAGATACCAGCAAAGTGCAGATATTGTCATCCGGGAAGATCTCGTTGGCGACCTTCTTGACAGCACGTTCTGCGTGCGAGGGGAATCCCTCAGTGGCAAGCGAGGAGATCAGAGAAGTGAGCGCCTCGCGGGTACGGAGCTGCTCGGGCAATTCGTCGAACACCTTGACGGCGTCCGTGGGGCGGCCGGCGCTGGCGAGGTGGAGAAGGTAGGCGTCGAGCGTGGCGGGCCCGAGAGCGGTGGGGAACTCCTGGATGAGTGCGCGCACGGCGGGGAAGTCGCGGCGGCGGGCGAGGTGGCGGACAAGGACCGCGAGCGCGCCGTCGGAGGGGTGGAGCGAACGGTGGCGGACGAGGAAGCGGAAGAGGTCGGCGGCGGCGCGGGAGGTGGCGGGTGGGGAGAGCGAGAGCGCCTCGGCGAGGAGGGCATTGGTGGGGCGCACGTCGGAGAAATGGAGGGAGAAGTAGGCGTCCGGGGAGGTGGCGGGCGGGGGGGTCGTGGAGAGCGTGGCGAGCGCCGACGCGAGAGAGGAGGCGAGGGAGGAGGCCGGAGTCGGAGTGGTGGCGGTGGATAGGTGCCGGAGGAAGGGCAAAGGGGAGGCGGCGGCGGTGGCCGGAGATGGGAGGAGGCGGCGGAGGAGGTGGCGGCGCCACATCTTGGAGCGGGGAAGATCGGCGGAGTGGGTGAGGGTTTTGGGAGGCTTCCACTCTGCAGTCTGGTGGATCCAGGTCTAAACGCGCCAAGGGCAACGCCAAGCGCCGATCTGAGATCGGACGGTCAGAATGGGGCCATGGAGAACTATGGTTAGTGATGAAGTTTTGCTGCTCAACCAGTAAACCTTGTTCTCTCTCTGTATTAATGTTGTTTTGTAAAAATTTGTACGGCTATAAAAAAATATTTACTGTCAACTTATTCGTATAAATGGGCAAAAAGCTCATAATCTTGTTTAGTAAAAATGTCACTACAATCACAAGATTGATTATTGGTGATTTTTTTTTTCAAACGAGGGGAGACCCCATCCCCTTTTAATTTACAAAAATGGATCCTATATGCCTGCCAAAATTATGTTAACATCAATTTTTTTTCACCAGCAATCCAGCATCGCATATAACTGAACTAAACCCTCCAGCAAATGTACAGAAAACGAATAGCCATTAGAAATGCAGTATCTATCTTTCTCGTTACATATAACCATCCTTCTGCGATCAACAAGAATATATTTTTGGAGATAAGATCCTTCAGTCGTCTAACATAGAGAATAATAAAAAGATTCCGTATGTTACACTTGGTGATTTCACAAGTAATATTAGCTGATAATAACTTTCTTTAATTTGTATTTACTAGAAAAGTAGAGATAGAAGACAAAATTTGCCACTGAGAGAGCTGTAAGACACCAGTAGTAGTAGTCAAGGTGCCCTTTGTTCAGATCATCTGGAATCCATCCAGGGCTATCCCAAACGCTGGTCACCCCTGCAACAAGGGTGATGATAGCTGAGCTCAGGTAATTGCCAAGAGCAGTGGTGAGCAATGCAAATGCCGTCAACATGCTCTTCATGGAGTCTGGCGCCTGACCGTGGAAGAACTCCAGCTGAGTAATAATGGCAAAGCACTCAGCCCCAGCAATGACGATGTACTGCGGGAGCTGCCATACAATGCTTAATGGTTCCCCCTCCCGAACACTCTCTAGCCTCTTCATTTCTAAAAGTGCAGCAATTGCCATGGCAAAAATCATCAGGAAACGACCGATCCCAATCCTCTGCAACTGTGTGAGCTCTGCTCCATTTGCGAAGTATGTTCGGGTCGCTGGCACAATTACTTTGTTCACAACAAGAACCCAAAGCGTGACGCATATCACTTCAAATGAATACAAGGATGCCGGTGGAACGGACAGTGAGCCAATCTTAGTGTTCATCACAGTTCCCTGTTGAATGAAAGTGGTGTGCATTTGAGATATTGCTGCACCAAAGAATATTCCAGTCACCCATATTGGGAGTAAGCGGATTAGTATTTTCAATTCCTCAACTTCAGTAACCGTACAAAGCCTCCATGAACTTTGACAGCTTCCATTGGCCAAGCTCAGATCAGAAATAATGGCTGCCTTGTCTAAGAAACTGGAACAAAATGATGGGAAGATGATTAAATAAGTGCAGGATAGCAAGAGAACAATAACTAGTATATCTTATATCCTGCAGAAATAATTCCCATGGGTTTTCATGTTCCAGGACCACCTATTTTGACTACATATTTTGTTATTTCTACATTCACATCATAATATGCACAATATACCATTTTGTGGATTGAACATCCTTGATTTCGTATATGATACTTATTTTTCCAGAATGTTAAGTGATTAAGAGCTGACCAGCATGGACAGATTACTTCAATAGGTTTAAAAACATCATGATAAACAAGAATTGTACCACATATACAAGTACCACAGAATAATTAACCAAAAAAATAGAGTACCTAAAATCATCAGAGTGAGCTAGTTTTGGTCTCTTTTGTGTGTAGTTGCTCCTGACCTCATACAGAAGAGACCTATCAACCGGAAGTTCCAAGCACATGTTCCTAAAAGAGGCGACAATAACCTGGAAAATACTTCTCACTGGGGAACCACAAGGCTCATGTTGTCGGAATATCGGTGTTCCCACCAGAAATCCTATCAAAGCAAGACCTATGCATGCTGTGGCAATTCCATATCCTATAGCCCAACTCACATTTTCCTGAACCCACACTATAATGGTCCCGGAAGTAATCACACCAAAGATGACACATATATAGAACAAACTGAAGAAGTTCCTTCTCTTTTGTATATCTAAACTGTTTTTGTTGTCGAATTGGTCTGCACCAAATGGAAGCAGTGCAGATCTTACCCCTCCACATCCAATAGCAGTGAGATACAAACCAGAGAAAAGCAGAGTCTGAGTTTCATTTGACGACAGGCATGAACTCACATCGCACAAGACTGGAGTATAAGGCATAAATGTTGCAAGTGTAATTAGTACCATGCCCTGCAATGAGCGTTGGAATTTTTTGTTACAATTTTTACATGAAACCTTGCATCAGTTGAATGGTTAGGTTATATAAAATATTTTACAAAAATAAAAATGAAGATTGAACTATGAATTAGATGAGCAGCAGAGCAGGAGAGAGTGATCTTACGACTTACAAGTAGGTACATGATAAGGGAGATCAAGACAGTCTTGTAATTGCCCAAGTAAGTATCTGCTATGCCGGCTCCAAGTATTGGCACAAAGAAGCTCGTTCCATACCAAAGAGAAACGGTTGATGCACTGGAAGCAATACCATCATGGAGAACTGAGCGGAGATACACAACTAGGTTTGTGCCGATGCCATTGAAAGCCATGCTTTCCAAGCATTCAAGTCCTGCAGGATTATAGCTGATTAACACCCTCCTAACAGATAGAAATGCAATTTAATTGTTAGACAACATTTGTTCATTAAATGGCTCTCTTGCTTATCTTTTTAGCCACAAAACAATAGATAAAATATCACCTAGGAATTAATCCGATAGCCAGGATAGACTAATTGTACGAAATGTGCCAAGAAGGCCAAGAATAGCTCTTTTTATACAGGAGCCAGAAAACACAAAGCAATCAAACATCTCTGACAACATCATGGTAAATAATGTAAAAGAGTGGTAGGTGTTCCACATGAGAGCTAGGTATCAGGCAGCTTCAATGAAGAAGATTCTGATATTACATAGAAAAGGCCACACTTAATACACTTGGTACAGCATGACTCACCCAGAATTAGTGTCGGTGCTCTCCAAGCAGAACGTTTACTTTTAAGCTGTGGCCCTTGGTGTGCTTCCAATAGCCTCTGTGATTCTTCGCCTTGACATGACGTGCCATTCTGATAGAAGGCCAGGTAAGTATTAACATGAGACCATAATGTCGCTCATAGGTAAATCTAAATCTTCAACAATTTATCCAATAAGTTTTTGACACAAAGTCCGATCATGTTATTCACCAACACGGAGGCCCCCACGTCGCTCTGGAGGGGTGCCTCGGGCGGCACCGAAGACCTAGCGCCGCCGCCCCCCTCCAACCTCTCCTCCCACCTTGCCGCCATCCTAGCGCACCGAAGACCTTGCGGCCACACGGCGGCGGGCCTTTCCCCCCGCGGTTAGCCTCCCTCCGGTGCAGATGCAGACGCGACGGTAGACGCGGCGCGGACGCCGGATCCACGGCGCAGACGCAACGCGGCAGTCGAATCTGCGCCCCCGGTGGTTCGACGTGGCGGCTCGTCAGCGCGCCGGTCAGATCCGCGCCCTCGGTGGCTCGGCGTGGCGGCTCGTCGATGCGCTGGCCGGATCCGTGCACCGGGTGACGCAGCGTGGTGGTTCGGCGGTGTGTTGGCTGGTTCCTCCTGCTGGTCGGCGATTCTGCTCGTTGGTGTCCGCAGTATTACGGTTCGCTTCCCGGAGGTGGGTCCTACGCTCGCCGGCGTTGGTGTGGATGGGCTGTGCTGCTCATGCCGTCGTGAGCGTTTCTTGTAGGTGGTCTTCTTGCCGGCGTACGCGTGTTCACGGCGGACTCGCCTTGTGCAAGTTCTATCCACGGTGTTCTCGTCGCGTGATGAACTAGGGTCGCGCTCGGTCCCGTAGGAGACGGTGGGCGACGGCGAGGCGATGAGCATGGCGCTGCCACAAGGCGCACAGCGACGTCGGGGCCACGGCGTGCGCCCACGACGGCGACGATGGAGGGCGTTGGTGATGGGCGACGGCTGCGCGGGGTGCCGTAGCTGTGCGGCTGCGTGGGGGCTCGCCGCCGCCGTGGCGCGGTAGGGGGTGGGAAGGCTACGGGCGAGAGCCTAGCCCGGCTTTTCGCCGGTGAAGACAACGACAACGCTCTCAGGCACCGCTCTCCCCCCTTGGGGGCGCTGTCGTGGTGCCTCTCCCACTCTTCCTTCGGTTCTCTCCGGGTGAAAACCCTATCCATTTTCTGGACGGGCGATGGTGACGTCTTTGATGTCGCTTCCTTCTTGAAGGCGTCACCTTGGAGATCCCGCGTTGCTTGTTGGTTGCTCTGTCGTAAGGCTGGGTTGTTCGGTGTGGCCTTTTCTCCCTCGAGGTTGCCTCATGCTTCAGAGTGGTCATCTGCCATGGGTGAGAGGAGTATGTTGTATGAAGTCGGAGCTGCTACGTCGTGGGGTGTATCGTAGCTTGGCAACGATGACATGCAGCAGGCTCCTTCTCGCGTGTGTCTAGATGGTTAATGTGTCTAGGTGTGTGGTGGTGAGTCGCCTTAGGCGGTCGACCCGGTCGCTTTCTGTCATCGTCAGGGTTTTGCCAGTTTTTTCTTCTAATAAACCGTACGGTTGTATGGTTTTTGGGCCCGGTTTACCTCATAAACTGGGTCAACTCCATTATTCTTTGGTGAATTGAAGGAACTTTGTGCCCTTTTCGAAGGTTCTTCGAAAAAAAAGGTCCAATCATCTAAATTCTACAGCCAATGCTAGCAGGAAAGAAATAAACACTGAACATTGTGATGATTTCTCCCAGTTTTCAGATCGCTAACAATATAAGAAACGTCTCTCTTGTTTATCCCTTGGCAAGTAATTTTATGCATGCAATGAACATAGCACTAAGTACACGTCTGATTATATCCCATATCTACAGAATCCAACATTTTCACCCGATGACAGACTAAAGAGTAACATGGCATTGTCAATGCCTATCAGCATGTTCACTTCTCAGCACACTTTACACCATTTTGTCTCCCAGTTCTGGCCCCTTGCGGTACTCAAAATGAAATTTCGATATCTAAAGGGTTAAATCCCCACTCTTTTAAATATAAGGTCTCAGTTCTGGCACCGCATTTTGCCCTGGGACGATCCCCAGTCCCAACCCAGCACACATTCAGTCTGACGCCGATGCGGTGCTAGTGCTACAGGACAGGAGAACGTTGCCGGTCAGTGGCGGTGGCAGCCATGAAATCTGCTCCCGTACAACCCCAATCGCAACCCGGAAATAAAACCTTTCTTCCGCGATAAGGAAGGAAAAAAGAAAGCTAGCTCGGACTCGAAAGAGGGGATTCGACACCAGGTTCGCCGTACCTTGATCAGAAGGCTCGCGTGGTCGCCTCCCTCCTCCATGGCCGGCCTGCCTCCGCCCTCCGCTGATCTGAGTCCCCCAAAAGGCTTTCGTCCAAGGCCGGGGAACTTGTAGTAGCGAAAGAGGACGGGGGTTGGTGAGGCCAACCAATCATGGGAACTGGTAGGTCGCGAACCAACCACACCGGGGCGCCAGCCGCACCGTGGGCGGCGAAAGGGACGAGCGGGAGGGGTGAGCGCTTGCTTCCTCAACAGGTAGCTCCGGAATGGGATCACCTGTGACGTGACTTCAAATCGCTGCGCACCGTTTGATTGCGAACGGACGGATCAGATTTTAATGATACAATATAGTGTAAACAGTACAAATTAACTGGTTGCTATAGCAGTTGCGCTACAGTATTTTGACTCAACGTATTGTTCACCTCTCATATTTTACTGTTTACCCATGACTTCCAACTCTAAGTCAGGGCATCCGGCTCCGGAATAGGATCACTGGGTGAAGTTAGGTGACATCAAATTGCTGTGCATTGTTGGATTGCAAACGTCCCACTGGCACAGATCAGATCAGGCGAACACAACATGAGGTGAGATGTCGAACCTCACTTTTGGGTTTAACCTTGCATCATGTATCAATCCTAGCATCAATAGTTTACACGTATATTTCCAATAAATTTATCAATCATCGTCATATTTTAATTATAATATTTAAATTAAATTTTTATAATAATATAATACAATATAGAGTCAAACATAGTTTTTTCAACTTAATAGATAGAGTTTATAGAATAAAATAGAAGCATAACGGGTAGATCTAAACCCTACTGACAACTTAGATGTGAACAAAATATAATTCTCTTATTCTTCATCGCCAACATCGGCCAGCGTAGTTGTTTTTTAGATTTTTGACTAAATCTAATAAAGCAAGAATGGGTACATAATGTATTCAAGAAGTTCTGTATTAATGGATATATATAGATGTATAAGGGGGTAGAACCAGAATAAGAGTATAGATATTTAGTTTTTGGCAGAAAACCATATTTTAATATGGAGGTTTAGTTTGCAAAGTCTACTTCAAAGTATTTGAGAAAAGCATAGTTAAGTTAAGATTATGGAGTTGTTTGGCCTGTCACTTCTCAATTTTTTTTAAACTTCGATGTATGATTTTGATGTAGTTTTCAAGCTTCCAATCTCTATCCAGTTTTCACAGGATATGCATGTGGAGCACTATGCTGGTTCGTGACAAGTGACAACCCAGTGCCTGGGCTGGGCTGCAGAATCTCACGAACTGACTCGGATTCGACTCGGCCGCCTTAGGCGCATTCGACTTGGAGTGGGCCTTAGGCCTTCGGTACCGCCGTCAAAAAAGGCCCAAGCATCGATGCGTGCAGATTTTTTATTTTTATATTTTAAAATTTCAAACTTAGCAATTTTAGACGTCTGTTTAAAAAAATAACACGAATAGTCATATGTAACCCTTCTAACAGGTTAAAAAATAAAAATACATCATTATATTATTCTCAAAATTCAAAATACTACGTAAATAATCATAAAAAAAACTAAAAATATATGGTGTAAAGGGTGCTACCATTTAGCTCTTACAAAAAATTCAGATCAAAAAATTACTTATATAATAAGAAACAAAAAGATAAATTTTAGAGATTCTGAAATTCTTTTTTCTTCTTATTTCCCAAGTAACTTTTTAAATTGAAAATTTTGTAAGAGATAGATGATAGTATCCTCTACACCATATTTTTTCTAAAAAATTTGTGAGAACTAGATGATAACATCATCTACACCATATCTGTTTAAACCTGTTGCTCCTTAGAATATAAAATTACTAAATTTGAAAAATAAAAATAAAAAAACGATGCATGCACAATGCAAAGCCCACCTGCCTCGTCCCATCCTTACGACGCACACGCGCCCCGTGCAGGGAACCGCCACCGCCCGTTGCATCGTCGTCTTCTCCAGCTCACTCCGTGCTCCACCGCATACACACGTGCCCTCGTGCATCCTGGGACGGGACAAGTCGCAAGCTGCAACCACCGTGCATCCCGGCCCACCTGCCAGTCTCGTTCTGCCCACCATGCACGCGTGAGGATGAGTAGATCACACCGCACTGGTTCCTCCTGGGCAAAAATTTAAAATTAGGCAACATACATGAGCGTATTTACCGAAATAGACAATATGTTATCGTATTTACAAATTTAGCATCCGTATTCGGCGTATCATTTACCGAAAATAGATTTTCGATACATCGTACGTCGAAAAACCCATATTCGACATACCGTGTGCCGAATATGGGCTACAATGCTATATTCGACACACCGTATACCAAATATCAACCGTATTCGGTACACGGTGTGCTGAATATGACCGAGCCCGCGGTTTTTCGACGTACGGTGTACCGAAATTACATTTTTGGTAAATAATGTGCCGAATACGAATGTTAAAATTGTAAATATCTATTTTAATAAATAGGCTCATATATATTGTCTAATTTTAGATTTTTGTATGTGACTGATGAACTGAGCATGTGCCGGACAGATCACTGGCAGCTCGCAGCAGCAGCTTTCTTTCGGATTAGACTAGCCGAGACGAACGTGATCAACGCTGGTATGATTCGTCGAGATCTCTGCTACCATGGCTCTCAGTCTTGCCTACACCTGAAGATTGCGCCGCTGATCGGCTGACGAGATGATGGCTCTTTTTCATTTTTATTGTTTCCACTTGAACGGAGGCAGTTTCTAACTTTGGAAGCACAGAGACCGATCCTTACCTTAACCAGTTGTCTGAATTTGTTTGCCAATTGCCACCTCGTTAGCACGCGCGCGCGCTCAAACTAGTTGCTCCCGGAGGGTGGCCACAACCCAGCTTGGTAACTTGGTACGCGTGTAGGACGGTAGGAGGAATAAAGACTGCTGCGTAGGCAAATATCTGAGAAACATATATTGCATAAAAAAACTCAGGTTTTTGCAAGGCAGTTTCTTCAGAACCTAGCTAGCTACCTTCCCACACCAAAGTAATGGGAAAAGCGCAGCGCACTGCACCGTACAACCACCACATGCATTGTAGGATGTACAGCCGGTTGCGCCTGCAACGAACTTCGGTGATGAGGCGGCGCTAACGGTCCCAGATCCGTAAGATGTCGTCCTCGATCAGCATCTTGGATCCACCCTCGTCCAGCTGACCCACGCAGATGATGCTATTCTTTAGCCGTGGGATGAAGTAGACGCTGTAAAGTGCCTTGTACTCTCCATTCTTTCTAGCAAATACGATGGTGCCACAACCGCGGATGTCGACCATTGAGCCATCTTCGATATGGACGGAACCCACCACACCTCGATCGAGCTTCGTGAAGTCATCGTGGTGACCCGCCATATGGTTGGTGGCACCAGTATCGAAGTACCAGCCCTCCAGGTGATCGCCGTCGTCGCTGTCACCAAGGTGGACTTGTGCACGTGGCTCGTCGAGGTGGACGTGGTTAGCTGGTGGCTCCTACGCATCGCTGAGAACGCACACCTGCGACATCAGGAGCGCAGGCTTGTCTTCTTCCTCCTCATCCTGGGCCAAATAAGCTTGTTCCTTCTTGGACGATTGGCAGTCCTTCGCCTAGCGGCCATAGCGCCCGCAGTTGCGGCACTTATCGTGGGAGAGATCGCGCGTGGCCTCCTTGCCATCAGAGCCGCCGCCTCCCTCTTTCTTCCGCGATGTGCGCGCACGGCGACGAGCATCTTCGCTGCCCGAGGACCCTTCGCCCTGCTTTGGCTCCTTCATACGCGCAATTCATGACTCCTCGGTGAGGAGGACTTTCTGCCGACGGCAGGGGATTCTTCCGGATTGAGGCGATCCTCCACCGCCTTTAGCCTCCCAGTCACTTCCTCCAGCGTGAGAGTCTAGAGATCAAAAATAGTCTCAACAGACAGAGCAATCTACGAAAATCTCTTGGGACTACTCACAGATATTTTTTCTACCATATTTTGTTCTTCCATCATTTCTTTGAGCGTGGCGAGGTTGGTGACGAGGCCGGAGAGATGCATCGCGCAATCGTCGATTGTCTCTTTGTCACGAAATGAAATTGCCTTGAATTCCATCTGCAATTGTTGCGTCGAGACCTTGTGGACACAATTGTCGCCGACGCACATCAATTTGATGGTGTCCTGGGCCTGCTTGGAGCTCGTTTTGACAATGAGCGTGCCAATCATCTCCTGGGACACAGTGCGGAGGATGGTTTCCAGCGCCATGCGATCTTCCTTGAAATCCGTATCACCAAACTCCACTGCGTCCCAGAGGCCGTGAGCCTGCAGCATGACCTTCATCAGTAGGCTCCAGTCGGCCTAGTTGCTTCGTGTGAGGATCAAGTACGACGCGGCAATGGAGGTGATCACAGTGCTGGTCGACAAGGGAGATGTCAGACGAAAGAACAAGAAGGCCGGGGCCAGGATTACGCCCGCTTTGCAAGAAGGAAGCCAAAACGCCTTGCCATGATCAACATCGACCGCCTGTTAGCCGTCCCCAGCAGTTGTCTTTTTCTTGTTTGCAACATGTTGTATCTTAGCGTTATGCTGCCGTTGCACATGAATGTCTGTAAGCTAAGGAGTCCTGCCTTGAAGCCCCAGACCCACTCAAACAGCGGGTCAGTAGGTATCAATGTAGAGGGACAGCTGAGTTCAGTTACCGAGCTACCTCAAACAGCCATTCTGTGTAATGTTGTCACCCAGAAGCATCTATCCCCTTCAGCTAGGCATCAGTTACCGAGCTACCTCTTCCAAGTGTGTTGGAGAGGATCTAGCGCCGGGTCTGTGTATCAGAAATCTGCTCCTGCTCTAGTCTTAATCCCAGTGGACTATTTTTTATACTATGGCACAACATAATGTTTCTATGCTTTGCTGGAATGTCAGAGGCCTGAACTCCCCAGCAAAAAGAGCGAGCATCAGAAACATGGTAATGTCGTCAAAAGCTACAATCATTTGCTTCCAAGAAACAAAAATTCAAATTTGGTCTGACACGCTGATCTGTGAGACTCTTGGACCAAATTTTGTCGGAAATTACACTGCGATTAATGAAATTGGTGCCAGTGGTGGAGTCCTGTTAGCTTGTGACGAATAGTTTTTCACATTGTCTGACCCTTCGGCCACTGACCACACCTTGTCTGCAACCATCACGATGCTAGCTGATAACAGAACCTGGTCTCTAACCACAGTATATGGCCCGCAAAGTGACAAAGATAAATTGCTCTTCTTGGATGAGTTGGTCTCCTTACGGCCCCTCATGAAGTCGGAATGGTTACTAAATGGTGATTTCAACCTCATTTTCCAAGCCCAAGACAAAAGTAATGATCGACTCAACTTGCGCATGCTGAGAAAATTCAGGAAGGCAATTGATGATCTGGGCCTAAAACAACTCAAACTCAATGGTCGTAAATTTACTTGGAGCAATGACCAAGCAAATCCCACCATGACTAGGATTGATCATTTCTTCTACTCCCCTGACTGGGACTCCCTCTTCTCAACAGCCTACCTCTCCACTCTGTCTTCCAGTGATTCGGATCATTGCCCGTTGCACCTCACCGGCGAGATTCTTCATCACAAGTTTGCGGGCTTTAGATTTGAATCCTTCTGGATTGGCCTTCCAAGCTTCAAAGAAACGGTAACAGAGGCATGGCAACAACCTGTTTTGGTCTCCGACGCCATTCTCCGCATACACATCAAGCTGAACAGAACTGCAAAGGCCCTTAAGCTCTGGAAAAAACAGAACATTGGTGACATAAAACTTCGCCTGAACATAGCTAGAGAGGTCATCCACAGACTAGATGTGGCGCAAGAAACACGCCTACTGTCGGAGGAAGAAAGAAATTTCAGAAAATGGCTCAAAGGGAACTATCTGGACTCGCCGCTATCAATAAAGCTCGTGCCAGACAACACTCCCGGATGACAACGATCAAAATGGCAGATGCTAACACAAGGTTCTTCCACATCAAAGCCAACAGCAAGAGAAGAAAGAAGTTTATCCCGATCTTAGCTTCGGGGAATGAGGTTGCAACAACCCATGATCAAAAAGAAGCTTTGCTGTATAAACATTATGCTCAGTTCTTGGGCACAAACAAGCAAAGAGAATTAGCCATACATTGAGAAGCCCTCAATTATCAATCACATGACTTGTCGGAGTTAGAAACCCCGTTTGATGAAGAGGAGCTACATTACACTATAAATGACATGCATTCGGAAAAGGCCCCGGGACCAGATGGGTATATCGGTTTGTTTTTCAAAAGCTGCTGGGAAATCATCAAAGAGGACCTCATGGAGGCGATTAACACTTTCTATTGCTTGGGTTCAGACAAAGTAAACCTTGTTAATGATGCGAATATTGTGCTACTGCCCAAGAAAGATGGAGCTCTCTCGGTGGGCGATTTTAGGCCGATCAGTTTGATCAACAGTATGTCCAAAATCATCACCAAGGTCCTAGCCAACAGATTGGCACCTCGCCTCAATGCCTTCTGCCAACAAATCAAACCACATTCATTAAAAAGAGATGCATACATGATAATTTCCTCTATGTACAAAATGTGATCAAGGCTTTATTCAGAGCGAAACAACAAGCTCTTTTCATCAAACTTGACATATCCAAGGCATTTGATTCGGTTAACTGGTCGTACCTGATTGAGATGCTAAAGGCGATGGGTTTTGGACAGCGTTGGAGAGATTGGATTTCTACCTTGCTTCAGACCTCCACCTCCCGAATCATTTTAAATGGGATTCTAGGCCCTCAGTTCAAGCACGCAAGAGGGCTGCGGCAAGGCGATCCATTATCGCCCATGCTGTTCATCTTGGCTATTGAACCCTTCCAAAAGATCATTGCGGAAGCGGCGCGTAGAAACATTCTCAAACCAATTTTGCCCAGAGCAGCGAACCTCCGATGCTCTCTCTACGCGGATGACGCGGCCATTTTCGCCTACCCAGACAGAAATGACCTGAATGCCTTAAGATTGATTTTGGAAGCCTTCGGTAAATGCTCGGGGTTGGTCACAAATTTGCAAAAAACAAAAATTTACCCTATTTGTTGTAATGATTAGGACCTCAATGCCGCATTGATGGGTTTCCAAGGAAAGGTGGGTCAATTCCCATGCAAATACCTCGGCTTACCACTCCATACTCGACGATTAAAGCGGGTAGATGTTCAACCTCTCATAGACAAAATTGCAAACAAGCTACCAGGATGGCAAGGCAAGCATTTCTCATTGGCAGGTTGCAAGATCTTGGTAAAGACCGTTCTCTGCTCGCTGGTCTCTTTCCACCTTATTGTCCTACCGTTACAAAAATGGATGCAAAAGAAAATCGACCGTATTCGTCGAAGCTTCCTCTGGCGAGGGGAGGAGCCGGACAAGGTCTCTGGAGGACACTGCCTCGCAAATTGGCAGAGTGTTACAAAACCAAAAGAGAAGGGAGGCCTGGGCATTGTTGACTTGGAGAAATTTGCGCGTGCTTTGCGTGTCCGCTGGTTATGGCTAGATTGGCAACAACAAGATTGGCCATGGAAAGGACTTCCCTTACCGTGTGACCAAACAGATCGTGCGTTGTTTCATGCGTCGACAGAGATAACGATTGGAAATGGGAGGAAAGCGGATTTCTGGCACTCAAGCTGGGTGCAGGGGCAAGCGCTGAAGAACATTGCGCCACTGATTTTTCCAAAATCCTGCAGAAAAAACTTCAACGTGAGAAGAGGGCTGCAAGATCACCAATGGATATCCTACATCGGTGATATATCTACAGATGAAGAGCTAACTCAAATCACATCTCTGTGGATGTTGATAAACCAGCTGCATCTTTCTGACGAAATAGCGGACCAAATCAAGTGGCGGTGGACTGCAAACGGAGAATACACAGCAAGCAGCGCGTATAAGATTCAGTTCCAAGGGATAATGACAAAATACAATATGAAGGCGGTCTGGGAAGCGAAGGTTAAACCAAAATGCAAAACTTTTGCATGGTTAATGTTACAAAAAAAGATCTTAACGGCCGATAAGCTTGCAAAGAGAGGATGGCCTCATGAACAAGCATGCAGGTTATGTGATCAGGAAATGGAAACCGCAACTCATCTATGCAAGGACTGTGTCTACGCTCGCGAGGTTTGGTACCATATCTCAGCCTGGTTACAGTTAAACAATCTACCAAGCTTCTTGCTGTTTCGCACCCCTCGTGGTTGGTGGTGTGCGGCAATGAAGACTTTTGATAAACAATTCCGAGTTTTTTTCAATGGATTGGTACTCCTGTTTTGGTGGAATTTATGGACAGAGAGAAATGCAAGAATCTTCAGAAAATCCAGCCAAACAGCCCAACAGTTAGCGCACAAGATCAAGGATGATTTCGGCGAGATCTCTATGGCCTTGTCCCGGGAGCCAACAACGAGTAGTTTTTTGCTCTCTGTTGTATAGTTGATCTCTTGATCAAACAGAGTGGATGTTCCTTCTCCCACTCTCCTTCTAGGCGCCTCGTAGTTGTGCTTTGCGCCCCCTACTTGTTTCTCTTTTTTTCCCCTTTCAATGGGTCTTTTGTACCTCTTTTACTCCTAGTCTAATAAAATCGGCAATCCTCGTTGCCGTCTTTTCTATAAAAAAACTCCAAGTTTCGCAGCAATAGATTCCCAGGCACCAACGTGCACACTCATCACTCGTCACAGTTCATGCTACCGCCTAACACAATATCAAGTACTGTCAGTGTATTAAGTAAAAGGGTATTCTGACTAAATGAGCCCCACATGGTGTCTAACAACTAGAGCCGCGTACTCCTCAAGATATGGTCGATCATACGATCATAACAATCAGTCTAAACGTCCACCCGATAAGTCTCCCTATACCACCACTTACACTCGCAACCAGACCTACTGGTCGCAAGACCAGATTTGACGCAACATGTCCAGAGTACCGTCGCTAATATCCACTCAAGTATTTTTTCTTTCCTCATGCACCATCACCAAATGACGAAGTCATGAACGACGCAGTTGGACACAGTCTCATCCCGTAGTATTAAATATGGCGGCACACGGCAGATGGAACGTTGTCAGTAGCCCAACCAGGCAAATGAACAGGGTCAGCGCTGAAGGATCCTGTCCCATCCCGTAGCATTAAATACTGTAGGATAGAACTTTGCAGACCGGCACGACGACGCACGACGGATGAGACGTTGTCAGCAACTCGACCAGGCAAGTGGACAGGGTCGGCACCAAAGTGGCATGTCCCATCCCGTAGCATTGACATAGCGACGCACGTCGGATGGAACGTCACCAGCAGCCCGACCAAGCAAGTGGATGAAATCGACACAGAAGGACCTTCTCCCGTCCCGTGGCATTAGACGCACGACAACTAAACATATGGTGCCCTCAAAACAAGTGGGCACACCTGATCCTCCATAATGATAGTCTGGATTAGATATTAAGATGAGTAGAGACTTCTTTGTTCAGATCCACATGTAAATACTCCTCCTAAAGAGATGAGGGTCTCGTTCCAAAGGCAGATGCAAGAAACTAGAACAAAAGCATCATCTGTAACCCACTAAGATCCTTCATAACATACACAGGACGTAGGGTTATTATCCCTCCGAGAAACCCGAACTTGTATAACTCCTTGTTTCACTTAGTCCACCGAACACACACCCGTTTGCTGAAACACCATTCATGCGTCCAATGTCCAGCGTATCTCGAAATCACTATCAAAGATTCACCCTCGACAAGTACTAAATACTACAAAGAGTAGGACCATGCGATTGGAGCACCAGTAACAGCACATCAAATGGCAGTATGGCACAGCAGTGGGCAAACAAAGAACTGAAAACAACGAATTCTGCTATTAACATAATTTGCCTTGGAAGCAACATGATTTAGGCAAGCTGACATCCAAGCAGGTTCCCCTAACACAGAACCATATAGTACATCAATAAAGGGGTGATTTGCCGAGCTTAAATGACTTAAAAGTTTTTCCCACACTGGTAACATAGATAGTGATCATTCGGTCCTGCATTAAGCGCCACGCTTAAGATCACTTTCCACCAAACAAGTAGCCCAGGGACGAGCCGCCACCAGGAGCAGCATGAACCTTGGTTGAAGGACGGTCCTGCAATGGTCAACAGAGTTAAATCACAAATTAAACTCCCAGTCGCAAGGCAGTAAAAACATGGAGACAGAAAGTGCCCATGTCTGGTTTCGTTTGACAAAACAATATGCAAGATAGCAGAGAAATCAGGTCAGAAATCCTGTTTGAATATCATAAAATAGTAATGCCAGGAACTCATGACTCTAGGCAGACCCTAGCGACCACAAGTATTTGCCGGGTAGATACTTGTCTAGATTATCTGTTTAGTTAATTTGTATGCCGGGAACGTGATGATAGAGCGTTGGTAGAGCGCCCAGGTGCGGCGCCGCTGACCCGGGCTCGAACCCGGGTACCCACGAAAAAAATCCCCATTGCTGTGCTGGTTGCGCGTGGTCCCTCGTGCGATAGCGCGGTTGCACCAGCGTTCGGGGGTTTCTCGATCTTAGTTAAAAGCCCTCGGGACGTCTCTCCCACGGGGTCGAGTTTTTTTTATTTTGGTGGGTCGAGTTTTTTTAATTTGTTTGCCACCAAAAGAAGCGGTAATTGTTCCATTTATATATGCTAAGTGGATATGCTATAATGTGCTCTAACAGAGAACAACAGGAAACAGTGAGAAGGGTAACGATAGCTACTTTTTGTTGATGATTAACATGGCACGGATACCATTGTAAGTAGTTCTAACTTTGCAACCTCACAATGAACAACATATTCATGGTAGCTACTTTGTGAAAATCAGTGTGTAGTGGACCAAAACGATACATTGGTACTAGCAAAAACTTGAACCAAACAGCATCTAAAAATGACTGAACTGCAAGCAACAAAAAACTTCTGATAGACATAGACAGGATCTTTGACCGACAGACTCATAGTACAAACAGCTCCATGACACTTTATTACAAGAAGCAACCGCCTCAAATTCAGACTCATTACAGTGAAAAAGAGGCATACCGTAAGGAAGTTGCCAGTGTTCTGGCCATCTACTCTGTGATAGTTGTTAGCTTGGCTACCCTGAATGCCAGCTGGAATTTGCTTGGTTACCTCAGCAGCTGCGGGTGCTAATTTCTCAGCAGGTGAAGCCTTTGCAGTTGGCGCTGCAGCAGGTTTTGGGGGCTCACTATCTCCAAACAGGTAACCCAGGGAACTTTGACCACCACCAGCACTCCCACCACGACTCATCTTGATTGTGTAAACTGTAACGAATTATCGAGTAAGTTCAGCATGATTATGATCTGTTCTATATAGTCAACACAGATGAGATAAATTTGTTATCAGCTTGTCTATTCTTGTGGAAGAAGTTAAGAAAAAAAAAACAGAAAATGAAGTAGCCTTTTAATAAGATTGACACCTCATATAAAGAGCTTCATATAGAGCTTACTAGTGTGTGTCAATAGATGGATCGAGAGCCACATTATATAAAGAACATCTGTTCATCATCATAACAACACATAAGCTAAGATCTAAATGTATGTAGACTTAAAGCTTCCATCCTTTCCAATAAGTTTCAGATGTCTCAGATACAAAACTAAACTAGCTAAGCTGATCGGAAATCATGCATCCACATTGGTTCAACCACGACAACAGCAATGGATCTCACTGAATCTGGAAGCTTCAGGTGAGTTATGCTTGCATAGATCATGGTCATGGATCAAGGTGTACCAGTCAATCCATGGTCATCAATCATTGAGAAACAGTAGACATCAGCAATGGTATCATAGAAAAAAAAACATATTGACATCAAAGATTATGCAAAACCCAGAGTTAACAAAAAACAGCTGAAAGAACCAAAGTTTTTCAGTCATGTAACCTACAATAGTATATCATGCAAACATTTATTTACAAGTCACAGGACTATGCTATTGGTAACAGGAGGGAAGACAACATTATCAATAATTCCTTTTCATCGAAGAAACCACTCCCATCAAGATTCACCAGTACCTTTAGGTTGACATGGCAAAAAAAAAAAAAAAGCTCCTAGATGAATATATAAATGACCAAAGGATGCTTTGACATTGTTGAATATAATTAGGCTTTTCGGAAAATACCAGTTCGAGTTCCTCATACAAGCATATCACAAAAGGGACTGCCAACGAATTATCATTAAAACCACCAAATTTTTTTTAAGGCAGCCCAAATGCAAGTTCCCTACACCATACCAGGTGATGGACCAATCCGAACATGCCTGATGCCACCTATGCAGCTACAGATGACTCCTTTGCGATTCTGCTAGTCTTTGCAGACATGTTACACCTGAATTGGGCCTGCATCTGACACGTTGTAGAGAAGCATGCATACCGTCCGCTTTCTAAATTTCGCAAAGCATTTCAGAACAGCTGTACCTCCTTTCATCACAAAAACACAGAACAACTCTAAAACCGCAAACCTTGCCACGATCCACCATCACTTCTCTAGTTTGTATTACAGCTACCACGATTCTACCTTACTTTCACAACAACAACAAAAAGAGATCCCCACCACAACCAAAAGTCAATTCCCACGCTGGTGAACATGAAACTGCAGTGACATTGCATATGATGACGTACCACATCCCCGGAGTCTTCATCAGTATACAAACAAAATGAACAACATTACCACAAATCTTCCGCTAAAACAACCACCGACGCAAAATTTTGTCGCAATCCTGATACCCAAGCGTCCTAGATCAAGAATCCGAAACTCTACCAGCACAAACAGGATCCACAGACCAAGAGCAGACGTACCACCTCAACCGAGGGTTTGAGACAAGATCCGGACCTAAAGATGCACCCAATGAACACGAGAACACGGCGGATCCGACGCGCGGACCGCTGGAACGACACCGAGAGACCCACACGAACTAGACCGGATCGTGAAAGGTATCCGAGGAGAGCGAGGAGGAGGCGACTCGGGTACCTGAGATCGATCGGGCGCCGACGAGGGGAGACCGGGAGAGGAGGAGGCATCGCTCGAGTCGGGCGAGTGGTGGTGGGGGGATAGGGTGGTGTGCTCTTGGAGTCTTGGATTACTACTTATAGAATGGAACGTTTGGAAGGACTTTTGCAATGTAGTACCTCATAAATTCTCAGGTTAGCAATGAATGGGGTGAATGCCTGAATGGAATATTTCGGTTAGGGATTTAAGTGGATATTTAATAGGTAGTTTTGTATCATTATTTAGTTTATTTTTTCTTAATTTAATGAGTATATTTAAAAAAACTATAACTATTTTGACATTTGTTGTAAAAAATTATAATTTCTAGTGTTCATTAAAAACATACAACTATTTTAACACATGTTACAAAAAACTACAATTTTATTACCGTGGATCCATCTGTCAACAGGTGTGCCTACGATTAATCCTCCTATTATATGCCATATAGGATAACAGGTAGGTCCACAGTGAGAAAACTATAGTTTTTATAACATGTATCAAAATAGTAATAAGTTTTTGAAATAGATATCAGAAATTGTAATTTTCTACAACATATATCAAAATAGTTATAAATTTTTAAAATTTACTCTAACTTAACTAGGTGGGGGTAAATCTTTAGTTTATTTGTTTGAGTTTTGGATGGATCCAATAACCCCAAAAAGTTTAAAACCTGTATCGCTAATTTCGGTGCTATAATGTGCTATGGAAGTTGATGAACTATTGATTTTGTGAGTTGCTACTATATAGTATGTTATCACAAATTGTTGAAGTAGATCTTACAGAATGTTGAACATTTTATAAAAAATTGTTGAAGCAGGTCTTACAAATCGTTGAGTGTGGCTTAAAAAAATGTTTCCAACCGGCCGTTTCTGCCGCCTTGGCAGCGTGAGAAACCAGAAGTATGCAAGGGTAGTGCTATTTATCCAGTCCATACGATGAAGATTATTCTTAATCCAATTCATATTTTTCCATGTGTGAAAGAAAAAGCAACTCTTTCTTTTCATTTTGATCCTTTAAGCTGTACTAGAATTACGCGTGCCTTAATAGTAAAGGCCCTATTTGAAATGTGAGATTTCACATCAGTACAACTCTTGTGAAATTCCACCGTTCCAGACCTGTTCTAAACAGGCATCAGTAGTGATAGTGACCCAATATGGAAGGATGCCAGTGCACTAATGGATGGATGCCATCGTCGAGATCATGGCGAAATCCCACATCCTGTATAGCGATTTCCAAAACCATACCATCCTCAGCATGTACAGCAGCCATGCATGCAGGCTCACCGGCTGGCAAGATGCCGAAACCATAAGGAAAAAAGACTTGCTGTCACGACGCCTGGACCGGCGGCATGGCGGCGACCTCCACCAGGACTTTGTGCAGCGCCTGCGGCTTGGAGAAGAAGGGCGCGTGGTCCGCCCCCTTCAGCCGCAGCACCTTCTCCGGCGGGTTGGCGCCGCACATGCTCTGCTGCAGGGCGAGCGGGATCGCGTTGTCCTCCGTGGTCTCCACGTAGAACCGCCGCACAGAGCCGTAGTTCTCGGCGGCTAACACGAGCCTCTCCAGAACCGGGGCGAAGGGGATGGGCCTCATGGACACCGAGGCCAGCGACACGTCCTTCAGGAGCGCAAGGAAGGGGATGTGAGAGCTTCAGAATTAAGATTCAGTGATGCGACTGGAAATGATTGTGTGTGGCTGTAACATAGTACCTTGGAAGGGCTTTGGTTGAACAGCAAGTCTCTCAGCAAGGCCTTGTCGATTTTGATAGCGGTCGGAGGCCGGTCCTTGCCATTGGAGTAGACGAATTCCTGCGCCTTCTGGAGTGTGCCATTTGTGTCCATCTGAGGCGTAAGAACGACATCAGGGCATGATCATCCAAAGATATGCTAATTTGTATGCAAGGGGACGCAACATTCAGTGTTTTTGTCTGTTTGATGTTTGTCAATGTTGTGCCAGGAGATCAACCTGCTGTTGGAACATATCAAGGGCACTATGCCCGTTTGTCAGCATTGCTGCGCAGAGGAAAACAGCCTTGGCGATTTTGGATGGGAACATCTCCATTGCATAGGATATACAAGCGCCACCGAAGTCATGTCCGACCAAAATCACCTGCATAACAATAAAGGTGTCGAATTGTTATATTTCTTGCAAGAATGAAAGAGGTTATGTGTAAAAAGAACAAAATAAAACAGGGTGATGTGAATTTGAGAACACAACAGTAGATAATCTCCTGAAAAGGTCCTATGATGCTCTGAAATATCAGTATCAGCGCCGACGAAAATATTTCCAAAAATTCTGAGATAATACTAAGCCAATATATTGGAGAGTAAACAAAATATTCCGGCATTCAATTTAAAGAAATAAAAATCAACTTGAGTGGCACCCAGCTACTTTATTTAACTCATTGGAGTACATAATAGTAAAGTCATTCTCAAGCATCAAATCATTAGGTGGTGCGCAGGCTCTGAATCATGACCATGGGACCAATTCTATCTGACATTTTGAGTGTTACTTAGGATGGTTCCTGTTATGATTGTGATCCCCAGAAACATAAGTCTAAAGACTTTATCCCGTACAAAATTGATCCCACATAACACTGAAACATATAGTATCTTTGTTCAATTGTTCATATGATCGCTCTTGGTACAATATTGCGCTATTGGGTGGTTAAGTGTAATCTAACACTACTAGTTTCTACCTATAACATCTTACACCCCAGAAGAGTAGTCTCGGCCATGTCCATTAGACACTTGGATCAACACTTTACTCGCAGTTTGCCAGCTGCTTCACTAGCATTCTTGACCTAACGCGCATGAAGTGAAGAAGAACATTGGTACATGCCTACAAGGTGCTACAGAGCTCTATACTTAACTCTAGCACGCTTACAAATAAATGTAGAATATGAGCTTCTGCGTAAACAAATACTAGTTTACCAATATATAACTCTCGACTTACAACAAATTAGTCAATATGATCCTAGTTTGCAGATTAGATAATGCAAACAGTAGACCTTCCCAGCAACTATGTTGCAGACAACAATTCTTTTTTCCGGGAGTGTTATGGACTATAGCCAGGTCACTATTATAAGTTACCAAACATCATGCAGAACACATCAGCATGAATTATAGGCTACTAAGACATTCCAAATGGAATTTTACTTGTAAAATATTAAAAGCGTACTATGATTGATCTATAGAAAGAGAGCAAACCTTTTCAGCATCACCTAGGCCTTTAAGGTAAGATGTAAGCGGTTCAGCATACTCTGAAAGACTGCTAATCTTGTTCGTGTCATAAGAATGAATCCCAGAGCCTGTTAAGTCGATGGCATTAACTTTGAACCCACTGTCTTCAAGAAGTGATATAGTCTTGTACCAACACCAAGCACCAAAACCACCTCCATGAACAAGAACAATGATGTTGGTTTCCAAATCCTTAGTATTCAAATCCTGTTTGAGAAATGGACCATTAGTCAAAGTAATCGTGTTTATATAAATGTCTTCATGTACAGCAAGTTCAAAAAATTTGTAGTACACCAGGAATAGCGAGAATCATTCAGCAGAGTGGAGGAAACTAAACAAAATATCCGAGGTTCTGACGGCTATGACATACAACTGTGGAAATGATTGCTTGCTGATAAGCACTAAACAACAGAAACAACCATAAAGTCAAATAGCATGCTAATTTTGTTGGACTTTTCTCTGCTTTGAACAAATTTAGCATACCATCGTATGCATTCGGCAACTGACCAGTGACTTTGAAAATGTCAAACACAAACCTCCCAATCCCAATCAACCTGGGTTTCCTTCCTGGCCGGTATCCTCCTACTAGTCAACACCACTGTTGGTAGCCAGTAATGCCGGTATACAAGTCGATACAAATTAGTAGCCACGCCGGCTGCCCATCCAAGTAATGGTCAGGGCAAACCTGGCTACAACAGATCTCGACAACACGTATGCGTCAGTACCGAAACAATTCAAGTAAACGATCTCAGGATCCCCCACCATTGTACAACATGGGATCTCCTCGGCTCCTCCTTTGTCCTTTCTTCAGAAGAACGAACACACATGCCAATATGATCGCACTAGATCTAGAAGCAGCAATCAATCAATTTCAACTGCCCCCTGTACATGAAGAGTTTCTGAACAAGACAATGCATATCACCAACCACTATCCGTCAACAACCGAAGTTTCCCACTTCATGTAATCTTTTACCAAATCAGTGCTCGGTCGTTGTCCTACACCAAGTTGTTCACATTTCTCAAGACAATTTCATAAGGTCCAAATGACAAAATCAAGGTCATAGTCTATGTCGAATATCAGGAATACACGTGGACCATTTGTGTTTTGGTTTCTGTTTCTGTCGTAAGCTCCGAAATTAGAAGCACAAACAAACGGATTTATTAAAAAATATTTTTTAAAGAAGCTAAAGGCCTATTTTTGAGAAAATAAAATAGAAGCAGAAAAGTTAACTGAGAATACTTTTCTGAGAAATAATGTGCAGAGAAATAAAAAAATTGTAAAAACCATCAACTAAAATCCAAAAGTAACTTTTCGGCAAAACAAAAACATAAATTTTCAGAAAAAACAAAAACAGAAGCTCTAACGGAGAATCAACGAATTAAACTGCAAATCAAACAAACCGGCACTTAGTTCTTACACAAGCCAATGGCAAGAGATAAATTAGAGGAATTCGTCCACGGAGAATCAACGAATTAAACTGCAAATTAGCCGGGACATGTCTATACAGAAAATCAGACAAATGCGAAGACAAGAACAATCACCAAAGGTCGCACCGTTCTACAACCGAGCCCAAACAAATTGAGCAAACCATGAAAGGAATCTAAATTTTAGAGAAGAAGAAAATAGAACCGCACGAACGAGAGAACCGAGAAGTAAGAAAAATCTCAAAGCTTCAAACTTCCTTACACGCGACGCGAAGCAAACCGATCCCAGCGAAAACCCGATGAAAAAGGGTGCAGGTCAAACCAAAACGGCGTTAGAATTCAACGCAGCGCACGCGGCGGCACGCGCACCAACCAAGCAATGGGACCGAGAGCCGAGATGGGCAAGCGAGGGAGCGAGGCCTCGGGTTTTTACCTTGGTGAGGAGCTGCTGCGGCTGGAGCTCGGGGTCGGCGAGCGACCGCGGGCGCGTGCTGCAGCTCCTGGGCAGAGGCGGACCCTGGCTCTGCCGCTTCGCGGCGTACCGCACCGACGCCGACCGCTCGAACGCCCCCACGCCGCCGGCGCCCCGCTGCCCCAGCACGAGCGCCGCCGCCGCGGCCAGCGCCTCCTCGTCGACGGCCACGGCCTTGGCGGCGTCCCTCCCGCCTCCGCCGCCGCTCCGGCCGCGGGAGGAGGTGGAGGAGCGCCGCTTCGCCGGCGGTGGCGGTGGGGACGCCGAGGGGCAGGGGTCGGAGAGGCAGGAGATCAGCGAGCCCATCGGGACGAGCCGGGCCGATTCGGGAGAGGAAAAATCCTTGCTTTTGCTGCTCCGATTCTGGAGAATGGTTTTGGAGGAGAGGAAAGAAGCACAGGCAGCAGGAAGCAGGGGGCGCGGCAGAAATGGCAGGAAAAGCATACGAAAATTTATACTTCTTCCGGTACTGCCATTTTTGCAGATAAGGGCTCCTGGTTCAGAGAATTTTGTTTCGGACTAGTTTTGAGGGATCACAGATCATTAGGAGTGAAAACATAATAACTTGATTTCTTTGATACGCATACCTTCTAGTCTTAACAACCGTTTTAAAAAATATATATCAGCAGATAAGGAAAGGAATACCCGATGGGATACACTGACTGTAGGTCCCAAGGTGACTAGAGTTTTTTTTTTAACACCAGTTCAACTCGTAGACTTACTCATATACTTATACCAATATAAGTAAACATTCACAAATTGATACAGGTGGTGAAAATCCGGGATGGTGTAAATTTGCAGTGTCATGTGAGGATGTGAATGTGCAGAATCTTGAAGCCAAAAGAAAATTCTTAAAATCACAAAAAGAAAAACAAATATTAAAGCATGAACGGTAGGTCCCAATTAAAACGACTCAATGTTCTACTACCACAGCACTTTTTTTTCCTAAAGTTTATGCCGTTTACATGGCGAGACAACGCAGAAGGAGCTACTCAAACTCCGTGGCGTCAAAATGCAGCGTGTTTGGTAAACAACACCACTCAAAAGCCCCGAAACAGAAAGGAAAAGAGGGCAGAGACAACTGCAGTTCTTTATTTCATTCTTTCCAAATTCTGATCTCTGAAACGTGGCATCTCCAAAACGAGCAGCATGCACGTACTCCACGTCTATGTCACCTACCATCCACCCAATTTATCCAAGGATACCTCAAAAAAAAAAAATTATCGAAGGAGACATGGACAGGCTCCCATGCCCTGTCGTGGCCCTTTTTCTTTTCCTGAACCCTCCACAGTGCAGATCTCCGGCGGCAGGACGTGCCGTGGTACAAGTGTACCGTGCACTGCTTTTTAGAGTCTTAGGGCATTCATTCCCGGTGTTGTGAAATAACCGTCTTCTTCATATGTTTATATCAATTTATCAATTACTCAGAGTTTGTTTTTAATATGTATGTCTTTTTATCATATCTATTCAACATATATAAATATGTAAATACTCTATGAATCAATAACAAGAGTTTTCATTTTTTCTATTTTTTATCTCTCTACAATTACTTGTAATACATTATTAAGTCACTTTCACTCTTCATCACTAATCGGACACACCACTGAAGAAAACACACAGTGGGGAAGAACAAAAGGCGATAGCACAAGGTATCACCCATAGCCAAGTACAGATGCATCTTGCTCTCCATTCTGAGACGACGGCCAAGCACAGAAAAGGAATCACCGTCGAACTGGAAAAACAAGAAGGCAAGTACAGGATCCTCTCCGCCTTCTACCTGATGACTTGGCTGACGACGCGTTTTTGCCCTTCATCTAACACAGGTCGAAGAACACAAGCGGCATCACTTACCACCGATCTAGCCTTTTTCTTCGTCATACAAAATGATCCGACTACCAGTACTGTGTATTAGTACTTTTCATGTTTAGATTTTTGGTATTTACAGTAATTGTATATTGTATTGTTTACTGTTGTAACTTTATATTCCAGACTATGTATTATTTGGAAAATCTTTAATGTTAAATGTGTTTGTTTTATGTAATTCCTATAATATACAGTTGTGTTAAATAACCGTGTTAATTGTGCAATTAAGATTATTTTCTTGTACAATTATATATTAATTTCACTTAATTAAGGCTAAAATACTTTTATGTCCAACAATGCTTAATTCAAGCAGAATTAAAATGCAAAATTAAATTAAGTGATTGCCTCAATTTAATATTTGTGAAACACAAAGTAATGGAACTATGGCATCTACTACATATTTGCAGATTATCTATAATTACTGTGAGGTCTATATTTTGTTATCTTGACTTAATAACTACCTTCAATGTATTCTTCTAAATATTCTACTTAGCATAACACAAGTTAATAGGAATATATGCATCTACTGACAAATGTTAGATTATCTCTCGTACTACTGCGAGATCTACACCATTTTTAGTGATTATCTTCGACGTGTTAACTTTACAATATGAGTTCTGCACTATGTACTTCAAGTCTCAACTTGACATTACAAATTTTGCATCATTATTACAATATCACCATGATTCTTCAATTTACCCAAAGTGTAAATTCATTCAATCATTTGTCATTTTTGTAGAACAAAATATCCAACGTCGAATTCGACAAACTCGAGTTAGATGGCCACAACTATCTAACTTAGGTAATGGATATGAAAATAAGTCTATCATCCCGTGCACTAATAACGGCGATCAATCCTTCTCAAGAATGAGATCTGCCACTTCTAGATCAAATCAAGTATGAGCTTTATATTTCATAAGTCACCATCTTTAGCCAGATTTAAAATCTGAACATTTGATGGATGAAAATCCATATGATCTATGGAACCTCGCTCAAAGAGCATTATGAATAGCAAAAGGCAGCCATTCTTCCTTAAGTACAACGCTAGTGGTCCAACATTCGCCTCCAGGACTTTAAGTCCATTAGAGAATACAAACATGTTGTTCACAAAATCTACTCTAAGTTGCTATTTTGTGATAAAGCTTCCACATATGCGGAGAAAATTGAAAAAACTTTATCTACAATGCTTCTTTCCCATTGGGTATTACAACAACAATACCGTGCTAAGAATTATCAACACTATCATGATTTAATTCACACTTTACTTAAGAC
Source organism: Phragmites australis (assembly GCF_958298935.1). Classification (NCBI taxonomy): domain Eukaryota; kingdom Viridiplantae; phylum Streptophyta; class Magnoliopsida; order Poales; family Poaceae; genus Phragmites; species Phragmites australis. Next base: position 26,504,143 of record NC_084934.1, on the reverse strand, counting down.
TAAAAAGCATTATGAATTTCTTTTGAAGAATCATCACCAACGCTACATGTACTACTCATTTACCTGAAGTTAATTCTAATATTCAGAATATCACAAAGTTTAACGATATCAAACACCGCCCCAAGAACTTCAAAGGCAATAAGAAACAGAAATTCCATGGACTCAACAAGGGGAAGGGTATTTCCAATAACAATAAACACAAATATGAAATTTGTTATAAATGTGGTTGTTACAGCCACACAACTAAGAAATATCGTATCCCTAGACACTTGATTGATCTCCATCTCAAGTCCGTTAGACGAAGTCGACCAGCTCAAGGCAAAAGATATGAAGCACATTTCAATCTTCAACCTGACACAACCAGGAAGGCAATTGTCCCCAAAGCGTTTCTCCAGAACCGAATAATGACATCCCTCAGCAACAAGAGGACTTTGAGAGCACCGACAACATGATCGTGGAATTTACTTCTAATGACTTGTTTGGAGATCCCAATTAGTCTCCCAATTAATTAGATATTATCATATCTATATCCTACATAGTGTTGTAATATAATATGTTGTCATCACTTTATTGTATATCACAATAATGTATAAGCACATTTGATATGCAATAAAGTTTGTATGTATTCTATATATCTGATAAAGAATTTCATATTAAATTCTTTATTTTTATATGTAGATTTATACAGAAGTCAATCCGATGGAGGAAGAAATATGCCTTGTGGACAATTGCACCATAAATTCTATACTTAGGAAAACAAAATATTTTCAAACTCTTACTAAGAGACAAGGAAATATTTTGACAATTGCTGGACACGATGCAGTGATAGTTGACTCTGATCGTGTCATAATTACTCTCCCTATGGATACTCAAATCATAATCGATGATGATCTATTGTATCCTAATTCAACCTGTACCTTACTAAGTTATAGAGATGTCCGTCAGAATGTTTTCTATATTGAAATCTATGATGACAACATAGAGGAATTTCTCCTCTTAATCAAAATAACGGATATGCAAGCTTCTCTATATACCATCTGAATTGTACTACACATACATCAAACACGTACCACATATTGCGTACAAAATAGTTTTTCTATCTTGATCAAATCAAGATTTGACATGATTACCTTGGTCATTCTACCTTAGAGATAATGAGAAAAGTTATTAACAATTCTATTGGTCATAATATCAATTCCTAAAATCTTCAGATTTGTGTGCACCGCATGTGCCACAGAGAATTTAATTTTAAGATCCTCTTACCTTAAAATTCATAATATGTCACCAATTTTTTTTAACACATTCAAGAACATACACGTGGCTCTATTCAACAATTTTATGGATCATCTAGGTATTTACAAAATAGTCCCATATATGTCCCTTATACATATGTCACCACACATATACCAAACTCATTGCTTAAATTATTAAAATTACAAGAAATTATCCTGGATGCGGGATCAAATCTATTCACATGGATAATGCCATTTCTTAACGTGCATTCAATTATTGTTTGGTTTTGGGCACTACTGCATTAAGTATCCTATGTGCATATTTATAATAGTCTAGCTGAATCTATCATCAAGAGAATCAAATCATTTGCATGACCAACCATAGAATTACAGTTTATCAACATCTTGTTGGTAACATGTGGCTTTACACACTGCATCATTAAACAAAATTCATCCAACTACAATCATACGGCTCCCTCCATTGCAATTAATACCTGAAAATTTGACCTTTGCCAAGTATTTCCCATCCGCGAATCGGTTACGTTCTGCACGTACCGATATTACCACCGTACAATATACATCAAAGGGCATTAAGGATCCATGTGAGATATAATTATCCGTCAATCATATAATACCTCGAGTCTCATAGGGGACATATTCATTGTCAGTATACTTATAATATTTTTAGGACAATTCTTAGCATTAGAGGGAGATTAATACCACAAAGAATACCAGGAATTATAAGAAAATATCACATACATTCACATTTAGTCCTTATATCCATGTACCAGAAATTTGAGCCCTTATTCAGAGCATCTTATATTTGTAGCATATTGCAAATAATCTGTCAGATGCGCTTACTCGTCATAAATATGTCATCAAATTTGATTCCCATTATTAATGTGCTAGAAAGAGTGGAGCTACCTAACAAAACCATTTAACTCTCAAACCAAAATAAGATGGGGAGAAGTATGGTCACAAGGGATACAACTTCTTGTAAGTATTCTCGGAAACAACGGGAGAACATCCTCCAAGACAATCAAGTTGGTAGACACCTTATGGATATTCACTATCCAAACGCCTATAAATATTCAGCATCCAAATACCCAGCACAAATGTGTACATAAATTCAGATGCTGGGTCATTGGAACATCCTAACTCCGTTGTTTTGGAAAATACAGGGGGTTAAATAGGATAATATTTTCACAAACTATATTGATTCCATTGAATCACTTAATACAAAGACTACAAATTATCGACATATATTTCTCTTCAAAATTGTCGTACGCCTTCAATTGGATCTAGACCAAAAGTCCTAGGCAGAGTGACTTCAAGCAATTAAGTTGATTGCGGTATAACTGACTAAATGAGTTCCTTTCACAGAAGGGTTACTCCAACCACGACGATTGCATATGTGTGTTCATAATGAAATCCTAGTTAGATTTTATATCATCTCCAAACCACACATGACGAAGTATGTAATCATCTTAAGATGGAATTTGAGATGAATGATTTGAGTAAATCAAAATTTCGCTTAAATCTACAACTTAAGCATATTTCTCAGGAATACTTATCCATCACTCCACCAATATCCAAATGATGTTAGACAATCATATCCATCAAAACACTTATGGTCATTCCATCCCTAAATATGAATCAAGACCAATTCATACATTGGGTTGATGATGAAAAAGATATTGAACTTAAATTTCTATATCTTAGTGCCATCAAAACGCTCATATATCTTGCAAACCGCAACATGTCTGATATTGCATTTGCAGATAACTTGCTATCTCAAACAGTGCAGCTTCAATAATGCCATTAGGCAGGAGTCAAAGAGGATATCCACAGATATTTTTATGACACCAAAAATCTAGATTTATTCTATCAGAAAATAAAGATACGACTAGATTGGGATATCCAAATTCTAGCTATAGAACTGATCCCCATAATACCAGATCAGAGATTAATTTCATAGTGATATAGCCTTCTCATAAGAGTCATAAAACAGATTCCAGTGGCTACTTCCACCTATCATTCTAAAACATCACATACATGTGTATGTATGAGATCATATGATGAAAAATTGGTTTGAATAATTAAATTGGCAGAGCAAAGTGATTTAGCATAATGACATTAGGATAATAATCATGAGTTGCTAAGATGTTGCTTATATATGCTTATATGCTGGTGTTAGCATAGAGATGATGCAATATACTCGTGTGAGTAGTGTTGTGTGAACTGATCTTGAGTAAAGTTGGGAAGGACTTGTGCTTGTACTCGTTTGATTCATGTGCAGGTGTTGCTTGAAGGCAAACGTGGTCAATGACGAATCGATGAACTAAGTTCAGGGTAGAACTGAGGTTCGGTGACTAGGTTCAGGAGGAACTAAGGTCGTGGTGATCGAGGATGTCATGCGGGATGTTCGAGCTGAGAGAACAATGCATATGGAGACAAGGTTTTGTGATGGACGCAGGAGACGATCTGATCGTGAGAGGACATGAAGAGTACTTCGTGTTCGAGTTGTAGCAGACACGAGGGAGTTGTGTGGTGGCTAGAATTGAGACAAGAGTTAGTGTCAGAGACGGACTCTAAGTTAGTTATGTATATGCATGTATGCATGTGAGATGTTGCATGTTTGATTACGTGAGAGTTGTTGGCTAATTAGCGGAAGTTGTTTATCCTCTTGTGATTAGAGGATAGAGATGAGGTTGAATACGACTTGGAGTTGTAGTTGATTCAGTCACATTTGTGTGTATGGCTACCCAATAAATAGACAGGTCCATTGTATTGGGTAGACAACGCAACAGAGAGAAAAATAGAGAAACCCTAGAGAGGGCTGTTTTGGGATTTTGTGAAAATTGTTGTTGAATATTTTAGAGAGGTATCTTGTAAACTCATCTATGCAATGAAAATCAAGTTTTGTGAGTTGGTGAGTTGCTGATTCGGAATTTTCTCTCTGTTCTATATTATGCGTGCTTGGTTTTGGTTTTTTATTAAATTTGTGTTTTTAGCGAGTTTCATCTTGGTTTAATCCATCCAAAACCTTGCTAGAATATCTAGTGTTTGATCTAAGAAAATTTCAAGTGTCTTTGGTTTGATCTCGAGTAGCTTTTTGTCAACTCGATTAGGTTTTGATCTACTCGATTCTGGTTGATACAGTCTGCTTCAACTAGGCATAATTATTCATCCACATATCCGATTGACTCGATTCTTATTGGAATAGTTTCGTATTTGAATATTGTTTCTCCTGTACAAATTTGAGGGTAATCGGACCAACGGATATTTCTCTCATCATTGTTACGAGAGCATGTACAATATGTTTCGAGTGGAATACCGAGTTTAAATCAATTTTCGATTTAGGGGCGATAATCTTTGAATTTGGTTTCCTCAATCATTCACCCCCTCTGATTGGGTATTTTGCACATATTCGATCCTATAGTACGGCTTCGCAGAATGATCAACCACATAAAAAGTCATGTGGTATTAATTTCATTGAATCATTAACCATTATTTACAAAGATAATGCTGCTTGTGTTGCATAAATGCAAACATATTTCATAAAGAGCAATATCACTAAACATATTGCCTCTAAATTATTTTGTCCTCATGAGTTACAACAAAATAGAGAGATAAATATCTTGCAAACTAAATTTTGCGATAACTTCGTAAATTTATTCACAAAGTCCTTACCAATATTGACATTCCAAAAATATGTTCATGGTATTGATATACGACGACTTCGAGATTTTCAAGAATCAGGGGGAGTCTCCTCCTGAATCTTAACCTGCTCATATATCATATTGTATTCTTTTTCCTATATGAGTTTTACTCACGAGGTTTCTCATAAAAGGTTTTAATGTGGTAATATCTATACAAGAATATATATCATATTTCCTATTTTTCCTACCAGGTTTTTTAAGTGAGCTATCAAAGACATATTGATCAACATGTCATACCTATTATTCTCTAAACTCGCTTATGTGTTTTTTCTTTCAAGATTTTCTCATATGAGTTTGTAATGAGACAATAATCAATATATGTTGTATCATTTTATCCTTATTTTTTTCACTGAGTTTTTAAGGAGTTTTAATGGCAATTCACCATATTATTTTTGCTCCTCATGTTTTTCTCACAGGGTTTTTGGAAGAGTTTTTACGTGATGTATATGGATGACCAAATTGATCAAGGGGGAGTGTTATGAAATAACTACCTCTAGCAAAGAGACACGCTTTAGGTGTTTAACCATGTGATCAATTTATCAACTACCAAGAGTTGTGTCTATTGGGAAGGGGTGCCTTCCTAATAGACATGTCCTTTCATCACGTCCATTCAACATATATAAATATGTAAACACTCCATGAATCAATAATAAGAGTTTTTATTCCCTCTACTTTTTTATCGCTCTACAATTACTTGTAATACCCCGGTCTCATCGCAACAACAATGGACCATATAATAGCGTGACAGTACAGTTAGCTCAGAGCGCCCAACATAATATCTCATACATATACAGGAAAAGAAATTGCAAGGGAAAACTAAAGCTTGTATGAATCAGAACTCTATCTTACTGCTAAAGCGCTAAAACAAGCTGCAAACTAAGACATCAGCATCATTCCAGCTTGAATTGTGCATATTCCATTATCGCACTTGTTCAACTTCTTGCCCCAGGACTTTGGCATTTCTTCTATCTTCACCATCATTTCAGTATGATGGTTTGCTTCATATGTGTAGGACCGAGAAAGGCGACTAGAGAGGGTGAATAGGAGCCTCACCAAATTCTTGGATGACCTATCCTAATCTTTTCACTCAACGCACCTCAAATCAACACGCGGAAGCAACAAAACCGACAAAAATAAAACACAACAAAAATCTCTGAAGAAAGCATGGCTCTCATGGATGAATATGGACTCTAGGTTCCATAGAAATCAATTCCAAGAGTCATAGCTACAAAAAGCTCGCAACTTGATTCATGTAGATTTGAAGAAATAGACACCAGGTGAAGAAAGTTTCCAAATTGATGATCTAGAGTCAAGGGATGGTTTAAGATCAACTCATAGATGATTCTTATCCCTCTAGCAACAAGAAGAACAACTCCAATGTGATGGAAAAATTCAGCTGTTCAACAAAAACGAAAATCACAACCGAAAACTGAATGACCTGCAAACTTGCAAGGGAAGCCAATAGAGAGAAACTAGAAGGAGATGAACACAAGCACAAGAGGAAACATAAACTTCATTTCTTGTAGAGGAACGCCCTATTTTCGGCAAAATACAAAGTATTTTTGCTTATAAAAAGCTCCCACCTAACACAAAGGCTAAGCTCTCTTCTTTCTCTCTTATAAAACCCTAGCACACAATCTCAAATGACTGGCTCAAAAGTGCTCAACCAGCCCTCCACCTCTATTTATAGCCTAGGTTTCTTTGACCCCTAAGTTTCCTAGATTGTTCAAAAAATACTCATCTCTTCCAATACACTCCTATCTACTACAGAGGACATTTTCGTCCATCTTTTTCCTTGTCCATCGAATAACCATGGCGCCTTCATGACTTAGCTTCGTCTCGATGCAAGCTTCGCGAAGATGCCACATGCACTTCACACTTTCCCACGGTTTTGAGGCCAAACCACAAGACCACCTTGTATGCTTCTCAAAGCATGACTCACCATCACTTACTTACACCTTAAGCAAGCCACTCGATGTCGACGCATATACTCTGACTTGTGATCTCGACCGCGAGCAAGTCTCTCCCACTCCCAATCCCTCGGCCTGCCTTGTCATTTACACCGGCATCCCTTTCACTTGACTTTGTCAAAACACCGTCTTCATCCACCATCTCATACCTTGCTTGCCCTCCACGTGTACAACTAGGATCACCCTTTACTCCTCCTGGCCTCCTTGGTCGTTCGGCACCAAGCACCCCTCTTAGTCCCGATCATCTCGCCGTTGACCATTAAGTTCCATCCATCACCTACACATGACAAGACAAGCACACACATTTCTCCAATTCCATCTCTAATTAGTCATAATCATAATCATGCATTGTAATACATAGACATGCTCATGCAAACCAAACTCAACTCAACATAAACATTATCAATGACTCATCACAAGTAAACCAATGCACATTTTCACTTGGTTTCTCAATCTCCCTCTTGATGAGTCCATTGACAACATTCATGAAAACCAAAGAAAGAGTTGAAGCACAAAAACCATTTGACATATCTAAGTGATCAAAAGCCAAATACAAGCAATAACAAGATCACTTAGCATAAGAAAGATTTGCAAAAGCCCGAAGCCAAAGCCAAACTAACCGAAGCCAAATAAAGAAAAGGATAACTCTTCTCTCCCCCCTTGGTGACAATAGTCATCAACCATTGGAAAGACACACACACATACACATACATACATACATACATACATACATACATACATACATACATACATACATACATACATACATATACATATATATATATATATATAACGAGCATTATAAATCATCCACATATGAAGCAACAACTCGACCAAGCTATGCTATCAAAAATAATTGCACCATCCCGTCTACACATGTAAGAATGTAGTGTGAGCATGACTCATCAAGTGTACTTAACAATTTATTTGCAAGGTATGGTCTCCCAAACTTAACTACTTCAATCTTTGAAAACATACACTGTGCTTGAAGAAATTGATTCAATGCTTGAAAACATATAGGAAATAGTTCATTTGCAAGAAATTATATGCACCATTACCCTCACTTTTCAACCATGCCAAGCTCAATGGTTTCGGTCATACACAACTTCTTTAATTTCATATCAAAGTGCAATGATAAGCTGTATTGTAAAGAAGAAGTGCGATAATACATATTTCCTTGATCTTTTTCCTATCAACTATTTTTCAGTATTTAGCATATAACTTTGATAAACCACTTTTAGCTCATTTTAGAAAAGATCAAAGCAATCAAGTAAGTTTGACCATGACAAGGTTTAATTCAATTTTTCATTCCAATCAAGAAGTCATGGCTCAAACTACACAACTAAATGTATAGATATGAAAGTGCCAAAACCTCATAGCATAAACATGCTTCAAATGTCATACATGTTTAAAGTACAATGCTCGTTACATTTTTTATTAGTTTATATTATTAGAAAGCAAGAACTCTCCCTCACACAGTGCCATAAGGATGACACACCCCAAAATATCCCCTTACAAAAGCAAACCGTGTTGCATCTAGGGGTTTGGTAAAGATAACTGCAAGCCGGTGTTGGGTATCTATCGTAAGTCAGTGGTCTCCCTTCTCATTGTGGTCTCGCAAGAAATGAAATCTCACATCTTTGTGTTTGGTTCTGGAATACTGGACTGAGTTATTGGCTAAGCTTATGATACTAGTGTTGTCACACAAAAGTAGCATACTCTTGAAATCTAACCCAAAATTTGTCATAGTGGCAATCATCCACAAAATCTGAGAACATCAGCTAGTGGCAGCAACATATTCAGCTTCGGTAATTGACTGGACAATACTAGATTGTTTGTGAGAAGACCAACAAACAAGAGAGGTACCTAAGAAATGATAAGTACCCGAGGTACTCTTTCTATCAATCCTACACCTAGCAAAGTTTGTGTCCAAAAAAACTTTGAAGAGAAAGAGAAGAAGATACAGAAAACCAATGACCATATTCAAGGGTGGGCTTGAAATATCTCGAGATGTGCTTCACCACTTAGCGATGAGATGTCCTTGGTGATGCTTGGAAGCGAGCACACAGGCAGTCAACAAAGTGGATATCGGGTCTTGTTGCCGTCAGGTACAAGAGCGAGCTAATCATGCTCCTGTACTCTCGCTAGTCTACCGCCTCACCATCTTCATCCGAATCAAGTGAAGTCGAGGTAGCCATCGGTGTCGACAAAGGCTTTGCATCGCTCATATCAAACTTTTCAGCAAATCCTTTGTGTACTTCGTCTGATGGACGAAAGTATCTTGCTTGCATTGCTTGATTTGGAGCCCAAGGAAGAAGTTGAGTTCACCTATCATCGGCATCTTGAATTCTCTACTCATAGTTTCTGCAAATTTAGCCACAAGAGCATAAGAGGAGCCATAAAAAATGATATCATCCATGTAAATCTGAATAAGTAGGAGATCATTGCCATGCTTGAAGGTGAACAAGGTTTTATCCATAGACCCCATCACATACCGATGCTCTAACAAGAAAGACTTATGTCTATCATACCAAGCTATAGGCGTCTGCTTAAGCCCATACAAAACCTTCTGAAGCTTGTACACTCTATTTATAGCCTAGTTTCTTTGACCCCTAAGTTTCCTAGATTATTCCCAAAATGCCCCTCTCTTCCAATATACTCCTATCTACCGTCGAGGGTATTTTTGTCCATCTTTTTCCTCTTCTATCGAACGGCCGTGACGCCTTCATAACTTAGATTCGTCTCGGCGCAAGCTTCACGATGATGTCACGTGCACTTCACATTTTTCCACTATTTTGAGGCCAAACCGCGAAACCGCCTCGCACGTTTCTCAAATCATGACTCACCGCCACTTGCTTACACCTTAAGCAAGTTACCCGATGTCGACGCGTGTTCTTCGTCTTGCGATCTCGACTACCAACAAATCTCTCCCACTCCCGATCTCTTTGGCCGCCTTGTCACTTGCACCGGTATCCCTTTCGCTTGACTTTGTCAATACGCCGTCTTCATCCACTATCTCATACCTTGCTTTTCCACCACATGTACAGCTAGGATCACCCTTGACTCCGCCCGACATCTTTGATTGTTCAGCACCAAGCACCTCGCTTAGCCCCGATCATCCCACCGTCGACCGTCAAGTTGCATCCATCACCTACACATGACAAGACAAGCACACACGTTTCTCAAATTCCATATCTAATTAGTCATAATCATAATCATACATTGTAATACATATACATGCTCATGAAAATCAAACTCAACTCAACATAAATATTATCAAAGACTCATCACAAGTAAACTAAGATATATTTCCCCTTAGTTTCTCCATATGCTTCTTCAATTTGCAAGAAGACCATTCATCTTGGTCCACGTTTGATGCCTCGAGCAAAATCGATGTTCCAATTGTGTAGCATCCCAGCCAACAAACCCCGAACCTGATGTAAACCCAACCACTGAAATTTCTTAAAACATAAGGAGTTTCTTAGTTTCCAGATACTCCACATGGTGGTTGCTGAACTAATAATGTTTAGATATGCATATTTCCTACTGCTAAGCCAAAATCCAGCTACATTTTCATATGAATCTCTAACATTAACACCTATTAAGCTGGAAACGTCTCTCCAAACCTGTTTAGCAACTACACACACAAAGAACAAATGCGAACTGATTTTGGTCACAAATCAAACAACTCTTGTCTTTAACAACTTGCCTTTTACTAAGATTATCCCTGGTCAGAGTTTTTGTCTTTAGAAAGGAGCCATAGAAAAATACGGACTCTAGGGTCTCGTTTGGATTTTAGGATATGAGAGGTGGGAAAGAGAAATAAGCACTTAAAATTCAATCTTAGCCATCCATTCATTTCCCTTACCCTGTTCCACACCTCTTTTCCCAGTTGCCAAATGAGGCCTAGGAGGAGCATGGATATTCTATAAACTAGGCAGTTAAACTGGTGTGATACCTCGAAAATTAACTATTTTATAGAGCGACGGAGCTATACACTCCATTGGAGTTAAATTGCCATACTAAACAGATAGTTTGTGCTACTTGGCAGGCCTCATGCCACATATTCATTAACCTTTGATCAACACATCTACGAAAAGTGCACTTCAAGTTAGTGCCATACCAAATATCAGCAAAGCAACACTAGAAGTTTTTTCATTAACTATAATATACAGATCCCAAAACAAAATAGCTAAACTTTTTTAAAACGAACCAACAGGAGAGCTGCCAATTATATTAATAAGAAGAAGAGCTCGACGGGCTAACAACACTCAGTTAATTCAGGAGAACCGAGTAAAAACCACAACACAAAATCTAAGTCACCGTAACATCTGAACATTTACCTAGTTGCACCAGGCCTCAGAAGGTCAGCCTCGCCGCCGAGAAGCCCAAGGAGGGACCCAAGATGGCCGAACCCAAAAACACAAGGAAGGACAACTCTGAACGACGCCTTCAAGGAGGTAATGACGTTAAGGACGCCGCCATCTCCAATCCGAAACAACCGGAAAGGGTTTTCACATGAGGAGCTTCCCAGAGAAGGCAGGAAACACCACAACACCGCCTCCAACAAGGGAAACGACACCCATGGGCATCACCGGCGCCGACATCAACAAACGACCAAGATAGGGCTTTTGCCAGGTATTCCTGCCCCTAATCATGAAGAGAGTAGCAAGCTCGGTCGAACCACAGGCGCAAGGTAACCCGTCAAGCACATGCAGTCCACGTGCCCGTGCCACACTGCAGAAAGTAGCTAAACTAGTTGAGCCTACCCATTTGTCCTCCCAAAACTTGATTTTCCTACCATTGCCAACCCTCCAGATATAGCCTACTTTAGCAGCTTTACTTGCCCACAAAATCCCTCTCCAAAACTGAGAGGTATTAGCCACATGATAAGATAAAAATATTAGGATCACAGTTATTATATTTACGATCAATCAATTATCTTCACAGCTTATCACTTGACTATGTTAAGTAGAAAACCCTACGCTTAATTCAATTTAGTACATGTGGATTCGATAATTTTAAAATACTCTGGGTGAAAAGCTACTAACATCCATGCACTTGTAGTTTTAATATCGTGCGTATAGTTGTTGCCAACACAGCCACAAGCCCACAATTACAGACTTGCATATTTCTTCCCTCTTTCTTTTCTCATCTTTGCTGACAAGCATCAGAACAGAAAGATCAAAGGTGGATTTCATCTGATTGTCACACAGATCAATTCAGCTTAAGCTCTGATCTCCAATGGCTTTCTCACATGTTTCCCACCGAAAGCTGAACAGGAAGTTTTTTCAGAGCCACCCATTTTTAGGAGAAAAGCTCCCAGAGAAGGGACATGACAAGCATCATTATTCCCAGGACACTTCCTGTACTGTTATAACCTTCTCTATCCTTTTTCTTTCCTTAATCACAAAAGAAACAGTGATATGGTACTCATCCGAACACTGTGAGGGTGCTGCGAGCCATCATTTCCTCGTGAGCTTGGAGTGCAGACTAAGGCTCTTAGAGATTCTGCTGCAAGCATGCAAGCATATCATGGGTGCGTTCATCCGGGGTTAAGAGACAATAGATTGTAACATTTCACAATCGAAGTGCTACTAAAAACGACCACATGACTGCTAAACTATAACAAAAAATTTCAACGACATCTTCTCTGTAACTAGAGATATAATTGACCTATCATTATATGACGAGAAAAATAAATCATCACACTAACAGAAATAAATATCCTAGCAAATAAAAAATAAGCATCAATCATACGTCCATGCCACAATGAGACATACATACAACACAACAACTAAAAGACATCAAATTGATATTACAACCAAAAAGATAACAAATGGAGATGATTTATGCAAAAGTCGTGTTGCTACCCATCCCGCATGCTTGACATCACCTCTAAGCACACCTGAAAAGTAGCAAGGGTGAGATTCGAAAATCTCAGCAAGTGAATTTCTTTAACAAGCTATTTGACAATAATTGATTAAACATTCATCTTTAACAAAAGTAATATATCGAACAGGCTAACAATATCTAAAAAACATAATTAAGCATGACAATAACATCAACCATATGCTATCCTCTACTAGCTATGATCCACCATCACAATACCATCCAAAACAGTAGTAGCGACTTCCTTGAAATATAAAGAGACAACATCGATACAATTAAAGTAAACATATCAACATGAATGCATAAGTATGCTCATAGCATGCTCTTCATCACCCTCACCTCTCATCGGATAACGTAAGGGTGTGTACCGTATCCCTTCTCAGGTAACATACGGTGTTATACCGGTACGACCGCGGCCATAAGACGGTGACATAACTTCTAATGCATGAGATGCATATGTATGACATGCTTCATACGTAGTCAACCACGTAACTTCCACTATATGCATAATACTTCCAAAATTATATATTATAGTAAATGAACAACTTCAAAGCGACAAATCTCACTTACTTCACTTCTTAATTTAAGAATTCCAGTAAACTTAAGAAAAGTAAATATTAAAACAATAAGATCATGCATAATTGAAAGACAACTTCTAATATAGACATACACTTTATGCTTCACATATAGTGAACATGAACAACTACAAGGAAAAATATATATCTCACTTTACCTCATAAACCAGGGAAAATATCCAATCTTTAGAAGGCGGAAAGTAACTAACATGTTCACATTTTAATTTGATAAATCATTAGTAAGTGCGGCGATTAAAAGATGAAGGTATCCGAATAACAAGTTAAAACATGGTCATCTGTTATATTCACTTGCCTTCATCGACGATGAATGTGGAAACAAGCTATGTCTCGAAGAGGCACCACCTGAACAAGTGCACGCTTAGCACATCCACAACACATAAAAACATACTTCCTACTCCCAAGACCCCACGAACACGACATCTGAAGTTTATGAGAGACCAACTACCTCTATGCTTAAAAAGACACCGAGAGAGAACTCCCGCTAAAATGAAGACCAAAGGGCAAAGACATGACATGACTAACCCCCGGCGGATGACAACATTGTTTTAATTGATTACTCATAATCCGCTCAACTGAAAAGAACAAGATCGACGCCATTGAAAAGAGAACCGAAGAGACCTACAACTTTTGCTTTAACCAAAATATCAAAATTGACACCTATTAAACCTCAAATCCAATTAATCGTTGCACGCTAAACGAATCATCAAAACACTAATCTCATAACGGAAACTATCATCCACACACATCGGCAAGCTTCTAAGAACTAAATAGAAATCACCTTTATGGCGAGGAAATTGAATCGATGATGGATTCGGTGATTCCCGCGAAAACTCCTCCTCTTTCTTTCTTCTTCTCTCTTCCTCTTTCCTCTTCTTTTTTTCTTTCTTTCTTCTTTCTTTCTTTCCTTTCTTCTTTCTTCTTTCTTTCTTTCCTTTCTTCCTTCTTCTTTTCTTTTCTCTTCTCACTGCTGGCTAGCTCCTTTGCTCCCCCACCCTCCTACTCTCCCCCTCTGCTACACGCACCTAGAATCCCCCCTCTCTTGCCCTTGCCGGCTGGCGACGCTCTGGCGCAGAGGCGGCCGGGCGCCGCGAGCGGCTAGGCGCAAGTGGCTAGCGCGGCGATGGGGGTGGCGCAGCAAGGTGGCCTGCGGGGTGGCGCCCCAGGCGACGACATCTAGGTCTGGGGCGAGCAGGCAAATGGGGGCGGTCAGGTGGGGATCGACCGATCTCCCACCTTATCTTTTTTATCCAACGATCTATCTTCATTGGACTCGCCACAGACTCACCAGTCCCCAAATAGGACGTTAGATAGCAAAACGGAATCGTCTCGATGAGATCTACGCATCCACGGTCTCCGATCGTCTATCCGAGCATCGGTTCAAAATGTCAAATTTGTACTCCTCGCCGGTCCCACAGTCAACAATTGAATTTCGCATTTTCGGGTATTACATTCTTCGCTCCTTAAAAGGATTCAACCCCGAATCTACCCACTCAAATCTTACGCAAAGAGAGGACAACAAAGCAAGGATACGACGATAAACCACAACTAACACTCCCTCATCTCGAAGATCTCAATTACTTCTTTTGCATCTGATCCTCACGTACCCACATTGTCTCACACTTAGACTGATTCGACCGAAAGAGCTACACATACTTGATGGTCCTCCTAACTCACTCAAAAGGATCTAAGATGTGCACCGGATGGCATTCCACGGCTAGATCCTGCTCCACAGTGACGGACTCCAGATCGATTTTTATACTCAGGGTCGCGAAGATACTTTCATAGCATAGAGACACGAAACACATTGTGCACCCCTCTCATTGAGTTTGACAGCTACATACGATATGCCACACTGCCAACATGGGCCACAATAGGAAACGGGCTAATGTATCGCAGACTGAACTTCCCAGTGGTACCAAAAAGAATGATGCTCTTAGTCGGTGACACCCTGAGAAGCACATGATCTGCAACAACAAACTCTAGGTCACGCGGCCTAACATCTGCATAACAGGTCAGAACGCAAGTAAGATTGGAAGTTGGTAGCTGAACTGTCTGAAGAATTTTATTCCATGCATGACTTCCAGTAGTGTTGCACTCATCAGAAAATATCTGACCATGACATGTTCAAAGTTCAAACAGGAGTCACTAGGCTAGCTCTCTGAAACTGAAAGCACTAGTTGATTGAAGTATGTCATAAAGAAGAACCTTAAGATATGCTAGTTATATATAAAGCACATAAACAATGAAGGACATCCGGGACTAGCGAGTCATCATCAACTGAACTCTGAAGCAGAAGCAAACCTGCGAACTCTTATGTGAGTTGGTGTACGTCCTTCGGTGCATAGAGGCATCTGGCCGGCACTGCGAATTGAAGCCAGCTCTGATTGAAGAACATGTGGTGGTTCAACTGCCAATCTATGGTATAGACCTATGCATATGCCTGCACCTTCAAGTTAGTTCCAAGTAATCGATTGCAGATACCGTTTCTGACCTTTATTTTATTTTTCTTTTGAAAATTGGCGAGAAGGTCGATCTCGCGTTCGAGCACCCGAGTCGGCCATAAAACTTGGACACAAGTGTTAAGGGTAGGTTAAACAACATATATGTGTGCATCTTACTTCACATGCTGTGCCAATTGCAAGGTAAAGATAGGTGATTTGTGATTAACACTATAAACCATTCCCTGATGCTCCCAACCAGTATAGGTTTAGTACAACCACTTGAACGAGCATGCAGCGTTGTAGACTTGTGGTCCAGAAATATATGCGTGTGTGCAACGCTTGTATGAGCTGCATGCGCGCGTGCGTGCACTACCGTGTATTCATCCATGCATGCATATGCGCAGAAAAGGCGCCGAGTGATCAAGCGATCGGGAAAGCTTTGCAATTTGCATTGTAAAATGCTTCTGGTTGCCGATAGATGATCCGTGTCAGGTTTTACAGGTGGACCGCATGCATTCACGTGACAAAGTGATCACGATTATTAGTTTCATGCACCGACTAGTTTATTTAAATAGGTTTAAGCTGTCTGATGAAAGTGAGCGACAACTAATTAGGACCTTTTTTAATGAATAGGCATGACGACGCACGAGATTACCACGTCTATTTCGTTAATAAAGGGCAGGGTTTACTTACGCGTAACCCTGGAAAGGCTACATGCATGTATGAGAACAAAGAAAGATTACAAAAGGTTTACTCTCTCCTGGAAAGCTGCGCTAAACGCCTTGTTCCTGCAAGATGAGCGAGGGGGCAGAAAGCTCCTTATGTTGGGAAAAATTATTGCATTTCTCTCTTTCCAGACCTCTCAAGTTTGGCCCGTTGGCTCGGCCCAAATATGGTCCGGCTCAAAAAATCAACTGTTAGAGTTTGCCATCTTAGTTGAGTGCGAGTTTTGGTCTTGGACTAGTGACTAAAAACGGACTAAAATCATCTCCAACAGCTACCTTAAATTTTCATCCTCAAAAATACTATTACAGTATCATCTATCACTATTACAGCATCCCTTATTTTTTCATCTCCAACAGTTACCCAATTTCCTATCTTCTACTCCTCTTTTTCTCTCTCTGGACCCGTCCGTCAGCCTCTGTGAACAGTATTGCTACAGTACCCGACGCGTTTTTCTGCCTCTGGGCCCACTGTCAGTCCCTGCGAGCAGTATTGCTACAGTGATACGCGCTGCTACGGTAGCCCGCAAAAATACAGACCCCCGCCCTCCCTCCACAACACTGTAGTGTCACTGTTTTGGCACTGTAGAACTGGATGAGGTACCTGCGGGAGTGCAGTTTCCAGTGCTACAGTACTTTGCGGAGTACTGTAGCACTGGATACTGACTTGGCTGGAGTTGGCCTTAAGTACCTAAACATGTTAATGGGCACCGATTCCCCCCCCCCCCCCCCACCACTCATTCTTTCCCAACCTGTGGGCTTATTAGGGAATTTGATGGGCCTATAAAATCAAAAGGAAGGAAAACCTTCAATTCATTCTTCACTCAACCTAAGTCAACATTGACTATTTTGGTAGTGATTATCTAACTTAACAATCTATAAAGAGAGAGAACGGAGCATCACTCGTTGGTTAGGATCAACCTTCAATTCATTCTTCACTCAACCAGGTCAACATTCACCATTTTGGTAGTGATTATCTAACTCAACAATCTATAAAGAGAGAGAACAGATCATCGCTTGGTTAGGATCTTGGTGGCGGATCCTCTCCGTCCCAGACTCAGGATGAGTGCTCATCTTTCCTTTGAAATTAAATTCCGGATAGAAATAGTATATACACATATAGATACGTTTAGTAATCAAAACGTGTGACCATGCTACGTGAGACTAGGCCTCCAATCTAGTTTAGATATGTACTAAGAACGTACCCACATGATGTGTGTGGGCGTACGTGTGGTGCATGTGTGTGAGTGCAATCAGACTTGTACTAGAAAACAATTAAAACAATCTATAAACAGAAGAAGCAAACTTGTTCCTATTTATTTCAGCCGAACTGGCCTTTTTCCCATTAGTCTGCTATGCTCGCATTGAGTTTTCTAGTCTACGCCCTTTCTCTATAAAGAAAACAGTAGCCCTTTCTCTGTCTTTTCGACTGCAACTTCAGATCCTTTTCCTAATAACAATTAACTTGTCAAGCTGAATATAAACTCTGCATGCTTCACTGAACCTAACTAAGCACCCAACACCACATGCCCCATCCTCAAAAGTCAGAGCTTATTAAATTCCCAATCTTTTTTTTTGCATGGAAAAAGGAATATATTAATGGATGTCACATACCAAAAATTTGTACTGCATGTGTTATGAATCCATAAGAATCATGTGCACCATTTATGAATTTCTGAGTGTTTTTGCATTCCATTTGAATTTAATTCAAATTCCATTGAAACATGCTTGAATTATGGCTTTGTGAAGGGACTTGCTAAATTTCTGTAAAACATAGGTTTTATCATAATTTTAGAAATTTTATAATGTGATTAAATAATTTTGGTGATTTTTACCAGATTTTTGGAAATGATCTTAGGTGCTTAAAAATTCAAATAATGTTCAAAAACAGCTATCTTTAATGAATTTTAATTCACATTTTGCTTGGAACCAGCTTATGCATGTTATTAAAATAAAATACTTGTGAATTATAGTGTCTATATATGAATTCAGTATGAATTTTGGAAACTCTAAAAAAAAATTAGAAACGTGCCACAAATTCAGGTGGTTTAAATTCAAATTTAAACTCATTTCAGCCTGAGCATTTAGGGGTTTTGCAATTGCCACCATTTGAATCCTGTGCCACCTGTGATCTTGAAAATGTATCAAATGGGTTCTTCACACCATGTTTAGCACCTATATGGATTTTGGTGGGAATTAACTTTTTTTTAGTTAAGGTTGCAAAGTGCTTAAACACTCAGTTTGCCCCAGCATTTGGGCAGAAATTGACAGCTGCTCCTTCCTGTGTTCTGGACGCACGGGCCGACCGTGGTCAGAGTTCGGCCGCCACGCGCCCCTGGACGTGGAGGACACCCTCTGCACGTTCCCACCACCTCCCTTAACTCCTCCTCCACCCCTGGCCAAGCTCCCCTTCCTCCTCCCTGTTCTCTCCCTGCTCTCTCTCCCTTACAGAACCGAAGTAGCTGCAGCTGAGCACGACCACCATCTGCTGGCGAAATTCGAGCTCCACGGTGAAGCTGAACCTCCCAACCTTCTCCTCAAGCTTCACCGCCCTCCCGAGCTTCCATTTGACCCCTTCTTGCTGCAGCTCATCCGCCGACCTCGCCAGATTTGAGGCCGCGCCGCCGCTGCCTCCATTGCCGCCTCCACCGCCACGTTGAACCGCCACAGCGCTGCTCCACCGACCAAATCCCCACCACGGTGAGCTTCTACGAGGTCCCAGGGTGCTTTGGCGCGCGCCGGTTTCGTTCCGTCCCGCCGCCGGCCCGCCGTGCATCGGGAGCCTCTCCACCGCCTCTCCGCCGAGCCGTCGCCACCCGGGTCGCCGTCGCGCTCTCCGGCAGGCAAGCACCTGGAAGGGTTCTCCGTGGTGAGCTACGGCTCCTGCTCCCCTTGACCCATTGGTTTCCGCTGCGGTGGCCTGGTTCGCCGTCGGCCGGGCTACGCCACCGCGGCTGCGCGCTTGCGCCGGCGAGCCCAACTATGGTCAAGCCCCTTTGACCAGGACGTTGGGCCCGGCCCCACCGTCAGTGGCCGTGGATAGCAGAGGCTGGGTACAAAAAGGTTCGGCCAGGTTAATTAATCATTTAAATAAAAAACTGAAAATGAATTATCGTTCTATTGTTTAATCGGCTGAAATCTTGTTAATTGCATAATAAATGAAATATTGATCTAAAAATGTTAAACCAGTTTTGTTAGATTCGTATGGTTGTTTTATACCACATAAAAATTATTACAATCTAACAAAGATGTTTAAATTCCTATATTTAATTAAATGCATTTATTCTTATTTAATTCACCTTTAATGATTGGTTGATCTCAAAATAGTGAATCCAATTCTAATAATCTGGTTAAATGGAGCACTTATTATTAAAAATAGTGGTCAGCATGTTAGAGGTGTTTGGCTCCATGTTTTAGTTGTTGGTTGATCTCACTTTATTAGCTTCTAAAAAATTGTGTAGAAAATAATAAAAATAATCTAGGGGCAAGACCACTTTTGAAAATCCTTGTTAGTGTACCCCTACGCATGAAAAATATCAAATGACATATTTGGTGTTTTCTTATCGTAAGCTTGTTTTAACGTGGTTCTTTTAATTAAATCATCGCTTGGACTGCACCTCGCTCTTCTTCTTTTTTACAATGAGTTTCGATATAGCACTTCACATGACTCTTGTTCTAATGTGTTTCTTACATGTTGTACTACATTCATGTGTATTTTAATCACATTCGGATCTCATCTCATGTTGATTTTATTTATTACACGCGCTCTTTGTTTAGAGAACGAAGAACTGGAGAGCGACGTGGGCGTGATCGAGGTCGATCCAGACTTTGTGGCTGTTAATTGTGAAGCTGAGTAGCAAGACAAGTATCTAAGCATCTTTATCCTATTACTTTGGATCATATATTATGTCAATTGATAAGTTATGTTTTATATATGTTTGTATGTCAATGAGTCTTATGTCGGGTTTTGTGTTAAATTCGATTTGCTGTATTACCTTTCTTTGATGTTGTTTATCGATTGATCCTTTGTAACTTAGGTTGTTCATGTCACACAATGGTCTAATTTAAAAATAATGCGTTATGCTTAGCATGGCATATGTCCTCAGTAGAAGTCGAGCGATTGTTCGGCTATCGTTCGCAAGCTTAGAGCTTATCTTATATCATAAAAATAATGATGATAGGGGATGGTGTAAGTTAGTGAGGATGAGTCGAGATTCAGACGGGCAATAGGGATGGCTCGAGAAGGGAGTCTCGGATGCTATAGGCCCGCTTGAATCGATTAAGTACTGTCCGTTGTTGCAGTTGGTTTTAGCACTTATCCGTACTTACCACTTATCCATACTTACCACATATCTGTATATGGGACGGATGAGCCGAATACCTTATGTAGCTGTGATCTTTTGGCGTGCTAGTCTCAGGTATTATCGGCATAATAGGTTTGGAAGGGGTATCTAGTTTGCTCTGGGAGTAGTTCTAGATGGTCCCCGCATGCCGAGGCACATGTTCAAACAGTTGGAGCTTATTTGGGAAAACTTGACATGAGTACCCCTTGTGTGGACATGTGTGGTCACGCAAGCCGTATGATCCTCAAGTCGTGTGGGTAATAAGGTACCCCTGCATGGTGTAAAATAATTCGAATTACTGCGCTCTCGGTTATGAGCACGCTTTTGTCCATTTGCATCAATCGTAGAGTTCCGATTATAGTTGTGATGGTATGTTGGGAAATGTATGGTGATATTGTTGAAGTTTTGATACGGTTCAAGTTATAATTATGGTATGGTAATAATCTCAGGATAGAAGATTGTTTATGGTTAGGTGTAGATATTTACACTTAGTCGAAATTGCTCTTGCATATGAAATTCATTTAACCTTGTGGTCGAGTCCTTGCTAATTATCCAAATTGTATTCTCTTTGGAGTAAGGCTATTTATAAGTATCCATTATGGATTAAGTTTTGCGAGTACTTTTGTACTCACATGCTTTGTTTGCTTTTCAGGTGAGGAAGGTTTAGTATTTGGCTACTTTACGCCCGCCGATGTTGACGACGGGCATGAGTAGTGCCATCTACTTGGTTGATGTTATTTTGGAGTAGCGCCTTAGGGCAAATGACGCTACTCATCTTTTGTTGTCATGTATTTTATTCCGTTGCGTAGTTACTCTAACAATGTTCGGTTTATGCTTTTGTTGTAAACTTAATTTACTCAAAGACTTATAACTTAATTTAATTAATTGCTCTTTATTATATCATGTGATGATGTGTTTGTTGTAAAGGCGTGTGTTCTGATCTTGGGTACAAAACACATGCTGGGACTACCGGGGTGATATTCTGGTTAATCATTGTAGTCGTAATTACATAAATGATTTGAATAGTGTAATAGTGGCATACATGAAGTGACGATTCCCTTGCCATGGCTATCCCTCAGTACCATGCCAATACACGCCCCCATCTTGTAAGGCGAAAGATTCATCGATGTTTAGTTTGTGCCAGTTAGGAGGGGGATGTGGCCAATGTTTGGGCATGGTGGGTATCAACGTAGTGTCATGCTGCTATTTCCGAATCTCCTCCAATGAAACCTGATGATTTGCTTGCCTTTCACCACATCCAGATTGGAACGTTGCTTGATCAATAACAAGGATTGGACATAGCTTTCCAGGAAGCACTGAGGGGTCACCACCGGTGGCGCCAGTTTATGGTGCACCACTCATTCCGTATATGCCAAACACACCATAACTACATAAGAAACATCATACGATCTGTACGAGGGATGTTATCTAATAAAATTAACAACAATTACGTACCTATAACATGCAGCTCCTCAGCCGACGGCAAGCGCCATACTAGGCGCATAGCATTCTAAAGGGCTTGGGCATTTGGGCAGCGGCACAATGCATGGTAAACACCTTCTTTTTCCCTTCCACAAACATGGGTCATCTAGTTTGAGGTGACGACATCATTTATTATCCTGAGTAGCCAAACTGTTGGTAACGGTTTTCTAAGCAAATATGCGTACCATTTGTGGGATATGACACTTCCAAATATGACCCCATAAAGGATTGTAGCCATCTGGGTGTGAGCTAGCAACCTTGCACCCAGCTTCACGCCTCTGAAGATCCACGTCCTGCTTGTATGCGCTTTGCACTATGAAAATACCATTTTTCTCTGGGTGCCACGCCAAAAAGTCATCACCATACCGCACTAAGGTTTTGATTTTTACAATGTCTTTCACATCTATCGGCAAAAAAGTATGATTTAATTTTTGCATATCCTAAGCACCATTCGCATCCAAAAGAGTCGATACACGTTTAATCCTGCAGTTGCCCTGTAAGCTGATGAACCTACGTGAGGTGTCTCTCGGGATTCAAGGGTCCCTCCATATTTTAATCATATTTCAATTTCCCACACGCCAAATCAACCCTTGTTTTAGGAGTTCTAGGCCATGTTCAATAGAGCGCCATGTAGGAGAGGCACTTCCTGTGAACACAGTATCACCCAGGAAACCATTTGGATAGTAACGTGCCTTTAGCACCCTTGCACAAAGACTGTCTGGCTTTTGGATAAGCCTCCACGCTTGGTGCACTAGCAGTGATTGATTGAATAACTTCATATCTCTAAATCCCATACCTCCTCTATTCTTCGAATAAGTTAGCTTGTTCCAAGCAATCCAATGAGTTTTCCATCTCCCGTTCTCCATGCCCCACTAGAAATTCTGGGTTAGCTTGGTGAGGTCTTCTATTACCGACTCGGGAAGTTTGAACACCCCCACGACATATACCGGAATTGCATGTGGCACCGCCTTAATCATAATTTCCTTACCCCACTGGATAAATGATTATCAACCCATTGAATAAACCTTTTGCTTAACTGTGCTTAAAGGCTTTGAAATTTCCTTTTGCCATGCGACCCTCAGGTGTTAGCAACCCTAGATAGCTTCAAACCAATCTTGCTCAATTCCAAGAATTGACTTGATTGATTCCAAGTTGGTACCTGGGCAAGCATCACTAAACATAATGGAACATTTGGCTAGATTGATTAATTATCCTGTTCCACTCGTGTAATTGCTCAACATCCTTTTGATGTTGAACCTTGATAATCATTCGCTTTGAGGAACAACAGTGTATCGTCGGCAAACAGGAGATAAGACACCCCCGGCGCATTGCGGCATACACGGACAGGAGATATACTACCATTGTCCACCTCAGCCTTGATCAAAGACGACAAACCATCAGCCACAAAAAAGAATAGAAACGGGGATAGAGGATTACCTTGTTGGAGGCCACGAGTCACAAATGCATCCAATAGAGTTGCATTGCATTTTATGGAGGATCTCACTGAGATCACACAAGTCATAATCTACTTGACCCATCGGTAAGTGAAGCTTATTTTAAGCATCGCTTGTTCCAAAAAAGACTAGTTCACCTGATCATAAGCCTTTGACAAATTCAACTTGTAAGCGTGGAAAGATTTTTCTGGTTTCTTTGTGTTCTCTATATGATGAATGCACTCAAATGCGACCAAGGTATTATCTATGATCATGTGGCCCTGCACAAACACACTCTGATTTGGCGAGATAATATTGTTAAACAAAGGCCTCAACCTGTTGACCAAACACTTAAAGAAATAATTTTATATAGAACATTGCATAAACTAATAGACCAAAAATTGTTGAGATCAATTGGATTTTCAACTTTTGGGATAAAAACGATGGACATGTTATTAACTCCCTCTAGCGTTACCCCTGTCTCAAAAAAATCAAAGCATGGCTTCTACGATTTCTTGCTTCACTGTTCCCCAGTTTCTTTGGTAAAATCTCGCAAGAAAGTTGTTCAGTCCTGGTGCCTTGATCGGCCCTATCTAAAATAGAGTGTTAGCTATCTCTTCCTCTATAAACTCCCTGCACAGCGACACATTCATGTCCTCTGTTACTTGCGCATCAATCAACTAGACAATCACATTAGGGGCAAGCGAGGGATCTTTAGTATACAATTCTTTAAATTAAGAAGTAGCCATTCTTTCCATCACAGTGGGGCTATTTGGATATTCCCATCGTTATCACGCACGAGTGCATGCATGTCGGCCCATTGAGGGGACATGGTATGGCCGTGGTACCAAGAGAAGATCATGTATTTGTCTATCGTATACGCGGTAAGTTGCCGAGGGCGTCAACCCTGAAGGGGGAAGAATGTAATACCCTTGTCCATTAGTGTTTTTGATCTCGGTTAGTTTGTCCCAAGTGTTCCAGTGTGGTGGGTTTAGTACCACTTGGTAGTTAAATAGGTTGGGGCTAACTTATAAGACTTTGTGCTCCAAATATAGCACATTCAGGTTAACCCTTTTACACATTCAGTTTTGATCGGCATGCTCTGGATCTGTTAGAGAAGATGTTGCATTTAGATCCATCACAGGTATGCTACATTTAAACATTGTGAATTTTGACAAAAGATGTGAATTTCTTTTATTTTGTGCGTGTTCATTTCTTTTTGCTTTCTAGGTCATGTTTTATCTGGTAAACAATATTATCTTGTGCAAATTTTAGGCTCTCAATCTACTTGGTTGTTGTGTCTTATTTTTACGAGAGTTGTTTGTTCGCTGCGGTATGAATTCCAAAAATGCGGTATGGTTCAATTGGATGGTCAGTGGATGTATTGCTTGGCTACACTCAGGGGGCGAAAGATAAGTGTGTGATTGTCTCCATTGATGTAAGCAATAGTTTTTGCGCATGCTTGATATCATCTTGTGCAATTTTTGTTTCTGTTGTAACACACGGGCAATCAACTAGTATATATAAAAGTCTTCCTTAAATTTGAGTTGTGTCTCCCCTGTCTACTTTTGTTCATATAGAAAGTATGATCTCTGTAGTGTGGTAGCCTGCACCATGACAGTTACGATCTACTCCTGGTGTCAATAGTGGCCGTTGAGTTTGCTTTCCTTTTCCTTTTGAATTGAACTGGACAGCACCTAGGCATCTAGCCAAAGTCAGGGTTTTGCCCGTGTGAACAGACAATTCTGGTCTGATGAAAACAAGGAGAAGAAGCTTTACATTGTGCTCATCAGGTCTGATACAGTTTCCAAACCGGTCCCAAAACCTGTAGACCGCGTTCGGTCCACTCTAGGAGATATTACAAATGCAAGCTCACAGCGATCCAATTTGAAGCAAGGTACATCCCTTGTTCTTTATCTGAGGTTAATGTTTCTACATCTACCACTGATTAAGTGATATGTCTGAATGTTTACCCATTGCTCATTTGGAGCAACATCTTTGCCTTCTGAACCTCTTTGGCACACTTCATGAGATATTACAAATGTATGGTCGGCTGGTCGCATTCTAATTTGTGGCATGGTACAATCCATCAGACTTTTCAATTAATATGTTTGTTTTGGATAAATTAGCAATTGTAAGCTGCCGTTACATTTGTATGCATTGTACGCAGCATCTGATTCAGCTAGGGGTATTGGCCATTCCGCACGTCCTACTGCCGGGGGTGGGGTCTCTCTTTTCAATACCACTGATGTATGGTAGTAGACACATGTTCTTACAACTCTGCCGTCGAACCTTAAACAAGGTACATTCAGCATATGTAAATGTCTGAATATAAAAATACATGTGATTCAGTAATTTTAAGAACATATAACTCCTTTCTGCATACCTGGATTCAAGAATATCAAGGTTTGCTCCCCCCCCCCCCCCCCCCGCGCCCTACATTCGAGCTGAGAAATAAGGTAGCATTTGTAGCAGCTGCTGGGATGAGTAGACACCATTTCCCTGCCAAGGGAAGAGCAGAGATGATGTGTGTGTTTTTCGTCTTGTTTCTTTGATCTTGTCCAAACTATTCGTCCGGTAAGCAATCTTTCTCTTGTATGCTCCATTCTCCTTTTCTTTTCATATTGCTTCTGTGTCTTATCTGATTTTATTTAGTCTGTCTCAATCAAATTAGTTTCCTTGCTGGTTAGGAAGGAGAGAATCAAAGAAATGAGGCAGCATCTGTAGCAGCTGCTACCACGATGAAGAGAGACACCGTTTCCCTGCGAAGGAAGAGAAGAGATATGGTGGTTTTTAATTGTAGCTTCAGCTAGAATTTGAATTTTTATAATGAGATTATGTTGATCTATAAAAATACAAATACATTTTTTTAATCATACGTCATTCGTGATAGAGTTGAACTTGCTGCTGATTTGTTGTGTCTTGCGGCACTCAATCAATACCTCATGAAAATTTTTAGCTTTCGTTGCAACGCACGAGTAAATAACTAGTGTATATATATAAAGTTATTCACCGATAATTTCCAACTAAAAAAGAAAACTCCAACTTACGCTTCTCCATCTTTTCCATCTCATACCATTCTCTACCTTTTGATCTTCTCCATTCCATCACAATCCTGCACCTTCATCAGAACCACCCCTGCAGAGAACAACTTGTTAAGAACACGAATATTCAGAACCTCTTCATGTATGCTTCATTGTATCTAACTAAGCACGCCCAGCACCATATGCTCCCATCCTCGAAAGTCATTGCTAATCTGCATACTCCTCTACAATAATGCGCATGATTATCAAGCTATCTAGCTTAACTAACACACATGATTTGACAATCTGAGGCCCTGGCTAAGCTAGCTTCAGCTTGCGCTTGCTCGCACACATGCATGGCTGCCCTAGCTACATGCTAGGCAAGTATACGCTCCTAGCTAGCTTGATCGATCAGTACAAATAGTGATCGGAAAGCAGATTAGATGGTTGGTTCGTGACCACTATTTTATGGTATATATCGATCTCAATCTGAATCTATCCAGTGAGATCTCTACATATATTCTACCTAGAACTGTATATTCAAACTCTTTAACGGTTCTGCGTATTAATTCCCTTGTGAATGGTAGCTAGATATATGGACACGCGTTTGAACCGAAAATGGCGTCCCTAAGCATTTGTCAGTCAACCATTGTAGAGATCCGAAGGTCAACTTTCATTGATCATGGCAGGAGGCCGGCTTGGGTTGTCTAGGCACCTTGGTTTCTTTTCTTTTCTTTTCTATTTTTAGAGAGAGAAAGAGAGAGAGAGCTGCAGATGCACACACTAAACACGTACTGCTACCCATAAACACATACGACTACCACGCCCGCAACACTAACCATGGTTGTCAGATAGAGTTTGATTATTGATAACTATTCAAGACGGGCTATTTCCATCATTTTCCCCACTACAGTGTCCACGACTTCTGGTCATACAACTTGTGTGCTCGAGTCCTAAGAGCACACTGATATTTCTATTCCCACTTATATATATTCTGAAGAACTCCATCATGGCAAAAAGGTTAGTCAGTTAGCTAGCCGCAGTTGCATGTGAGTGACACGTACGTTAACAATATGCCAGCTTGTCCGCGTGTTTTTACCTCTGTATAGAAAACTTGGAACCTTTCTGAAGTAGACCGGAAGAATCATGTTGATCTTGACTTTGAAGTAAGTTGCTTAACTCCAAAGTTTTGGATCGTACACAGCTCCAAATCTACGACCGAAGCTTCCCATTTGACGTACACTTGTTTAGAGAAAAGAATTACACCCTCCATGGACACTTCGAGTGCTAGTGATCATGCATGCTTTTGGCTTGGACTACTGGTCATCATTTGAACTAATCCAAATGGCTCTAGTGTACAACATATTTTAACGTAACCGTGGTGGTCTAAATACTGATACTGAGAGATCAAAAGACAAACTAGCCAATGTAATGTAGTGTTGAGGTTGCAAAATGTTTTGTGAGTGTGCGGTTTTTCTGCCACTATAGTTCAGTTAAATTGGAACAGTTGATCCAGAAGGAAAACATCATCATGAACCCATGATCACTGCTCCCCACTGTTGCTGGGCACGAAGGAATAAGCAGCTCTCAATAATCTCCCACAGCTGTGCTTAGCTAGGCTTGCCGGTTTAGGCCACTGATTGTCATGTACTCATGGCATGTGGGCTCACCACCCTTCATCCTCTTCCTCGCTTCTGTCAGCTGTGAACGGGCCCCTGCCTGCGCGTACCCACTCCAGGGACAGTGAAAGGTCTAGATGTACTAGCATGGCAGCAGGATGTTTTTGGCCTCAACTTTCGTGTCCAATCTTGACGTGATACATGTTCCAATCATGCTTTCCCCTGCCCCAGCCAAACGTGCCGTGTTTGCAGGTCGGTACGATCTGTTGCAAACTGCTCCGATGTTTTTATCAGGCTAGAGGGCTCAGTAGAGTAAACGGAGAAGTTTCACGAGGATAAGATGTAACTTCTACTTTTTTTTCCTGTAAATTCCTTCCAAACTCTTGACTTGCGGATGGCCCCTGAATTCTTGAGTATGCAAAAGGGGGTAAAACTAAGGCAGTCTTGACAACTCTGACCATACATCCACATTCAGCAGTTCAGCAAAGCCTGACACGCCAACGTGTATAAATAAAACAAGCGATCGATCTCCATCAGAACAAGTGAACAATCAGCCAGGGCCATGACAACACACTTGCCGTGCTAACTGCCCATGCAGTTGCCACAGAAAATTGAAGGGAACTCCCATTGCACAACTAGCCATATGCATTGGCATGTACGCTTGCATCCATCAGTCTACTGCACGAAGTACACACCCAGTCCCCTGCACCATCGATCGAACCTCACATGGCTAAACCACAGCCTTGATGTTTGGGCCCGCTCACTCTACTTAAACACAGCATGCATGCGGGCAGGAATTAAAACTTCTTCCAATTTTTGTAAAATTTTGCCAATTTCTGAAATTTCAGAGTAAAACAAAATATCTAATTTTGAGATTTTCTATCAATGACAGATTGGACCCACATAACAGAGGACGAAAAAATACCGAAATTTCACAGTAAATAAAAAAAATTATAAAACGAAATTGAAATCCCTGCGTGTAGGTGTAGCACAGCGTCGACGTTGCCCGTCAGATGAGATGGCATCGCGCGCGCGAGCGAGCATGCAACCCATGCACGCGAATCATTGAGCCGTCGTGTGGTCGGCCCCCGCATCGATCAGGCTGAGCTCGCGAGGCCTATCAAACGTAACGTGAAGCATGTCATGTGCCACTCCGAATCGTGCAGGCAAGAGGGACCTTTGCTGCGTTTATCGTTTTTGCATGGATCAGCGCTGCACATATCATGGAGTTAGTTACGTTTCGGATACTAGGTTTTCTGGTAGTCGATCATGTATTATCACAAGTTGGTGCCTGAATAATGCTCGCACAAAGCGGAATCATGCGGCGAGACGAGAGCTCCGGCGAGTATGGTAAAAAGAAAAATGCACACTGTCGTACACAGTCACTGCGATAACTCGTGCGAATGAAGTTCACACGTTCTGAACAATCATCGCGCCCGTTATGCCTAGTGCGCACTGTACTACACTAGCTAGTCTCTGCTATATATAACACGCGGTAGTTCACGTATGTCACCTCTCATACTATTTCTCTCCTATCTAATAAAACTTTTAAAATTTAAATAATTTATTTATTTTTATTATCTATTATATTTCTCTAGTCTCATCGTCTCTTACCGACTACAGATATAGAACATGTTTTATTAATAAAAATAAATAAATAAATTAGGGAAAAAAATTAGTAGACAATCCTCGCTTAATTTTCCAGATCTCATTTAAAATCAATTAAACTATAGTATCGCACTTGATGCATTCGTTTAGTAACGTTTCAGTGACGTATTAAATATTTATATTTTTATTATAATACACGGATACCGGGAAAAGATGCCGTGCGCCTGACGCGCCAAGCGGCGAGCTCGTGCAGCGAATCCAGTAGGCTCCGTGCACGGAGAAGAGAATCGCCAACGGAAAGAGGCGTCCAAGTAGATAGGGATTCCGCCTGCCAGCCTGCCGCGGCGCGGCTGGCCATGGTGGCGCACACGGCACACACCATGTGGCACGCACGCCACGCCGTCCGGCCGGCCAGCCGGCCTCCGCCCTCCGCTCCGCACACGTGGGGCTGCTTCCGCTTGCCGGTGCCCTGCTGTGCACGATGCTGTGTCGCCTCCTCCTCCTTATCCACCACCCAGCCTCTTGGCTTCGTCTCACCGGCCGGTTGGGCGCCTGTACCTGTGTAGGCCATGCTGCCGTGGCTAAGTGCACAGACGGGCATCCATGCATGGCTATCTACCCGTCAAGTTGCTGGATTGCTGCCATGATTCATTTGTTTGGGTTGATTCCAGATTTCCAGCCATATAACGGGCTATCTAGCCTGATTTCCAGCCGTATAACGAGCTATCTAGCGTGAGGCCTCCTGCGTAGAAGTCCAACTCAAGATTTTTTTATCAGTAAATAAAATTTACTGAAAGTCACCAATAAACATGATTCATCAGATATATCATACAAAATTTAAATAAAATGTAAATAAAATACCAGAAAATATGATACACTATTTCATCAGGATCCACCAGTAGACCCAGTAAACCGGATATACCGGATCAAATTTGTTGTCTAGTCCAGCGTACGATTTTCCATTGACCCTGCACTTGCGTGTTGTATAAACATGACCCTTTATATTCGGAGTCATATCGGCTCTATATTCACCAAAATGTGTGGCTCTGCGACTAATCTTGATATTAACCTCTTTTAATTGTATACATAATAATGTTGGATTTTGTGTAATTTCAAATGAAGCATGAGCTTTAGGCTTGGAAAATACACAACCGTGTGTTTTGTAAAGTAAAATCAGCAATAGTGATTTTTTTTTGTCATCAAAATGATTCAGTTATATTGCAAGCACAAGGGATGCACGGTGTTTTGCCTCATCAAATTAGTCATTTATGCTCGGCTCATCCTCGAGATGCACGGTGTACTTTCTTGTCCCATTTAATCATTTTAACTCCTAATATTCCGAATCTTGTATAATGGAATAATTGCACGTATGCTCGGCTTTAGTTTGGGACCTTTGGATTGTCTCAAAGCTAGGAGCCAAGCTAGAGCTGTAAAGATCCGAGAACACATTTCAATATATCTGAATTTGTATATGTTTGAGATTAAATGGTTCATAAAAAGTGAAATTAAATTACTAATAATTGAGATTTTAGTTTTTTTTGCCTGGAGCCCAGTGCACTCGAATGGGGATAATGTAGCCTCTCTCCGTGCTCCCGGCTACTTATGGTCAATAATACAATATAATACGTACAAGGAGAGTATGTTTGTACAGCCATTAACCGAAACGAAAATGCATCAACTAACTGAATATTCTTTCATGATCATTCAGAGTATTTTCTTCAGGTACGTGCAGTGCATGTGCTGCCAATTATTATTATTCTCATTTCCAGCCTCCCCAGGAAATTATATATGGTTGTACCAAGCTAGCATCGCATGAACTATTATTCGCAATTTGTTTCTGCTAATTTATCATTGAAATGCACACGGAGGAACATGATGGATATATTGTCATCGATCCAAAAGGTACAGCCCAGCAATGTGTCATCGACATGACAGATCTTGACTTCACTTACGAGAATAATAGCAACAATAATGCCTGGATAAACTAAGGTTTTCTTTTATAAGTTAACTTTTCCAGGTGTTGAGAGAACTATGACAAGATTCTCTCCTTTTAAAATATAAAAAAGAAAAAGAAAGTGTCGTACTTCCCTAAGATCTTGCAACTAGTGTTGTGCAAATGGGTCTGTTGGATTGGCTCTCGGTAAGGTTAATGTTCGTGACTTGTCGACTCACGTACTGTGTTCTCAGGCATGGCATAATCTATCAGTCACTATATCGTGCTGGGTCAACTCAGGTACGGCTGTGGCATGGCAGGCACGACCGGCTCGGCGGCCCAGCGGGCATGGTGGAGCACGGCGTACGGCTGGCTCGGCGGCACGGCGAAGCCCGGCACTCCAAAAATAGAAAACAAAATAAGTATAAAATTCAAAAAATAAAAAATAGATAAAAATAAATTTTATTGATTGGTTGCCTCGTTAAAAAATATTTCTATTAGAAAGAAAAACGTACAACATATGCTCTGAAAATTATATGGTTTTATTATAAACTCTAGATTTTTTTTCTTACAATATGTAATATGCTTACTCAAGTGCTCAGTTCCACTTATCTTATATTTACTAATTAGAGGTTCCTTTTGGTGCTCCACGTTAATTCTAAGAAAATTCTAAAAATTTCTATAAAAAAGCAAAATATCCAACCGTCGAATTAATTGATTGATTAACTGTAACCATAGATCAACAACCAGACGAAACAATATAAAAAAAATAAAAAACAAATCATAGAGTTCAGCCCCCAGACTACTTCTTGCCTTGCCTTTCCTTCCCTTTTTTGTTGTAGATATTATTTGTTCAACAATGTTACATTAACAAACTCCAACTTAGTTACGTTAGCAATCAACACACTTTTCCAAATCAATTATAATCGAACATTACAAAATTAAAACAATATAATGCAAACATATTATGGATTATCACACAAAAATAATATCAAATAATTTATAATGTATTTTCAAAAAAAATAATATGAGATACGGTGATGACATTAAAATAATAATAATTTCAAAAAATCAAGAAACAAATAAAAATCAATTTGCATAACACATAAAATGAAAATTATAAATTAGATCTATTCATAAATAATAAACATGATTCCAATATTATGAACAAAAATTATATTTATATTTTACATTCTAATATTTAAATATAAATAATTGATGTATCTTAGCATACATCTATTATTAACACAAATATCTACAATTTAGCCGTAAGCTAAATTTCTAGCATGTGCAGTCACACAGATTGATGCGCTAGTAGACGTAACACATAATTCATGGATGCATATATTACACTTAGCAAATCTTACATGTTCCCAATTTTATTTCTCTAAAGATTTGTTCAAAATATTATCACAGTGATGACTATGCACGCGAATCCTCGCTGTCTTGATTCATGAATGTAAATATGAAATTGATTTGTAGCCTAGTAACTAGAAAAAGAGATATGGATGGCTGATTGGATCACTAGGAGTTTGGGATGGTGGCTATTTGTAGGCTAAGATGAGAAGTGGTTATTGGGTTGCTTTTGAAAAAAATAAAGAAAAATCATAAAAATATAAATAATCAGAAATAATAGGGATACATAATTAATTTTAAAAATGAGATTTATTAATAGGATGTCCCATTAAAAACCTTTCTAGAAAAAAAAATAGTACAATCTAGCTTAAAAAATTAAAAATTACATGTTCTTATCAACATCTTAGATACAAAATTTTTATGAATCTTTAAGCTCAGTGTTCTCTACAGTGTGTTGCATTTGTGCTTTAACTTATTCCCAGTATTTTACTATGGTGAGTATTTACACCATCTCAATTGTGAGACTTGTTCTTCTCTCTTCGATTATCCTTCAAGTGAAACTGAGGGCAGCCTCTGAAGAAAATGTTATACGTGGACTGTTAACAAATCTCATGCTAGCAGTGAAAGCACTAAATAATTCATCATGTGCTTATGCCACTATTGCAATATGTTGAATTTTTTTTCATGACTAATAACATCACTATCGATAAAAGGTTGTTAGCTCCCCTTCAGATGTTGGAATTCTGACGCTCATAGATGACCGTAACGAAGAGTTTGAATTTTTTGATGAAAAACCTTCATCAAATATATTTTTGCCATATTGTCGTCTTCTTACTTGTTGTGGGTGTTAGTGGAGGTCATTGCAAGCGAAATCCGACATACTTTGTTTTATATTTACTATAAACATCGAATAACTTAGAATGGACATTAGTATAATAAGTAAAATAATTGTGGCCTAAAACATCACCTAGAATAGTGAGAGCTCCACATAAACCTACAATTTTAGCTCTAAGATCTAAAATAAAAGCAAATGCATACAACAAAAGAAATTCTTTCCAATATTTTAAAATTTTAGATTTCATAGGAACTACACAATCTTATATCATTTTCATAGCTATTTAAATGAGTAGAAATTTCAAAAATATTATGCACTACTAAAAAAGATGTTGGATAATAAACTTCTAATAAACTCACAGTTAAATCATAAAAAATTTAAGAAACTCTTGTATCATTTCAGCAACATACCAATACACTTTTGTGAGTAAAGTTTGATCCTATACTGATGATAGTGTGTATCAATAAACACATAAAATATGCTCTTATATGGTATAATATTTTTTAGTATCAAAAAAGTGGAGTTCCATATTGTCGGTATGTCCACAGCAATCTTACGTGGACATACACCCATTGCAATATAGTACTGCTTATATGCTGCAATTTGTTGGTTAGAGGAGTTCACAAACTTTATTAAACAGGATTGTACTGTAACATTGATAATATGACAAGCACAACATTGATATAACAAGAAAGATTAAACATATGTACTAAACAATGGAGTAAGTATATCCATTACTCTAGAGTTTACACTGGTATTATCTAAAGTGGTAGAAAATATTTTATTTGTGAGCTCAAAGCCTTCAACTACTTAAGATATTTTTTTAGCAATATTTTCACAGGTATGCGCATTATCAATCCACCGAAAACCTGTTATTCTCTTCTCTAGATCCCAATCATTCTTAACAAAATGAGCAACCACACTAAAACAATCATCTCTGCCTCTACCTGTCCATATATCTGAGGTCAGAGCAACTAAAAATGTACATATTTTCAATATTTCTTTAAGCTTGCTACGACATGTATTGTAGTATTTTACCACATATCTAGTAGTTGTTTATCTAGAAACATACATAAACCTAGGATTATGAGCTTGCTTAATGTAATCTTCAAATGCAGCAGACCCATCGATGTTGAGTGGTAGATTCTCTTTTGCAATGAAGCGGTATAACTCTTTTCGAGTATTGGCGGAGTCTTACTACCAATGACAAACAGGGTCGTCGGGGTTGTACTGCAGCACCGTCTGCTTCACGGCTGTTCCATTCTTTCGTTTGCAAGTTCTGGCAGGCCTCATCAAGTATCCCGTTACACCTGAGGACTTTGCAGATAATTTATGTTTGCAAATATAACACCTAACATATCTGACACTTATCCAGTCTTCCTATCTGTAGATTTTTTTTAAGTCTTACCAAACTTCGAAAGTAAAGGCTCTTGATCTTTTAGAGCCAGTGCTTATTAATGTGTGTGCACTTGTAGTGTCTAACGATAGATGTGCTGCTATATGTGAACCAGCTGAAGGTTTATTGTCAGGTCCTTCTTCACCTATAGCAATGCTATCAAAGGGATTGCAGTCCCTTGCATAGTCGGTGTGAGTACTTGAAGAAAAAAAATCTTAATCGATACATGTATTATCATGATCGGTTACGGGCTTTGGGCTAGCCCAATAAAGATGGACATTTAACCCGTTTACTTGCAACTTAGTACCTGAAAGGAGTACTTGTGTCAGGTTCATTGGTGCGATTGCAGAGCAGGTGTTGCTTTCTTACTTCCAGGGTGATCTGACTGCAATTCAAATCTCAACATCTGGAAAAATAAAATCTCAGTGTTGCTTGCCGACACTAGGGAAAAATAAAATCTTAATTATTAGCAATTCAATTTTACCTCTTATGCGCCATCTAGTCCTAAACATATACAATATTTCGACCCAAATATATTGAAGTATGCACTCAGGTGGAATAATGTAGCCTTACCCCGTGCTCCCGGCTACTTATGGGCAATAATACAACATAATACGTACTATGAGAGTATGTTTGTACAGAGCCATTAACCGAAACGAAAATGCATAAACTAACTGAATATTCTTTCATGATCATTCAGAGTATTTTCTTCAGGTACGTACAGTCCATGTGATGCCAATTATTAATATTCCCATTTCCAGCCTCCCAGGAAATTATATATGGTTGTACCAAGCTAGCACCACATGAACTATCATTTGACGGTGACGCAAGTCGCGATTATTTGCATTTTGTTTCTGCTAATTTATCATTGAAATGCACACGGAGGAACATGATGGATATATTGTCATCGATCCAAAACGTACAGCCCAGCAATGTGTCATCGACATGACAGATCTTGACTTCACTTAGGAGAATAATAGCAAC
The DNA here is from genome assembly GCF_958298935.1 of Phragmites australis. Classification (NCBI taxonomy): domain Eukaryota; kingdom Viridiplantae; phylum Streptophyta; class Magnoliopsida; order Poales; family Poaceae; genus Phragmites; species Phragmites australis. Next base: position 26,467,556 of record NC_084934.1, on the reverse strand, counting down.
AAAATACCTCGATAAACTAAAGTTTTCTTTTATAAGTTATTTTTTTTGTTGAGAGAACTATGTCAAGATTCTCTCCTTCTAAAATATAAAAAAGAAAAGGAAAGTGTCGTCCGTCAGCAACTTGTACCTGAATTTTCAGAGTACTTGTGTCAGGCTAGTTCATTGGTGCGATTGCAGGCAGTGTTGCTTGCTTACTTCCAGGGGCGACCTGAGTGCAATTCAAATCTCAACACCTGGAAAGATAAAATCTCACGTGTTGATTGCTGGCACTAGAAATAAAATAAAATCTTAATTATTAATAATTTAATTTCACCTCTAGTATATTATCTAATTCTAAATATATATAATATCTAAATCTAAATATATTGAAAGATGTATTTAGATTTTTAGAGCTCTAACTTTGCCCTGCTACTCAGGAGTGGAGTAGCTCGCGTTTTTCGTGTCGGCACACCTACTACTGACAGCGGCAAGATAACTATCCCTTAATTTATCTCTGTCAAAATCAGAGGGAATCTCGTGCTAAAGAAATTGAACGTGGCATCTTCTTTTCTATTACTGGTTGGTGGCACTTATTTCTACTACGAAGAAATGGTTGGCGTCTAGACTCTAGGGTGTAGTCCCAGGGGTAGGAGAGATGTGGCGTGACAGCCTTTTCGCTTCATTTCATCTCTTTTCTTTCGCGTATTTACTACACTACAGTTAGTGATTTCAGTCGACGAAAGCTCCACGTCGCCGGTGAGGTTAGTGGTTAGGATTTCGAGGTATTGAGTTGCCGGGCTTGGTTTTTGTACTGTTGGATTTTGAAAGGGAGCTTTAAGGAGGCGATCGGCTTGACAGATGCGACGGGCGGTGGATGGAGTGGCGAGATGAGGTATCGCTGGCCACAGGTGGTAGAGGACAACCGGTAGATGGTGGCAGCAGGGGAGCTCGAAAACAAATGAGTTAGAGAGGGAGGGGAGGCGGCAGTGCATCCAACGACGGGGCGCCGCTAGAGACAAGTAAGCGGGCGGCCACAGACGAATCGAAGCTGAGGTTGAAGATGATATAGTAACCATCGATTCACAATCGGACGGCTGTCCTTCGACAACTGAAAATGAGCACGTTTTCGGTCTGAGTGAAGGATAGCACAACCCTTTCTTTCAAGAAATATGCAATGATACGTCACTGCTACTCTAGAATGATACTGTCATACTGATTGTTAAACCCAAGAGATGAAAAAGAGCAAAATTATTTGCACATAAGCAGCAAGCTCTCTCTCTCTCTCTATATATATAGCACCAGATACTCCTAAGTCGCAACGAGGCACAATTAAAGACAGTGTTTGGTAGTTTGGTTAGGTGTATTAATTTGGTTTCTGGATGAAATGATACTGAATGGAAAGAATCTCCGTGTTTAGTTGCATGTACTGTACCAACTGATCAGGATGGATGGATCCCATTTAGAACTTATTTGGATAAAACTAATCCCTCTCAATCCGTATGGATTGGAGTGAAAAAATAAACTAATTTCCCCCCTCAATCCCTCCCACAACATATGCATCGGAGGGATCCTCGTCTACCTAAACAAGCCCTGAAGATAATATACCCATAAAATGCTGTACCGTTCCATCCAGCAAAATGGCCGAACCACGCCATCCCGGAAGGCTTGCGATCAGCGCTCGCTGCGTGCGATCACCTCGATACGTGCTCGTGACCGTTCTTTTGCACACGTGGCAGATGATTTTAGTTGTGCCGCTCTTGATCATCAAGTTCGTACACGTACTACATGGGTACCGTGTGCCATATTTTCTTGAGAGTGTGTGGCAGCTGATTGATTGGGTATCTGTTAGGCTAGGTCGATCTCTCTCTTACTGAACAAAATATTAGTTAAATCAAATAATAATGTTACATGAAAATTATGACATGAAATGATTTAGGGAGGAGGACAAAGCTGCCTAAGCAAATTCATAGCTCCAATCAGATAAAAAATTTGTGTCAACCATTTCGTACAGCCAACTAAATACAAAGCTAGTATCATCCCGTACAGATAATCAAATATGATGCTGGTACCATTCCATCCAAGATCATTTCATTCAAGTGAACCATCCTAAGCAAATTATGTCGTGCCGATCTCGACCATCATGCGTGCAAAGCTCACCAGATCATTTGTGAAAATGCGCAGCGCTGGACACGCTCCCACTTTGCACGTCCTTCTAAAACCTTAGCAGCTGTTTCGTAGAACCTACACACACAAACACTGAAACACCTCCAGCCACTTGGTAGCTAGGCAGCCTGCAGAGGGCTTGCATTTTCTGCAAAGAAGAAGCCACCATGCTCTGCTTCTGCATCGATGGAATCCCTGCATGCACGCAAGTTACTTTTACCAGCTATCACGTTGCTGCAGAAACCGAGTAGCTGACTGAGACTTGAGAGTGCAGTTGCAGCAGCACGCGGCGACGTGCACGAATGCGTTGCGAGCAGAGGACGCGGCAGGCTCCGGCTGCCCAGCTGCGACGCCAGCGACAGTGCCTGGGCTCGGACAGCAACCCCGTGCCAAAGACGCAGACACGGCAGGAGGCTTCCATTGAGTGCTTCTGCTAGACTGCTACGCCTACGCCAAGATGCAGGTGCATTATTCATGTCGCTCTCAGCCTGTTCGGTGCTTGCTGGTTGCATGCATTGCATGCCCGGCCAGCTTACACTTCACAACAAAGACTGCAGAGGTGCTGCCTGAATGCATCATCTACCCTGTGTCCGGTTGCTGATGAGCAATGCTAGCTACCTACCTACTGGTCTATGCACTGGCTGTCGTTGTGAGTTGTGTTACAGGGCACAGAACACTCGATCACTTGAGTTTTGGCAAACTTTTTTTGTATATGGATTTAGCTAGGCCTCGTCTGAAAGGCGGGAATAAAACTATTTCCCGTGTAATATTTACAAAATTCTACTACGTCCCAAACAGACCGGCATCGAGTCAATGCTTCGCTGCTTTTGTTGGGATCCAGTTCAATGCATTGAGTACCGCAGACGACGAGAGGCGGCCAAGAAACCTCCCAGTCTCAGCTTGGTGCGCTTCGTGTACCTGCCGTTGACGAGGACGAGGTGCACCCGTGGAATGCAGTTTGGCTGGGTGCATTGTAGTTACGTAGAGGTTGAAAATGTATTATAAATTTGTATCATCTTGATATGATATTAAGAGTCAGTAAAACTTTATTTTCCCAAAAAAACTTATTAAGATATATTCCTTTAGGGTTTGCATTTCAGTTGTGCTGCTTCGGAGGCTTCAAAGGACGCACCAGGGTTTGAAAAATCATTGAAAATCTCTTGGTATTTATGAATATCGGCCAATTCGATCCACACCGTATTTAGAAATCGACCACTTTTCGAATTTGAATTCAAAAAGTTCAAAAAATAACAAAAATCACAAAAAAATCATAAAGAATCTAAAAATATTAGAGACAATTCTAAGACCTTCTATGAAAAAAAAACTTCAAAAAATAATATTGTTTGCATCATATTTCGTGGAGAGAAAGTTTAAAAAAAATGCTAAAATGGGTCGTATGAACATGATGATTTGGCCCATCATGCTAAGGAAAGCTTAACATGCACACACATATTTTTTTATGTCGGGGGTATCTTAAAGAGGATCTTTAAAATTATTTTCACTTCATTTAGAGTTTTATTAATTTCTCCATGATTTTTATAAAGTTCATAAGCATAAAGTGAACATGTTAAGAAATAACACTGTAATTAACGTTTTCGTATCTAATATTGATTTCCTACATAAATCATAGTATAAGTAAATTAGTAAAAGTGGTTTCACTAATTTTAGAAGTGTGATGGGTTAGTTATGAATTAATCTAGTTGCAACAAATATTCACTAATTATGCGTGTTAAAATAACTATTTCATGTGTTTATGTATTTTTAAAAGACATAGAATCATGTAAGAAGACTAACAAAATTGGTTTCATGATTTTTGGATTAGTAAAGAATTAACTATGCATTTAACTAGGTTTAGCAAATACATTTTCTTACATAAAATATTCAACTTTTTATGAGTATAAATATTTTTATCATGTATATCATGTTACAAGGATGCCAACAAAATTTGTTTCACTTTATTTGAAGCTCAGATGAAGTAGTTATTGAATTTACAAGGTTAAGCTATTTTTTGGTTTTTTTAACTTCACTGAAATTCGAGAAATGCGCTCAGCAAATCAGGAAATTCGATCAGTTTTCGATGATTTCGTTCAAAATGCGGAAAATTCGCTCGGTAAATCGGAGAATTCACTCATTTTTTGGTGAAATGCGATCGGTTTTAGCTTACTCAATTTGGTCAGTTTTTGTCTTTGATTTACAAATTTGATCGAGTGAATTTATCCGAATTTTCTGATTTTCATTAATTTCTAAAAATCGCTAGGTCACAAATTTCGATGCCAAATGGTTTTGTAAATCTTGGGCCGCACATGTATTTTCATCATTAGTTTCCATAACTTTTGCGCAGCCGGTAGCCCACCTAAAGAAAACAAAAGGAAGGGAAAATTCGTGTAGCCAGATAGCCTTGGTTTATCCACGAGAAGATGCTTCGATAATACATCAAAATAAAACAAATAATGCTAGAAGCGATAGAAGAACACGATAAAGTGAGGAACTAAACCACATACGATTGGGGAAAAAAAAACTACATTCATTTTTTTCTTTCTTGTATTAACTCGTGCAAACGCCCTTGGTACGGACGGGGTAAATGTTCACGACCAGAATTCACAAAATTTTGATTATTTTTGGTCCTATGTTTTGTAGGTTCTATATGTTAGTGAAAAAAATATAAAATTAGATATTTCGTATCCCTTCAAAATTTTCAAAATCCACAAAATTTTAACAAAATTTTAATCCTGCCTGCATCTCCTTCCAAGTTTCACCGTTATGGGCAGCTAGAGCCTGAAACATCTGTAGTTTGGATCGAGAGGCGATGTTGGCAGGAAGGAAAAAGGAAGAGATAATGCCCCCTCACGTCGCACGTACGACTTAACGGGCGGGAAACCTAATAAACGGATAAGGATCTTTTGACATACTACACGTCTGCTGAAACGTAAGACCCAGAGCCGCATGTCAGCGGGCGCACAGTAGACATGCACTTGAGAGGATCCGTGCCATCTTCAGCAGAGTCTGTATCAAGTGCTACAGTATTATGCCATCTTCAGCAGAGTCTGTATCCAGTGCTACAGAGTTGAGGAGAGAATCTTATACGCCAAATTTGCCGAACACTGTAGCAACCGTAACACTATTTATATAGGTTGGCTGTGGGTCTGGAAGGAGAAGAAAAGTAGTAGAATGTATGAAATAGGGTAGCTGTTAGAGATAAAAAAGATAAAAAGTACTGTTAGAGATAGAAAAAATAAAAAGTACTGTAATAGTATTAAATGATATTGTAATAGTATTATAGAAGATAAATTTTTAAAGTATATATTAGAGGTGACCTAATAAACTCCATTCAGTTCGCAGCAATCGATCCTTCCACCGAACCTAACCATCACTGCAGCAATGAATCCCACGAGTTTGGAGACCACAAGTCCTGGGATCGGGAGCCTCTGCAAAATTGGCCACCTGGAATTTTCAGTCGATGAGATCTTTCGTATGCCATCCCGATTTTCAGTTTTCAGTTCTACTTTGATTCAAGCCATATGTATATATTCGTAGATAAGGTTTCTTGGATGTTGGAACAGGGCAGTGGAAAGTTGAAAATCGTCACTTAACCTTTTCTTTGCGATAACTGGAGGCTATATATATTAAAGAGTGCAAGAGTTACGATCCTTGAGCACTAAGTGCTATACATGAAGGAACCTTTGCTATCCACACTGCCGAGCTATTTGCTCTACTAGCATGTTTTGCTAGTTCATGAGCAACCATATCTTGATATCTCTTAGTGTTTCTTGACCTTTAGTTCTTCAACACAGGTCTTTAGCGCTAGAATATCCTTGAGGATAGCAGTAAATCTCGAACGGTCAGAACTTGAACGAGCTAATGTAGAAACGCAGTAGAATAATAGCCTCCATGCAGAAGCAATGACAGCACCCTTCCCCTTGATTGTAACTCCTGATTTTATTCTAGAGAATGTAGAATGAAGCAGCATGATGATGGCGGGAGGGGTTCCAGCTCCTCGAAATCACACAGCTCCGCAGCCATGCCTCCGGATCCACCCGCACTGGTCCCGGGGGCCCACCGACAGGCGCCTCTAGCGCTAGCTTGCCTTCTTGTTCGCATCCAGTTAAGCATCTGCTTGCTTGCGTTGGCAATGGCCGCAGGCGGACACGAACTCAGAGAGTGACTGTAGTTGCCTGCCGCAGAAAAGTTACAGTACCGGCGGCAGCAGCGTGGTTGATTCACTGCATCTGCCTCAGCAATTCAACAGGTCCCATAGCGATATTTATATAAGATTTAAAGTTTGTTTGATAAAATAAAATAATCTGAATGTCTATTTTCAATCTAAAATAAAAACAAGATGGTTTAATAAAAACACTCAATCTATCCATCTTTAACTTCAAAAATTTCTAAAACTAAAGGTAACAACTTCAAAAAATTTAAAGCTAGAACTCTACGTTGTCACCGTACCTGCTACTTCCCTGAATCCCTCTCCGCCCTCGCCCCGCTGCCTCCCGCATCCGCGTCTGGCGTTGGGACTTGTGAGGCGGCGACATGGATGGACCACCGCCACGGCGCCATGGGAGTGAGTGCTCGCAGTCGCAGCCATCCTCCTTGATTGGTGTAAACTGTTTCCACCGCAGCTAGCTAGCACAAGTGCCGATCGAGTCAGTAAAACATGATGTCACGAGAGGTTAAAGCTAACGAGCGATGGGAGGGTTACTGATTAATTTCGGACTTGTTTACTGCTAACCATGCGGTCGCCATGTGAGTGAGCTTCACGCTTAGATGTGAACCGAAAGCCAATGCACAAGGATTAACAAATAGAAAACCATCGACGTAATGAGAAAGTCCATTGGATTGGGTCTCCAAAGGCCTCTCTCTCTCTCTCTCTCTCTCTCTCTCTTAAAAACTTGCAACTCCAAATTAAGGCCAACCAGAAGATATGGCCATTACTGATAATATTATCGGTTAACCATCCCACACTCTAACCCAGTACAGCAAGCTTAACAATTTGTTGATACTACACTCTAACCTTGTACTGCACTCTTTACTACCTTTTCTTTCAGAGGCTTAATAATAGGTTAATGCTACACCTGCTGAGCGAGCTTTTTCTTAAATCGCACTAAAGTCCAATGACCGTGCACGTTACACATAGCTGTGCCTCATAATTGTTCTGTCCCGAACAATGCTCCATCTCCAGATCCATTCTCCTTTGGGAAATTCAAAGGCGCTGCTAAACACTAGACCTCAGCAAAGATCTAGTAAAATTCAACAGAGATCACAGGTGCGAGCAGTGAAAGATATCACAGGTTCAGAGTGGCGGCAGTCACCAGCACTAACAGAGATCAGGGGTTCAGAGCAGGGATTAAAATCACGAATTTCAGAGAAGAACGAAATATCTAACTCAGAATTTTTCTTTCACCGACATGTAAAACATATATAGCAAAGGACGAAAAATGATCTGCCAATTTCACCGAACGAAATTGAGATCCCAGTGGCATGCACTGGGGAGCAAGTACTCGTACACTAGACACATGACACCACGGCGAAGACAGGGGGTTCCTGCACACCACGGCATAGACAGGGGGTTCCTGTTCCCCATCATGACAAAATGCGAATCACCAGGTCCACGCTACGCGAGGAATCTACCCATCGGATCGGAGTCGCACGGGGCTGCCCGGTAAACAATCGCTCACTCGCACTGGCGCGCACACATTCAGACAGCGAAGGCGTTAATTCTCACCCCATGACAGCGAATGCAAATGATCAGCAGTGTTAGGCCTCTTTCAACGCTCCATCTTGATTTATATCTCTTAGATATTAATTAGGTATCTACCTAAATAAAAAATCTGATGTGGTAAGCAATTTAAAAAAGAGAAAGAAAGAGCTTATTTTTTAAGAAGAAACTTAGCTCTTCGCGTAATTCTAGATAATTATGAAATAATTAATTGTCTTAAAAGACATACATGTATTGAAAATTTATTTCTTAATATCAATCTCTTACTCTCTGTACTCTTAGATATCAGCTAAGACATAAGGTATTGGAAGTGGTCTCAGTACCACGTAATACTCGTATGTACATCTATATATGACCATACATACATGACAACATATCGTATTCTCAGGATCTCGCGTACGAATTTCAGTATGACGTATGCACGTACTGTTGTTTATACGCATGTGGACCGGACCCGTGGCACTCGTACGTACAACCATACGCGAGACAACATATCGTATTCTCAGGATCTCACGTACGAATTTCAGTATGATGTATACGAATACTGTCGTTTATACGCGCGCGGACCGGGCCCGGCCGGTGCTCCCTCTCATCATTCTGGCAAAAGGGTGGCGATGTCGACGACGAGCAGGCCTACCGGCCGGGGACATGGATATCCCTCATAGCCCCAGCTTTGGAGCACCATGTGTGGCAACCCGCAAGCCACCCTTCAGACTGTAGTAACCCAGCGTAGCACAGCACAGCACAGCGAGACGCGACCCAACTCGGTCGCCAACCGACGAGTTGTCGAGCCGAGCTCACCTAATAGCACAGCAACAGCAACAGCAACAGAGACAGCATCGGTGATCAGTGCTCGTTGCTCATAAATTCATCTCATCTGGTCCATCGCCGGACGGCACGTTACGAGCTGTGCCAGGGCTAGCCTGAAGCCGGGTGGGTTGGCTAGCTGCTGGAGCTCGGACACGGTGCACGGGCGTGCCGGCCGGCAGAAGGCTGGCGCGCTGGAGCAGGCGCGTAGAGGATTGAAGTGCCTGGCCGGGCTCTCCTCGCCTCGCCTCTCCTCCGTTCCTTAAAACTCCTGTGCGCTGGGCGCTGCTTTCTGACAGGCATCACATGGCCGCGCGCACCAACACCCTCGCAATGATCAGCTCCTCACATGGCCTTGTGATGCAGCGGCCGATGGATGGATGCAGGACCAGGGACACGCCTTGACCCACACAACACACCATGCCGGTGCACCCCCCCCCCCCCCTCTCTCTTATTTCAACCCCATCACACACGCACCCAAGCTAGCCAGAGCCAGCCTCTCTTCTTTTCTTAAATCCACAGGCCTCCCCTTCCCTCCTCACGAGAGCCTGCATGGCGCAGCGATGATAACATTCCTCTGAACTCGCTCATCCCAGAGAGAGAGAGAGAGAGAGAGAGAGAGAGAGAGAGAGAGAGGAGAGCTCTGCTCCAACTTCTATATCTGATTGGTAGATATGCTGCTTCTCGCAGCCTTGCTTGCGCTCTGATTGGTTCTTCCTCTGGTTCCGAAGCTTCTCTTGCTCTGCTTTGTGCTGCACTGTGGCCTAGCTTTCGCTTGCACCTGAAGCAGCCTTGCTTGCGCTCTGATTGGTTCTTCCTCTGGTTCTCTTGCTCTGCTTTGTGGTGCACCGTGGCCTAGCTTTCAGTTGCACTTGAATGTGATGTGGTGATCTTCTTGGGCGTACTTCGTTCGGCGCCTGATCGGAGCCTGAAAGATGCCGGCGAGGATGCGCGGCGCATTCTCCGACGACATGCCGGAGCTCGACCGGCAAATGGGGTGCATGGCCGGCATATTCCAGATCTTCGACCGCCAGCGACTGATCACTGGGAGTGGGAGGCGCGGCGGCCGGCAAGCGCAGAAGAGGCTGCCTCCACCTCCAGCTCCAGGTAATGACTTCCTGGACTGGTTATTTCCCTGCATCTTTCTGCTCCGTACATAGCATATCTCAAGTTTTAGCGAGATCTTTTTTCTCTGTTAGTGTTTTGCTTCTAAGGATTGATCCAGTTTTTAATCACGCTATCTAAGTTATTAGCGCGCGAGTTGAGTTAGCATGATTCTGTCTGCGGAGTGGAGGTCATATTGTCGCCTCAGGTTGTCTACCGGTTGGTTTTCTTTTAAACCGTACAGTTGTATGGTTCTCGGGTCCAATTTTCCTTATAAACTAAGCAAATTCTTTTTTTCTATAAATTTTTTTGACAATACTCTTGCTGTCCTTTCGAAAAAAAAGTTACTAGCTACAATTCATCCTGATATGTTGAGTAGAGATTAAAAAGTTAGGTGGTTTTTGGCCCCCCAAAAAAATTGTCACTTGTGTTCATTGAAAAATGAAAACATGTCCTTCCATGCTATTATTCAAAGTTTGGTAAGATAGACAGTTGGAAGGTTCAGCAAAGAACAACGGATGAATAAAAAAAAAATACTTTGGTTGGTAAAACTGCTCAGAAGTATAAACTGGTTGGTTTGCATCGTGGGCGAACCACTTTCCTGTGAAGTGAAAGTTGGAAAAGAAATTGTCATCTTGATACCAGACTCCTGTTTATTTGTACTTTCTTTACTGACAAGAGACTACGATGTTTTTTGCGCAAGTTAACCGCCGTAAGGAAAACATGTACTGTGGCAGTAGTTGCCTGCAGTAATTGTGATCATAAAAACATTTCCTTAAGAATGTACTAATGACAGCACCTGACCACTTTTAGCACAAAATAAACAAGGCAACGACGTAATGACATCCAATGATGTGGATTTGGGCATCCAGAAGTAGCATGAGGATAACTACTTGCGCTGACGGAAGAGGACAGCCGAACAGTTTTATTATTAATTTCATTTATATAATCAAACTGAAGAGGACAGGTTAACATTCACTTTTTTAAAATAAACCCTTCTAGAATGACCGATTAACGGAAGAGGACAGCTCAACAATTGATAAAATTTCCATTCATGTAATAATGAAATTCAGTAAATAATTCATCACCTATGGCCCTATCCATATTTTGCATTACCAGCATAGCATAATAAATTGTTCTATTTTATCTGTTTAGATATCTGGCTACAATTCTAATACCTCCTTATGTTGTTCAGGCAATTCTCTTACAAAGAGCAGCAACAAAGTTCCAGTTCAAAGTTCAAGTACCTCAAAGATCATTCTGGTAAATTCCTACCTGGATTGGACTCGATTTTTTTATTGGCCAGGAAAACCATTTTATGCATGCATCATAAGTATGTTTTGGATGCATCAAGAAGCTGGCACTAACCTATCAGTTGCTTTTGCAGGAGAAAACATTCAGCAAATGTACGACCGAGAACAGTAGCCTTTCAATAGAATCATCAAGAGCTTCTTCTTCCTCCTCTTCAAGCTCATCCTTCTCGTCACATGATGGCAACAAATCGATCCAACAGGAGCTTCCTTACATCAACGAGGAGCTCTTTGTGCAGAGATCACTGAAGAGCTCGCCAAGTTTTAAGGGAACTGACATGAACACTAAGTCTGAACATCCTAATGTTGGTTTCAGACAAATCGTGAAGGACTCTATCAACCGGGACTCTGGAGGCCTAACTGTAAAAACCTCGGTGCAGGAGGGAAGGAGAAATGGGCAGTACAAGGACTCACCAAGGCCACTGCTGCTCTCCAAATCAATGGATGGAACCTATGTTATTGGTATCGATAGGACTAGGAGCACAAAGGTTCCTGCAAATGTCACTGAATCTAGCAGGTGTTTCCAGGAGCAGTCACGCTTCTCGTGTGATGACCGAAAACTCCTGCGGCCAGCTGAAACCCAGGAAAGCAAGAGGCCTTCCACAAGGCTCAAGGAGCTTCCTAGATTGTCTTTGGACAGCAGGAAAGAATCTATGAGTCCAAGCTCACGCCTGAAGAACTCAAGTTACAAGAGAACTGATGATACACTTCTAGATGCTTTGAAGCCTCAAGACTCCCCGAGCCACAGGAGAGCCAACAGTGTCATTGCCAAGCTGATGGGGTTGGAAGAAGCAACAATTGCTACCGGGGTGCTAATTGCTGGTGACTATGAGCCTTCAAGATCACCGCGACCTGCGCAAGTCACTCAAAATGAGCAGCCATCACGTTCCCCAAGAAGCACTTGCCAGGATTCCTGTGTGTTGCAGCTGAAGAACGAGTCTTCAGTACTCAAAACCAAGCCTTCCCCAAGAATTCTTACTGAAGCAGCTCCTTGGAGGCAGCAGGAGAGAGGTGCCAGCAACATCAAGGCACTGCAATGTCGAGAAGCTGAAGTGAGGCCAAGAAATGCGTCTGTCTATGCTGATATAGAGAGGAGGCTCGGGGGTCTTGACTTCTTAGAGTGTAACAAGAACTTCAGAGCTCTCAGAATACTTGGTTCATTGCATGCAAAGGATGTTAAGCGGCAGAATGACAACAATGCTGGATCAGTGGCTGTTCAGAGGACAGGAGATGATCCAACCACCAACTCCGGAATCTTCCAGCCTCCCATTGTGGTCATGAAGCCTGCAAGAACCACAGGGAAGCCAGGGGTTTCACTTTCTTCGGTTGCTCCCATTGCAGGTCTCAGAAGCCTCAGAAAGTTGCCGCCCAGAGATCTACCTATCACTGGCAAGAATGAGATCGGCACTAACGAGAAGAACCATTCTCGGATGGCAAGAGCTCAAACAAGGTCTGAAGAACCTGTCAGCAGTGCAAGCTCACCGAGGCCTACAGGCTCATCAAGCCCCAGACTGGTGCAAAGGAAGGCAGAGTCTGAAAGAAGGTCTCGTCCACCGGTCTCACCAAAATCTCCAAGTAAGAAGTCCAATGAAGCTGCCTCCCCAAGAGGAAGAACAAGATCAAAGCCTTCTCAAGTGAAGAGCCACCATGACAACGAGATCTTGCAGAGTACAGGAAGCAGAATTAGCTTGGCGAAGCAAGTCGACATCAGTATTATGGATTGTCAAAAGCCTCTGAGTGTCAGCTCATCGTTTGGTCAGCCAAGCAACACTGCTGCAACATCAAGTCACAAGGTACAGATAAAGAAACAACCATACATGACGAAACCATCTAGTTCAAACGATTTTCCTTGTGTTCCATATCCATTTTACAGCTAAGATACCTACCTAATGAACAATCTCTTTTTTCCATTCAGAGCCCTTCAGTTCTGACATCAGACCAGAATAGTCATTCACTGGACAACATCCCGAGCCCCGTCTCTGTCCTTGACACATCCTTCTATCATAAAAGGATCTCAGATTCGTTCACAGGTGAGAAGTTGGTTTAATAATTACTTTACCTGCATTACTTTGCATAAGATAACTGACTGTTTCCTGCAAGAACTTCAGCATGATAGATCCTGTTGTTTGGTCTCATTCAATTCAGAAGCGCATAGTGTTATTCAAAGGACAAGCATAGCTAGCTGTCAGCGTGCTGATAACGCTAGTGACAGATAATCTGCAATAAAAGCTTACCAGGCAGCTCGTGGTCCTGCGACTGGGAGGAACCACAGCAGCTAGGTGAGCTCAATAGTGTATGCCTGCAAGCCCCACATGTAGCACTTGCTTATGCAGGAGCATGATGTGTGTTTTTTGCTGTGTATACATGCTAGTGTAGATGCCCCACCAGTGTCCCCCTCTACAAATACACCTAGTGTGCATGATTCAATGGATCCTGTGGGCAGACAGTGATTTCGTATGTCCTGTCTGATACATGTTTTCTTCAGCTGAACTGTCTAACAGTGAATTCCATATTTGTGTCAGGTACATTTAATTGTTCCGCAGTTGTATTAAGCATTGGGTTCTGAATATATCTTTTTTCTGCTTGTTCAGATGGCGAGACACATTCTTCAGATGAGTGCTGGAACCCAAACAGCGTGCCTGACACCCCACAGTCGAAGACGAGCAGTGAAGTCAACCAGATTAAACCAGAAAACTTGGGAGCCCTCATCCAGAAGCTTGAGCAGTTGCAATCATTGAATGATGAAGCTGCAAAAGCCAAAGAACTCATGGCATCAAGCACTGCAAACAAAGATCACCAGTATATCTATGAAATACTCGTAGCATCTGGTCTTCTACACAAAGAGCTTACATTCGCAGCAATCCCTGGCCAGCTCCGACCATCCAGTTATCCAATCAATCCGGAGCTCTTCATCATTCTTGAACAAACAAAGGCAGACTTTGTTTCAGGAATTCAAGCTGTCAGTGCAGCTAAGAAAAGTACTAAGCCTTACACAGGAAAGCTTCACCGAAGACTTGTGTTTGACCTGGTAAACGAAATCATAGCTCAGAAGATGAACATCTGCGGGTTTGCAACTCGATCAGTAAAGTTTCTTCAATCAAGGAAGTTAAGTGGATGGCAACTGTTCAAGGACTTGTGCACTGAGGTTGACAGGCTCATAAAATTCTCCGAAGAGGGTGAGGATGAAAACATGCACGCTGAGGATGCACTCAATGGAATGGAAGACTGGAGGAGCTTTGACACTGAGCTAAATGGCATGGTTTTGGATATTGAAAGATCCATCTTCAAGGACCTTATCGACGAGGTCGTAGGTGGTGAGGCTACAGAGAAGATGCAATTTGGACAATGGAAGCTGCGGAGGCAGCTGTCTTTCAGTAGTATAAACTGAATATGGTTGATAGCTGTTGTTTCCATTAAGAATCTTAGCCAGTAGTAGATGTAACCTTTTGTATTTTGCTGAAGACTAAACTGTAGAAGGAATATAAATGATCCTCAACAGTAGTCTCGCTGCCATCGACACTAGATGAAGCAAGCAAATGAATATATGATATTCTTCATAAACCCCTCTCTATGTATGTGACGTTCTTCTGACTGAATCATGCCGTTAATCCTGATTACACAAGCTATTGTTTCTTTCATGAAATAGGCATTTGAAGCAACAGTGTACTCCATCTGCACCTGTTTTGGATAGCAAGGGTCATTTGGCTTCTGCATTCCAGGAACATCTCACACTGTTGTAGATAAAAGATGTTTCTTGCCAGAGTGGTGATGACACCCACTTGGAGTTCTAACCCTACAGTTCCCAGACTGTTTGTATGTCTAAAAGAACACAACATTTTTAACCCGACATTCGCACGAGGATAATCAACGAAACCAATCATGACCCCCTCCCTCCAAAGTGAATTGAATCAGTAATTCGTACGAACGCAACATCCATTCATTCAGTGGAGGGGCTTGTACAAAGAAATCACATTTCTGTTCAGCGTAACGACAATGCAAATTCTCAACGATATAACTGTAGCAGAGTCAGTGCCAGATCATCTAGGACACGAGACATGACACAGTATGCAAAGTGGAAACAGAGAGACGAATTGAACAGACACGGACGGGCATTTTCTGAAAGAGAGAGAGCAAGGCATACCTCCAACCCCAGACCGACATGCATGCCATCTACCAAACTGTACGCCCACAGTGAACAGAGTCGGGATTGCAATGATCCACCACCAGCCAGACCAATCTGACCAAGAGTGTCACAGAATTCCGTCGCTCCATGCACTTCAGCCTTCAGCACTGTTAAGATCTCAAGGCCACTGTTGACCATCGGAGATTCATCAGCTCGCACATGTAAACTGCCAAGGCGTCGCGTGCAGTACTGCCGTGAGTTTGCATCATCGAGAAGGACGGGCAGCCCCGAGCTGAGAAGAAGCCCCTTTGACTCCGGCACATGGAAATCCGGCGCCGCCATGGATGGCAGCGCCCGGGATCCGTTCAACCGGCGTCCCATGGGCAGGACGTCTGGAGCAGGAGCAGGAGCAGGAGCAGGCACCGACGGTGGGCGGCGCCACCCGCTGGCACGCCGTCCTCTGGAGACGGATTAAGCTCCTAGGTTCCCGCCTTCTCAGGCTCTCGGCACATACGTTCCAGATGCTGAGACGCTGCTCGCCGAGCTGCCATGGAATGTCCAGGCGCTCTCCGATCTCCCGTGCGCGCGCGCGCGCGGGGCCTCGCAAGCATTTCGCCGAGCACATGGTGGGCGTGCCACTGGTAGGGACTAGGGAGGCAAGGGTCATCCTCACCAGATTGATCGTCAGGCGCCACTGCGAGGTGGGACGGCGATGCCGATATCATCGGCGGCAAGGCAAGGCAGCGTACGCGGCGGAAACAAGTGAGCCCGTGGCGGGGAAGCGAGGCGGCCGCTTCCGCTCTGCTACTAATGGGCCGGAGCAAGTGTTACTGACCGTTATGGGCCGGGCCACAACACAATGGAAGGAAGCTACATGGGCCCAATTATCACGCGCAGCCCGAGTGGGTTTCGCAAGAGTGGAGAATCCTTCTCCATACACGAGCAGTCGCGTGGGCCCAATTACCAGCCGCTATTCTGGGCCCAAGCGTCAGTGGAATATGATAGCTTAGATCGCGAGAATAAAAATTCTACTAGCGCAGTGGATAATTTATTTATATTAAAATTTATGTGATAGCTTATCAGAATAATTTATTTATATTGAAATTTATGTTAGAAATAGATAAAAAAAAATTGACCGCGCGGAAGCGCACAGCACTTGCATTTGCCCTTCGATCGGCCGCGCCACCCAAAACCCTTCTCCGTTTTGCTATAAACCCTTCCGCCCCCCGTCTCTCGCTCCGCCTCCTCAAACTCCTCCGTCTCAGCGGCTCCACCTCGCTCGCCCGCCCGCTACCGTTCGCGTCGCTGACTCGCCTCGCTGGGGTTTCCCGTCCCGTCGCAGGCGGCGGCGCCGTCTCCGTGCCCTCCCTCTCCGAAGGTTGTATGCCCTTCCCTGGCTCCCTCTCTCTACCCCTCTCGATCTCCTCGCGTAGGTAATGGAGATACGTGTCGTTGACGATCGAGTTGGTTTGCCTGTGATTTTGCGTTCGTCGTGGCGCCACCGGTGAAAGTTTAGGGTTTCCGTTGGTTGATGTGTGGAGATCGTGTTTGGTGCCTGGTTATGTTGTGCGACATTTGGGGCTTTGGTTGGGGGATTTGTTTGAAATCGAGTTGCTTGCTGTTACATTGGATTTTGTACTTTTGGTCCGGCGATTTTGAGAATTGTTTTGGGTGGGATGTAACAGTTAGAGTCGTTGGTCTTTGCGGTCATGGCGATTAGATGCTCTTTTGGTGGTTCTGTGTAGAATTACATAGGACCTATGCGTTTATGTGGTGGAAAAGAACTCCTTTTAAGTAAAGGGATTTCATCGGCTTCGATCGCGATGAGCAACGCCGGTGGTGAGCTCCCCTTCGGGTTTGGGGAGGGGGTTGCCGTGGTCGGTTTGTGTTCCCTGGGCTTAGAAAGGGGGCTTTGGGTGGCAGGCGAGTCCGGTGGATGCGACGGTCGGTGGGCGGAGCGGCGAGGCGGGGCACCGCCAGCCGCGGGCAGTGGAGGACGGCTGGTGGGCGGGGCGTCACGCTGCGGCAGGGGCGGCGGGAGCAGATCTGGCGGCATCCCGAAGGCAGGCGGGTGGGAGGCGGAAGAAAGAAGAAAGAAGAAAGAAGAAGAGCCGTCCCACGTTGTCGACTGAAATCGATCTCGATTGAAAATTAGTCGCCCCCTTAAGTAAAACAATGGAGACATTGCTTGTTGAGGGTGTTTTTAGTATTGTTTTTGTGTGAAATTGTGAACTTCATTTGCCAGGTTTCATGTTGTGTTTAAGCTAGTGTGGGCAGTTGGCAAGCATGGAGCACCAGAAACAGCTTAATGTGCATCTAAAATGAACTTCGCGGTTTGTGTGTATTAGAGCTTCTAGGTTGATTTGCATGCTGTAGGTAGTAAACCTGAAGTCACACACTACCATTGTCGTCTTTGAGTTTGAGCTTCGTGTGGGACCGTTTTCATTGGCAGTTAGCACTGAGCTGCAAGTCAAATTATAACATTTATTTCTTTCACCTTGTTCGACATAAGTTTGTGCAATGGGCGTGCACCAGCTGCAGTGGATGGTTTGATGTTAATTGTTGATTTTGTTGGCTGGGTTGTTTTCGTGGTTCTGAATTTTCTGTTTTCTTTTTCATGTGGTAAGTTGTACTTTCTATATCGATGTTATTGTTAAGTATTGTCACTTTACCTCTGCAGAGAGAGGTGGTAGCTGCATAGGTTGTTGGACCATTTGTCCTGGCGTTGATTACTGCATGTTGTTTGCAAGGGTTTAGTTACCTGGCAACTGAGGAGCTCATAGCTGAATGCCTGGGTGCTCAGCCAACTAGATCGAATCTCTGTAGCTAGAAACTTATACTTTTTTACTATTACTAGTACCTTTATTTATTATTGTTTTATCATCATCTTTTTAATTGGGTCTTGTGTGTTTCATCTCTAGCCTACCCCAACTTGCTTGGGACAAAGGCTTTGTTGTTGTAGTACTGTTTTTACATTTTATTCTGAATATCTTGATTAATTTCTGAATTTTAAAGTGTTATAGTTTTGTTGTTTACGCTGGATAATTATGCATCTCTATTAATCCACCTCTGGGCTCTCAAATACTAATTTAGCTATGCCTCGTGCAGCAATGGCTATGCAAGCTGGGAGCTCAGCTGATCATTATAGTCCACATGTGGTATTTTTCTCCCCTTTTGTTAACAATCTATTACTGATAATAGCTGCATTGTTGAACTGAATATAATTACGGTTTTGCTTACAGGTTGGGGGTGCATTTGTTAAACAATACTATGAAACTCTATGTAACACACCAAAGGATGCCCATAGGTTCTATCAGGACTCAAGTATTCTTGGTCGAGTAGATTCTGATGGAAACATGACATCTGTAACCACAATAAATGTAAGTTTTCTGCAACATTATGATTAAAATGCATTAATGGGCATTGGGAACTTTATGGAATTTTCGCTAGGTTCAAATTTCAGGATATCGATTTTCATGCATGCAGAGGATCTGTCTTATTATTTGGAATAGTTTAAAGGAAATCATTTATAATAGTTGATTATCCATCAATAGTCATAACTATGCGCGTATTGAGGACAGCAAGCTGCTCTCTTGTGTTAATAATTTGCAGCTGGATGCTACTTCTCTTTGTTCAATCGTGTGGTCTCCTATCTAGACTAAATTATGCCTTTAAATTGAACAAGTTGTGGTGGCAGGGCCTTATCTATAGATATAAAAATAACAAGTGAGAGTTAAGGCACTACAAAATTTTGGTCAGTAATAGCTTAGTACTGACAATGTATGGTCTTAGGTCATCTTATTATTGGGCATTATGTGACATGGACAAGTACAAGGCATTAGGGTTTTTGAGCACTCAGCTCATTGTTATTCTTCTAATGAGTAGTAACTTTAGCAACGTCATATCACTTGTAGTGACAACTCATTTTATATTCATAGTTTGATTCTGATCGTCTGATCGATTTGTTTTCTGTGCTTGAGCAGGATATCAATGTGCAACTTCTGTCTACAGGCTTCACTGACTGCTTGATAGAGTTAGAGAGTGTAGATTCACAGGCATCCCACGTGGGTGGTGTGCTCACTTTGGTTACTGGATCTTTTACCACTCCTAACTCTGTGAAACAAAAATTTACAGAGTCATTCTTCCTTGCGGGTTCTTCCTTGCTCCGCAAGGAAACGGAGGCTATTTTGTTTTGAATGATATGTTTAGATTTGTATCAGCGATGCCATCGACAGAGATAAATGAAGTTATAGCTAACCATGACCATGAAAGCACACAGATTACCACCTTACCCGCTGAGCCAGGTAATGGAATTTGGAATATGAGTACATTTAAATTTGTCTTCCCCATATTTGCTGACATTTCAATATTTGACCAGAAAAAGCTTCAGTCGAGGAGAGTACAGTTTTGGACCTTCCATCTGCAGAAAACATCCTTGTAAATCATGAAGTCATAAGTTCCCCTGTAAATGTCGTTTCCCCAGTTAAAAATGATGCTGGTGTTGAGACACGTGAATGCAGTTAATGAACATGTAGAGAAGATACCTGAGGCCGCTCCTACTCCTGCTTCAGCTGAGAAGGATGTTCCTAAGAAGACTTATGCAATAATAATGAGTGATATCTTTTTTTCATGTACTTTTACGCATTGGAAGTATCTGAGATGACTGAGTTCTGAGACGACTTATTCTTTATCATCTAGAGAAGAACATGCAATGCATTCGTGCCGTGTTATATTCATTCTCACTGCCTGCTGTTGATGACTTGCCTTATAGGTTTAAGGTCACGAGGGACAGCACGCCGCCTGCACCCGCTGCCAAACCCAAACCAAGGCCAAAGGCAGCTCCAAATACTGAGAAGACTACGTCCTCGCCTCCAAAACCTGCCCATGCCAACTAATACTGCACCCCCCCCCCCCCCCCCGGCGATAAAAATATTTCTAAAAACGAATCCTTTGGTGGTTAGTTCTCTTATGCTCTACATGCCCATGAATTGCTATGGGTATATAAACCGTATTTGTTCACATAAAAATTGGGTAGCTTCTCAAAACTCTCACAAAATGTAACTCATAATTCACATGTCTCACAGGCTGAATGCAAGGGATGGTGCTGCGCGATCCCAACATGTGCTATGCTAGAGCCGCTTGAGCACAACTCTCACCACTACACACGCCCACCAGATCAGAGCCGCTGCCACGCACCTCCACTCTGATCTCCTCCTCTGAACCATGTCATCCTCACCACCTGAGCTTCTCGTCACACGGCGTGTAGTTGCCCTCGTTGAAGGCGTAGATCTTGCCCAACAGCCAACACAACTGTAAATATAAAAAACAGAAAGACACACTTAAGTGAATCAAATTTCGAGCATCAAGTTGCAAGACAAGATGGATACCATCTCTACAAGCACGTCTCAACTGCTCTAAAATGAACCATAACCATCATAATAGCATTTAACGCACCTTGAGAAGAATCCGCTTAGAAGACCCCTTCTATGTTGCACTCTAGACAGCCCACCAACTATTGGTACAAGAATGATGATTAAGTAATATGGGTTATTCCTTTAAATACGCTCTCGACCATAAAAGATCAAATGCAGTGTCTTTTGCCCATAAAATTTCCTATCTCCCACTAACAGGTTCTCACTATATGCGCTTGTTCTTGTAATCTAGAGAGAAAATTAGAATGAATGTCCGCAGATAGAAGATCATGAGTCCAAGAATAAGGATGTAAATTGGATCCTACGAGATTCTTCATGATACTCTAATGCTTCGTCTAGTGGTTATGCTCTCCACCAGAGCATGCATAATGGATTCAGAGTCTGTGCTCTTAACTCACCAATTTGCAATCAGCTCTACAAGGTTTCAGTGTAGCACTTGTCTAGCCTGAAAGTACCTGTGGATCAACTAAGAAATCTTTAGGGATAATTCCTTATATGCCACTGCCATAAACCTTTATTCCTGATCTACCACTGATAAAACTCATATTCCTTGAATGCCACTGATCTTAAATTCTAATCCCTTATATGCCACTCCCGTTAGATTTGTTACCTTTGACCATCAGTCAAACATTGAAATATCAATGTTGCCCTTAGTCTATAACAGCATGTACATGTGTAATCTTTATGTGCTATTCGTTTTTCCCCTAATTTTTTTGTGTGGATAGCATAGGAAGAGACAAGACTAACAAAATTGGTTTTGCCAGTTTTGCACTTTTCTAACTCCATTTATGCCCTAAATGATCACAATTTAACCACCTTAACATTAACAGTGAGGAATTCATACATGCATGCATATACACTGCAAAGTACATATGATAAGGAACACATATCACAATCTAACCACCTTAACATTAACAGTGAGGAATTCATGCATGCATGAATATACATTGCAAAGTACATATGATAAGGAGTACAACAAATCAAGTTTCACATTTTTCTGAGCTCTCTACAATTACTATGAGTTTTTAAAGGTTAAACCTATTTTTAAAACCAAGGGTAAAAGTGTCTTTTTCCATCCCTGTAACTGCCAAAGTTGATGGAAATGTCATGCAGGGGATTAAAATTTAAGATCGGTGGTATTCAAGGAATATGAGTTTTATCGGTGGTAGATCAGGGATAAAGTTTTATGACAATGACATATAAAGAATGATCCCAAATCTTTACATTGTGATTCTTTGAGTTTGATTAAATAAACAATTGGTGCACTGGTAAAAGAGATTCAGAAACTAAATGATAGATTAGATGTAACTGCTATAGCTTTCCTAAAACAAAATTACAAAAAAAATGCTACCATATAGTCGAGAAAAGCTAAATTTGGACATCCATGATAAAATCTAGAAACAAAATTTGGAAAAGAAAAACTTGATAAAATATTAACATGGAGTAAGTAAAAGCTATATCAGATGGAGTCAACAGCTCAATGACTTCTTCATAGTCATGTATGTACTGCCAATGCATATATTCTCAAATGGTAAGCTGGAGTTGAAGCTAAGCACTTAATAAACCATCCCATACTAAATCATGGTCTGCTAAATGCGTATAGGTTTAAGTCCCAGATTGAAAAGATGAAGTGTTTCACCGTGGAAAAAACATCTTATACTTTGTAGTGCAAAACAATTTTATGCATGTTCGTTCGTAATACAGTATCAAACTGCTTTTTCCAACAAATAAAGATTGAAATTCAGCTCTACACGGTTCACCACTCAACCAAACAATTAAATAGTCCTAGTGCCAACTAAATTTTGAAAGAGTTTATATCTCCATCACAGATTAAAAACATAAAGGCTTTCATGGTGAAAACGTCACGGAATTCTTTGTACTACAGAACAGTAAGTTCAAAGGTTGGACGTTCGTTCCAAAACTTAAATCAATATAAAAAAATCACTTTGCTTTTTATCTGGCATGTGCAAATGACATCACAAAATATATTTACAGTCAAGTATAAAGTAATTGCTTTTACCCGGGCAAGACTAAGCCAGATATTTGGATAGAATAGAAGAAACGTAACGAGAGATGCACTAAATTAGCAGATCATGTGTATGCGACATAAAATGTTGCAAATCATGTATCTACTATGAAAAAAGATGCTGCTTAGTCTCACTGCTGCAACACTAATCGCATAGATCGCTAAAATCATAATTTTGTCCCACCTGATCCACTCAATTAATAGGTGCTACCGAAAATCCGGAATCAGAGAATGATACCTTGCATGGGCAAGACGTGGAGGGGTTCGTCTGGCGAGGCGGTACGAGCCTGCATTTTCAGGCACGCGGTCCGGCGATTGTGGAAGACTGGTGGTGGAGGGACGATAGTGGAGGGGGATGTTCCTTCACCGCTAGTCCTTTCAGCCGGAGTTGAGCCTGACGAAGTACTTCTGCACGTGGCTAGACACCAACGTTAGTGTCTGGGTCGTCACGTAATTGCGCGAGATGATCCTCTAGTCCACCTCTCGTACCTCTTCTGCCATATCAAGAAGAACCTAAGAGCCAAAAATGAAATTCGCCATATTTAGCACAAGGACACAATCAGATCCACCAATTCTAGCACGATGATGATGCTCCATCCAGGGGACACCTTTCTTACACTCTTGGTTGGGGACGCACACAATTAGATCCGAATGCCGTAGATGACGATGTAGAAGCCCTGTACCATGTAGGTCCGCAGCATTGGTGATTCCTCTCCCTTTCTCCTCCTTTGCCTTGGCTTTCCCTGACACGGGATATGGAGCCGGAGAACAGGAGATTGATCGATGCGGGTAGGGGAGGACACAGGAGATCGATGTGGGTGGGGGGGGGGGATTCAGCAGATCGATCGATCAAGGCGCAAGTCGCAGGAGCGGTGGTGCTGGCGGTAGCGCACTAGAGCGAGGGCAGGAGGGGAGGAGGGTTAGGGGATCGAGCAGAATCAAGGAACGATGCAGAGCGGTGACGGCGATGGAGCGAGCGGTGGCGCGGTGGTGCTGGCGGTGGCACACTGGAGCGAGGGTAAGAGGCCAGATCATGAGGTAGATCGAGTGGGTGAGCGGGATCAGACGTACGACGATGCGGTGTTGCATGCGGGCAAGCGGTTTTGTGGGCGGGCAAGCTAGCAGGATCAGACGGACGAGGAGTGGGTGGACGAAGGATGTGGGCAGACGAAAGAATTTATTAGAGATTTTTTAAGTAGTAGAGATTTATTCGTTTTAAGAAAAGTATGGGCTTGTTTTTATACTGAACACTGCCTTGTTCAACAGAGCCAGGTATTCAACTTTTGTCAAGAATTTGCCTTTCAACACAACTGTTGAAATGGTTGAACAAGAGTTCAGGAAGTTTGGTGCTATTAAACTTGGCAGTATACAAGTCAGAAACCGCCAGGTTAGTTAAAGTTGTAGGTGTAGTTTCCACAAAGCGTACCCTTGTTGACATTTTCACCATGTTGCTGCAGCCTGATCGGTTCTGCTTTCCATGCAAGCAACAATCGAGGTTTGTTTACCTGCATATCCAGTTGACTTGGTTCAGAGCATACTCTGCAATTTAATTATTCAGTTGCATTGGTGCTTTTGGTTTCAATTTTACTATGTATCTGCAGTCGAAATAAACTACATTGAATCTGCTGGTGTTGTTTAAAACTTTAAATTAGCTGGAGCATATTTATTTATGTATTTGGACTTGAATATGCTGAGCATGTGCTTGTATAGTCTAACAATTGAATATCTGAACTATGCTTCACAGTATTTACTAGTCTTTCCTTTAATTTTTAGGTATCTCCCGTTTATTTCGGCCCGAGATAATCATATGTCGACGATAAAAGAACCATGACACGAGATGAGCAAGCATTCTGATTTGCATAACACATTAACACTAGGCATCAAATTGAGAATGCTTGGGTCCATAATTTTAGTCAAACTGAGTATGGTTTACCATCTACATATTCCTGAGTTCACTGTTGTAAAGATAGGTCTACTAGGCGGTATGAAAGGAATGGGTGCCCTACCTGTTACTGTACACTACTAGTTTGGTGACAGAACGAATACCGGTCACAAATTTTAGAACAATGCCTGAATTATTCAAGGTTCATGCACCATTACTCTGAAAACTAAAGATGCAAGAATTTGACAAGATGGTGTCTATATGCTAGGTAGTCAGCTTGAGTTGCTGTTTCTTTTCACTTTCATTCTAGCTAAATTATGCTTCCGTGAACTGATTTAGTGTCTCTACATGTTTGGTTAGTTTTTCTAAATCTTGGCATGTAGCCATCCATATACTGTTTATTGGGCCTTGTCAGTTGCCACTAACCTTTGACGACAATATTTCATGAGTTCAAGATAATTGATGTGCCGCATTCCTGTTTGATTTCAGTTGTCAACGGTGTTATCACCCGGGGCGATGGAAATGGCAATGCTGGTGGCAATCGGTTCCAGTCAGGCAGAGGTGGTGGTTACCATGGGGACAACTTCAGGGGACAGGGAGTCAGGGAGCGGGCTTTGCGAACAATTGTAACTACCATGATGGCGATAACATGAGGAACAACTTCAGAAATCAGAACGAGTATTCAGGCCGTGGTCGAGGACCGCAAGGGAAGGACGGGAACAGCTACCATCAGAACAGGAACGGCTATCGTCAGAATGGGAATGGCTACCATTAGAATGCTAACGGCTACCCTCAGGATTGGAATGGTTATCAACAGCGACGCCCCTTTCGGAACGGGAACGGGAGGGTTGAGCACACCGGTCGCTTCATAGTCATTTTGTAATCCATCATAGTAGAGAAGAGTCAGTTTTCTCCTCGGCTTTATTTTCAACCCCGTGCTCCTAGGAACTAGGAGCATACCTGATCATCATCAGTAGGCTTTTCTGTCTGAGTTCTGTACGACTCAGTTTATTATTCATTGCCATTTTCAGTCAGTTTGCTGCTGGATCACTTAGCCCGCCCTTTTGGCTGGAACCGTGGGCGGCACACCGTTTCATCTGCGTTCCTTGGACTATTTGTTCTTCTATGGCTTATGGGTTGCAGTTGTATCGCGCATCTTATACCCTAGAGAATTTGCAAGTCCTGTTGAACCTCTTCAACAACCGATGGAAGAGGGATACTGTTGATGGCAAGTTGATATTTTGCCTAAGCAACTTCTATATGCTCAGGTTACTCATCAGTAACGAGTGAAGCTGGGCTGCCTGTGTACACTTGTCTAACGCAGTCAGGCACTGGCTAAGGATGGTTGTGGGTCGGGTGCTTGTGGGTTTTAGACCTGATGGAGCGGGTTTAGAGAAAATGGCTCAACAGGGTTGTCGGGTCCAAGACCCAACCTGAGTCAGGTTCGGGGTTGGATTACAATTTTCACTGGCGGGTGCCCCCACAAGCCCCGACCTCTGACGGCCCGTTACACAACGTTGGCCCATTCACTTGATCTCACCAGGACCGTGTGGTGTCGCATGATCGTCTCTAAGTCTCCACTCAGAACCACGTGAGGCACTAAGGTGTGACCGACACACCACAAACCCTAGGCGGCGTCGGCTCCTGTGTGGCACGCCGGCGTGGCCGCGCGGCAGACGGCGGTGCATCCTCTCCCGGCCTCCGCAACAGGCCTTGCTTGGCCCTCGCTGGACTGGTGGCAGACTGGCGACGGCGGCTACGTGCGGGGGCGGTGATGGATACACGGGGGCGGCGGTGGCTACACGCGGGACTCGGCCATTGGCTGCTCCTCCTCGATGGCTACGAGCGGGGCTCAGTCCTTGGCTACTCCTCCTCAGCGGCTACGGGCGTGACCCTGGCGGCCCGACCGCAATAGGCTCCTCATTGGCGACGCATGCGGCTACGCGCCGCGGTAGCGACACATGCGGCTACGAGCAGCGACACCGCATGCGGCCCCAGACCCCATTGCCACTCACTAGGTATGCCTCCCAACCTCCCCTGCTCCCCCTTAGTCGTGGGCCGCCCAGTTGCTGGGTCCCCCATCGGGTCTCAGGTCCCCGCCGAGGTCAAAGCTAGATTTACACCTGGTTCGATCTTTAGATTCAAATTGAGTTTTATATTTCGGGTTTAGTCCGATGCATTCTTACTCAACTCAGCCCCAACCTGTCTTGTTAGCACCCCTAGCACTGGCTAGTGTCGTAGGGGAGGGGACAAGCCCTACTCACTTTGGGCCGGGCCGAGGCTGGCCACGACTTTTGCAGAGGAGCTTCTTTTGCCGCGCAAGCTTCGCCCAACACCACAAGCATCGCATTCACTTTCACCTTTCTTTTCCCGGCGCAGCATCAAATCCGTCCGGCCGCGATCCCCTTCGTTCCCCACTTCCCCGCGGGCGACACATGTTTCCAACTCCGCGGTTGCGCTGACCCTGATCCGTCGCGAGCACGAGATATTTCGTGCGAGGATTCCATCTGCTGCTCTGCACCTTTCCCTTGCGTGCCCGTGTCATCTCATGTACTCCCGTCTGGAGTATCATGATATCGCACGGCAACTTGCTCGCCGTGCTAAACGCATGTGCAATCACAGCAGAGTGAACGAGTGTCCGATGGAATTGAAATTTATTGGCCTATTGTATTAAAAGGTTTGGAATATTTGTAGCTATACTCTAACTATCTTAGTCTACATTAGGTTAGTACTCTTGTTTGTCAGGATATTTGTAAAACATTCTTAGTCTATTATAGTTATTATACCAATCATATACCATACAAATATAGGATTTTACACTTATGTACTTATAGCTATCTTCGATTAGAGATGTCTTTGGTACTTCAGGCCTTCACTCCTGTGGGTGCCATTACCCTCATGTCCTTGGTAGTCGAATCTTCAGAGTCCTCACCTCAAACTTCGTTCCTCCAAACTCCAACGGAGGTTCGTTCATTTAGACTCCTCACTCCACATTGGCTGAACCTTTGAGCCTAGTTGACTCCTTTAGCGATCTTCAACCTCTCATAGCCTTTGGGCTCCTCACTCCTTGATCATCCCTCAAATTTATATCTGTGATCCAAGTAGCTCAACGGAAGTGATAACATCACCGATCACTTTCTGTTTATAGGGTTGGCTGAGGCCGATCGAAGTTAAAAGGTCAATATGGTACCATTCCCTAACAGAATACATGCACTGTCTGCTTCATGGGAAAAGAGAATAAAAGGTGAGACTTGTGTGGTGAGTGAATATCCTCATACATGGGGTTTCTCTGCTACTGAACAACATGATCCAGCTATCTATCAAGGGCATGCATGCATAAGTACATTTGTTCAGTATTTTTTTTTGCTCTTATCTCCCAATCTGCAAGTGCAGACACATGAATTATGGCATGAGCATATAGCGGCAAGTTGCGCGTATTGTATTGGCTCCAGATGAGTGCATGCGCGCCGCGGAGGGCTAAGCAATTTGACGCCAATTTGGCGTCGTGAAGACATTGAATTGTGGTCGGTGGATAACATAAACTATCACGCATGCATTGTACATAATACAGTTGTACTCTCTCTCTCTCTCTCTCTCGAGATCTTGCAGGTGATGTGACGAGAGAAGAGAGAATGAAGTAGGAGAAGATTTCTGGGCAATATTCTGTTTGCAACTTGGGCATGCAAGAATGGACCTTTGCAACTTGGAGATCGGCTTTGTGTTTGTGGTCAAGGAATGTACCGGGTGGACCTTTCTCTGCTTTTACACGCATCGGCCGTTTGCTCCCCCGGCCTGTTTTCCTTTCGGGGCATTTGTAAATATCTTTCTGAATTTTTATTTTTTTGTAAGGATTTCATTCGAACGACAGTTTTAATAGTATTTTTGTAAAAAATTTTAACAAGTTTACAATAATACCAGAAGTAATTATTTCTTTACAATTGTTCCTTTCTTTTTTCTTTGTTCTTCCATGGTATCTTGTCAAAGTGAGCACAGTAAGTGTTGGAGAGTGTGTTTTTTTCGCCTCCTTTTAATTGGTCAATTAGTGTTGCCAATTTTCGATTGGCGTCCAAGATGTTTGGTTTTGCAGGGCTCCGTCAAGGTGTATTCTTGTAGATCAAGCTTTAACGGCTTCAATTATTTGTCAACTGGCTAATGCATGCAACTCTATTATTGTCACATCATATTTCATGTGAAAGTACGAGCTTATAAAACGGTGTCTTTGTAATTCCTATTAAGGGAAAAGGCGATTCGGATCCTAATCCCCTTTTCAACTTAATAATTACAAATATTTTGCATGGCTAACTGTAGGGCTCATTTGTTCTTTCTGATGAAACTTACTAGTACTTAGCACTACTATACTTCATTATATATACATGAGCTGCAAGTTGGCTTAACAACAATTAACTAATCCCTACGCCACGCTGAGATGCAACAAGGATCATGGCAACTTGCGCTTTACAATACACATGCAGGCCGTCCAACAATTGTGGGCGATTGTTGCGTGTTGGATCCAAGCTCCTTTTTTTCGTTAAAGCATCTATAGCTAGCTACTGTAGTAAACATCGTTGTCATTATCGCCAAAATAAATATTACATAGATAACTTATCGTTATATGTGGTATCTTTCGCTTGATTTGGGTCGTCATCAAAGCCCTGTAATGTTTTTGTCGCGCACTGAAACATACGTCTGTAAATGGTCTCTCTCACGCAACTGTGTACCTGAGTAAATGGTGTCTCTGTGCAAATTAGGGCCTCCTCGTTAATTTCGCTCGTAATATTACATCCCTTTCGAAATAGATGTAGTCTCAAAATGCATGGAAAACATCATTTTGAAATTGAGTAGTGATGTACACAAAGTACTTAGTTTTTGTCACATATTAATGATGCTAATAAATTCAACAACAAAACTACTTACATTAATTTGTTACTGTATACTTCGAAGAGGATATTAACATGGTCAAAGCAGACAGAAAACAGTATCAGTGGAAGAAGCAAGGGGTAATTACCTGTCATCTTCATACTAATTCGAATTAAGATGCTGCCTATATCTCGGTAGTTTTAGATAACAAGTTATGCAATTGCTAAGTTAAAGGCAACTCCAATAGATACTCTAAACTACTGTGGTACAGCTCTTTTACGAACGACGTATGGCTGCAAATGCTCTCCAGCAGCAGCCACTTCGACTGCTACAGGTGTGCTCCAGTGATAGAGGACAGAGAAGATTTACCTCATATTTATCGATTCTTTTGCTCATCTCTATCACTATTTACAGAGGATGTATGTGGATTCGAAAGAAAAGTAAAAGTAATAAAAGATAGAAATTATAGTGATTGTTGAAGATAAAAAAATAAAAATTACTATAATAATATTAAAAATATTATAATAGTATATAAGACTAAGTTAAAACAAGCTTTTGTGGTAATACTGGTGCACCAGATTACACCACTAGAGGAGAGGAAAGGGCAGAAAAAGGCGCGCAACTTGGCGCCGGGCAACGGAGACCATCCAGCCGCGGGAAGGCACGGCGAAGCGGAGCAGGGAGGGAAGGCGAGTTAATTATTGCGGGTTTGAATCTGACAGCTTCAAATCGCCGACCCCCGCCGATTTCTTTTTCTTTTCTCTAATCTCTCTCTTTGTGGCCAACATCGTACAAAATCTAGATCCCCAGGATCCTGCCCCCTGCCTCGCGGATTTGCCGGATCGCCTGCGAAGGGGACGTCTGTAGCCCGCTTGTGTGGTGTCTGGTGGTCATCCCCGGGAGCAATCATTAGGAGTGGTAGCTACTGTTGGTCGTTGGTCAGCATTGATGGCGGCTAGAGTTTATCCAGACACTTCAGTAATACTCCGGGCTGTCTCCTTCTTATCGTCGCCATCCATCTTCATGAGCTTAGGATCTTTCTTTTCCTTCTTATCCCTGGTCGTTTCGTCGGTCTTGATCACCTTTTTTTTTCTCTTCTTCGAGCTCGTTGTCCACCTTCACAAGCTTTACAGAATATTATGGCTCTTTCTCATTCCCAACCCATAGATTGTTTAGCATCACCTCCTCACTGTTGTATCCTAGCTCCGTGAAGAGAGCCGCTGCCTAGTCGTTGTCGGCCTCCTCGTCATGGTTGAAGGAAACTGTAGATGAGGGCTAGCTGAACCACGACAGAGGTGGCAACTCCAGGGTATGACGACAATGAGGAGGGTGCCATATGAAGTGAGTATAAAATGAAATCAATCTAGGAGTAATTAGATGGGGTTATTAATAATAAGAAATAGACACATAAATTCACATTGAATATGACTTAAATCTAGATAGTATAGGTGTATATCCACACCTTCAACCAACTGAGCTATGTTCAATTTCTACATGAAGTGAGTAAAGTGACTAAAATGTGAGAAAACATAACTAGCTCTCACACAATTATATCACTCACGTAGATCATAATTCAGACGAATATAAGACAAAGTCGTCTGCATTTATACAACGTTTCATCTTCCACACATGTGGAAAACGATTCCAGATAAAAGCCGACGGCAATACATTGACATATTGTCGATGCAACTACAATTGAACATCTACAATATGTTTTTAGTGGCTCTAGTTCGGCCGCCTGTTTCGTCTTATGTAATTGCAGACGTCTTTCTTCATCAATCATCTATTATATGGTACTGTTTACAGACGGTCTGTTATAGTATACATCTATATTGATGTTCCAATCGGTTATTCTATCCGATTCAATTTTTACCGAGCTATTTAAATACGGTATCTGTAGAATCGTCTACGATAAGCTTATTTCTGGTGGATTTTGTGAACCGTCGTCGGCTATATGGTGCTAGTTATAACCTGCTACGTAGTGGTGGAAGGCGGGCCAACTGGTAGAGGAAAAAAATCACGTGCTCAGTGTAGAGAAAATGGTCTTATTAGGTCATATTTGTAATTTTGGTGATTAATGACAACATAGTCAATGAGACTAATATGTTTGTCAAGAATATATGTTAGTAGGTCTTATGAATGCAATACATGAAGAAGTCACCGAAGCCGGAACAAAGAAAGGAATAAATTGAGCTTATTCCATGAATTTTGATGTGATCAAATGGAATGTATTTCTATATAATTTTATAGAGCTCTTCACAAGCTTTCCATATAGCATAAAATTATCAAAATCGGAGTTTAGAGCGAAAAGTTATACTCAAAATACATAACGTTGTTTTGCTGAAATTTGTCTAACCAAATAATGCAGTGCTCACGTCAAAATTAGTCTGGTGCTAAATAGGATAATCCGATGAGAACACGGAAAACAGTCCAGTGATCCGGTGAGAACATGAAAAATAGTCTGGTGATCCGGTGAGAACACGGAAAAACAATCCGGTATTCACATATGAGTCTGAGTGGGTTCCAACGGCTAGTTTCTTCTTCTATACTTACCGGATGATCCGGTGTTCACAAAATAAACACACCGGATTATTATTTCCAGAGAGCTCCAAAATGAACATATGCACATAGAATAATCTGGTGCATTGTCCGGTGTTTAGTAAGTCATCACAAGATAATCCGGTGTTCACAGTAGCTTGAGTGGGGTTCCAATGGCTAGTTTATGAGAGTATACTCACCGGATGATCCGGTGTTAGTACTATTGTTCTCACCGGATCATCCGGTGTTAACAACTTTTCAGAGCCGTTGGGTTAATAGCTAGTGCACGAGTTTGAAGCCATAAATACCCCTCTACTAAGTCATTTGAGTGTGCTGGAGTCCAGAGAAGTTCAAATACACCTAAGAAGACATCCAAACTACCAAAATACTTAAAGTGATCATCCAAGATAAATTAAGCACAAGATTAGAGACTGATTAGTGCTTATATTCCTAGAGAGTATTGCTAAGTGATTGTTGCCTAAAGAGTGAATCAAGGAGTGATCCAAGCTTGTACCTTTTAGTACGTCGACGTCTTGGAGTCTTGGTGACTGTTGGCAACTTGAACTGGAGTTGCTCAAGCTTTTTGACTCTCCGACTTGGTGTGAAGCGGCGACGAGAAGTGTATATGGGGACACGGAGACCCTTGCCTTGGTGGCTTAAGCTCCGAAGTGATTACGGCGGTAAGAAACCGAAAGAGAGACTAGTGGTGAGACATTGCATTGGTGGCTCATTCGGGTAAAAGCTTTGTCTTTGTGACTCGATGGCTCAAGAGCTGTGACCAAGTGCCGACCGGAAGCATATTCTTTATGGAGCTCCAACGTGAATTAGGGTGGCATTCATGCCATCGATAACATGAGAAAAAAAATCCTTATACCGAGTTTACTCTCTCTATTTTATTTATGTTTCCGCATTTACTTATTTATAAATTTACCTTCTTAGATAAATTACAAATACTTTAATCGGTAAAATAGACACGTTAGATAAATCTAGAGTATATTTAGATATAAATTAAAATAAATTTATCTTATATTATTTTAAGAATCAAAATAATTCTAAATATCCCAATTCAACTTTACCAATACTTTCGCTTAGTACAAATCAACAAACAATAGAAACGCCACCGGACTTGGTCAACATCCGTAGCAATTTGCTACCATGATGAATGGTTACGAGCATGCGGGAACGACGGCTGGGCGTAGGCACGCACAGACGGGAAGACAGAGATCTCTCACTTGGTACATGGAGGCATCGGAGGAGCAAGAGGTGAGGCGGGGTTTGGTTTTCCACACGAAGTGAGCAACAGTAGATCCTGCGTGGGGGTCGAGATGCATGCTCCCATAGAGCCGATTTTTGAGTTGGTACGTGGACGCGGCGGAGCGGCGAGGGGGTGATTGCCTTCCCGTTTGTGCGTCCCGGACGGTGTGGCGATGGGCATCGTGCGTCGGCGGGCTCCAACGCGGCTTAGGCCGGCATGGCGAGCAACGCGAGCGGGAGCCGGCGTTGCCCAAGCGCACGGCGGCAGTTCCAGCCAGCCACGACCCTAGCGCGCGCAGCCTGCCTGGTAACGTGGTGCGGGAGAGCAGCGGTGCGGCAGTGCCATGGCGTGGACTCCGTCATCGACGTCAACGCGGAGGCGGAAGTGGAACAGCGCAGCGTAGGATAGCACTGTGTTGAGGCTCGAGGGAGAAGAAGGAAGTGGGAAGGAAATTGTAATAAGGGCAGGTCCTTCGCGTAGACCTTGCCGCTGCTCGACACGTGTCCCCCGTGCGTAACCCACGCGCATGCCGTCTGATCGCAGCGTGAAGGACGCGGATAAGGATATCGCACGGGTTACGTGGGAGCGAATCTTATACCAAGGAAGTGGGCCATGTGCAAAGTACAACCTCCTATTTTTTATTTTATTGATTTATGAAATGATTTTTCTAGGTATATAGATGTGCTCAAGCAATTATATAAAAAAATACGGCAAATACTAGGTGCTGTCTAGATCCTATGGTAAAAGTTTGGGAACAAAGGTGCTAAGCATTTGAAATTCATGATTTTCCATGCAAGGAAAATTCAGGAAATCCTCATGTATTCTCAAAAACCATAGTACCAAAACAAGTCAATGGAACCTTTATAAACACAACTTGGATTTTTATGAGAAGGTCGCATTGAGAACAAAGATAGTCATACAGACTTCCAAGATTTTGAAATTACTCCAAATTGTCAAATTAAGCCAGCTCGCCATGATGATAATTATGTTCCATAAAAACTACTGCCTATATTTGGGATGTTAATTACACCCTCTACTCCAGTGTTCCGTCACGTTCGAGCTCTGCCATCTAGGGTTTAAAAAATTATTGAAAAACACTAGGTATTCGCTAATATCAACCAATTTGATCCACACCGCATTTAGAAATTGACCTATTATCAAATTTGAATTCAAAAATAAAATAAAAATATCATAAAATAATCACAAAAATTTCTAAAAATACAAGAGACAATTATAAGACCTTCTGTGAAAAAAATTCAAAAATAATATCGTTTGCATCATATTTTATAGAGAGAAAGTTTGAAAAAAAAAGGAAAAATACTGAAATAGGCCGTATCAACATGATGATTTGGTCCATCACGTTAAGAAAAAAGTTTAACATGCAAACACATATTTATTTATGTAAGACGTATCTTAAGAGGATCTTTAAAATTAGTTTCACTTCATTTAGAGTTCTATTAATTTCTCCATAATTTTAATAAAATTCACAAGCATAAAGTGAACATGTTAACAAACAACTTTGTAATTGATTTTTTCATATCTACCATTATTTTTTCTACATAAATCATAGTATAAGTAAATTAATAAATGTGGTTTCACTAATTTTGGAGGTGTGATGGGTTACCTATGAATTAATCTAGTTGCAACACATTTTCACTAATTTTGCATGTTAAAATAACTATTTCATGAGTTAATGTATTTTTAAAAGAAATAGGATCGTTTAAGAAGACTAACAAAATTGGTTTCATGATTTTTGGATTAGCAAAGAATTAACTATGCATTTAACTAGGTTTAGAAAATACATTTTTCTCACATAAATATTCAACCTTTTTATGAGTATAAATACTTCTATCACGTAGAAATGTTACAAAAAAATCAACAAAATTTGTTTCACTTGATATGAAGATCAGATGAAGTAGTTATTGATTTTACAAGGTTAAGCTATTTTTTGGTTTTTTTATTATTTTATTATTGAACTTCACTGAAATTTGAGAAATGCGCTCGGTAAATTAGGAAATTCGACTGGTTTTCGATGAATTCATTCAAAATGCAAAAAATTTGCTCGATAAATCGAAGAATTCGATCTGCAAATCAAGAAACCGCTCGATAAATCGGAGAATTCGCTTGGATGCAAAACCGGCACTAAAGGTCTATTGTAGTGCAAATGAAGGAAGCAAAGAGTCTAAAGCAGAGATGGAGCTATAGATGGGAAGAGCAGAAAAGTCTAGACGGGGATCAGCAGAGAGGAGAAATGGAGGGACTTAGAAGAAGCAAGCCGATGGAGGCGATGTAGAAGAAGCCACCGGTTCGATTCAGTTCTTATCTTCTATTCTATTCGTCCCTTTCTCTTCTGCCAACATATGACGAATACCTCAGGCCACCAATGCTGCCAGCAAGCAACCGGATGATTGCGGTCGAGCTCAACACAACGGAGGAGTCATACGAGAACATCGCTGGTATAATTATGGCCAACATTAGGCTATCTCTAACCATATTCTCTTCAGTTCATTTCTTTTTTATTCCTTTCTCTGTTCATATTTTCTTTATTTTCTTTTATGTCTAATAATTTTCTTTCGAGTGGAATCGTGAAAGTAAAGAAGAGAGAATCTCATTTTGTAGAGAATGATCTTGAAAATCCTTTTATAACAGAAATCGTGACAAAAAACATTGAAACATTAAAGAGAACGAAAATTTATTCACAACATAAATCTGAATCGTGAAAGAAAACAGTTGGCGATAGTATTGTTACCATGGCCAACGAGGAATGTGCATACTTGCCAGGACATACAGCAGCACCTCGGCTCATGCAACCAATCGGATCGTCGTCGTTGAGATCGTCACTGAGAGGCGTTGAGCCGAACACCAAGCAGCAGCCGTGCCACCTGACGACAACGTCGTGCCCCATCGCTGACAAGTGGCAACTCGCTCGAGCCCTTCGAGCCAGTTGTCGACTACTGCCGTACTGCGTCAAGTTTAATCGAAACATTCTAAGGGAAGCCACCGCTATGTGGAATTTTGCTGAATCACCAAGGAAATTTAAAATCAATCCAGATGCAGACATGTAGCCATAGGATTCCTAGGGCCTTATGCGTGGCACTAGTCTAGAAGTATAAGTTGTACGTGAATAGACAATTGTTCAATTTAATAATCCAATAAGCATACAAATTTCAAGTCGAAGTTTGAGTCTAGATAGCATTTGTATCTAC
Organism: Phragmites australis; assembly: GCF_958298935.1. NCBI lineage: Eukaryota > Viridiplantae > Streptophyta > Magnoliopsida > Poales > Poaceae > Phragmites > Phragmites australis. The sequence goes on along the minus strand of NC_084934.1, from coordinate 26,431,158 downwards.
TCATGTCAATAAATATACATAACGTATGAAGGTTAAAGATGATTTAGAAGTGAAAATGATATCTATGATTGTTGCGTAGACACTTAGACAGGACACTACTGGAAACAAAATATTTACCAAGACGGCCATTAATTGTCGGGAAAAGTGCAGAAAAGAAAAAAAATCCGGAAACCTTGCAAGCATTATCAGGTTAACATAGAGTCAAGTATTAAAATAACAAATCTTGCCACGTAAAAGTACGAGGGCCGCCGTGCTAGTTAGACATAAGTATTTGCAGCAAGATGTTTCGTCACAGAGTGCTATTGTTGTTCTACTCTGACAAGGTGATCCCAATTGTTTAGCCCTTAATTGAAGTTTGTTGGTCTGTAGGACTTTTGCACGAAACCAGGGATGGTGAACTGAATATCTTAAGATTATTTCTAACCATATTTTCTTCATTTCTTTCCGTCTTTAATTCTCTTACTAATTTACATTCCTTTATTTTTCTCTTATCTCTAATAATTTTTTTAAAGAAGAATCACGAAAGGAAAGAGAGAATCACATTTTAAAAAATAATAATTTTGAGAATCCCTTCGTGACAGAAATCGTGAAAAAAAAAACCGTTAGAACGCTGAAAGAAATAAAAATTCTTTCGCAATAAGAATCTGAGTCCTAAAAGAGAACACTTGACTATGGTCTAACAATCATGCAAGCGTAAACTCTTCTCGCCAGCGGTAGAGCCAAAAAAAAATCGACTGGCTGGGCAAATTTTACACTATTGGTCTAATTTCGATTTTGCACAGATTGGAACTACCGAAGTTAAGCTGAATAGTAGTCTATTCTACATGGTAAGCTGCCCTTCGCTTCTCACAAATGGACTGAGATCGTCTGTATTGGAGAAGCCAATGCAGAGAGGGCTACAAACCTCTGTATTAATGTGAATGTGTACTGTCCGATAAAAATAGAGAGCCCAAATCGGACGCTGCAGTAACCTATGAACAGTAATTGCGTTGATGCAGTGTACCACATCACTATTGTTACAGTATTTACTACAGTAATGTCAATTAATTAATGCAGACTACTATAGCTGTTGACTCATTACACTGTTCATACAGTGATTCTATGCATTAATCGTAATTAAGGCAGAGAATTCAGGTCCCTCACAGCTTATCATGACATTTTTAATAGTACACATACTACACTCCACATCACCACCACACAGGCACGTGTCTCCTACACATGCTAAAACTTAATTGAAGATGCACCACACTAATGTGCTAGAGACACACGTGTTAGTGACATGTGCTTAATACACAGAAGCCACCAATGGACATTCTCGCCAAAAAAAAAAAATTAAAAAAAAGAAACGAGCAGACAGAAATTGGTCCGTTTGTGAATAATTTAGTCCTTGAATTTGAAATTGATGAACTAAACTAGTAGCACCCCTTTATATAAATAACGAAGTACATATGTTTTTGACGGAGGGCGAGCTCATTTAATTTGCTAAGATAAATGCAACTTGGGCTATAATCGATGTCCCGTCGAGCCGAGGTTGTATATATCTTACACTACAAACGTCCTACCTTTTCAAAATTTTGCCCTTTCACTTCAGCTTTGCTTTTCAAGTGTCATCACAGTTTCACGATCGAGCAGATGGCTTGTGTCACCATGTTAGAAACTTGGATTGTAGCACTGAAAGACACTTTAGCTTAAGGCATCATGTTTCACGAACACATAGATTATGTCACCCTGTTAGAAAGTAGGACTTGTAGCGTTGACAGACAAATGCAACGTTCGGCGGCATCACATTTCACGAGCAAATAATTTGTGCCATCATGTTAGATACTGTTTGTTTCTCTACTAGATTCTGTATTGTAGAAATTTATCTTAAATGAATTATAGAGTGTGTCATAATTCAAATATATATTTATAAAATCTACTTTCAAAATCTTACCATTTATTTGTAAAATATACAATCCACAATTTAAAATACACAATGTTAGCTATGAACAAACAGGGTCTTAAAAAGTTAGGTTGCAGAACTGAAAGACATTTTAGCTGGACCACAGCTTGGTTTGAAAAAAAAGAAAAGAAGAGAGAAATGTGAGGGCCACGACAGCTCATGTCTCATCACACGTCCCGCACCTCACCCGCCGTTGAATCGATCGGCGCCCGCAGAGGATCCAAGCCCTCCTACCGGCCCAGGACCACAAGCAAACACTATCCGCCATCCACTTGTGCGTGGGCCCCACCGCTGGGGGACAGGCAGTCTCCATCGCTGCCGTCCGCTCGGCTCCGCGCCGCCGCCGCCGGACACGTGGACTCTATGGCAAGTACGTCGCCGTCACGCCACCCGGAGTGACGTGGTCTTTCTACTGCAGTCACGACAGCACCGCTGTCCCCTGTGGTCCCACGGCACATCATCACCACGTACCACCCACCGACGCGTGGGCCCCGTTAAGTCGTGGACCCAGGTGTCATGCGTGCTGGCGGTCACCGTTCGGTTGGAGCTGCGCCGTCGAGCACGAGTGGCATCCACCCGGCAAGTTGGCCTCGGCCCTCGGGGGCGGTGTGCTGTGTGTGGGGCCCGCTGCGCCGCGCTCGCGCGAGGGCACGTGGCGAGCGATGCGGCGGCGTGCGCACACACGTAGCGCCCCTCCCGTGCGGCCTGCGGCTTTGGGGAGGTATGCCGGAAACGTGTCACTGCCTCGTGGGCCCCGCGCGACGCGTGTGGGGACCCGCGGCGCGGCAAGTTGCAGTTGTTCTGTTTGGGTGCCAGCTGCGAGCTATTTTTCGCTGATAGCCTGCCTGCCCCTACGGGTCCCGAAGAGACGCCTTTCGTGTGGCCCAGCCGCGAGCCGAGCCGAGCCGAGCCGGTCCGTGGAGTGTTCCTGTTTGGCTCGGTTGATACTGAGCAGTACTTTGGTTTCAAAGGACTCAAGTCAGTAGTTTTGAAAGCGGTGAGTAGCGAGTGGTTAAAGGAATCGTGTTTTTTAAGTGCATTAAACACACACACTCAACACACGCCACATTCACACCACCCAACAGGCGCGCGCGCGCACGCATACACGTGTGGGTTGCCTCATTAGCGTGCGGCGATCTGATCATAAAGTGTGATCAGTGTTTGTATGGGTTTTATCCTTATATATTGTATAGGTAGGTTGAAATGAAGTAATTTAAATGGAGTTATTTTGTATAAAAGAAGAATATTTGGTCGGTTGTATCTGTCTGGATAAATTGAACTGAATTTATATTTGCCTAAGCGAATCTGATGTCGTATGAACGGATGTAAGAGTTAAGAATTTGATTGATTTCTCATATGAAGATAATTTTGTAATACTGACAAGTGAGCCCATATGCATTAACTGATGCAGGAGTCTACCCTCATCGGACCAGGCTATGGGCGTATATTTGCATCCGTCAAGCGAGACTGTAACATTACATGCGGGCAACCAAACACGTCGATCTATAAGATTATACACATCCGTCAGACCAAGTTGCTCCCATACAGACAACCAATCAGACCCTAAATAGTAATGCATCCCGTGTATTCTTGTTCCAAATCTCCACAACAGCTAATAATAGAAACATTTATCACGCTCCCGGCCGTGAACCTTCACCTAATGCCCTCCCTCTGTCATTTCATGCCCCTTCACTCCTCCATCGACCATGCCCCTTCGCTCACACCACCTCGCCATCCATGGAGCCTACTTGCGCCACATCATCATCCCCATGTGCTGAGGTGGAGGGACCATCGCTGAAGGACGGGATGTGTCACGCCGTTGGTATAGGAGAAGTATACGTCGCGATGCACGGAAGGAATAGGAACACCACCGTGCCCTGTGTAGCATCTAGGCCCCTAGGTAAGTGGTAAGTGTTTCGGTGATTAATGACAACCATATTACTGTGACTAACAATTTATTTTGAAGGGAATCAAAAATTCAGTATACAATGACATTTGGTTAATCTTGGTCCCTAAAGTGCTTATATGGACAATCAAAGGACATATGCTTTAAGACTAAGGATCTTCTAGTTCTAAGTATCACAAAGGAGATGAAGGATACTTAGAGTAGTATAGGTCTCCTTTTTCTTTTTGTCTTTTGACCGTACTATAAAGGGGGGCTAAAAGTAGTAGCTTGACTTAGTGAGTCTAGACGTAGATGATGCACACTTGTTAAATTCTAGCACTAGGTAGAGCATACAAGTCCATGGTGAAGCTGTCAAGGAATTAGAGCTCAAAGAGAGTTGAATTGGACAAGTTCACAAAACATTTATTCACCGGATTATCCTCTGATGGATGTCTAATACTCACCGGATAAACACTAATTGAGGCATCCGAATTATATGAAAAATTTCAGAAGTGTTACACCGGAATATCCGGTGCTGAAAGTCCGGTGACCACCGGAGCTTTTCCAGCAGAGAAAATTTTCGGAGAAAAACAATTTTGTACCCACCGGATTATCCGGTGAATGCATAATATGAACACCGGACTATTTCTTGCAGAGAGCATTGCTTCGGGCCACAGTGGAAAATTACGTTCACAGGATTATCCGGTGACTTAGCTGGCAGACCACCGGAGAAATGTTGTGAAGAAACTCAGACAAATTGAACTCACCGGATTATCCGGTGGTAGCAAAAATATCACCGGAGTATTTCTTGCAGAAGGTTCGGAAATTCGAAGGGTCGGGTGAGTTGTACTCACCGGATTATCCGGTGTTGACTGTTGTTCACCGGAGTTTATCACCGGACAAATGTTGCCGTGCAACGGCTAGTGACAGCTGGCTCTGGGTTTGAACCCACCGGACTATCCGGTGATCTTAAGGATATAGCCAGCGGATTATCCGGTGATTACAGTAAAATGAGAGTGGTTAGCCAACGGCTAATTTTTGATCTCTAGGCTATAAATACCCACTCAGTTGGTTTCAACAGCCGCTCTTGCGATCCTGTAGCAGCTCATACACTTGGTGTGTCATTTAGAGGCAAGAGAGGGAGCACTTGTGTCCATTTTAAGTTCTTAGTTGAGGATTAAGGACTTCTTTGAGTGCTTGGAGAGTAACAAGTGTGCATCTAGCTGTTGTCTAGGCTTGGTCTTTGTCAAGTGAAGCTTGAGGCTTGTTACTCTTGGTGGTTGGCAACACCTAGACGGTCTTGGTGATCGGATGATTTCTCGGTGAGCTCTTGGAGCAATTGTGGGAGCCCCGGAAAAAGAGGATGTACTTGGTTTGATACCCGCCAATCCGGAGATGGAGAAAGGGTAATCAAGAGGGAGCACTTGAGCCTTGGTGACTCAAGGGGGAGCTACATCCTTGGTGGATGCTCCAACGAGGACTAGGGGGAAGTGCCAACTTCTCGAAACCTCGGGAAAAAATCGGTGTTGTCTTCTCCAACTCTTTACTTTCTTACATCTTATTTTGAGCTTTGTTATTATTGCAAGTTCTTCTTATGAATTGTCTTTCTTAGTTAATTCTTGCGTGGTTAGCTATCTTGTGCTAGTTAAAATTCCTTACTTGCGTTTCTTATAAGTTTTATTTGGTCAAGCAGTAGTTAATTAAAAAAAACAAATTTAATATCCCAATTCACCCCCCCTCTTGGGCTATTCGATCCTTTCAATTGGTATCAGAGCTACGTTCTCTTGATAGGCTTAAAATCCTAGAGAAATGGCCCCGGGGAGCGGAAGTAGCGTGCCAAGGTTCGAGGGAAAGAACTTTGCGTATTGGAAAGTTCGCATGGCGAGCTATCTAGAGGCTATTTCCCCCGAGTGTTGGCAAGCAACCTCCGTTGGGTTTGAACAACCTTTTACCGAACAAGAAGTTAGGTGGAATGCTAAGGCTAAGAATGCTATATTTGAGGGAATTAGTGAAGAAGTTTTCTCTAGAGTTAGAAGTAAGGAATTTGCTCATGACATTTGGGTCGCTCTTTGTGAAATTCATGAGGGATCTAGGAGAATTCGTGAAGAAAGATATCATGTGCTTATGAATGCTCTAAATCAATTCAAGATGTTTCCAAATGAATTATGCAATGACATGTATTCTCGTATGAACATGCTTGTGGAAGAAATCAATTCTCTTGAACTCACTCAATTGTCCGATGGAGATGTTATTCGCAGGATCTTGATGGTACTTCCCAAGCCACAATACAATATTGTTATCTCTCTTCTTCATGAAAGAGACATCAATGACATGACCATCACAGATGCCGTTGGAAAGATTTGTGCGCATGAAATGTTCTTGTTTGGAGATCATGAGTCCTCATCCAAGAAAAACCTTGCTCTCAAAGCAAAGATGGTCGGCAACAAGAAGAAGAAGATCAAGCTTCCTTCATCATCAAGTGAAAGTGATGAAGATGACGATAATGATGAACATGATGGTCCTTTCATTTTACCAGCGGAATATCCTGTGATCTCTGTCTCAGATCAGTTCAACCATGACAATGGTCCGGTGATCAGTTAGTTATCAGCGGACATTCCGGTGCTCATCAGTTCAGTGAACTTCAAAATCTTAACATAAGTCCGGTGATGTTATGTTGTGATCAGCGGAACGTCCGGTGAGTATAATAGGTTTCGGCCTTCAAAAATTTAGTTCTGCAAACATTAGTCCGCTGTCTTTTCCTGGTGATCAGCGGAATATCCGGTGATGTCATCCGGTGCTAAATATAAGCTCAGCGGAACATCCTGTGAACAGAGTTTTCGGTCCCTGAAAGTTGGTTCTGCAAAAAATAGTCCGGTGGTCTATCCGGTGCTCTCTGTTGCCTCCACCGGATTATCCGGTGCTTTCAAAAAACTGCGGGACCCACCTGTCATATATGTCTTCCCGGTCGGCCGGCTCTCTCATTTTTTCGCCGCCGCTCGTACGTCGTCGCGCCACCTCGCCGACTCGCCGCCTCCCAGTTCCGTAGCGCCGCCGCCGGAGTTGCGCCGTCCACCGGCGCCACCAGTTCGCCACCGCCGGCTCTCCGCCCGTCGCTGCCCTGAGATCCCGCGCGCAGAGCTGCCTCCGCCGTGCCCTCCTCACCGCCGCTGCTCCTCTTGCGCCGCCGGCTATCATCTCCGGCATCACCACCGCCTCCTCTCTCTCTCCTTCATCGTGGTGAGCACATTTGTGGCCGGTGTACTCAAATTGATGAAGCCCTAGATCAAATTCATACAATTGTGTGCCAAAATTCATGAAATTTCTTCAAAAATCAAAGCAAATTTGATCCAATTTGTTGCTATTCCATCTTTTAGACATGAATTGAGTACATGATAGTCAAAATTGCGCATAATTTGGCCAAATTCATGATTATTCAAGACAATCCATGCAAATTCCATTCAAATTCATGTAAATTTGAGTCAATTTCTCTCAAATTTGGGATCATTCAGTTTCAATTGACATAAATTGAGAGCATGTTCATCAATTATGCGTCTTCCTTGTTAAATCCGTTGACTTTAATACAAATTTGCCTCAAATTCATGTCAAATTAGATGAATTGTGTCAAATCTTGCCTCTTGCCGTGATCAAATCAAGAAATTAGCTTCATCTCCACCTTTTCATCACCTACTAGGGCATGTTCATCTGTTTGTACCATATATCGCTCATTTCACTCAAATTCAAGCAAAATCGTTCACATCTGCTTCAAATTCATGCCTATTTTGATTAATTTGCCCAAATTCAAGTCTTCCTCTATGCAATTGATCAATATCTATTGTCTCTTGCCTATATCCATAGCATGATTGTCTCAATTCATATCCATCCATGCTTAGGGTTCCGTTTAGGGTTAATTTCATTCGAAATCTTAAACCCAATATGATCACTCATCTCTATTTCACGTTGCATCTGTCAGATGGGTCGTAATCGCAGTGACAAGGGCAAGGGCAAGGCAATTGAACAGCCTAAGCAGAAGAAGTCAAAGACTCAGAAGGAATGGGACAGAGCGCTTGCTGCTGTTGATGCCTACAACAGGCAGGAGGGTTTTGTGATCAGAGATGAGACCACCCCTCCTACACGTCGTTCCACCCGCACTCGTGCTTCCGGGAGGTCAGGTTCGACGCCTTCCAGCCGGTCAGGGGGCCGGAAGAGGGTTCGCCAGGAGCTAGAGGCAGTAGAGACACAGCAGCAGCAGTCCGAGCAGTCTGAACAGCAGCAGCAGTCCGAGCAGTCTGAGCAGCAGCCTCCAGCTCAGGGAGAGGTCCGTTTGCTTGATCTCACGTCCTGCAAGGGTCCGAGGATCAAGAGGCTGAGATTCGTACCAGTCGAGGAGTGGTTCCCTGAGGTCAGAGAGGAGGGGATTGATCCCCGTTTCTGGACAGTGGTACAGGAGAGCTTCTATCGCTCATTTGGCAGGAAGAGCGTTCAGTTAAGTCAGCACAGGACGCTGAGATGGGAGTACTTGCAGTCAGCTGCAGGGGGAGCAGATGTGAGACGACACTTTGATGCATTCCCCGGTCTCACCGCTCTCCTTACTCAGGTGGACAGATATGTTGGGGATTGGGTCAGAGTATTCTATGCGACAGTATGGATCGCTCCCGACAGGTCGTTCATTCAGTTCATGTTTCAGGGAGAGGTCTACAAATTGTACCGGGCAGATATGCTCGAGGCTCTGAGGCTTCAGGAGAGTACCAGATTCTTGCATGAGGTCGTTCATCCGAACGCTCATCCTCCTCGTCGTCCTCTGACCGGTGGCGTTTTCCCGACGGATGACGAGATCCGTCTGTTGTTCAGGTCGCCTTTTCCTCCAGGTTCACTGAGACTGCCAGAGATGCTGACTCCAGAGGCGAGGGCAGTTCACTTTGCACTCAGACGCAGCCTGTTGCCTAGGATCGGGAACGCAGAGGCTATTACCAGTATCCAGCAGTGGTTGCTCTTATCTATCCTCACTCATCAGCAGTTTGACATTTTAGATCTCATCTTGTGTGAGATTGAGGATAACATAGCAGAGGGTCTGGGCAGACAGCAGCCATTCGCGCATTTCATCTCATATTTGTTGGCTCGCTCGATTCATTATCCAGAGCATCTTAACGTCTACCAGCAATCCCCGAAGCGATTCCCGGACTATATTCCTAGCGTTCCGACGGACAGACGTCGCGGACAGCGTGCTATGGCGCAGGCTCAGCGGCAAATCCCAGCAGAGGAGCGAGACAGAGTTGCCGCTGAGGACCAGGCCCTTGCAGAGGCCGAGGCAGAGCTACCTCATGCCTTCATAGACTTGGATGACGACGATAGTGACTCGGAGGATATCGAGTTCATTCCACCACTTTCGAGACGTCATGATGCTGAGGCTGGTGGTTCTACTCAAGGTGCGCCTCAGACATCAGTTCCTTCCTCAGATACTGAGACAGCTACCACCGAGCCCTCTGCTGCAGTGCCTTCGGAGATCACTCTTATCCTTCGGCAGATGCAGCAGCAGCAGGCATCTCAGGCAGAGGATGCTCACCGCCGAGAGGAGCAGCAGTTTGCACTGATGCAGTCACTACAGCAGCAGCAGCAGGCCATGTTTGCAGCACTTCAGGCAGACCGTGAGAACAACGCCAGATTGTTCTCCGTTCTTTTCCAGGCACAGGGCCTTCAGCTGCCAGCTCCAGCACCTGCTTCAGCTCCTGCCCCGAGTCATCTCCCAGGCAGTGTCAGTGCACTCTTGCGTACTCCAGGGTCCGATTTCCCTCTGTCAGCTCTCTTGGCCTCCGGAGTGTACTCTCTGCCTGCTGGGATGTCTCAGAGGCCAGTGTTACCATCGTTGACTTCTCCTATACCCACTGGCCCTCTGAGTTTCGAGGACACTCCACAGCCGACAGTCCCCGAGCAGCAGCAGCCCGTCATCTCCCCTCATGTCCCTCAGCTGTCAGTTGTGCCTTCTTCAGTCGCTGAGCCAGCACTTGACGCTCCAGATGCTACTCTTCAGTCAGTGCATGTCGGTGTATTTAGAACCAGAGGTCCCTAAGTCCCGAGGCCAGACCGGCCGTCCACCACATATCACCACCCTGCAAGATAGGTAGAAGCAGAGTCCCGGGAGAGAGTACTCGGGGCTGCGCGTGGCAGCCCCCGAGGACTCGGTGCCCCGAAGGTCCCACCAAAGTGCTCGGGAGAGAGTGCTCGGGGCTGCACGTGGCAGCCCCCGAGGACTCGGTGCCCCGAAGGCCCCGCCGAAGTGCTCGGGAGAGAGTGCTCGGGGCTGCACGTGGCAGCCCCCGAGGACTCGGTGCCCCGAAGGTCCCACGGAAGTGCTCGGGAGAGAGTGCTCGGGGCTGCACGTGGCAGCCCCCGAGGACTCGGTGCCCCGAAGGCCCCGCCGAAGTGCTCGGGAGAGAGTGCTCGGGGCTGCACGTGGCAGCCCCCGAGGACTCGGTGCCCCGAAGGCCCCGCCGAAGTGCTCGGGAGAGAGTGCTCGGGGCTGCACGTGGCAGCCCCCGAGGACTCGGTCCCCAGAAGGTTCGCGCAAGCTCGTTCAAAGACTCGAAGGGCCCCGTCGTCAGGGTGTCATCCAGTCAAGGGCCCAATGCCGCATTTAATAGGCGCGCGTGGCCTGACATTCTGACATCCTGATATTCTCGGCTGCCCACGCCCCAGTGTCAGACCCTGCCATGCACTGGCAGGGGGGCGTGGGTCCATTAAATGCACGGGTCCCGTCCCGTTTTTACCTGCGCACCTCGGGATAACATTGCCAGAATCGAAGCGTTCGGCCTGCCACCCTGCCCTGGCAGGAGAACAAGACAGGGTGGGCGCACCGGGCACCTCCGAGGCTGTCCGGTGGGCCCTTTTCACAGCGCCCCGAAGCTCCCGCGGCGGCTGGTGGTTGAATGCGCGCCGCCTTTCCTCCACCGCCCCTGTCACTTCGCCAAGATGAAATGATTACGCCTTTCTCCGTGGCACCTGGGCATTCGCGTCCCCTCTTTCCCATTCAGGATATGTCGAGGTCGGCACACCTATAAAAGGAAAGGATGGAGAACACTGAAAAGGAGAGGAAAAAAAGGTCAGTCGAAGGACAAGAAAACAACAGCCCCCGATCACAAGACGATCAAGAGACCAGATAGCCAACAACCTCCGGTGAGCCAGGCGAAAGATAAATCGATAGACTTTCGAACCAGCTCGAGTTAAGCTAGAACATAAGAGCCTCCAGCTCTTTGTAAACAGTTCTCCTCTTAGAACCAGATATATCCTTGAAGAATCCCCTTCAAGGATAGATATAGCACTCATACAGGAGTAGGGTGTTACGCCTCCGTGCGGCCCGAACCTGTCCAAAAACCCGGTGTACCCGCCAGCCATCGCATTTACTTCCGTTCCCACTCATTTCCCACACAAGCCTTTCCAGGATCATCCCCCCGGCCGAATCTCTAAAGAGGGGTCTCTCGGGATCCCTGCGACAGGAGTTCACTCTCCGACAGCTGGCGCGCCAGGTAGGGGGGAATATCCCTGGATTGTTTGTTTCCCTTTTTTCTCCACAGGAAGAGATGGCAGGTGGGCACCGTCTCCAGCGTTCCGGCTCCACTTCCAGTGACGGAACGCTGCCCCACGACCAAGAAAGCCCCGTCGCTGCTGCGTACCCGCGGCAGCCGCCATCCGCGCGTGCGGTCTTTCCCGCCCAAGGGGATCAGGGCGCTGGGCCTATCAGCGCCGCCGCTGTCGGCGTACTTTCCGACCCCCAGCAGACGGTCGGGGCCCCGGCCGCTAAGTCCGCCTCTGGGTCACGTCGGGCGCCGCCCCGGCGCAGGCTCGCTTTTAGTGAGGCCAGCCCAGGGAGCGCGTTGCTTGCAGCGCAAGCCCTCCTCAGGCACCCTCCCATTCGGGCCACGCCAAACACTCCGGAAGGCCGGTGGATGCAAGATGTCGCCGCTTTGGTCGGCACTGCTCGTCGCCAGGTGCAGGCCGAGAGCCCTCGCGCCACTTTTCAACGCGGTGCCGCCAGAGTCGGCTCCTCAGCGGGCAACACCCGCACGGGCCGAGGGGTCTCCAGGCGGAGCGCCACCCTGCTCGAGGACCTTGCCGAGACTTTCAACAGTCTCCGCTCTACCCGCCTCAAGCTCAATCCGGAGAAATGTGTCTTCGGGGTCCCGGCGGGCAAGCTCCTTGGTTTCTTGGTCTCTGGCCGAGGAATCGAGGTCAACCCAGAGAAGATCCGGGCCATCGAGCAGATGCGACCCCCGGTTCGACTCAAGGAGGTCCAGCGCCTCGCCGGCTGCATGGCCGCCCTCGGGCGCTTCATCTCCTAGCTCGGGGAGCGGGGGCTCCCCCTCTTCAAGCTTCTGAAGAAGTCCGGTCATTTCGACTGGACGCCGGAGGCCGAGCAGGCCTTCCGCGACTTAAAGAAATACCTTACCTCGCCACCCGTTTTGGTGGCTCCTTCTCAAGGTGAGCCCCTGCTGCTTTACGTTTCGGCCACTCCTCAGGTTGTGAGCGTAGTATTGGTGGTGGAGCGAGACGAGTGTTCAGGGCCGGGTGCTGGGTCCCAGCTCCCAGAGGCCCCCGACCACTCACCTGTCCTCGTGGCTCCCCCGGAGCGAGGGGTCGAGCCCGAGCACACTGCTCTTCCTAGCCAAGGAATCGAGCTCGAATGCCCGGCCAACCCCGACCATACCGCCGACCCTGGGAGCTGCGGCAGCCCCCCGGGTGGGGCCACCGTCCGGGCCCGCCGGGTACAGCGACCGGTGTACTTCGTCAGCGAGGTCCTCCGGGAGGCCAAGACAAGGTATCCTCAGGCTCAGAAGCTGCTCTATGCCGTGCTCATCGCCTCCCGGAAGCTGCGCCACTACTTCCAGGCGCACAAAGTCTCGGTGGTTACCACTTATCCACTGGGACCCATTCTCCGGAACCGGGAAGGCACCGGGCGCGTTGTCAAATGGGCAGTAGAGCTGGCGGAGTTCGATCTACACTTCGTTAGTCGCCAGGCAATTAAAAGCCAGGCGCTCTCCGACTTCTTGGCAGAGTGGACGCCCGTCCCCTGCGTCGACCCAGAAGAGGTTTCTGCCTATCCCGGGCACGGCGCGCCCGGGTACTGGGTCATGCACTTCGACGGCTCCCTCTCGCTGAAAGGCGCGGGGGCCGGAGTGGTTCTCACCTCCCCAACAGGTGAAGAGCTCCGGTACGTCATACAGTTGCATTTCCGCGCATCCAACAACATGGCGGAGTATGAAGGTCTCATCGCCGGCCTCCGGGCTGCGGTGGGGCTCGGGATTCGTCGCCTCCTGGTCAAAGGGGACTCCCAGCTGGTCGTCAACCAGGTCTCCAAGGAGTAGGAGTACCAGTGCACGGATCCTCAAATGGCGGCGTACGTAGCCGCAATCAGAAAGCTCGAGAAACGCTTCGATGGCCTCGAATTGCGGCATATCCCTCGCCGCGACAATGCTCCGGCCGACGAGCTCTCTCGCCTAGCCTCATCACGTGCGCGCGTCCCTGCCGGAGTCTTTGAAGAAAGACTCGCACGGCCTTCCGTCCTGCCTGCCGAACAGGATGAAGGGGAAACCTCGAACTCAATTCAGGGGACCCCGGCGGTGCCCTCAGTGGGAAGCCCCGTCAGGGCGCCGCCGTCCGGCGAGTGCGCTGTGCTCGCCGAATGTTCTCAAGATGCCTCGTGGATGTCTGACATCCGAGGGTACTTGAAAGAAAGGTTCCTACCCGAGGATGAGGCGACTGCCGAAAGGGTTGCTCGGCAGTCCAAACGCTATGCCATAGTAGACGGGGATCTCTACCGACGTAGCACAGGAGGTGTCCTCCTGAAATGCATCTCTCGGGCAGAAGGCGGCGATCTTCTCGCTGAGATCCACGAGGGCGAGTGCGATGGCCATTCATCGTTCCGCACGCTGGTCGGGAAAGCCTTCCGGCAAGGTTTCTACTGGCCCACAGCTCTCCAGGATGCTTCCGAGCTGGTTCGGCGCTGCAGGGCATGCCAGTTCCATGCAAAGCAGATTCACCAGCCAGCTCAGGCTCTCCATACCATTCCCCTGTCATGGCCTTTCGCGGTCTGGGGTTTGGACATTTTGGGTCCATTCCCCCGAGCAGTCGGGGGCTATGCATACCTATATGTCGCTATCGACAAATTCACCAAGTGGCCGGAGGCAGTCCCAGTCATCAAGGTGACCAAAAGCACGGCGCTCCAGTTTATCCGCGGCATCACTAGCCGTTTTGGTGTCCCCAATCGGATCATTACCGACAACGGCACCCAGTTCACTAGTGCCTTGTTCGGGGACTATTGCGAGGATCTTGGCATCAAGCTTTGCTTCGCTTCCGTCGCTCATCCTCGGAGTAACGGGCAGGTCGAGCGTGCCAACGCGGAGATACTAAAGGGCCTCAAGACCCGGACCTATGACGTGCTCGCTAAGCATGGGAAGGGATGGGTGGATGAGCTGCCAGCCGTGCTATGGGCCAACCGGACTACGCCAAGCCGCGCTACCGGGGAAACTCCTTTCTTCCTCGTCTACGGCGCCGAGGCAGTCCTCCCCTCCGAGCTTACTCTAGGCTCCCCTCGAGTGCACGCATACTCTGAGGGCGAGCAGGAGCATCAAAGGCGCGACGACGTAGACTACCTGGAAGAGCGCCGGCGGCGTTCTGCTGTCCGGGCGGCTCGGTACCAGCAGAGTCTGCGGCGTTATCATCTGCGCCACGTCCGGGCCCGGTCTCTCGAGGTGGGGGACCTAGTTCTCCGACGCATCCAGTCGCGCGAAGGAATGAATAAGTTGTCCCCTGTGTGGGAAGGTCCTTTCACCGTAGTCGCGGTCCCCCGGGCAGGTTCTTTCAGGTTGGCGACGGAGGAAGGACAGCCACTCCCGAATCCGTGGAACATCGAGCATCTTCGACGCTTCTACCCGTAGATAGTCGAGCTCGCGGTTCAGGTCGATAAGGCCGGGGGCTTCTCCCCGCCCGAGCAGTCTGGAGGCTTCGCCCCGTGGGGTAAGTCGCTGTCGCCCAACCTTGTAAATATTGCACATTCAGTATTTTAATAAGCAATCACTATGTCAAATTATTTCTCCGGATTCCCTATGTTTAATCTGTCTGGTGAGGTGCTCGGTTGTGCGAGAAAAAGTTCGCTCTCTCATTTTTTCCCGTTGATAAAAGAATCCCAATCGGTATACATGCGAGCAGTCGCCGCTGACTTACGTCCGACATGGTAGGCTGTGGTATTCGGTGTCGTGACGGGCTCCCGAGCACTAACCGAGTTTCGGGGCGCTCTGGGTAATCCCATCACTCGAGCCGCTCGAGTAGGCCGGAGCTCAGGCCCCCGGAGCGGGCTGTCGGTGCTCGGTCTGGCCTGTCATACCCGGGCGCCACCGAACCATAGGACCTCTAGGTTATGCCTCTGTCCGCTCTTGTCCGCCGGTTCGGGTATTCGAGAGGTCTCGGGTCGAGAACGAGAGCAGTCTATAGCAAGTACCGCACTAACAGAGCGCACCAGACAAAGAAATTCTATATTCTCTCTCTCGAGTCATAGGTTGGCCATCACAAGCAGTTCGGCCGCGAGGGCTTGAATGCCCCGGTCTCTGGTCGGCCCCAAGGGTCTTCGGGTGGTCCAACCGCCTAGGCTTGGGTGGTCGAGATCACCCGACCCTAGGAGCCTCGTATGCCTCTGGGCACTCGGGCGCTCCGTTGAAAGAATCAAGTCCCCGGGCCCCCGAGCTCGGAATCAACCCATTCTGGATCGGCTGGCCGGAAGGCCGACGGCTGCCCGGTGAGTGGTTATATTCAGACAAATCTGCTTTCAGTAAATTTATGTTCCCGAGTCATTCTCGGGGGCTCTCGCGCTTTAATCTGCTCGGTGAGGTGGTCTCCTGGCACGCAAAAACCCTGCCACGTGTCGGCTTTTTCCAGAACGACAGAGCGGTTCGTAGAAAGGAGTACCGTGCGTGCGGTAACGTCTGACCGAAGCCCTTCGTGGTGGTCGTGGTGTTCGGTCCGCTTTTAAGGACCCCGAGCACTACCGAGTCCTCAGGTGCCCTGGGTAATCCTATCACTCGAGCTGCTCGAGTAGTCCGGAGCTCAGGCCTTGAGGGCGGGCTGTCAGTGCTCGGTCCGGCCCGTTTTGAGCCCGGGCACCACCGGACCGCGAGGACTTTTGGTCACATTCTCGCTCGCACGCGTCTCCCTTCTACTAGCTGAGTGGTCGCAAAGTGAAAAGGTGTTCGCTGGGCACGGCGTGTTCCGGGCAGGGTCGATCCATCTCCCGAGCAAGGGAGTCTGTGTCTTCGTTTCTTAAAATAGGCAGTGCGGACTCACGAGAGCTTGAAGGCTGGCTGCGCCAACGCCAGCGACCAGAACAACTTCATTTCTCGGGGATGGGAAGGTCGGGAACGGCCCGACTGAGTACTCCTCGGGACTTCCAGGCAGAGCACCAGAGGAAACATCGAGCATACAGAGAAATTGGAGTTGCGAACCCAAGGAAAAGCTGCCATTATATTCACAAGACATAGACAAGGCGTTTTTCTAAGGGTTCACTCCTAATGTTCACTCCTGCATCTACAACAAAAGAAAAAAGGGCGCAGAAGGCCTAGTCGGCGGTAGAGGCGTCGGCTGAGTCCTCTGAGTCCTCCCCGGGGGCTGGCGGTGGCGGCACCTCTCGCCTGAAGCCGGCCGCCACCACAGAGGCGGTACTCCTAACCGCTGCCCGGGCGGCCTCCTCCTCAGCCTCGACCACTCCCTCCCGCGCCGGCTCCAATGGGAAGTTCGGGTCCCTGCTTCGGTAGCAGGCCAGGACGTGCTCGGCCACGGCATGGGCCAAGCCACGTCCCTCTCGGGCGGCAAGTTCCTGGACTGCCCAGGGCAGGGTCTCGAGGCGCTCGCAGACCTGCTGCAGCCCCAACACTTGTCGTGCGGGGCCGTCGCCCTTCTTGTCATCGACAAGCCGCCCAAGACCACCCCTCTCCACGGCCCGTCGCATCCGCCGGAGTATATCCTCCAGCATATGCTCAAGGTTGACCCGCGAAACAAAGGCGGTCTCGAGCTTCTCCCTGGCGGCCCGCAGCTGTGCCTCGAGTCCCTGGTCCCCGGCCGGACCGGAAGAACCGCCAGCTGCGGCGGGGACGGCAGCCTGCTTCGCCTTAGCCACCATCTCGGACAGGGCTTGTTCACGAGCGGTCAGTTCCGCCTCGTGTTTTGCATTTTCTTCCGTCCTGGTCGCCACGGTGGCTGCCGCAGCAGCGGCTTCGCTCTCCCGGTGACTCAGCTCGCCCTCTCGGCGATTCAGTTCGCCTTCTCGGCGACTCAGCTCATTCTCCCGCCGGGCCAGCACCTCCTCCTGCTGGACCACCGAATCCTCCCGGGCTCCGAGATCCGACGCTGATAGCTCGTTGTCTACTTCCCGGATGGAGACATCCTCTTCCCAGCGCTTGATTTCTCCTCTGATCTTCTGGAGGTCGTCTTCCCAGCGCTGGAGGTCGGCGCGCGTCTTCTCGTCCGCGCCCTCTCGGCGGGCCAGCTCGGCCTGCCGCTCCTCTGCAAGCTGTTCCCGGGCTGTGACCGCCGCCTCCCTCTCCTGCGCCTGCCCCATCCTGGCAAGGGCCTCGGCAGCTTGCTGCCTCGACGCCTCAGCCAAGCGGGCGGCGTCTTCTCGTTCCCGCGCGGCCTCTGCCCGTACGGTCCTCAGGTCTTCTCGCTCCCGCGCGGTTTCCGCACGGATGTCTTCTAGGAGCTTCTGCTCCCGCACGGCTGCCGCACGGGCCTCCTCTTGGGCGCCCGCCAGCTGCGCCTTCTCCAGTGCCAGGCGGGCGTGCTCGGCCTCGAGCTCCCCCTCCTTGGCCTCCACCACCGCGCCCAACTGCCCGACTGCTGCTCGGACGCCTTCAATGGCGGCCAGGAGGGGATCGGCAGGCCGGCCGGGCACTACGGGCGCCGATGGGGCCCAGGCTTCTCCGCCGGATGCCTCCAGGGGGGCCGAGCTCTCCGCAGGGCCCTGTGCCGCCATCCGCCCCGGGCTCTGCCTGCCCGGGGTAGGCTCCTCCGGAGCCAAGGTCTCGGACGGCGGCTGCGTTCCCGCATCAGCCGCCCTGCCCACCGGCCCCGGCAAGGCATCCGCCTCCACCGTTCTCCGCCCCGGGCTCTCTGCGCCCGGGGTAGGCTCCGCCAGCGCCCTTCCCGTGGTCGCCGCCACCGCCTCTCTCCCTATGGCCACCACGTCAATTGGCGCCTCCGCCGTACCTACACCGGCCTCCGTTGGCGCAGCGGGCAGGTTCGGCTCTGGCCTTGGCGCCTGTTCCCTCTCCGTCGCCGCAACGCCTGCGGCCGGCCTACGGGAGACGAGTAAAAGTTGTCAAAGCTCAGTTCGGGCCGAAAGGGCCCATGGAAAAGCAAGAAAGATGACTCACCGATACCGCCATTTGGCCGCTGGGAGCCTGATATCCGGGTCCGATGCCGTCGGTCCGGACCCCTCCCGCCGCCTCTTCCGCTGGGGGCTCGGCTGGGCCACTACGCGGGCCTCGGGTGCCGCCGCACGAGTCTCGGTCTCCGCCGCGCAGATCGCAGGCGTCGGTGCGGGCCCCATCCGCACCAGGCGCGGCTCCAGCACCGGAAATACCGCCGCTGCCGTCGGCGACGGCGGAGAGTCCGGCAATAGGATCAAGGCCCGGGGTCGTTTTCCCCGGTCTCCCGGCGTCAACTCTTCAACAGCTTCAGGGGCGCCCTCTTCTCTTGCGCGGCGGCTGCTGCTTATGGCGGCCCCGTCGCCAGCCTGCGCCGAGCTGCCAACAACCTCCTCGCCAAGGAGTTCTTCCAGCCCGGGGAGCTCAGAGGCCTCGGGACTCCGGCTTCTTGGCCGGTCCACGGGCCCTTGGGCGTCAAACTCCGGCAGCCGCCTCATGATAGCCACCCGGTCGGGATGGGCGCAGAGCGCCATCTCCGGCCACGGGAGCTCCGCCCGGCTCATGTCCTCCGTCCCGGTGATCACTCGGGTCATCCCTCGCAGCTCCGCCTGCCCCAGATCCCAACTCGCGCCGATCTGGGTCCTGGTGATGTCCTCCGGCCCGGTGTAGAACCAGCTTGGTCGGGCCCGCTCCCGCAAGGGCGCCAATCGACGACGCAGGAAGTCCACGACCACCATGACAGAGGTCAGCCCGGACTCGCGCAGCTCCAAGATGCGCTCCAGCACCGGCTTTAGCCTCGCGTCTTCTGGCGGAGGCGCCTCCCACGTCGATCGCCGAGGTTCCGCCGCCTTCTCTGGCAATTCGAGCCGCTCGTGGGGGTCGATGTCGACGAAGAACCAGTCCCGTCGCCATTCCTCCCACTTGCTGCGCACCACCTGGGGAATATAATGGTCCCCCAGGCCTTCCCGGAGCCGAAGGTTGCAGCACCCCGCGACGTCCGCCGTGGAGTGCCCCCTCTTCTTCCCCACCGGCCGAAGGACGAAGAAGTGGCGAAGCAGCGTCGCCGACGGCATCACCCCCACGAACATTTCGCAGAGATGTGCGAAGACCGCCAACGCCACGACGGAATTGGGGCTTAGGTGCGCCATTTGGATGCCGTACGTCTCCAGCACTTGCAGGAAGAAGGCGGAGAACGGCGGCACTAGCCCCGCCGCCACGAAGGAGGTGAAGAGGACGGTTCATCCAGGAACGGTCGTCGTCGGCGTCAGAGTCGCCGGCCTCACCACCACAGCACCCTCCTGACCCTCCGGCACCAGCAGCTTCTTGATTTTATCCGCCGCCTCCTCATTCCTCAGGCGAGATTCCGGCAAGATGCTGTCCGGAGTCCTCTCCCGGCGTCCTCCTCCGACCCTCGTCATCTCAGCAGAGTGGAAGGTGTTCTTTGGTGGTGGAGAGAGAGAGAAGGAAGAACGCTCCGATCGCCTGGGAATTTCCTAGGGGCTTCGAAGCGCAAAGGAAGCAGGAGCACGAGTGCGAGAGAGCGTGGAAAAGGGGAACGGACCGATCCTTTCCCCCTTTTATATCTCAAAATTCAAAAACTGCCGCCCCGGACGGTTCGCTCGACGAAGCGTCGCCTCGGTCGACGCAACTGTCAGGCGAATCTCCCGCCGGTCGCGCAATGTCAGCGGTTGCCAGGCGTATTTTCCTCGATCTGCGCGGCGACCGCGTGGGCCGCCCGTATGATTATCATGCCCTTCGGAAGTTGAGTGGACACGCGTCCACTCATTTTCCCGTTGGGGCATGCTTGATGTCTAAAAAATCCGCAGGGGCCACCTCTCGAAAGCTTGCCACATGGCGTCCGGCCAGCCTTGGCCTCGGTCGCGACGAAGGGCCCATTCGCAGTCTCCGTCCCATCGACTGCCAGCGGGCCCGGGGGCTGCTGTCGGTGTATTTAGAACCAGAGGTCCCTAAGTCCCGAGGCCAGACCGGCCGTCCACCACATATCACCACCCTGCAAGATAGGTAGAAGCAGAGTCCCGGGAGAGAGTACTCGGGGCTGCGCGTGGCAGCCCCCGAGGACTCGGTGCCCCGAAGGTCCCACCAAAGTGCTCGGGAGAGAGTGCTCGGGGCTGCACGTGGCAGCCCCCGAGGACTCGGTGCCCCGAAGGCCCCGCCGAAGTGCTCGGGAGAGAGTGCTCGGGGCTGCACGTGGCAGCCCCCGAGGACTCGGTGCCCCGAAGGTCCCACGGAAGTGCTCGGGAGAGAGTGCTCGGGGCTGCACGTGGCAGCCCCCGAGGACTCGGTGCCCCGAAGGCCCCGCCGAAGTGCTCGGGAGAGAGTGCTCGGGGCTGCACGTGGCAGCCCCCGAGGACTCGGTGCCCCGAAGGCCCCGCCGAAGTGCTCGGGAGAGAGTGCTCGGGGCTGCACGTGGCAGCCTCCGAGGACTCGGTCCCCAGAAGGTTCGCGCAAGCTCGTTCAAAGACTCGAAGGGCCCCGTCGTCAGGGTGTCATCCAGTCAAGGGCCCAATGCCGCATTTAATAGGCGCGCGTGGCCTGACATTCTGACATCCTGATATTCTCGGCTGCCCACGCCCCAGTGTCAGACCCTGCCATGCACTGGCAGGGGGGCGTGGGTCCATTAAATGCACGGGTCCCGTCCCGTTTTTACCTGCGCACCTCGGGATAACATTGCCAGAATCGAAGCGTTCGGCCTGCCACCCTGCCCTGGCAGGAGAACAAGACAGGGTGGGCGCACCGGGCACCTCCGAGGCTGTCCGGTGGGCCCTTTTCACAGCGCCCCGAAGCTCCCGCGGCGGCTGGTGGTTGAATGCGCGCCGCCTTTCCTCCACCGCCCCTGTCACTTCGCCAAGATGAAATGATTACGCCTTTCTCCGTGGCACCTGGGCATTCGCGTCCCCTCTTTCCCATTCAGGATATGTCGAGGTCGGCACACCTATAAAAGGAAAGGATGGAGAACACTGAAAAGGAGAGGAAAAAAAGGTCAGTCGAAGGACAAGAAAACAACAGCCCCCGATCACAAGACGATCAAGAGACCAGATAGCCAACAACCTCCGGTGAGCCAGGCGAAAGATAAATCGATAGACTTTCGAACCAGCTCGAGTTAAGCTAGAACATAAGAGCCTCCAGCTCTTTGTAAATAGTTCTCCTCTTAGAACCAGATATATCCTTGAAGAATCCCCTTCAAGGATAGATATAGCACTCATACAGGAGTAGGGTGTTACGCCTCCGTGCGGCCCGAACCTGTCCAAAAACCCGGTGTACCCGCCAGCCATCGCATTTACTTCCGTTCCCACTCATTTCCCACACAAGCCTTTCCAGGATCATCCCCCCGGCCGAATCTCTAAAGAGGGGTCTCTCGGGATCCCTGCGACAGGAGTTCACTCTCCGACAGTGCAGGATCAGATCGTTGAGGCGACAGCAGCTGCGGGTCACAGTTCGTCCAGCTCCGACTCCGAGGCCGACGGTTCTCAGTTCGTCGTGGCACCTTCTTCGACAGCATCGGGTCCTCCATCTTCTCCAGCTCCGGCTGCTTAGTCATGTCCTAGTTTTTCTCTTTTTGGTGCTTAGATGCCAAAGGGGGAGAGTCTAGTAATAGGGGGAGTTGGTAGAGAAAGTAGCTGGTGGGTCTAGTGAGATTTTGATTCAGGGGGAGGTTAGATTTTTGGGTAGCTAGTTTTGAAATGTTGGATCTTATGGATTGATTTTGATGTTATGACAGGCTATCTGGCTCTGTATATGGATGTGTTTCGCCTGTCATCACATTGTGTTTATTTTCATGCTCGCATAATTCCTACCTATTCTAGCATGATAGTTTTGTAGCGCTAGGCTTTATCTCGCTTTTATTGCTTTATACATTCTTCTGCCTAGTATGATAGGTTGCTCTTCAAATTCATATCTCTATTGTTATTTGTGTTGTCATTAATCACCAAAAAGGGGGAGATTGTAGCATCTAGGCCCCTAGGTAAGTGGTAAGTGTTTCGGTGATTAATGACAACCATATTACTGTGACTAACAATTTGTTTTGAAGGGAATCAAAAATTCAGTATACAATGACATTTGGTTAATCTTGGTCCCTAAAGTGCTTATATGGACAATCAAAGGACATATGCTTTAAGACTAAGGATCTTCTAGTTCTAAGTATCACAAAGGAGATGAAGGATACTTAGAGTAGTATAGGTCTCCTTTTTCTTTTTGTCTTTTGACCGTACTATAAAGGGGGGCTAAAAGTAGTAGCTTGACTTAGTGAGTCTAGACGTAGATGATGCACACTTGTTAAATTCTAGCACTAGGTAGAGCATACAAGTCCATGGTGAAGCTGTCAAGGAATTAGAGCTCAAAGAGAGTTGAATTGGACAAGTTCACAAAACATTTATTCACCGGATTATCCTCTGATGGATGTCTAATACTCACCGGATAAACACTAATTGAGGCATCCGAATTATATGAAAAATTTCAGAAGTGTTACACCGGAATATCCGGTGCTGAAAGTCCGGTGACCACCGGAGCTTTTCCAGCAGAGAAAATTTTCGGAGAAAAACAATTTTGTACCCACCGGATTATCCGGTGAATGCATAATATGAACACCGGACTATTTCTTGCAGAGAGCATTGCTTCGGGCCACAGTGGAAAATTACGTTCACAGGATTATCCGGTGACTTAGCTGGCAGACCACCGGAGAAATGTTGTGAAGAAACTCAGACAAATTGAACTCACCGGATTATCCGGTGGTAGCAAAAATATCACCGGAGTATTCTTGCAGAAGGTTCGAAAATTCGAAGGGTCGGGTGAGTTGTACTCACCGGATTATCCGGTGTTGACTGTTGTTCACCGGAGTTTATCACCGGACAAATGTTGCCGTGCAACGGCTAGTGACAGCTGGCTCTGGGTTTGAACCCACCGGACTATCCGGTGATCTTAAGGATATAGCCAGCGGATTATCCGGTGATTACAGTAAAATGAGAGTGGTTAGCCAACGGCTAATTTTTGATCTCTAGGCTATAAATACCCACTCAGTTGGTTTCAACAGCCGCTCTTGCGATCCTGTAGCAGCTCATACACTTGGTGTGTCATTTAGAGGCAAGAGAGGGAGCACTTGTGTCCATTTTAAGTTCTTAGTTGAGGATTAAGGACTTCTTTGAGTGCTTGGAGAGTAACAAGTGTGCATCTAGCTGTTGTCTAGGCTTGGTCTTTGTCAAGTGAAGCTTGAGGCTTGTTACTCTTGGTGGTTGGCAACACCTAGACGGTCTTGGTGATCGGATGATTTCTCGGTGAGCTCTTGGAGCAATTGTGGGAGCCCCGGAAAAAGAGGATGTACTTGGTTTGATACCCGCCAATCCGGAGATGGAGAAAGGGTAATCAAGAGGGAGCACTTGAGCCTTGGTGACTCAAGGGGGAGCTACATCCTTGGTGGATGCTCCAACGAGGACTAGGGGGAAGTGCCAACTTCTCGAAACCTCGGGAAAAAATCGGTGTTGTCTTCTCCAACTCTTTACTTTCTTGCATCTTATTTTGAGCTTTGTTATTATTGCAAGTTCTTCTTAGGAATTGTCTTTCTTAGTTAATTCTTGCGTGGTTAGCTATCTTGTGCTAGTTAAAATTCCTTACTTGCGTTTCTTATAAGTTTTATTTGGTCAAGCAGTAGTTAATTAAAAAAACAAATTTAATATCCCAATTCACCCCCCCCCCCCTCTTGGGCTATTCGATCCTTTCACCCTGCCTTTTCTGCGCAGGGAAGGAAGAGGAGCCCCACAGCGCCACCACCGCGCGGAGGTGAAGCCTAAGCACAGTAGCTCCATGGTGGAGATGAAGCCTAAGGCGGCATTGAGACCTTGCAGGCGAACATGGAGGTGGTCTTTGGGATCCCGAACCTGGAGGTAGCCGAGAAACTTGACCCCAACAGGCTGGGAGATCTACATAATTTGTGCATAGAGAAGGGTGCCTCCTTGCAAGGCGTCGTCGGGTCCATTTGGGTTGATCGTGTTGGCGTCCGGCGACATGCCGGAGCAGACCACCATCTTCTTCAGGGTGTTCAAACACGATGACAACTACAAGGTTCTCATGTGCATCGACCTGATTTTGTAACCCTCCACCACCTCGAAGGTCACTGTAACATCCTGAGTTGAACATGTTTATTTAGCTGCAAGTTTAACTCCAAATTAAAACTTTTTAGGGTTTATTAATCTAACTAAGGTTAAGAAGGTAAGTATGTGGATGTATATATATACATTCATGTACATTAGATGTGCTAAGTTGAATAAGTGTTCCAAATAGCACTAGAGTTAATTCCAAAGTAATTTCTGCATTAGGTTGGTTCTTATGTTTTGGTTGAGATTCTTATGGTTCTTTTTGTGGTGGATTGAAATGGAATCTCTCCCAATTTCAAAACCCACTCTTAGATTCTGTTCAGCTCAAATTCAATTCAAATTCAAATTCTTGGATTCAAATCTTCAAAAAAAGTCTCGAGATCCAAAGATCAGATATTCTAAATGAAGTGGATTTAAATTCAAAATCAAATCCAGAATTCAAATACCTCAATTTGAATTTAAACCTTATTCTTATCCCAATTAATTCGTTTTCCTCTTCTCGTGTCGAATTCTCCTTCTTCTCTCTTTCGGCCCAGCAGCCGGCCTAGCTCTTTTCTTTCCCCCCTCCAGCGCACCGCGCTCAGCCCACGCGTGCTCGCGCTGGCCAGCCCATGCCCACGCCCGCATCGTCTTCTCCCTTCTCCCTCCTCCACCTCATGCTCGCGTCGCGTCGGTCGCCTCTCCCCTCTGGGAAAAAATCTCCCGACCGGCTCCCTGTTTTTCGCTCTCTCTCTTCTCTCTCTCGCGTGCATCCTCTCTTTTCCCATGCCCTGCACGCGCGACTTCCGAAACCCCCGCCCATGCTTGGCCAGCCACCACCTCGCCGCCGATGTCCTTGTGACGCCAGCACGTGCACCGCATCCCCGTGCTCCCTCACCCGTCTATAAATAGCGCACCCGACCCTTCTCTCGCCCTTCTTCCCCATTTTGCTTCGCCATTGCGCTCTCGTCGTTGCCATTACCGCTGCCGTGACCTCGCCGTCATCAATCTGCTGACCACGTGCTGCCGAGGATCTTCAGGACCTTGCCGCCGTCCTTGTGCCAGTGTCCAATCGTCGAAAGCCTGATGGGAGCTCGCCCAAGCCAATAGCCAAGCAGCGCTGTCGCCGCCTATTCGACAAATCGCCTGCAGCCGCCCCGCTCGTCGTCGTTCCTGCACTCGGTGAGCCTTCTGGTTCCCTCTTACGCCCACCTAGATGGCATGTAGGCATTCTCCGGGCTCCCTCTTAGCTTATTACCGTGTGCCACCGTGTTTTGCATTTCCGCCACCATAGTTGCGCTCGTTGCCGGTGTATTTCTGCCCTGTGCTATGACCCAGCCATCGGGCCATGATGACATGAGGCGCTAGGCCTCTCTTCTGTGCAGGTTGGCCCCTCCCCATGTAGGGGAGGTGCTGCCCAGTTTTGGCCGCACCGTTGCCCCTCTTCGGCCGTCGTTTGGTAGCGCTCTCGCCGCCTGTCGCCGTCGACGTGCTCCCCGCCGCATCCGTCGTACCGCTTACAAGCCCGACGTCAACTTCCTGTCACGAAACCACATCGGAATCCCAACGCCGGTGTGGTTCCCCATGCGAGTCGCCGTGAATTTCTCGCCGCCAGCCGTTCCATCCCCTCCCATCCGCCACTCGCGCTGCGCTAGCGCGCCCGCGTGCTCTCGCAGACTGGCCAATGGGTCGAAACTCGACCTGGCCGTAGCTCGGCCTGACTCAGCCCAGTGGCCAGGTGGCTGGCTTGGCCAGCCAAACCGCTAACAGGCCGTGCCGCATGGGTCGGCCCAGCTCTGGCCCAACTTCCTTAGCCCAATAACCACCAGCCCAAGACCTGAGTGGGCTAGCTTTGTGCGACCCAGTACTGTGTATACTAAGCCCATCCCATGCCCATCCGCCCCAAACTCGTACTGTTCATGTGGGTCCCACTGGTCACTGTTCATGTGGGGCCAGGTTACTGTTCAGTGGGCTCCACTCGTGGGCCCCACCTATGAACATTGTCATTTCTTAATTTTCCAATTTAAATTCTGATTAAATCTTTGGGAAGCTATAACTTCTCTGTTCTGGCTCCGATTTTGACGATTCTTTCGCCGAAATTAATCTAAAATCGAGATCTACTCATCTGTCACATTATAGTATCCATTAGGGCTCATTTAGATTTCCATTTGGTGTTAATTGATTCTTCTTTAGCATCATTGTTATTGATCGTGGTCACGATTTCAGGGCAACCAGAGTTCTGGGAGTGCTGCGCAGGAAGCATCAGGAGCGAGGTGGATCCTAATTACAATCAAGACTTTGAAGAAAATTACAGAGAAGGCAAGTCCTATCTCCTTGGTCTAATTTTGATTTTGCACAGATTAAAACAACATAATCAACTAAAACCGGACTTATTATCGTATGTGTTATGTATTACGCTTTTACAAAACTACTTGTAATAATTAATCCTATCAAACAAATGCCATGTCTTGAATATTATCATCTAGAATACATATCACCCTAGGATTACCCGTCGTTACCTATATTAATGTCGGACAACGTCATGATATCTAGCATGCTTAGGATTAAATATGTCTCCTCGGAGATGTCGCTTTTAAAACACCTCTCCTCGGAGATAAGATATATTGTTATCAATAACAACTCATATACCATGAATCCTTGACGGTTGTGAATTCCATGATGGTTGTAAAATGCTTGATGTCGTGTGGGATATGGAGGGTGATGTGTAAAAATGAGTGAAAACTATTTTGGCGCAGGCAGGTAGAGTGGTCCTCCAGGAAGGATGCTCTTGGGGGCTCGAGTTACATGAAGGTATTCATTGCCCATAAAGATGCCTAGCCCGGTCGCTTAAGGATCGAGTTTTGCGCCGTCATGCTTAGCCACCCCTATGCAACCATACGTAATGTAGGGACTGATGCAGGTGGCACAAGAGATCCCGGTAACGAGCGTCTTACAGGAGTAGTATCAGAGCCATTCTTGGCTGTAGGAAGTGACCTTAGGATAGACTAGCTCGTGTCTGTTTATTTCCAAAAACTATGTTATAAAAAAAACTCTTTTGTACTTACCTCCCGTCATGTTACCTTTGAAAACTTGATATGCTGGTTCTAAGATGTTCCTTTTTCCCGGCAGATGGAAGATGAGGATTGGAACATAGTACAATGTCTACGAGTGAAAGACTTTTCCAAGTTATTGTGGAAAGCTTGTTGCCATCTAGGGTACACCCGACGCCTAGAGTACAACAGGCGTGAGTACAACGAGAATGGATCCCAGAAGTGCCAGGTTTTTCTGCAAATCTTCGATTGTCCGAGGCACCCCAGCTGGTGACCGTGGCACGTCAACACCACTGGAGTACAGTACCCTGACACGTACCAGTTGTTGGCCTACGAGGCCCATCAGCACATGTGCGGGAGGCGTGTTAGAGAGGTTGCGCACAGTCCCATGAGGCACTTTCCAACTGCCACTGGCCAGCGAGCGGCTTGGTGTGCACACCTAACCACCATGGAGGATGCAGGACAGGAGGAAGAGGAGGACGACGCCACTGTATCCATCACAACATAGTACCTCCATTCCTTAGAGCACTTGCACAATGAGACCTATCAGCTGTTCCAGGATGCTCGCTATAAGGCAGAGGAGTCCGAGACACGTGAGAGAGTTCTCCGTGTGATGCTAGATCAGACCAGAGTCCAGGCAGCAGCTACAGAGGACACCACGGGAAGGAACCGCGAAGGATGGTAGAGGGTGGTGGGAGCCCATCGCAGGGATCTCAACCGACAGCATACCATGAGTGGCTCCCGAACTAGGACGACGGCCAGAAAGAGCACCTTCAACATCCTCGAGAGTAGGACCCAGCACGTTGTCCTTGCAGGTGTGCCTCTCCTAGCGGATGGCCGGATTGAACCCACGCCAGTTCCCGCAGCCACCGGAGGTGTGGTGCCAGCCGAACTGATCCAGGACGGAGATATGGCGATACCCAAGGAGGACTCCGAGGAGGAAGAGGACCCTAGCGAGCGTGAGTTCATTAGTGACCGCAACGACGACAGCTTCAACAGGACCTCCGACCCCACTTCTACCTCGACAACAGCAGGAACTTTCTCACTTGCTGAGTCAGTTGTTGGCAACACCGCCGATAGGTTCACTGACGACACCTGAGGATGACGCATCATGGCTAGACGGCATTAGGAGTAGATCCTTTTGTGGCTTTTGTTCTAGATAGCCTGGTAGCATGATGCTCTACGAGCACACTTTTGACATAGTAGATCGAAAACTTTTGTACTAGCGACCTAGTGGAGATAGTCCTAGGTTTGTTTAATACATGTTGCTTGTACTCTTGTATGGTGTTGCTTCTTGTCTGAATCTTGTTTGTGTGATTGGCAAGGATTGTCCTTGCTCCTATCTTGTTTGCCCTCATCTTATGGTTGTATCTCAGCTCTTGCTTTCTCTCTTATATTCAGAGAACATATGGAATCATCCAGAGAATCCTCTCGCCACTGTCAACTACGTCAGATCGTACCTATCAATGGAGCCCGCGGGATGGGGTCTAAAGCTGGAAGTACGATAGGGTCCCGAGGAAGGCACTCTGAGGACCATGGTACAAGAAGAGACAGGGGTGCTAATTCTCAGCCTAGTCATGAAGTCCATCAGAGCCATCGCAGCAGTCAAAGAATCCCACTACCCCCACTACCAGAGAATGATTTAGTGGCAGTGATGACCAATCAAACCCGCATACTGGAGGCCATAGCTCAGGCAGGAATCAACAACAGAGGTTATGGACCTCAGAACAAGATGGCAGAATTTATGAGGATCAGGCCCCCCAACCTTTGATAGTATCGACAACCCCTTGGAGGATGATGATTGGCTCACGGCAATCACTAGGAAGCTCCATGTCGTCAACTGTGAGGGTCGAGACAGGGTTAATCTTGCCGCCCACCAACTCACCAGGTCGGTAGCAGAATGGTGGGAGAACTACTGCGAAGCATCAGTTAATACCGATGCCATCACATGAGAAGAATTCTGCGAGGAGTTCAAGAAATACCATGACAGGGATCATGGAGATGAAGGCAGATGAGTTTCGTGACCTAAAGCAAGGTTCAATGACAGTGAACCAGTACATTTGGAAGTTCATTCACCTTTCCCGCTACGCACCGAAAGAGGTATCAACGGATAAGAAGAAGCATGATCGCTTCAAGAAGGGACTGCAACACAGCTTGTATGTTCAGCTTGTGCATGTTATCTACCCCGACTTCAATACTATGATGAACAAGACCCTCCTACTAGAAGAGACCCGTGCACCCATATAGGCAGAAAGGAAAAGAAAGTTCCCTGACCGGAAGCCGTAGGGTAGTAGGTCCCAGGGGACCAATTCGAACCGAAGGCAGAAAATTCAGTATCCGCAACAGTTAACCATGCAGTACCCAACTCCGGGATTCACATCCCGCACAACAGTATCTACTCATCGCAGTTCCAACCCAGGACAGTCTTAGCAGAGCAGCGCTTAGACTCCAGCAGCTACACAGAAGACATGTTTCATCTGCCATCAGCTAGGGCACTACATGAAGGATTGCTCCAATGCTAATCAGAACAATGTACCAGCTCGATCAACCCCAGCAGTAGGGGCAGGACGAGGAGGAAATCGATCATCATGACAATCACGGAACAAATTCCCACTACCCCGGTTTGAATAGTCTCTAAAGTCGCGTTCACACCCTCGGTGATTTGGCTTGGGCTTTTGCTTCCATGGTGTGTTTTGATGGCTGCTAGGCCAGACTTGTAATATTCGGTGTGGTTTGTAAGTCTTTTGTACCTAGAACCTTAATATCTACATACGAAGTTTGACTATGATGCCATAACTGTTATACTGTACGTATCAGCTACGTAATCCAGGGAATTATACAGGTGGCACAGGAGATCCCAGTAACAGGGGTCTTACAGGAGTGGTATCAGAGCTATGCTTGGCTGTAGGAAGTGACCTTAGGATATACTAGCTCGTGTTTGTTTATTTTCAAAAATTATGTTATAAAAAATACTCTTATGTACTTACCTCCCGTCTTGTTACCTTTGAAAACTTGATATGCTAGTTCTGCTATAAAATACAGAGGAGTCTGAGCAGGGAGCTCCTCTGGCACTTGACTTTATGCAATCTGCTATAAAATGCAGAGTCACGGATCGGCCATGCTTTGTTCATACCCCCTGGCGAAAGCCGTTCAAGGCTGAGTGGATCTACATTGTAGGCTCCTCGGGGCGGAAGTCCTCAGCCATGAAGTCTGGGACCGGCTGCTCCAGCACTTTGAGCTAGATGCGTCCCATGCAGTGTAGTAACGCCAGCTAAAACGCCGAGGCCACATGGACGCTAGAGCTAGCATAGGCCTCGACAGAGCTGGCCATCACCCCCGCAGCGGTCTGGACCTAGTAGAGCGTTAGGCCTAGGATCTCCAAGCCAGAGGTTAATGGTGGGCCTTTGGCCCCGGGGCTACCTAGAGCCTTCTTGATGGCGTGGGCCGCCTCCATCGCGCGCTCGACTAGCTCTTGGTGCTCCGTGCGCAATGCTTCCTCCGCTGCCCAAGCTTCCCCCCTCCCTCTTGTTGGGCTAAGGCCACCGCAATCCAGAGGTCATGGGTTTGGCCTTCCGTAGGGATGCGATCCGCGATGGCCTGGTCGATAGACGCCTCTGCAACGTGGTGGGCTTCGACAGCCTCCTGAGTTGTGGCCTCCTCACACTCTCGGTGCATCGTCTCTTCCTACATATGACCCTTTGCAACCTTCGCTCGCTTCTTGGCCTCCTCTAGGGCTTCTCAGCTTTTCGATGTCTGGGCTGTTGCGTGGGCTCAGCGCTACGAGCAGCCTAGCACCTTCGCTAGGAGCAATTGTTACGAAGCACAACGTAGGAGAGATAAGGTTAGAAGCCCAAAGGTCAAAACTAGAAAAGCTTCATCCTAAAACATACCTGCTAGGCCGTAGCCCCTAAACGCGACGCCACCTCCTCCGGGGGCCTTCGAGCCAGAGATAGCTCGATCTCCCAACTCCTAAGGAGAGACAAGGCATAGGCAAAGGCACTCGATGCCTCCGGGCAGAGTTCGAAGTCGTTGGGGGGTCAAAGCCTTGAAGCTCAAGCCCCCTCTAAGAGTGCAAAGGCCGCTGCCATGGAGGGACCAGCTCCCCTACCCCTGGCCACGAGAGCCAGGTCATGGCCAAGAAAGACGCCTTGAGGGGGAAAAGCTGTCTCCTCTAGAGCGACTGCCTCAGGAGCCTCCGAAGGAGTCATCGGGTTCTCTTGGGGATCGAAAACCTCCGTGGGGGAAGCTGAGGTCAGGTCCACATCGACGGCCCCTGTAAATAGGAAAAACATAGAAGTCAGGATCCTTAGGCACAAACGTAGCAGGGTAAAAAGGGAAACAATGCCTCACCCATGCCGACATTCGTAGCAGTAACGGGTCATGTGACGTCCTCAACATTGAAGGGGTTAGCAATACCCCTTGTCACATAGTCATCAAGGGAGGCCTCGTGCCCCCTCCACTTTGGCTGTGGTCGACCATGTCCAGGATGGTCGGAGCCTTCCCGAGATCCCCGCCTCTAGCTTGGGCCTCATCCTTTGTCACGTCACTCGTAGCCCCAGCGCCTCTGCAAGCGTCCGACGCTTTATTCCATCTGACTCCACCTCAGAAGACTCGGCCGTCGAACTAGTGCAGGAGGCTACGGGGCCAGATGGGGGTCAAGTCCAGAGTGGGATTGTGGGGATCACGGAGGCCATGGAACCTGAGGCCTCGCACCCTCGCTTTTTGATGGTCTGAAGCTCCGCTCCGCAACGGAAGGCTAGTCGAGGAATTTGTCCATGATCTCAGCCGCTTGGTCCAGCGTAAGGCAATCGTCTGAAAGTAAAAGGCATCTCACATCTGTGGATTCGATGCTAGATAAAGGAGAGGACTAACCAGAATTGACGGTGGACCCGGAGTACACGTTCAACTCGCCTTGCTCACAGGCGTGGTTCCAATCCTCCCGAAGGGGTCGGATGCACAACATTGTTAACTCCTCCGTGAGATCACACATGCTCATTCTCCGGATCACCCTTGGGAGGATCGCCACCCTCGAAGCAAGCTGAGCCCCGTGTATGTCCACCACCGGGGTCTGGACATAATGGATGTCCCGGTTGGTGGAGCAGAGGGGAGACCCAAAGCCAACGTCATAGTAAAAATACCCCTTCGGCCACCCTGTGTACCACTGATCATTGATGGCCTTCATAGGGAATGCCTCCTGGTACTCCTGTTGGAGCTAAAAGTTCACGCTACCGAAGTTGATGGCATTCCTCTCTCCGCCCTCCATCCGAGTCTTCAGCTAGCAGCTTGCTTCATAGATGGCGCGAAAAGCTTCGCTCGCCCCTCACAGCTCTCCGCCCACATGGCCCATTTGAAGATGGCCAGGAGGGCAATAGCGTTGGCCTTAAAAACCACGGTCTCGTGGTCCTGCGGTACTAGGACCAATCCCAACGTGAGACACGAGTGACGAATCTAGAGGGGATCTTCCCCTCCTCGACCATCCGGTCAAGCTCGGCTTTGGTCACGGTGGATCCCCTAGCAAACTGGTCTGCAGGGGTACTTCTTGCTGGCATAGCGAAGTGCCATGCCTGGCGGTGGCCTGAGCAGTAGTGGAGGAATCGCTGCCACCATGGTTTCCACCGTCATGCGCACATCGACGGCGCCGCCTGCCAACGGCACACCCATGCCGGCGGCGACTGTCGGAGGATTAACTCCTGTCGCAGGGATCCCGAGAGACCCCTTTTTAGAGATTCGGCCAGGGGGATGATCCTGAATAAGTTCGTCGGAGAAATAAATGGGAATGAATGCAACGGCCGGTGGTGGGGGTGTTGACCTAGTGCAAGAAGAAGTAAATGCACCGAAATTTAGACAGGTTCGGGCCACACGGGGGCGTAATACCATACTCCTGTATGGATGCTATAACTGTCCTGAGGAAGTCCCTCAAGGATGTTGCTGGTTACAAGAATGTGGGTCTATCTAAGAGCTTGAGGCTCCTTGTTCTTCGGCTGGGACTGAGCTCAACCTTCCTCACAGTGTTCTCTTGCGCTGTGTTCTTCGTGTCTGCTCTTGGTCTCTGTTGTGCTATTCTTTGTCTCTTGTCTTTTTTTTTCTCTCTTTTTCTCTCCGGTCCCTTGCTTCTGTGCCGCCGGCTGCTTTAAGTACTCGCCGACCGCGACATGCCCCGAACGTGAAGGAGGGGGCTCGAGTTCCGAGACGCCATAAATGGAAAGGGCGTCATCATTTCTTTTGGGCGAAGTGACCGGGGGTGGAAAATGCGTCGCACGCCCGGTCGCCCGTCACCATAAATGCCCTAGCAACGGGCGTCGTGGAGAGGGCCCACCGGGCAACCTGGCGTGCTCGCCCTGTGTTGTTCCCCTGCCACAGTAGCGCGGCAGACGGAATGCCTTGATCCTTACGACGTTATCCTGAGACAAGCCGGATGGCACGGGACGGGACCCATGCAATTAATGACCCCACGCCTCTCTACCAAAACATGGCAGGAACTGACGCTGAGCGCGGCGGGAGCAGTTGGAGGTGTCAGGCCACGCACGCTCATTAAATGCGGCCTCAGGCCTCTGGCTGGTTGACACCTCATCGGTAGGTCCCTCGGGGGTCTTTCTGGGTCGTCGGGGTACCGAGTGCTCGGGGGTACTGTTTACATCCCCGAGCACTCTCTCCCGAGAATGCATTTCCTTGTCCTCGGGGAGCCGAGTGCTGCCAAACGCAGCCCCGAGCACTCTCTCCCGAGCACTCTTGCACGGACCCTCGGGGAACCGAATGCTCAGGGGCTACCGCGTGCAGCTCCGAGGACTCTCTCCCGAGCACTCTTGTATGGATCCTCGGGAAACCGTGTGCTCGGGAGCTGCCGCACGCAGCCCCGAGCACTCTCTCCCGAAACTTAGCTCTTCTGATCGTCGGGGGACTAGGGTGCTCGGGGGTGACTGTACACCTCCCCGAGCACTTTCTTCCCGGTACTTGGATTCCGTGGATCATCGGAGAACTGGGGTACTCAGGGGCCACCGACCGTGGCCCCGAGCACCTTCTCCCGGGACTTGACCTTTTCTCATCCTACAAGAGAGACCTCGCGGGATGGTGCCATGTGGCGGATGGCTGGCCTGGCCTCGGGATTCGGGGACCCCCGGTTCTTGATACACCGACAGCGACGGAAGCCGATTCCACATGATGGGCGACGGAGGCTGATGTTGCCGATGCGGCAGCGGGGTCCCTGGATGTCGCGCAGTCCCCCACCAGGGAACTGGCCCTACTGCGGGCACCAGATCGAGCCAAGGGGGTCCCTAGGAGGCGGCGAGGAGTGCTCGTTAGTGATGGAAACTGGGAGTGCTAGGGGGGCGGGCGCGTGCGCAAGAGCAAAGATGGAAGGGAACAAGGATGCTGGATAAGGCCGTCGCTCGATCGGGACCCCACCTTATAAGCCAGGGGAGGAGTTATTGCCTCCTTGAGGCACATGTGCACACCTCGTCCCTTCACCCACGATCATGAGGAAGCGGAACCATTCTGCACGACCCTTCAATGTCGAGATGCCACGTGACCCTTTACTGCCTAGCGTGACATGACTGCACCGCTAACCGCAGGTTGCATTTAAAATCCTCTCTCGCAAGCAACATTAGGAATTTGGCTCGACCATTAGACCGGCACTTGAAACGACTCAAAACAACCGGAGGTCCACGGACCCCCGGCAATGGAGCTAGGGATCGCCGGAGACCCTGCTCCGAAGACCATTGGATCTCCCTTGTGAGGGGCTATTGTTGGGGGTCACCATCAAGGGCCCTCGACGTCCTTACTCCACGAGCCATATCCGAAGGCCTCCAGGCTCTGAGCCTGGAGTCCCCCCTCTTCCCAACAGCAAGAGTCTAGGAGACCATTGCCGACCTGGCCACTGGACCGTTATGGCCTCCGGAACCCCTCCGGAGAACCCGAGCTCCAAGTCACCATGGAGACCCCAGCCACCGAAACCCACTGACCTCCGGAGGCCACCCCAGAGCTTTGGGGGAGCGAACGGCCCCTCGATTGAACTAGCGGGAAGGGCCCCACCGACCACCAACTACCTACCACGAAGTGATCGGCATTTAATGCCGGAGTAGTTAGAGGTCGACCCTTCATATGGGACGGGACTGATGTTGTAGTTGACGATTAGCTGAGCACTGTGGTCACTTGTTGTCACAGTCACTGCCATAGTTAGGTGATGTTATCCGAGTAGTTGAATGTTGACCTGAGCCTGGACAATGTTTCACCATGCTAGCCCTAGGGTACGATTATATAGTGACGACTTGTATCTCTACCAACTCCGTAAGGATATATTTGTACACTTACACCTTGGATGACAATATAAATACTGACATATGACCAGTTGCCAAAGGGGTCGATTTTTCATCACTCTAAATATTATCTTCTTCTTTACTTCTTCTCCAAGTTTGATCCAGGTTGGTTCTCGCCGCACCTTGTTTGTGGAATACTTTTTTCTTCGACCAACAACTTGTTTATGTTTATTGTCCCATTTAGCATTAGCTAATTTAGAACTATTTGAAAACAAGTAAAATAACTTTGATATATACTCCTTCCGATTATAAATGTAGGTTGTTTTAGACTTATGCACAAGGAATAAGAAAATAGATCAAATGACCTTCTTGCCCTTTATTTATTCTGAATTGAAAAAAATAACTTATTAATTTATGAGAGTGATAGCATTCATTGAACAAGGGCAAGAAGGAAACAAAAGAGAAAAAAGTGCATAAAAATTCGAGAATGACTTATATTTAGAGAATAGTTGAGAAATCTAAAACGACCTATATTTATAATCAGAGGAGTATATCCTATTAGAATTTTTACAGACTTTCTCTTGGACCAGCAATTCGTGTAGGTCCTATGAGAATTTTTTAAACTTCATCTTACACTAACATCTCCGTGAAGGATGGTTAGTGTTTTTTTTTTAAGAAAAGATTGGCTAGTGGTTAATACACATATGCTCTTGATATTTCCACCTCCCACCAAAAGCCGGTACCACAACAGAATACTCCGGAAACGTGTTAGGCGCAAGGGCCCACAGCGTCCTCGACACGTCACACTCTTTTAAGCCCCGACGACAGCGCACCAGAGCCGAGCCGCACAGCCCCTGGCCCAGCTCGGCTCGGCTCGGCTCGGCTCGGGGCGACCCAACACGTGTCCTCGTTGTCTGACACGTGGCCACCCGCCGTGCGCTCGTAGGCCCGCCTGCACCCCTACGAAAACAATTTCCATTCCCGAATAATCGCTGAAAAATAATAAGCGAGAAACTCCTTTTTTTGTTTAATGGAGGCGGAGCTGAGAGATTAGAGGGATACGATTATACGAAGGCCTCTCCTCGTCTCCTGCTGTCTTCCTCTCGTGCTCTCGCTTGGCTGTTCTCCAATCCAGCAACACTCTCGGGTGAGATCTGATTATTCGAATTCCGCTTCGTTTATTCTGTTCTCTCGGTTTCTTTGTTCGATTTGGAGCAGCGGACACCGTTTCTTGGGTGTTGCAATGTTCTGTGCTCGGGACCTGAGGCTCGTGAATTGTCTGTTGGTGGGGGAATTCGTGGCTTGGCAGAGGTTTTTTTGTGAGAAATCTGATGTTCTTGTAGCTTGCTCAGGCGAAGGACGGTAACCTGTTGCTCTTTCTTTCGCGCTGAAATGCTTGGTAATTGAGAGGAGCTGGTCGCTGTGAGACGGTGGGAAGGAGTGGTCTTTGGGAAGAAGGGATTGTTGTGCGTGGTTGTTGCTATGGCGTCGAGGGACTTTCTGGGCGGGTTCGGCGAGGAGGCAGGCGCGTCGGGGGAGAGGGCGGGGAGCGCGCCCGGCGGCGAGTCGGACGAGATCGAGCTCAGCCTGGGCCTGTCCCTTGGCGGCTGCTTCGGCACCGACCCGGCGGGGGAGGCCAAGAAGCCGCGCCTGATGCGGTCCTCCTCCGTCGCGTCCATCTGCTCGCTGCCTGGCGCCGACGGCAACGACCTTGCTGCCGTCGCCCCCCCGCCGGCGGAACTCATGCGCACCACCTCGCTGCCCACCGAGCCCGACGAGGAGCGGTGGCGCCGCCGCGAGATGCAGAGCCAGAGGCGCCTCGCGGCCAAGCGCAAGCGCCTGGAGCGCCGCAACTCCATGAACTCCGGCAGGTCGTCCGCCAGCGCCGGCCGCGACGACACCCCGGAGGCGACGTACCCCAGTGGCTTCCAGCTCCGGCGCTCCGGCGCCTCGCAGGGGAGCACCTCGTCAAGCTTGCCAGAGCAAGGTATATAGCATGCTAATCTCCACTCTTTTACTGCGCTTATCGTGTAGAATTGTTCATTTCTTTGTGTTGGTCGCTAGTTCTTGACGATGC
The DNA here is from genome assembly GCF_958298935.1 of Phragmites australis. Classification (NCBI taxonomy): domain Eukaryota; kingdom Viridiplantae; phylum Streptophyta; class Magnoliopsida; order Poales; family Poaceae; genus Phragmites; species Phragmites australis. Next base: position 26,393,467 of record NC_084934.1, on the reverse strand, counting down.
ATGAAGGTTCCTGTGTGCACAGATTTGGTTGGATTGGGTTGGGTTTTGTGACTTTCGTCAGGTAGGAGATGCATGAGCACAGAGATCTAGGTGAAGCAGGTTTAATTTGGCATGGATCTTTAGCTGTTGGGTTGTGATTAAGGGTATATTTGGATCATGACTATAGATTTTAAGCAACTGTTTGGTTAACTGTCATAACTATAGCGTTATACTTTGTTAGTTCTACGATCCACGCGTTATACACTTAGTTTTTTTACTAACTTTGCCACACTTATGGCTAAGAATTTGTTACACTTCTTATGACAAGTCACACTTAGCTAACTTTTAAACGTGGCAAACTTAGCCGCCAACCAAATAGATCGTTAGCTTGCTATTCGGCAGAGATGGTGTGTGCAGTGATGGGCTCGCCAGTTGTTCTTGTTACTCCCTGTGTAAAAGAAGTCATTTCGTTGATGATGATGATGGATTTGTGAGCTTAGCGAAAAGAGTGTATGCAGGGGTGGCCTAATCCTCACGTCGTAGGAGTTTTCCGTGTCATGCCCTCATCATCTTGTTTCAGTAATTTGGGAAAATCGTTTGAGCCGTTAGCTTTTGCAGTAGAAATGGAGAACTATTTTTGGACAAAGATGAGGCTTTGGCACATCAGCTCGTATGTCTTCAGTTAGTTGCTAGTGTTTGTTTCGATTGCTGTCACTCACAGAATTCTTTGTTAGATGTGCACGGTTATTAAAGTTTAGGGTGCAATGACATTGCTAGGTGGTAGACCATATAAAGTTAACCTGCATATGCAATGATAGGCAGTAGAGTCATTAGGTAGCATCAAGTGTGATTATTGGACTAATCATTGTATGAGGTGGTGTGTATGATCTACTTTATGCATTGTCCATTGGCAAAGTTCAAAATAAAAAAGTGTGATGGAAAACTTCACATTCGTATCTGCAAAACCTATCTCATGTCAGAATTTCTCTCATTTTCAGCTGGTGCAGGTCATCTCACTTGAAAGACCCCTATGTGCTGGTAGTGTTTTTTCTTTACAGAAATAGACCGGGAAATTTCACGTGATTTGTTTTCGAATGTCTAATTTGATAAAAAAAATTAGTGATTAGTAATACAATAGAAATTTCCATGAATAAACTTGGATATGAATCATTCTTTTCTTGCTGGAATCTGAAGATGTGTGCCTGCAGGTGGTGCCGGTGGCACATCTTCGGACAACACCAGTGGCCAGAACAGTTCGCTCCCCCCGACGGCATCAATGAGAGAGCAGCCGCCGTTGCGCACCCTCCGGTCGCTGACGATGAGGACGACGAGCACCGGCGACCTCCGCAAGAGCATGATGGAGGACATGCCGATGGTGTCCTCCCGGGTGTACAGCCCGGACGGCCGCAAGATTGATGGCTTCCTGTACAAGTACCGGAAGGGCGAGGAGGTGCGCATCGTGTGCGTCTGCCATGGCTGGTTCCTTACCCCGGCAGAGTTCGTGAAGCATGCCGGCGGCGGCGACGTCCCCAACCCGCTCCGGCACATTGTCATCAACCCCCAGGCGTCGGTGTTCTTGTAATCCTGGAGGGAGGCTGGAGTGTACCTGGTGGGAGAGGCAGAAGCTCAAAACTTTTTTCTTTTTTTCTTCTTCTTGGTACTCATGATTAGTTAATTATGTTAGCGATTCTCTGCATTTTCCGATGGGTGCAAAGGAAATGCAGGGCCTGAGCTAGTTACTTGTAAGTTGAAGGGAGTGAACAAATTCGATGTCCGAAATGGATGCTGGTTCAGTTGAGGCACTCGACCGGCCTCAAAACATTTTGCAATTGCACTCCGTAGCTCGTAGCTGGTGCAATCGTGCGGCTGCGGCATATGAAAGGAGTGACTGAAATGACCATACTATCCCTGCAAATTGTGACCCAATCTTCCTGTTGATCAGGTGCAGTTTCTGACAGCTGAGGTGGCAGCACACCGTCTTCATCGGAGAACTAATGTGAAGACAGGACGCGTGTTCCGGCCACATGTGATGCGTGTCTGCTTGGTCGTTCAGATGGGCGTCCGTGCTGTACTGCTGGTGCGGCGGTGTTGTGTGCTACGACGGCATCTCTGGACAGATGCAATTGTGAAAAGCTGCCACGCTCACGAGATTTTGCATCGTCGACCACCACCGTCGTAGATGAGGGAGATGGGTGTCAGTAACAGGATTTGTGTTTTTTTCTTCTTCTACCTAGGCTCCAGTTTTGTACCACCTCCGTTTTTTATTATTATTTTTACTGTAGTAATTTTGATCTCACGTCCCCTACGAAAGATTTATAAATAATAAAAACTTTTGTAACATTAGATTCATCGTAAAATATATTTTATTAAATTAGATACTTTTAAATATTCGTAAATTTTTTAAAAAACGTAAAGATCAATATTGCTACAGTAAAAAATTGGTGATTAGTAAACGAAAACAGAGGATATAATATTTGTGCTATACTTGATCTAATAGTATAAGTCACTTCTAAAAATACCACCACCGTCGAATTCAGGAAGATATACGCCGGTGTGTCTTCTATCTCATAACCTTTATGTCAGAATATGTATCAAACACGTAAAATCCTAAAAACACTCGCATGAAAGTGTAGCAGATTCCCAAACGCACCACATTTCTCACTCCAGGTAAGTTCTAAGGCTTGTAAAAGTATCGGAGACACATGAGTAAAGCATCACATTTTCGGAACTTCTTATACGAGCACGCTCGTTTGTTTCCTCCCTCGCGCATCTTTTTTGTCAATCCATCCACGTGGGATCCACATCAAGAGCAAGGTCTCGAAACAAAAGTGTCATCTACCTTTCGCTTCGTTCTTGTCGCTCTCGTTCATTTTCTTTGCCAGCCCCTCTTCCCTTTTCCCATTCTCTCTCCCTCCTCCATCGGTCTCTCAAAGTAGATTTGAATGAGGAGCTAGCCTCGCCCCCCCCCCCCACCCCCTCTCTCTCGTAGATCTACACGAGGGTGGGCAGTTGTTTGGCTGCCAGGCGCCACTTCCTTTCTCTCTATGGTGACGATGACCGGTGAGGGCACCACTGCTCCCCATCTCTCAATTTTGAAGCCGACTAGATTTTCCTCATTTTTATTTTCCACCTCCCTCTATTATTCTCTCCTTTTGTAGCATAAACAAATTGTCCCAAAACTTTAGTGCAAATTTTTTATTAATTTTTTTGCTCAAAAGTTTCTTGTTAAATTTTTGGGTCAAAAATTTTCAGCTAAATTTTCTGTTAAATTTCTTGGGGTCCTTTTATGATTTTTTTTGTGTGAAAATTTTCTTGAAAACCTTTCTCAAAAAGTTTACCAAAAAAAATATTCTCAAATAAAATTCTCAGAAATTTTCCACGAAAAATTTCCAGAAAAGCTTTCTTGATTTTTGCTGCCAATTTCTTTCTAGTTTTTTTTCGGATTCTTTAGATATTTTGCCAAAAAAAACTTTTTGTCACTCATTTTCGTGAAATACTTTCAATTTTTTCTTGTTGATTTTCCTTAGATGAGCTCTCCCTTTTTCTCATCCTGCTGAAATATTAAGATATTGCTTACCTAATCAGATTAAGGGGAAGGAAGCAAAATCGTCAAAGGCAACTTTCTAGAAAGGGAATCGTCTCATGTTGTCAGAATGATATGACAGAAAGTGTGTGTGCCCCCTAATTAGCAGGGCCCTATGCTCGCGAGCTACTTGAGTTTAGCTCTTTGTAGGATCAATTTAAGTTCAGCTCGAGTTCCAAACGAGCCTGAGCCAAAGATCCATGAGCCTGGCGGGCTCGAATAAGCTCATTTGTTTCTACCAGCCGTGAGTCGCCACCGTCCTTCTTCTCCTCCTCCATTACAGTGACATCCTGTGACTCCACCATGCCGCCTCTTTTAATCGGATTAAGTATGTTTTGTGTACCCCTCTTATTCTATTCAAGAACTTGACAATGTATGCTCTTGCTTAAGGAATAGAGAGGAAATTTTGTGAATTTTGGCTGTTAATAAGCTTACTCAAGTCAAGCTTCGAACTTGTCTCTAGACTCGGTTGGCAACCTTGAGCTCGGCTTTTTTGACAGCCTTATCCCAAAATTCTCGTCAGGTGAGTTTGAAGCCTTTGTTTAAATTGGCCTCCTATACATAGGTTATCCCAATGAAAGTTTCACATAGGACAGCCCAAGTGGCCCAGCACGGCCCACCAACAATGGTAAGTTTTTTCCTTTTTCCTTTTTCTAATATTTATTAGTATTTTATTGTTTGTATTGGCATATGATTTCATGTTTCTTATATCCATTCAACATTTTGAAACACTTTGTTCAACATCTTGCAAAACTAGTTCAATATTTTGAAAGAACAAATTCAACATTTTATTTGAACATGTTTAAATAGAATATTAAAAAACGTGGAACTAGTACATTCAAAATGTTGATTTTTTAAATAACAAGTAAAAAATATATTTATATTGGATCTCATTTTTTGTATTAAATTCTAAACAATACTCTATTTGGTCATAAATACATGTCGTTTTAGAAAAAGGTTTGGTCAACTTTTATAACTTTGACTAGCAATAGCTTTCAAAATATTTAGTTTGGAAATATTAAAATTCTATGTGTAGATTTATCTTAAAAAATACTTTCATAATATTATAAATTTAATAAAAAATTTAAATATATTCTAAGGGTCAAATCTATACATTGAAGACCGTGCTTTTATTCAAAACGATATGAATTTATGACCGGATGAAGTATCATATTTCAAACGGATTCAAAAACGGACTTACGGTTTGAGCAAAAAATACGTTTAAAGATTCAAACTCGAACCACACCTACACCCAACTTTCCAGAGCCAATCAGCATGCACCATGTGTCCGCCCTTGGCCTTAGAGATGTTCTGTTGTCCTCCGCCATTGAGGGCTCGTTTGGATAGCTGAATCAGTTCTGTTTCTGTGCTGAATCGGTGTTGCAGCATGCCCAACGGCACCAGAGGAACCGATTCAAATAGGATCGATTCACCGAAATAGCCTGAATCACCGAAACGCCACATAGGCCGTTTCTCACAAATTCACCCGATTCAGCCCTTACATACAAGATGCCACAAAAATACATTTCTTTTCTCTATAGGTTTAGATATTCTAAAAGGCTCCAAAAAATTTACCAATTTTTATGTAGGTTCTATAATCCATAAGCAATCCATTTTAACTAGTTGCACTCAAAAAGCTTGAACAGAATCCAAATTAAAATTCATTAAACTTGACTGCTTTTGCACCTTCCTTGAATTTTTAGAGCTTTAAAAGGATTCCCAAAATTTAGAAAAAAATAACCAATATTCATATTAATTGATGGAATAATTTCTAAAATTATCTCTAGCTCTAAGTTATATTGTGAAATTTCAAGTTTCTTCACATGACCTCACTTTTCATGAATTTGATCAATTCCAATTAAATTCAAATGCATGCAACAATTGCTAAAAAATAGTTAGAGATGATGCTCATATTGTATATGTATGTCAATTGTTGTTATTGAAAAGAAAAACAGCATATCATCAAAGGGCAAAGTGGTTAATTACACCATCATCCTCTCTGTCAAGAAATTGAATCCAAACAGCTATCCAAATGGTTTCATATGTGATTTTGATTCAACAGAGAATCATTTCCAGTGAGAATCCAGAGCCAAAATGTTTATGAGAGAAATCGAAACCTTACCAAATGCATCCGGAATCTCCGCCATCAGATCCAACCCCGCACCAATCTCAAATGGAAAGTGTTGTGGGTGCGGATTTTTTTTCTTTTGCAGGAAGAGAGGATTTTATTGATTAAGACATAATATCCTTACAAAGGTTTGATGAAATCTAGAACATTGCCTACAGACACGACACACTCCTTACAACTCATGGCTCAATGAGTAAGTTCATGAGCAACTTTGTTACTAGACCTTCCTATTTTCTTGACATCCAAGTTCACAAGAGCATGGCACTCACTTCACGCTTCAGCAATAACAAGAGCCATCAGCGATAGGTTCGGTAAGGGAGAGCAGAGCTTGGCCACCACATTTGAGCAGTCTGATTCAAGTATGACTAACGCGTCGAACCATTAGACAACTAAGCGAATGCCTTCTTGACATGCAATCACTTCGGCTTCTTCGACGTCCCTGCAATTGAAAAGCACATGGCAGGACAGTGGGTACGGAAATATTGGTACAAAAGGATTACGAAATCGACTTCATCACCTGAGCTTCGACTGTTCTGGAGCGTGCTGTTTCCTCTCTCCTACTGCCCAAGCCCAAAGTATAATCCTCTTCTTCTACTTGTAATAATCTTCCCTCGAGAAGTTTAGAGAAAATTTTGGTACATCCGGACTGACCAATCTTAGCAGGAAACTACGGTTGAATAGTATTATTTTTGAGTTCTGACTAACGCTGAAGAATTTTGGGGAGCTCTAGCTCAATTTGCCACATGAGCGTTAGATCCATTCATGGGTAGCTGTGGTTTCTGCTTGGCTCGTTGCTGACGGCGGCAAGGCTCTGCGAGGCGTCAGCATCGTTCAGAACAAACGAGATCTCGTGAGGTATAGCGGCGGCCATCGGGGCTTTCGTAGGATGCGGCGGCAAATTTCGAGCACCGAAGATGAAGCATTGCGTGGCTACAGCTCATGGTGGCTTCGCAGTCGCAGCGTCGCGATGGGCGGCGGCAAGCGGCCCGATAGGTTTACCCGGCAACAATGTCGTGGCCGTGGCCGTGGCCGAGCAGCCCAGTAGCCTCTAGCCACCATGCCTGTTTGCGTAGTCTCTGATTTGACGAGATGGAGAGCGAGCGAACTGCCGGTTTACATGAGAGACTAGCTAAGTGCTCCTATTTTCTAATCAAAATATAAATATTGGATGCGTGATAGCATCAGTTATAAAGATATAGATGTATCATAAAAACGTCGTCGAACGAATACGTTGAGAACTATATCGTAATTTAAATTCAGATAGACCCGAAAAAGTAGGATGTGATTATCTGTTAATTTTTATCATAATTTCTTTATTTATTTTCTTTAGTAAAACAGATCCTATAGCTATAGTTGGTAACAAGGCGAAGATGTTGGATGACAAAAGTAGATAAATTATTCAAATTTTAGAAGCTTTTATTAGATAGGAAGAAAATAGAGAAAGATGTGAGGTGGGAACCAACTCGTATTTTATATTCCTTTTCGTATCCGTTTTGGATTTTTTATAAATTTTTTAAATCCAAAAAATATAAATATATGCATTGTTTTGAAATTTTATAATTCTATACTCATGTCATCGGGTGGAAGTGTCCCCTTTCAAACAGGCGATATGTTTAAAAAAAATAAAAATACAGTGTTTCAATACTCTTAAAATTTAAAATACTATTGAAATGTTTGGGTATCTAAACAGATTTAAATAGAAAATTGTTAAAAAAAAGTTATAGATCTAGTCTTAGAGACATAATTTTTATATAAAAATAATCTCTATCCAGAATCATATGAAAAAGTTGTGAATTTTTTTAATATCGTGTGTGAGACATATGACTTGTCGGCACGCAGAGTACCGACAGACCCTGAACCCACTGCCACATAAGATGTCAGCACTTCGTGTGCCGACAGATACCTATTTACGCAAATATTAGATTTAGTTATTATTTTTATAATTTTCTAATAAATAAAATATTAATTAAAAAATTCGTCATCAGTTCCGGTCGTGGGCTCAGGCCCAACCCATCTGTGTGACGTACACCGGAAGAAAAGCCCAACTGCCTCAACATGTTTATACCTCCCCCGATTATTTTTCTGCTAGTTAGTTCGCAGTAAAATCTAGGTTTTTCAGAGCTCCAGCTTCGATAATTAGCTAGGTATTTTTAGTTCTAAAAATTTATGAAACTAAAATTATTAGTGTACCGAGATGTTTGAATGAGTCATTTTATTTATATTTGAATCTAAAAATAAAGACTTAAATCACTCTATCTTAATCTACACATGCAAGATCTGATATGAAGCTAGTAACGACGGCTTGGCTCGACTTGACTCGTTCAAGCTTATTTAGATAACGAGTAGGCTTGACTCGGCTCATTAATAAAACAAGCAGAAAAGCTAGCTTGGCTCGCTCGTTAGCCGCTCGAGCTAGCTCATTTGGCTCGTGTGCCAGGTAATAACTTTGAGCAATACAAGTGTATAAAAATATTTGAGCAATTACTATGTGTATGAGCTAAAAAAACGAGCTATACAAAAGAAATCAGTTATGTGGCCATTTTTCTTGGAGTGCAACCAGACGAGAGCATGATGAAAATAGCTAAATCTCACATAAGTTTTTTGGACTTGCAAATTGCAACAAGTTTAAATAAAACTAATAAAGTTTTCCTACATAAAAATCAGCCTCTACCAATAACAAACTTGTGTGATGTAACCATCCAGATACAAATAAGCTATTAACATAATAAACAATAAAAAAACTAGTGATACTATTAACAATAATAGAACAAGTTCAATGAAACGAGCTATGCGACACGAAGGATCTGACAATTTGGAAGCGAAACGGCGAGTGGCACCGACCAACGACAAAGAAGACGAGTGAGAACGAGCTATACCGCTAGATTTGGGCCATCTAGAGGTGTGAGACGAGTTTGTCCCATCTGGATTGCTAGCTTGGGCGGTTAGGACGTTGGGAAGACTTGGATGTCACTGGCTCGTAAGCAGCTAACGAGTTATAAAACTAGTTTGACTAGTAAAAATCTAGAACGAGCTAAGTTAGCTCGCGGGCTGCGAGTTTTTCTTCCGGCACAAATCTTATTGTAATCTTCCCCAACAAACATCATAATATCATACCGGATTAACTGGGATTAATCTAAATTACACTGGAATATTCCTCTCCTTATATGTAGCGCTCGCCGTCGCCGCAGCCCAGTCCACTCCTCCCTCCCTCAAAGCCGGCGGTCGCAGCAGCCAGCAGCCACCACGCCGGCGGAAATGGCCTCCCTCTGTACGTGCACACGTCCGTTAACACGACGCCATAGTCCAGTGACCTCTTGGCCATCCGCGACGCGCCATGCTCTTGATATACCGTTGCATTTTGCGTGCGTGCAGGGATCGCGGCGGTGTTGGCGGCCGTGGTCGCGGCGAGCGCGGGCGGCGGCGCGGCGCGGCCGCTGGTCGGGGGAGGCGGGGCGTGGGAGGACAGGGCGCCGCTGCAGACGTCGCGCCCGTTCAACATCGCGCACCGGGGCTCCAACGGCGAGCTGCCCGAGGAGACGGCGGCGGCGTACGCTCGCGCCATCGACGAGGGCGCCGACTTCATCGAGGCGGACATCGAGGCGACCAAGGACGGCCACCTCGTCTGCTTCCACGACACGACGCTCGACGACGTCACCGACGTCGCCGACCACCCGGAGTTCGCAGACCGCCGCCGCACGCTCGAGGTGCAGTGGGCCAATGTCACCGGGTACTTCATCAGTACGTGCATCTATCCCGCCTCCCGTGCACTCATGCATGCACGCACACGTGCATCGGATTAATTAATCCCGTAATCTCATCTCGTTGATGATCGATCGAGTGGATAATCCGAAGCTTCTGTTCTTGATTTCTTGCAGCTGATTTCACGCTGGCGGAGCTGAAGACGCTGAGGGCGAAGCAGAGATGGGACTTCCGTGACAAGTCCCACAACGGTGCGTGCGTCCAGACCGGCGATCTAATCGCCATTCTGGCGAATCCTTTTCCTCTGAAATCGACGAGCAGTGCTTACAGATTCTGGTTAAATAAAATTCTCTTTGTTTCCGCAGGCATTTCGCCGATCATCACGTTCGACGAGTTCATCGACATCGCACTGAACGCCAAGAGAGTCGTCGGGATCTACCCGGAGATGAAGAACCCCGTGTTCATGAACAAGCACGTAGGCCCCATTTTCTCGTAGAAATATGAACAAGCACGTAGGGTTAATTTCTTACTGTTAATTACTGGCTTGCGCAGGTGAAGTGGGCGGACGGGAAGAAGTACGAGGACAAGTTCATGGCGACGCTGAAGAAGTACGGGTACGGCGGCAAGTACATGTCACCGGCGTGGCTGGCCAAGCCGGTCTTCATCCAGTCCTTCGCGCCAACGTCGCTCGTCCGTGCCGCGGACCTCACCGACTCGCCGCTCGTGTTCCTGGTCGACGACGTGACCGTCCGGACCGAGGACACCAACCAGTCGTACGACGAGATCACCTCGGGCGAGTACCTGGACTACATGAGACGCTACGTGGTGGGCATCGGGCCGTGGAAGGACACGGTGGTGCCGCCGACCAAGGACAACCGGCTGGCGACGCCGACGGACCTCGTCGCCATGGCGCACGCGCGGGGGCTGCAGGTGCACCCCTACACGTACCGCAACGAGAACAAGTTCCTGCACTTCAACTTCCGGCAGGACCCCTACGCCGAGTACGACTACTGGCTCAACGACGTTGGCGTCGACGGGCTCTTCACCGACTTCCCGGCCAGCCTCCGCCGGTTCCAGGAGTGGACCGCAAAGAAGAGGGACTGACCATGATTCATGATCGATTGGGGTAGCATACACGCATGGGGTGTTTGCATAGTTCAGCTCAGTTAGTCTTTATATATATATTGGATTGTTTGGAGTTAGATTATATGTTATTTTTCGGATTCTTCATGATTGGTAGGCATCAGATTGATATCCTGGAGTTGTTTTCAGGGAGAGACAAATCCTTGGATTTTTCATTGGCCATACATGGGTTCATTGGATTAGTTCCTCTGATCCGTTTTGTGCGGTTAGGATCCTACTAACAACCGGTCAGTAACTAGCTGGTGCTGCAATTGATAGGTGGCAAAACAAGGCTTCAGAATTTCCAGAGTGGCAAATTGCTTCCATGTGATCCCCTGTTATCTTGGGATAGAATTCACCTTGTTTGACGTGATCGACATGCAGATTCCTCTGACCTTCAGCCTATTGTGATGTGCAATTAGAACTGCATGGGACTGGTCAAGAGATACAGGCATTCAGACAACCTGCGAACTGAAACATGTTGCACACAGGTGGTACATGGTAATCCATTAAAGCACTAAACGGCAAAAACTTTGGTCGACGAGTAGCCACTGAACAGTCCTCTGTATGTACATTTGCAGAGTGAGTACGAACTGAAGCCTGATTCGACATAGGTATGCATCAAGAGTCACTAGATGGTGAAAGCCTCAATGCATGGCCAATACAGACCGAAACAAGCGCAAACGCTGAAATTCTGAAGCGGATGAAGGGAACCTTTCGGGTTCTTCAGAAGAAAAACATAGACAGCATTCCTTGTTTCCACTTACTGTGAGTTTGTTATGCAGGTCAATAGGTCATGTAATTTGAATTCATTTATATTTGAGAGATGTTGTGCCCTCTTTCTTTTTATACTTCAGCAGATTCAGGATGGTAATTATTACTCTCTTGCCAGATGACATACAAATCAATAACAGCAGCACTTTGGCAATACCAGAAACAATGAGGTTGAGTCATCATTACCAAAAATGCAGAAATTTTCTGAAAGAGCATATGCACGCATACACAAGGGTGTTGTTCAGGGTCGTAAACTTGGGTCACACCATGTTCAATGTTTCAGGATTTCCTATTTCGCTATATGCATGATGTTGAAAACCTTGATCTACATATACAAATTCAAAACAGAAGACAATAATGTAAATAATTCGGAATTGTAAACCATAACAGACATCTCAAGGGGTGTTGTAGAAATATGATAGCATGCGGAATGTCAGGAACCTTTTTTAAGGCAATTTCATGTATGCTACTCGCATGCTGGTACTTGATACTGCTTACATATGGGTCGTATACACACTAATACGCTGGATACACTCTAAAGGAAATAACAGAAGAACACAAGTCAGGCAATCTTAAATGAAATCTTTGGCATTAAAATTGTTAATTTACATCTCATCGTCTTATCTGCAGATACATTAGTGAGAGATTCAGGGGAAAACTATATTATACAAAGCTGCCTACAAGATAAAATCTAGTCAAACAGATGATTAGAAAAAAAAATCATCAAGGGCGCAGGTCACAGCTATCTTTACCTTCTTCTACATGTTGAATATGTAAATTTTGCATCCTTTATCGGTGTTCACGAATTGGAGGCTGTAGTTGCTTTAACCGTTGAACGACCTGCTTCATAGTTGGACGTATAGAGAGCGAATCAACAGTGCACATCACTGCTAAATGCAATGTCTCTACCAAGTCATCGTGTGGCCCAACATCCCACAGACCATCAATAAAGAATTCACGAGCACGGCCTTGACGAAGCAGCATGCATGCCCAAGCAACTATGTTGAACCCATTACCATAAGGAGAAAATGACGGATCCAAGGCTTTCTTGTCTGAGGTTAACTCCATCAGGACAACACCGTAGCTATACACATCAGCTTTATCTGAAACACGGCAAGTCATTGCATATTCTGGAGCAACATATCCAAAAGTTCCAGCTACACCAGTGGTTGCATGGGTTTCTGAATTTCCCAAGAGTCTTGCCAGTCCAAAGTCCGAGAGATAAGCATTATAGTTAGTGTCCAACAAAATATTGCTTGGTTTCACGTCCCGGTGAAGGATCCGAGGAACACAAGTATCATGTAGATAAGCGAGTGCTTTTGCAATGTCCAACGCAATCTTGTGCAGCATTTTCCAGTCTACTGGTCTCTTCGATCTCTCCTGTATAAACCTCTCGAGGTTTCCTCCAGGCAAGTAGTTATATATGAGAAACATTTCAGATTCACCAAGATGGTAGCCTACCAAGGTAACAAGGTTGGTATGTCTTAATCTCCCTAAGGTTTTTATCTCAGCATCGAACTGTTGGGCTCCCTGAAATCTCCCAACAGAGAGCCTCTTAATAGCTACCAACACTCCAGGTGAAATTTCAGCTTTGTAAGTGGCTCCGAAGCCTCCACTTCCAATGCAATTGCTCGCGTTGAAACTTCCAGTGGCTCGAACAACAGTCTCATAAGTGATTGGCACACCGATATCTTGGAAGAGTGTAACTTCTCTTCTTCCAGAAGACCGGGCTGACATTCGGGGAGCGCACTTCCTTGTGTATATGAAGAGCACGATCAATGCAAGGAGGACAGAGACAATGGCTGTTGCAGAAGTTATAGAAGCAATTTCAATTGCATTGAATGAATTGTTCCCTCCATTTTGTGGGTCTGAAGGTGCTGTATCATTGTAGTCATTTGAATTCAAACCACGACCCTGCTGAGCAACTGAGGGCACAGCCAGAGTGTACACGTGACAAGATTGCAGTAAAGGATTCCCAATGACGCTGTCACATCTAACCGTATTGCCATTCGTTGGCACCGGACCAGACAAATTGTTGAACGACGCATTAAACATGGTAAGGGATGCTGAGTTAGCAAATCCTGAAGGAATCTTCCCAGTAAGTTTATTGTTATCAAGGAGGAGTGCGGTAAGATTTCTCAAGTCAGCAAGGGTACCAGGGATCACCCCTGTGAGGAGGTTTGATGACAGGTCCAATACCTTCAGAGCGCGCAACTGATTAATATCCGCTGGAATGGTGCCGTTCAGAAGGTTATGGGCCAAAGAGAGGCGCTCTAAATGCGGCAAGTTCTTCACAGAAGTAGGAATTTCACCACTAAAGCGGTTCCTACTCAGATCCAAGCTGATAAGATAGCTTAACTGTCCGATACTTGTTGGTACCATACCTGAAAGCTGATTACCAGCAATACCAAGAACAACAAGAGAACTGCACAACGAGCCAATCTCTGCAGGAATTGCACCAGTTATCAAGTTGTTGCTGACTTCCACAACGAAGCCCCTTGAGCTGTTGCACTTGTCAAAGAAGCCAGGCTGCAGCTGACCGCCAAGATGATTCCCATCAGCCAAGAAAGCATAGGCACCCTGCATCCCCAACTTCTCAGCAGCAAGCGGCAAGGATGTAACCATGCCAGTAAAATTGTTCCGAGCAAAACTATGGTAGCTCGTCAAATCCGCACCCAATCTTAACGAGGATGATATGATGCCAGCAAGCGCTTGATAGGTGAAGAAGGAAGAATACTCTGACACCAAGTCATCGAATGGGAGCTGGGATGAAAGACAATTCTTTGAGATAAATACTGGAATCGAGCCAGACAACTGGTTTCCACTGACATCAAACACGTCCATGCAAGGCACCGGTAGTGAAGGATCAACTGAATCTGTAAACTTGTTCGAGCTCAAGTTCAAGAACTTCAGATTCTTACATTCCACCAGGCCCTTAGGAATCCCACCAGAGAACAAATTCTCCCCCAAATTCATCATCTCCATGCTCTGGCAAGAACTCCAATTACCTGGTAACTCTCCCTCCAATGTAGCCCTTGGCGCCCACAGCACCCTCATCTTCGGCAACATAGCGACAGCATCTGGAATCCCTCCTTGGAAGTAATTGAAGTCATCGACATCCCCATAATCGGACGAGTTCGAACCACCAAGTGGCGCATAAGGATTGGACAGCACAAGCACAGACAGCTGAACACAACCACCAAGCTCCGCTGGCAAAGGCCCACTCAAACTGTTCCTTGACACATCCAAAGCCCGCAAATTCCTGAGCCGGCCAATCTCTGGCGGGATGACGTCATCCAACAGATTGGAGGACAGCAGGAGCACCTCCAGCTCGCTGCAGTTCCCCAGGCTCCGGGGGATGCCACCGACGAGTAGGTTCCGGGAGAGGTCGAGGAACTGCAGGCTGCGGCACCCGGCGCCGCCGAGTTCGTCAGGGATGGCGCCGCCGAGGCGGTTAGAGGCAAGCGACAGGCGCCGCAGCCCCTGGAGCGCGCCAAGCGCGGCGGGCACGGAGCCGTTGAGCTGGTTGTAGGCGAGGTCCAGCGTCTGGAGCGCGGCGCAGGCGAGCGCCTCGGGGATCTCCCCCTGGAGGCGGTTGCCGGAGAGGTCGAGCACGCGGAGGCGGCGCAGCGACCAGATCGCGGGCGGGAGCGGGCCCGAGAGCGCATGGGAGGGGAGCGCGAGCACGCGGAGGCCCCGCAGCGCGGCGACGGCCGGGGACAGCGCGCCCGCGAGCGCGCGCCCGGGCGAGGAGGAGACGTTGAGCGCGACCACCTCGCCGCCCGCGCCGCAGGACACGCCCGGCCAGCGGCAGTGGTTCGCGGAGGCCGGGGTCCAGTCACGCAGCAGCCCGCCGGGGTCAGCCGTCACAGCCGCCTTGAACTTCAGCAGGGCCTCGCGCTCCCCGCCCCCGCCAGCGCCGCCGGAGACCGTGGTAACGTCTCCGAGCAGCAGCTGCAGCAACATGAGCTTCAGTAGGGTTCGACCTGCGGGGGTGGCCATGGGCGGCGGCGACGGGGGCCGCCGTCGCATTGAGGCGCGGCAGTGGGAACGCCCCGCCCGAGTCCTAAGCCTGCAGTGGAGTGTGGCGGTGGCGGAGGCAGCCGGCGGCGTCGAGAGGGCACGCGTGGATTTTTTACGGCAGGGACCTCGGGGCAGGTGGGGTTTTGCGTTTTGCGCCCTCGGGTGGAGGTGCTGGTGGGGGATGCTTGGTTTGGAAGCTTGGACTGGAGCATGTGAGCGAGCGGCTGGGTTGCACTGCGCACAGTGTGGTTCGCGGCGAAGGGCTCCGCTTACTCGCAAATTGCACTACAGCATGATGCTGTAGTAGCTTAGGGGGGTTGTTGAGTTTACTTTTAATTTATTAGGGAATTTGTGTGTGCTTATTAAGAGCTTTTTTTTTTGAAGGAGTGCTTATTAAGAGTTTGTTGCTTTGTTCTTGTGCCACTCTAATTTTGCTATTTGTGTCTATGGTACTGGAATTTGTGCGTGTGAATGCGACACGCTCAAATTCCACACATAGATAGCCGCATGCACACAAATACCAGCGACATACACAAAAGTAATGAGCTTAAAAAGGCACAAATCAAAACAACGAACTCTTGATGACATGACATGCACACCAAATTCCTGATTTCCGGAATGACATCCTAAATTGGTTAGCATTTATAATATGTCAATTCTAATCTTACCGTGCTACAAAAGTAGAAGGCTAAAATCAATTTCTTTATAAGGAATTGAGAATAAAATCTAGACATTACATGTCCGTGCGCGTGGAGTTAGCTTGAAGATTTAATATGCGCAGTGGTGACATTTTCTACTAACAGCTAAATACTCGGGATATAGCCGCTTGGACTATAGAATTGGCTGCTAGAGAGAAAGAGAAAACAATAGTGAAATTTGGTGTTGGCATCGTCTCTAGATACATAAGAAATGGCTAGTGGGGAAGGTAAACTTCGAGAATAGAATAGGAGAATAATCACATGATGTATTTTTATATCAATATATAGTGCACTCAGAGTGGAATATGGAAGTCAACTGAAAAAGGAATAACATAATGATGTAAGTTTAGAGTAGGGAAGGAGGTTGAGTATGAGGGTGATGGTTTTAGCTACAAAGAAGAGGGAATATGACTGACTGTACAGGTAATTGGGGGTGACCAGATAAAAAAGTGAGGGCAAGATCTTTTGGAGATAAAAAGTGAGGGCTGATCCAAACGAGTGATAATTATGTGATACCAAACCACTTACAGTAAAATATATATAGTCTTAAAAATGATTGTTTCATGAGGGAAAGTAATTTTATTCTCTCATACCCAGATTGACTTTTTTTTGCCACACCATTAAACGAATATCTTTTATTCATTTGTAAGAAAAACTATAAATAATATATTAGATATCAACCAACTTGAAGCATTATTTGATTTGAGCCACTCAATTAAAAGATAAAACACACCTTTTTTATAATCTTGCGACTATCGCCACATTCCACATTCGCAAGATAAGTTCGAGAACAATCAAATGGATACATTATGGCCAAACCAACCATCTTTTTTATTTACCGTCCCATTGTCACCATAAAGTGAGAGAACATTCAAATGATGCAGTTTGGCTCAATCGCTCAATTAGTGGCAGTTGGCATAAAACATACCTTACTCCATTTTATTCTTTTTATTTGTTCTTTTAAATATGTGTGGTCAAACTTTTGAAAGTTTGGCTGCTAATATGTTTAAAACTATCAAGAGTGGTTATATAAAAATTATACTATTAGATTTATCTTTACAAATGGTTTAATAAAAATATAATTTTATTAGTATATATTCGTATTAAGTAATAAAAATAGTAATCAAAGTTATATTTTAAGACCATGAAAAATTGATAAGGACGAATAAAAAAGAATCGAGGTAGTATTTGACTATCATCTAATCACAAGGCATTTTACACCTCCGAACACCATTTGTTTCAAAACCAGGACAGGCAAAATAGAGCAATTTCTTTTGCAACATTGGTGTCCCCTTAGGCTTCTTCTGAAAATACGAGCAACGCACGGTACCCAGCCCAAAAATGCACCGGAGCAAGAGTGTGCTCGCGTGCAATTTGGCGAAAAGGCGCCCGCTTTCCCCCCGGCGGCTTCTGCTTTCCACTGTCGCCTTTCACACCGGCCCAAGCCGACCCGACCCGACGCTCCCACCCCCGCCACCCACACCACTCCATCCCAAGCGTCCGTTCCCCATCGCACGGTGTAGATCCGCGATCGAGGAGGCGGGTACGTCCTCACCCAGTGCCCTTGGCCTCGCGGGTGCGCCCCCTCCCACCCGTTGCTTTCCGCGGCGGGGGGTTGGGAATTCCGAAAGCGACGACGCGTCCCACCCGCCCGCGCCACGCCGAGGCTTCGGACGCCACCGGGCATCGCCGATGTGGGGGCCACCGTCAGTGACCGGCCCGAGGGCGGGTAGGAAGGACCGAAGGAGCTCGCGCGACGGCGTGGGATGGCTCAGCTCCTCTCGGGAATGCGGGGCCCGGCAGCAGTCAACGTGCAGCGGGGGCCGCGGTCAAAGCGAGCGGCGCCTGCCGGGCTGCGGTAGTGTTGTCCGCGTCCGCGTGCGCGAGTTGATCATGCGGCGAGTGCGGTGAGCCCGCACGTTGGGTGTACCTCGCCGGCGAATGGAGTCGGCTGAAGAAAAGGACGTGCTCCGCTCCGTCGTCTCACTTTTTTTTTCCGGGTCGCGTTGCGTGTTAGGTTCGGTCGGCTGAATGAGATGAGATTGTTTTGATAAGATGAGATTGGGTAGGATGGTTCTAGATAAGTTGATATAAATAGGATGTATTTGGTTGTAAAAATGTTGTTGTATCGTATAGTATTTGTTTAGTAAAAATAGATGGAGGTTGTATAACTTTTGAGAAGAGTGTTTAGTTAGTTGTATGAGTGGATGCTGTAAATTTTTGAAATTGTTTAGTTGTCTGTACGAGCGTAGGCTGTATCTTTCCAATATGTATATGAGTGAAGCTCAATTTGGACGTATCGTATTGTCAGAATAACTCATGCAGGCTGCATCCACCATGCAAGCAACCAAACAGACTTTTATACGATAATTATGAGTAGATGCAAGTTTCTCGTATATCCAGGTTCGGATGCAGCAAACCAAATAGATCCGTGGTTTTTTGGATGATACGAGAATGTGTTTAGTTGGTTATATGGAATGAAACGACTTGGTATAAAATTCTGTTTGGTTACCTGAATGTGTTGATTCTAGATGGACTTTATAGAATGATAAAAATACATATAAATAGAGTATTACAAAGGAACTCACTTTTGTATCATATAACTTAGGGCTAAAAATAATTTTAGAAATTAGTCTATCATATAAGAAGAATATTAATGAATTTTTCTAGGTATTTAGAATTTATTTGAGTCTCTAACACTTGTTAGAAGTTATAAAAGTAGTGTTTTTTAGAGAATTTTAGTTTAAATTATGCACAGTCTTTTGGGTGAATTCTATTAAAATAGGTTGTACATTGATTATAGAACATATAAAAAAATTTAAATTTTTGAAACAACAAAAGACCAATTTTTAAAGCAACAGACGACCGACTTTCAGAATATTGTTCATAGCGGGACACTCGGTCTTGGATCACGTGTCATTCGATCAAATTGGGCGTATCAAGCTCTTCAACATCAAGAGTGAATATGCTACCAACCAAATACGTGTACCACGCCTCGTCCTGCATGATCTCATACAGGATCAGGCTCATATGCCCAACCAAACATAACCTTAGTGAAAAAATGACAGGTTCCTTTCCACGTGCGTGATAACAGTTGGAGACTAGCATCCTCTGCTTCGCAGGAGCACTTGTCTTGCTGAAGATACGTCGAAAACTTTTTTTTAATAATAAAAGTACAACTTCAGGTCTGGAATCATATATCCTCATAAAATGAAGAAAAAAGTGAAAGATTTCATATCTTTCGCTTGCTGGGTTTTGTGATCATTTGTGGTTTTCCTACCTCGATGTGAATTCGTTGGAATCCTATTCTAGTTCCACATGTGCGATTAGCATCCTCTGATTATCTTGCGGTCGTAGTTAACGATATGTCATATTGGTTTTAATAATAGAAATACAATTTCTAGTCTAGTATCATGTATCCTACCCCTACCAGAGGTGGATCTAGTGCATAAGCACCGGTGTCACAGTACACCAAAGGCTTCCAGCCGGCCCAAGTATCTCCCTCTATTCCTCCATGAGTGACACCAACGAGCCTTGTCTTATGACCCATTATATGCAAATGCTTATCACCTTGTTTATAAAGGAAAGATCGTGATCTATTAAAGGTCATGTTATAGGTAAAGTCAACTAAGCAAACATTTCAACAAATTAGAGATAATGGTTAAGAATCTTTATTAGAGATAATATATTCCTTTTTGCAAAGATCATGACATTACAAAGTTGGATATGGAAGAAGAGTACATTGATCACCATACACCAAGGGGGAAAAAACAAACTACACAAATTACCAACATTATAGATGAGATTGTTTGAACCCTGTTTGTTGACTTGCTACTTATTGAGTTCAATGATCTCTTCAGTAAAACAAATTCTAATTTGCTTACTTAAATGGATGCTTTTAGTCCTAAAGATTTTTTTAGTGATTTTAAATTGGAGAGCTTAATAGAATTATCTAAGTTCTATCCTGATGATTTTAGTGCAGTTCAGTGGAAGGATCTTACTCATGAGCTTTATATTTATATTGACAATGTATAAGCTGATGAAAGATTTTCAAACTTGAACACTGTTTCTGAACTCGCTAAACTGATGGTGGATATAAATAAGCACCTTGCTTTTCCTTTGCTATATCAGCTTTTAAAGCTAGTACTTATATTTACCTGCATCAGTGGAGAGTTGCTGTTCAGTAATAAAATTTGTGAAAATGATACTACAAAGTCGTATTGGTAATGAGTTTATGAATGATTATATCATTTGCTTTATTGAGCCAACCTTTCTAGCTACTATTCTAAATAGTATAGTGATAGATTGCTTTCAGAAGATGAGAGATGGTAAACCTAAAATGCTTCTACCAGAGGTAAGCACCATTGCAAAGATAATTTTAAAATTTTAGTATTGTCGTAGATACAAATTATTCTAACATGCTGTACTTGTCGTTGTTTCCAGGTTACTTCATATTCACCTTTGATGTCAGCTTTTGAATTATAGTTATTTCGATATTGCTTAATCATTGGATGTCTGGATTAATTGGTTGGTCTCCTATAACTTTATTATTTAAAATTATCATTGTAACATGTTGCAACTTTTTTTTACTTTTTCTATGTACTATTAATTTACTCCAAGCCGCAATCGTTGGTTAGCTTTCATGTGACACCATTGATTTTGAATCCTAGATCCGCCCTGCCCACTGCGAGTTCGTTGGAATTCTGCTCTCCCTGATGGAAACGAGAATCCGTTGTTTTGAGCGTACTGAGAGATCATGGAAAGGTTTGGTGTTAGGTCGCTTTGTTTTGTCGCTGGTGACAGGCAGATTTTCGTTACGTACAGGATTTGGAAAAATCTTAAAGCCGAATTGCCAACAACAGGACCAAAGTGGTGGTGAGCAACCACGAACGGAGGGAGCCGAAAAGCTCGTCTTTCCGGAAGCATATCCAATTGAGCAGTACAGCATTTTTCCCCTTTCGACCCTTCCAATATATTTCTTAGCTCTCAACACGATCTCGACGAGGAACAGTTCGTTCAATGAAAGCTGTGGTGACTCTCTGCGCCGTCGGTTTGGGATCAGATGGCCACGATGAGATCTTTTTTTATATTTTAATAAAAAATTATAAATATATATGTTTATTTTAAAAATTATAAATTCAAACTCTTATCACCCGTTAAAAGGATGATATGTTTTAAAAATAATTGTGTTCTAATACTTTTAAAATTTAAAATACTATAGAAATAGTCATACAACTAAAAAAAATTATGGTAAATTTTTTTCATCACTATTTTGATAGTGTTTTGAATTCTGTGGTACAAAAGATGCTATCATCAAACACCATAATTTCTTTACAAATTTTCATAACTATTTTGATAGTGTATTGAATTTTAAGAGTATTTGAACGCAATATTTTTTATTTTTAAATCTGTCGTTCATTTTTCAAAACAGACCCATACATTTGTAATTTTTTATTTAAAAAATAAAAAATAAAAAATATGAAGGAAGGAGACACGGGAAGCTGGGCTGTTCCTCAATATGTTTGCTGGGCCGAGGCAGCAGGTTCTTTCGTATCTACGGGCCTGAATTTTTCTCAACCTTTCAGGATCCATTCACTGCCATGTGGGCCCGCCCATCCTCATGGTCGGTATTCCGTTCCCCGAGAGAGAACACCTGAGCAGCGTGGTAGGGTTTAAGTAAAGATGGTTAAATGGGCCGTGCTTACTGGGCCGGCCCGAAGCACGGAACTGTAGGCACGGCCCAGGCACGGCCCGGCTCGAGCCGAGATGGGCCGGGCCGGCACAGCACGAGGCCACGGGCTGTGCCTGGGCCGAGCGCGCGGCACGGCACGGCACGGCCCACGGCACGGCTGGGCCGGCACGGCCCACCGCGGGGGGCACGGCCCGGCCGGCATGTGGGGGCACGATGGGCCGGCGGGGGCACGCGGGTTAACGGGGTAAACGGCCCGTTTAACCCGTTAACCCGATATTTTTGAATTTTATAGCCGTTTTGTGACCGTTTGAGCTCCAAAAAATTCGAAAAAAATTGCAAAAATCACCATTTTTCACCTATAAATAGAGGAGCACATTGCCCTTCCATTCCACACCAGCAACACCATTTTCTCTCTTGTTTCCTCCTCTCATTCTTGTCTCAAAGTTCGTGAGAATTAGCGACAATTTGGCAAAATTAGTTTGAATTGTTGCAAAAAAATCCGAGCAATTCCAAAATCGTCATCCTGCTGACTTGCTATCTTGAAGTTGAAGAAATCTTGGTGATTTTTTTGCATCGTTGTTGAGTCTTATTTTATTATTAGTTTTATTATTTGATTATTTCTAACTCTGAATATTTGCAATTTTTGTAGTGTCATTCGACATTGATCATGGATGCCGGTGATCATGATACATCCATAGATCATGATTTTTTTTCTCTAATGACTCAGAGGGGACTACGGCCCCTTTGATACTAGTGCTGCAGGTGATGATGGACCCGACGGTGAACCTCCGGTTGGTTCACATCCAGATCCAGGTGATGCAGCAGCAGTTCCATCGTCAGGCTCTACAAGTGCGCACATATTAGCAAGCAGCGGGTCTAAAAGATCAAGAGCCGGTACTTCCGAAGTTTGGCAAGACTTTGAAAGGATCTACAAAGAGGAAGATGGGGTAAGTGTCAGGTATGCTAGGTGTTATATTTGTAAAAATGAATTATCTGCAAAGCCCTCGGGTGGAACGGGGCACTTGAAGAGGCACACCATAAGTTGCAAGCGAAAGAGTGGAGCAGCCATGAAGCAGACGGTGTTGCAGTACAACCCCGACGGCTCTGTTCATCATTGGGAGTACGACTCTGCCAATGCTCAAAAAAAGCTATGTCGCTTCATTGCAAGAGCGGATCTACCACTCAATATCGGTGAGTCTGCTGCATTTGAAGATTACATTAAGCAAGCTCATAATTCTAGGTTCACGCATGTTTCTAGACAGACAACTAGTAGGGATATGGTAAAATACTACAATACGTGTCGTAGCAAACTTAAAGAAATGTTGCAAACATGTACATTTTCAGTTGCTTTGACCTCAGACATATGGGCAGGTAGGGCTAGAGAGGATTATCTTAGTGTTTTTGCTCATTTTGTTAATAATGATTGGGAATTAGAAAAGAGAATAATAGGTTTTCGCTTGATTGACAACGCGCATACCGGTGAAAATATTGTTGAAAATATATCTCAAGTAGTTGCAGACTTTGGCCTCACGAATAAAATATTTTCTATTACTTTAGATAATGCCGGTGCAAATTCTAGAGCAATGAATATTCTTACTCCATTGTTTAGTACTTATGCTGAATCTTTCTTGTTACATCAACGTTGTGCTTGTCATATTATCAATCTTATAGTAAAATCCGGTTTGAAGAGGTTATCGCGATACTTAGAAGATTTTCGTACTGCAATATCTTTTGTGAACTCCTCTAACCAACGAATTGCAGCATATAAACAGTATTGTGTTGCAATGGGTGTGCGTCCACGTAAGTTTGCTCTGGACATGCCGGTGAGATGGAACTCTACTTTCTTGATGCTTAAAAATATTATACCATATAAGAGCACATTTGGTGTGTTTATTCATACACATTACCATCAGCATGGGGGTCAAACTTTACTCACGGAAGCGCATTGGTATGTTGCTGAAAGGATACTGGAGTTTCTTGAATTTTTTTATGATTCAACTGTGAGTTTATTATCCAACATCTTGTTTAGTAGTGCATAATATTGTTGAAATTGCTACTCATTTAAACAACTATGAAAATAACAATCTTCTAAGAGATTGTGTAGTTCCTATGAAATCTAAATTCTTAAAGTATTGGAAAGAAATTCCTTTGTTATACGCCTTTGCCTTTATTTTAGATCCTAGAGCTAAAATTGCAGCTTTCTGTAGAGTTCTCGCAATTCTAGGTGATGCTCTTGGCCATGATTATTCTAATTATTATACTAATGTTCGTTCTAAGTTATTCGAAGTTTATAGTAAATATGAAACAAAGTATGGCGGAGTTCGCCTGCAACGACCTCCACTAGCACCCACAACAAGTAAGAAGACGACAACGTGGGGGAAAATATTTGGTGCAAGTTCTTCATCAAGAAGTTCAGACTCTTCGTCACGATCGTCTACGGGCACCGGAATTCTAACATCCGGAGGGGAGCTAACTACCTTCATCGACAGTGACGTTATCAGCCATGAACAAGAAAACTTCAACATACTGCAATGGTGGCATGAGTACAAGACGAATTATCCAGTGCTTTCACTGTTAGCGCGAGATTTGTTAACGGTTCCTGTATCTACAGTTTCTTCTGAGGCTGCCTTCAATCTTACAGGAAGGATAATCGAAGAGAGAAGAACAAATCTGTCAAGTGAGATGTTTGAAATACTCACCATAGTAAAGGATTGGGAACAAGCTGAAGCACGAATGCAACACACTGCAGAAAATACTGAGCTTGAAGAATCATTCCAAAATTTGTATCTAGATGCTGATGAGAACGTGTAATTTTAAATTTTCTGAGCTAGGTTGTACTCTTTTTTTCTTTGCTAGAAAGGTTTTTAATGAAGCAACCTATCAATAAAGCTCATTTTTAGAATTAATCATGTGCCCCTATTATTTCTAAGTTTTTTTATTCATGTTTTTTGTTTATTTTTTTAAAATACCCCCCGCGGCCCCACCCCCACCTACCTCTCCTCTCATCGTGACCTATAAATACCATCTACTCCATCTCAAACTCCATGTATTCTCATTGCCCACCCATCTCTCTTTTCCTATTTGCTAGCCAAGTAGCCAGTATTCACTTCACATTAAGAAACTAATTTCATATTTTAATTCATGGATCAAGACGCCGAGAACTCATGTGCATGGTCCCAAGTGTGGCAACATTTTGAAAAGGTCTTCAAAGAAATTAACGAGGAACTGGTAAAATTTACTAAGTGTAATATATACAGCATAGAAATAGGTGCCAGATCTTCACATGGAACGAGACACTTGAGGAAGCATATTAAAAATTGCAAGCAAAATTCTGGGGTTTCTAATGAAACCATGTAATTTTCGGAGCATAATCATTGGTTGTACTCTTTTTTCCTTCCAGCAAAAAGGTTTTTAACGAGACAACCAATCAATAAAGATGTTATGTATTTATTTTCCATATTTTTTTTATTGTTTTTTGAATTTTTTTAGCTATTATTTTTTATTTTTTCTTATTTTTTTAGTGCTGACGGGCACAACGTGCCTTCACCGTGCCAGCCGGGCCCGTCGTGCCTTCCCGTGCCAACCTGGCCCGTCGTGCCTCCACCGTACCGGTCGGGCCCGTCGTGCCAAACGGGCCTGTCGTGCCTCCACCGTACCGAACGGGCCCATCGTGCCGGCCGGGCCTATCGTGCCGACCGTGTCGTGGGCCGGCCCGGCACGGCACGGTGACAGTTAGGCCGTGCCGTGGGCCAATAGCTCGGCACGCGGGCCGGCACCGCACGGCCCGTAACAGTAAATGGGCCAATCGGACCGTGCCAATTTCGGGCCGTACCGAGATGGACCCGTGCTGGGCCGACCCGATTGGCCCATTTGACCATCTTTAGATTTAAGGAGGGGAGCCGCCGCCGCTCTGTGCAAGCCTGAGGGGGGCGGGGGACGGCTACCGATCGCGGCTCGCGAGGCACCTACCGCGGAGGTTACGGAATCCGATCCCCGGCCTTGAGAATCGTAGCTGCGAGGATCCTTTTGCCTCAGTTCTGCTGCGGAGCTGTTTCGACTTCCGATTGGAGGCGTGCGGGGTTCGGGTGGGTTCGACTTGCTGGTCTCTCGGTGCACGGTTCTTGGGGTCTGGATTGGTAGTTTTTCATGTTCGCCTTTCCATCTAGTGCGTTAGCTTTAGGAGCGAGAAGATCATTTCGAGTTCAGATTCTGCAATCATTTGGATTGTTCGTTGCAGTATGAGTATTGAGTTCAGGGCCACTCTAGGCTAGCACATTTGGATATATATATGCAAGAATCTAGCAAACTTTTGTTTTCAGGGTTGATGCTTTTGCATAAGAAGTTGTGGATTTGTCTTTGCAAGTGACCAGTTTGCACTTTTTTCCCCGGTTCCTGTGGTTCCTAGCAGGTATTTGAGCAATGGCTTTCACTAGTAGAATTGGAAATGCGCTTAGGAAAACTTCGGCGCCCTCGAATTCGCCTCTGCTTCAGGCAATAAGATGCATGTCTTCTTCAAAGCTTTTCGTTGGAGGTATTTCAAATGGGTTATTATCCTATTCTACCTTCTGGTTATAAGATAGTAGCGTCTTTTATGCCGTCTAATATTTAATACCTTTTCTAATCAACCTTCTTTTAGGACTTTCATATGCCATCGATGACACCACCCTGAAGAATGTCTTTTCTCACTACGGGGATGTCCTTGAAGGTTGTTTGTCCAATTAATGTGACTCGTATCGTTCTTTCTTCGTTGTTTGTGTAGTTAACACTTCTTTATTTTGGGGTTGCATTCAGCTCGAATCATCATTGACCGGGAATCTGGGAGGTCAAGGGGATTTGGATTTATAACTTACTCATCCAGCGAAGAAGCCGCAGCTGCAATTACTGCCATGGATGGCAAGGTAAGCCATTCATGTCTATGTTTTCCTGTATGCCCTTTGCATTTCCTCACTTGCAGTGATAATCCCAAACTTTAGGCCCTGTTTGTTTGCCCCTCGATTGTGGATTATGGATTCTACAAACAAACGGCAGATTCTGGAAGTGGATTCAGCAAATATATGTCTGGATTATGGCACAATCCACAATCCACTCAAAGTGAGCTTCTACAATTCACAATCCACAATTCAGAATCTAGAGGGGAAAACAAACAGGGCCTTAGTTCCATGGTAGCTTACAGTTATCAAATTTGTTTTATTAGGTCAGAACAGGCAATGCAACTAAGATAGTTTCTCACGGCCGAAATTTAGTTTTGTCACTGATTTGAAATAGTGTTTTGAGAATTGGTGCTGATCCACCCGCTGAATGCCAATCTTTTTCTCCCTGGTTACGTTGAAATAACTAACAACTCTTTGTTCAGTTTAGCTGCGCATCATGCTGACTAAAAGAACTAAGTAAATGACAACCATTCATTTTTGGCTGAGCACAATGTATGACTATTTTTTTTCGTTAGTTGACAGCATGGGTTGATAACTTGATATGCTACAAGTAATGGTCTTGATCAAAACGTCCTAGAGTTGCAGTATTATTAATAGTTTTTTGTGAGTTGAGGTGCATGATTGAGAATATATTCTCGTAAGGAATCTTAAATTGTTGGTTCTTAGTTTCCTGATGCAACAATCTAGTTGGTATGACCACGAGCACTAAAAGAGTAACCTATGAGATAAATCATTCCTGTTAACGAGTATTAAACTGTTTCTAGTTCTACAGGGTTAATTTGTGCACATGATATGCTGTTTAGCTGTAAAAGTGACTACTTTGAACTTCTCCATTTTGTTTTTACTCGGGTTGGCCATCACAAGTGATTTGAAAAGTTTCTTTAGTTCCACATAGATATCGCTAATAAGCATATTATTTTCTGAAACATAAACGATTTGCTTGTTTGTAAAAACAAATCCAACTATTTCATCTGATACAGGAACTTCAAGGACGAACTGTAATGGTGGACCATGCCAATGACCGTGCTGGTGGAATACGTGGAGGTGGTGGATTCGCCGCTGGTGGTTATGGCGGTGGCAGTGGATATGCTACTGGTGGATATGGCAGTACCGGTGGATATGGTAGTGGTGGGTATAACAGTGGCGGTGGATATGGTGCTGGCGGGTATGACAGTAGCAGTGGCGGACATGCCGGCGGCAATGGGGGTTACAGTGATGGAGCTACCGGTGGTGGTTATGCTAGCATCTACAACAATGCTTCTGGTAGCGGATGTGCCGATGGCAATGGTGGTTACAGTGGTGGAGCTACCTGTGGTGTTTATGCTAGCAACAACGACAATGCTTCCGGTGGTAAATATGCCGGCAGCAATGATGGTTACAGTGATGGAGCTACCGGTGGTGGTTATGCTAGCAACTACAACAATGCTTCTGGTGGCAGATACGGAAGCCGTGGAAGCTACAATACCGCTGGCAATTCTGATGGAAACGCTGGTGGGTATAATTCTCCCAACACCTATGGTGCAGGGAAGTACAATTCTGGAGCTGCCGGTGGTGGTGGAACCCTTGGTGAATTTGGTGGCGGCTTCAGCGGTGGAGGTTTCGGTGCTGCTGGTCGCAGCAACGGCAACAACTTTGCTGGAAAAGGGACCGGTGGCTGCTACAGTAGTAGCAGAGGCGCCGGAGGATTGTCTGGCGGGCACGCCATGAGCTATGGGGCTGACAAGGTGCAGTACAATGGCCAAGACGACCTGCTGGGTGAGGACTTCTTCGACAAGGAAGAAGCAGCAGTGAATAGATGAGATTGCTGCATGCTTGCATCTCTTGCACGTTGCTGCTAATCTTTTTTAATCCAAGCAAATGAAAACTTTATTTGAGCTTAGGATATACACTGTACATTCGGCCCATTAGGGCCTTTTTTTTTCAGTCCATCAGTTTTTTAGCACATATTTCCCCGATATAAACGGCATTTTTTTTAATTTTTTTTTGCAGATAGTTTTAGAATTATCTCTAGTTTTTATAGATTTTTTATTTTATTTTTAAAATCTATTTTGATTTTTTAAATTCAAAATACGAATTTCAGTCGTATTACAAAACCGGACCGCACCGCACCGAATTGACCGAATTTTGCGGTTTTCAACCGGTTTTTGTCGAATTTGCGAAACAGAGATGGCCAAATGGGTCAGTCGGGTCGGCCCGGTTAGGTAGGATCCGATATGCCCAACTAGTGTAATAGGTAGGGTAGTGCTGGCCTGCATGCCGTGTCTTTAGTCTACGGCACGACCCGTCATGTATTGTGCCGAGCCGGTCCGAACACAACTACGGCCCGACGGTCCCGACGGTACGACTAGTCCGATATGCACAATAGGCACGGTGTCACGGACGGCGAAAAAAAATAAAAATAGATACAAAATTTTAAAAATCTATAAAAAATGGATAAATAAATAATAAGATAAAAATATAGAAAATAGATAAAAAATAGCTGCCAAATTTTAAAAAATATATATAATACAAAATAGCAGGATCCAAATATACCCGCGTAGCGCTGTGCCCGTGCCGACCCGATTTAACCGTGCTGCGCTTGGTCCAAACACAACCCATGACCTTGTGCCATGCTAGCCCAGTTCAGACCGTGCTTACAATGCCGAGCTTCGAGCCGATCCATTTGGCCATCTCTATGCGAACCCTGCCTTGGACGCGCTGATGCCGCGGGCGGGTGCGTCCTGGGGCGCACGACACACGCGGTGCGCCGGTGTCCACGCCCCTCGCCTACTGCAGCCAATGAACCAAGCCACAGCGCTCTGCGCCTACGCGGCTCAGCGAGTTGGTTAAGTCCGTGCAGTATCAGTGCCGCCACCACCATAAGGAAGCAAATGGCAATAACAGCAGAAATAATATCACGGGCATTCCATACCAAATACGCCAGACAATCACCGGTGTTGCATCTATTGCAACTTCGCAAATACTACAGCGTTTCTCCACCAATGATCAAGCTAAGGAATCTTGCCCAGTTCAATTCGGATCCAGATTCTCCATTTGCGGAGAATGAAGCCTAGACGGGCTTCCTCTGAATCAAAGCTGTATCTTAACACACCTAGTAATCCTCCCTACGGGCTGTACAAAACACACGATGAAGCGGCTTCACAAGCCTCTTGCAGCAGCAGAATCGATGTAGTTGGCGGCTTCGACTTCATCTAGCTGCTTCCCTTCCACAAGGCCCCTTATCAGAGTGGCGGCGTAGGTCTTCGATGGAGGTGCTAATGGTAGCTCACCAGATTTGAACCGCTCAATATCTGACGAAGGGCACCTGCCAAGACCAGAGGGAAAAATAACTAAACATCGTTTTCAAGAAAAGCGTATTTTCACTAGCCTTCAAAAAGTGCACTGAAATGCCATGTGCAAGTCACCATTATCGAGGAAAAAGACTTAGTGCAGATAGGGGGGCTCACGTCATAGTTAGAATTGGAAGGTCATCCTCCTTTCCAAGATAAAGTACATTGGAGTACCAGCTATCCTGCAAGAAATTCATCAAGGAGGCATTAGCTATATTCCAGAATTTGTGAAGCCCGAATGCCACATAGACGATGGAATGGAAGTTAGTGTCAGAATTATGTTCATGCAGGCTGGGTTAGAAATTTGTCCATTGATGACATGCAACTGTTATTTTACCTTTTCAGTTTTTAGCGTACTAAAATAAGACTTCTTTTTTAATGTTATTTTAAGATAAAGTAAGATCCCAACATTTGTCGCAGCAAGCCTTTTGGCTCCCTGGCCATATAAGCATTTCTAAGCCAAGATGAACCTGAAAACCCAAATAGCCTGGTACTGGCATTTCATTGCTAAATAGGTCAAGGTTAAGAGTTCGTACAGACATCAGCCTTGAGATTTTGAAGGAAATCATCACGAGTAAAAGTGACCTATGCAGCCATGGGAAAAGAAGGTGCTATCATTATCAATAAGCCGCTGGAACAGCGGTCACATATGTTTGAATGATGTTTTCAACAGCACAATGTAATTTAATCTCATTTAGAAGCATATAGAAAATTGTGTGCAAAGGGGAAGGGTACACTATTGTCGAAGTGGGACAAGCAAATCAAACCTTAATAGGTTGAAGATGAAGAGCTTTGTTTGTAGACATAAACTCCATTTCAGTTGAACCAATCAAAGGAGAGTCAGGATACTCGACATTTCCATCTTTGCCACTCTCCGGCACTAAACGGTTCTCTTGAAACAAGATATCATTGAATTGCTCAAGCCTGTTGAAAGGGGACAATTATATGAAATTCGGAGCACTAACAAAATGACAACATTCCAAACTGCCTGAATTCAAGGATCAGGAACATGTAAATGTAGTTACAACATACATACGTTATTTTATACATGCAGACATAAGACTTCTCATTGCAGTTTATCTCAGGGTTGATAAAAGCAGCACCACCAGTTCCCCAACAGGGAGTAGAGGATCTCCCGAAAAGCAATCTGTGAGGCACGGTCTTCCACATGGTTCCTCTTGGTGAGCTTGTGTCATGTGATCCACAACATGGCATGCACATACCCTCAGCCTGTCCCAGATCAAAACAGCTAGCAAATTTATCTCTTGAAGCATACTGCTTACCATAAAAGAAAAACCAAGGACAATATTAAGGAAAACAATGGAAACTAATGTATCCGTAAAGTATTGGACTATATCCCAAAAATCCATGGAGGTCACAAATGCAGTGACAGCTCACAAGCAACACACACTTATTAAAGTAACTAATGCTCCTCACACGATTATATAAAACATTGAGTTCTTGACTTCACCTTTCCCCCTTGAATGTAGCACAGAAACCTTGGCTTCCACATGTTTGAGCCAAAGCTGGCATACCAAACATAAGTTCTTGATAAAACTGATCGCCAAGTAAAAGATAGATCAGAGATTCTTTTGGACACCACCACAGATGCATCATTATGTGCTTCAACTGAATCAGTTGGACTTTGTTCTGCTGTTGTGCAATTTGAGGTGGTCTTCGTTGCCATGTTGTCTTCATCAAGTTTCATTTTTGAGAGGTGTTCGCTTACAGCATCATCAACTTGAATAACATTGACAGATGAAGCAGCACCAGAGAGATCAGCAACATCTTCAACGTCAGACTCGGAGCCAGAGGAAGCGTAGAGCTGTTCATTCCCAAAAGGAAACATGAATGAAAAAATTATCCTAGTTCGACAATTGGATTGATGTTTCTCTATAATTTTTGGGCTCAACTGTACAGTGATCCTCCATGCAGCATGCCACATAAATGATAAACAAAATGTGATATCATTAACACAAGATAGTTTAAGATGAACAGAGTCAATAAAGTTGAGTTATATATTTCCGTGTATGTTTTATAACGACCTATTGGGGGAGAAAAGGGCACAAGACAGACTGTTAAGAAGGTCAGGCATAATCAAGTGAGACATTGATGATAGTTGTGGGATATATTGGCCTCAAACGTGGTCATCTGATCTTCTGTCCGCAGCTACTTGAGTGCCTAGGTGTTGAGGATAGTGTCATCTTTTGTTGAGTAGGTAAGTGCTTTTGGTGTCGTGGTGTGTCCTGGTGGCTTTTTAAGGTTTGTTCGTGTTTTTGCGAGACATTGAGGTGGCTTCTTATGGTGTGTCCCCTTGGGGCGGTGAATTCTCTTCTACTTGAAATGAATAGTGGCTCTTGTCCTTGGTCTCAAAAAATACACATGATGTATTTATCAGCATGTTTTTCATAATGTCCCAATGACATGTGGATTTGGACCCACATTGTCATCCTTACACAGACGGATTTCACATTTACTCAATGGCATATAAGGAATTCTCTTCTCTTGGTAGTTCATCAAGTCGGCTACGAACCGATAATGTAATAGCCTGTCAACTGAGCTGCTTAACACAGTTGGCACAGCTTCATGATTCATGAGCATGCATTCACCTTTCAAATTAATTGAGCTACACTTGCTACTGTATTAAAACCCTGAACTGAAACTTTCAATCTAAGAACGTGGACCACAAGCTGTGACTATTGTTACGACATGTCTCCAGGAAAAGTGTGAGAGGGTCAAGTTTCCAGCAAACAACCTGATTTGAGCTAATTCCAGCAAACATAACTTAAGCTAACTGATGCACATCTCTTACATCAAAGCACAATTCATTAATCTTAAGCTAGGCCAAACAGACCCCAAATCCAAGTCTCCACGATATGAATATCAGAAGGGAAATACCTCACTTGGTGAGGGCCTACTCCTCAATAATACTTTCTCTGGCAGCTTACTACTCAAAACAGGCCAGCATGTCTTCAATTCATCGCGTACCTGGTCAATGTGGAGTTGAAAAGGAGAAGCGTAATTACAAACATCCACAGAAAGGCAGGTACTAGATAGCAATAGTGTGTGTGGATGTTTACCGCTTGTATAACTCTCCATGTAGATTCAAATGGCTGCATCTCTGGAGAGTTGAATGTGAATTTATCTCCCAACAAGACTTTGGCACAAGCAAAAAATGAATTTGCTATGACCTAAGGTTATAACCTCCCTCAAGAGCCATCACTATCCTTCCATGAGCAAATCCTAACAGCTGCAGGATTCATCATACAGATAAGCATGCAGTGTCTCTTGCATAGGCTTTACATGATAAGCGCAAGTGTAAGTCAACACAGTGGAAAGTCCATGATGTATAGATGAAATATTAAATAAATGGAAAAGATCAAATGGACATCTACTAACAGGTAACAGCAGAGCATAAGAATAAAATAGGAAATTACAGAAGCAGAAGGTATACAAATTACTGCCTTAGACAATTTTGGTCCATTAATCTATTCCATCTCATATGAACTCTTTTAAAAGTTCAAACAAGATTAATAACTTCTTTAAGGACAGGGGAGTGCATGATTAATAACTTCATACCTTTGTTAATAGCTGAGCATATCCATTTGGAGTGATGCAGCAACCACCGAGAGGATCACCCAATGCTACTCAAGGAAGTAAAATATCGGAGAGCAGAAAATTCTCAAATAAACAACACAAACAGACATGATCCACCACATACATACACCAGGAAGTTTAGATTCTATTATAGCCAGCAGTTCAATAAAAAAAAGGTTCCTGAGAAGTTTTCAAAATCTTCAGCACAAAACTCATTTATTATGCTACAACATAATCAGGTACATAAGCTGTACACTTGTACTAGTCCGAGCAGTTATCGAGCTACAGCTTGTCAGCATATATAAGAATTGAACATTTGTGCATAATGTTGCCTTGATTTACTTAAATGTTTAAAGCAAAGCGCATGGTAATGGAATAAAAGAGCAATAAAGAATTTTCCACCTGCATACCTGCATCGAACCCAGCAGAAACCAGTATTATATCGGGATCAAAAACTTCAGTGACAGGAAGCAGTACGTGGTCCCATGCAGCAATATAATCTGCATCACCACACTTCCCATGCTCCCAGGGCACGTTAATGTTATACCCTTTACCAGCTTCCTCCCCAATGAAACAGTGAGAAGCATCACCTTCAGCAGGATAGAAGCTTCCATAATCAAATCTATAACAAACATTAGAACGATAGATATTTAATTATGTCTTCATTAACTTGGTTATAGGCAACATACACTATCAGTAACAGGAATACCGACGGACCAAAACAAAAAAAGATGTTCATCTTTACACTTTGTGAAAAGGTCAACCAAAATATCACTATTAAAGGCCAAAAAGGTTATCTTCTATAAGCATACAAACAACAAATATGCACCAATTTTTAAGTTTGAAATGTCATACCAGCAGAACTGTTTGGGTAGTTCAAGAAGAGGCCTTACCCGCATAGAACAGGTAACAGCTTGCGGATCCATTCTAAGCTACCATGTAAACTTAAACCCAAAACAGTTAACAAAACAGATGCAATGAATTGATTAACCAGATTTAGGTAGAATCAAGGACGAGGGCGACAAATTGGAGGTAATCAAGCTAGTCTGAACTCTAACCAAAACTAGTAAGAAACATCAAGGTTTTCTGTCAAACCTGTGAACTGAAAAGAACAATACACGAGGGTCATTATAGAACATTTTCTGTGTGCCATTTCCATGGTGAACATCCCAATCGACAATCAATATCTTCTTGATACCTAAATCAGGCTGCAACAGAAATACCACAAAGTTCAAAAGTGAACTCACCTTCTCATTAGATCTCATCACAACAAAGTATGGTGCTTGTTCCTATGTAAGAAGTGATGAATAATGGTAGTAGCATCGATTAATACAAACAGAAAAATCAACAGGGAAATTTGAAATACACACCCTCTCATTTAAGAGATAATTAGCCGCAATTGCCACATTGTTGAAGAGACAAAATCCCATTGCCTCATCATGCTCTGCATGGTGGCCTGGAGGTCTGACTAGAGCAATAGCAGAACTTAACTCGCCAGAAGCGACCTTCTCAGCTACCTATTTTCCAAATAAGTCACTTTTCGGTAATTTCCCCCCATAAGATGGAACATAATAGCTACAGAAAAGTAGGAAATGTGCTTATGCAATGCAGGAAATGATTACCTCTATGACAGAACCAGCTGCAAGAATTGCAGACTCTGAGGAACCCTTGTTGAAGTAAATGGAATTGAATTTCCTAGCAATCTTGTTTCTGCTGGAATCATATTTTTTCGAGCTGATATCTCGCATCAGTTTTATATGGTTCTGGCTATGAACAGAAGCTATATACTTGTCCTCCGCTTCCTTGGCCTTAAAGACCACACACCTAGAAGAGAATTATGTTAGAGTAGCATTGGAGAACCCTACAGCCATCCTCAATAAGAGTAGAAACACTAAGCTTTGGAAAACAATGAACCAAATCAACAGCACCTAAGCTCTAATGCTAACATTTAAGCTTAAGTTTACTAGCATCGAAGTTACTGCACAATAGCAAGAGCTCCATCTTCCGAAATTGCACAATTACCATAAACAGGTTAGGTTCATGATGTATTTTTTATCAGTGCAATTTTTTGTTGGGCTAGGAGTTGATGCATTGTTTAAACCAATGTATCATCAGTTTCTCTTATCCTGACACAATTCAGCAGTTTTCGCATTTTGGGAATTTCAGATTTAAGACCTAAGCCTACAGGTAAAATCACGAATACCAACACTTTCCAATTTAATTCGTGTGCATACCAGGTCAATCAGATCCAAATGAACACGGGTACAGCAGCAACTCGAGCAAAGTAGCTACAGCTAAGGGGCGCGCAACGCAGAGGCTCCCCCTCTTAGGCGATTCGATGGAACCGTGAACACCAAAGCCGTGCACACGCCTCTCCGATTCCGACCAAAACTACCCTGCTCTTAACTCGGGGAGCGGGGAGCGGGGAGCGACGAGCAGCCACTAGAGCCGTACCTGGAGGCGACGCCCTCGGCGTTGAGCTTGCGCCAGATGGCGCGCAGCCGCTCGGGGTTCTCCGGGTGCTCCTCCCCGTCCGGCGTCGCGTGCGCGCACATCCGCTCGTCGTACAGCAGCCCCACCCGCGGCGCGGCCCCCGGCGGAGCCCGAGCCACCGCCGCCATCGTGCGCCGCCGGGGATGTGCTCGCGCGGCGGAGAAAGAGACGGGGCCGGGAGGCGAAAGTACCGAGACGAGTCGGGAATGGAGGAGGGTTCAGTTCAGGCGTGTCCGCTCCGACGACTCGCCGGCCACTGGACAGGACTGGTGGCTTTGCCCCTCTCGTTCGATTGGGCTCTTTGTGCGTGGGGTCGCGTGTGTCAGACGTGGGCCCCACCTGCAAGCTGGCACCTCCTCACGGGTACGTTTTGCAACAAGCACCCCAATGAACATCAGAATAGAGTTAAATGTCCCTCCTGCCCCTCACACCCCTCGTCTTTTGTTGTGAGTAGGGGTGCGTGTGTCAGACGTGGGTCCTACCTGGAAGCTGGCGCCTCCTCACGGGTACGTTTTGCAAAAAGCACCCCGATAAATCAGAATAATGTGAAATGTCCCTCCTGCCCCTCACCCCTCTTCTTTTGTTGTGCCTGCAGCCCTGCACGGAACGGAGACCATCCCACTGCTCCGCGCGCCTTCGGGTGGTTGGGTTGGGTGGGGTTTAGGGTTTTGTACTAGGGTTTTCGTCCTCTCCACCACCTCCTGCTCCCCGCGCCCCCGCCTCCATGGCTGGGGTGGAGGACGAGGACGAGTTTCGGGACGCCGACGACGCAGACGCCACCGCTCCGCCACCTTCATCGACGTCGGTTTCGACCCCCTCCAAGCCCAAGCCCGCTGCTGCTGCTGCTGGCTTCGGCAGGAGGCTGCTCGCTTCCATCCCTCTGCCCGCCACTTTCTCCGCCGCCATCGGCCGACCCTCCACTCCTTCCAGCCCCAAGCCCCCACCGCCGCCGGCCTCCAAGGTGGGCCTTGGCCTCCTGCTCAACCCGGGTCGCGAGCCCTCCGCCGACAGCTCCGACGCCTCGGCCCACAACCTTCACCTGCCTCCGACGACTGCTCTCCAGCAACAGCACGGGGAGGAGGTGCTGGAGGAACAAGGCACCTCTGTTCAACGGGCTCACCTCGCTTTGCAGCACAGGGAAGATCAGGTAGTTGGACATGATGTTGGTGGTGTGGGAGAGGAGCTAGTAGTACTAGTACCGATGGAGGAGGAATGCCGGCTTACAGCTGAAGGTCGGGAGAAGGAAGGTGTTGCTGATGGATGCTCTGCGAACAAGAATGGTTTCTCTTTGCATGATCAGGAGGAGGGGGAGCAGCGCACAAGTGTTGAGCTGGGAGCAACCATGGAAGATCAAGATGTGGTGGAGCAAGAAGGGGCGACCAAGTACTACACTGCTGTGGAAGATCAGAGTAACAATGCTGCAGAACAATGTGCCGGTGATGCACCAAGGGCATTCAAGGATGGCAACATTGTGGAAGATCAGGAGGTGGTGAACCAAGAAGGGGCGACCAAGTACTACACTGCTGTGGAAGATCACAGTAACAACGCTGCAGAGCAATGTGCCGGTGATGCACCAAGGGCAATCAAGGATGACAACGTTGTGGAAGATGAAGAGGTGGTGGAGCAAGAAAGGGCAACCAAGTACTACAGTGATGTGGAAGATCAGAGTAACAACGCTGCAGAGCAATGGGCCGGTGATGCACCAAGGGCAATCAAGGATGACAACGTTGTGGAAGAAAAGGAGAGGGCAATGGAGCAAGGAGGTCCTGTTGGCATACTGTGTGCAGCCGAGGATGACATTGCTGTGGGATCGCAAGAGGAGGAAGGCGTGGTGGTGGAAGGGCAAGGTGAGGATGGCATTTCTGTACTGGATCAACATAAGATGGTGGAGCAGTGCATGAGTGATGAGCTGGGAGTAGCCATGGGTGATAGCGCCATCCAAGATCAAGAGGTGGTGGTGGTGGAGCAAGAAGAGGTAACCGATTATTATGATGCTGTGGTGGAAGATCAGAGTAATAATGCTGCTGTGGAGCAATGCACCAGTGATGAATTGAGAGCAGTCAAGGATGGTAACATTGTGGAAGAAAAGGAGAAGGCGGTGGAGCAAGAAGGTGCTATTGGTATACTGGGTGCAGCTGAGGATGATGTTGCTGTGGGATCGCAAGAGCAGGAGGGGGAGGAGGAGGTAGTGGTGGTGGCAGAGCAAGGTGAGGATGCCATTTCTTTACAAGATCACGATAAGGTGGTGGAGCAGTGCAGCAGTGATCAACTGAGAACAACCACGGATGATAATGCTGCACAAGATCACGAGGTGGTGGAGCAAGAAGGTGCCATTGTTGAAAGGGGTGCAACCGTGGATGGCATTGCTGTTGAAACTCAAGAGAAGGCAGTCGAGCAATCTGCAGGTGACGAATCAAGAGCAACCAAGGACGAGAATGCTGTGGAAGATAAGGAGAAGGTGGTGAATCAAGGTGTCATCGACAAACAGGGTGCAATCAAGGATGGCAGTGCTGTGGAGCCTCAAAATGAGGAGGATGTGGTGGTTGCAGAGCAAGGTGAGGATGGCATTTCTGTACAAGATCAGGATAAGGTGGTGGAGCAATGCACCAGTGATCAACTGAGAACCACCACAGATGATAATGATGCAAAAGATCAAGAGGTGAGCAGGGAGAAGGTTAGGCTCAGTGCTGGATATCCGCAGAGGCCCGGCAGACCGAACTGCCGTTTTTACATGTTAAACGGGAGCTGCTCATATGGGTTATCATGCTACTATAATCATCCACAGGTAAAATTAACAGCAATTTCTCATTGTTTAATTTCATCCTCTTAATTTTTCCGAGCAAAATGTTTGTATGTACCTTTCAGTGCCATCCTTCTTTCATCTGGTAGATAATATGACAACCAACCATCTAATATAATGCACATCTCCCTCTGTATGACTGTTATATATATGCGCACGTATCTTTGTCCTTCAGTATGTATTTTTCTTCATCTAAATTTGAATGGCATGGTATAAAGATTTCAGTGCTGACTTGTTGCATTTGCAGTATGTATATAAGTGACATGGACATTAGAAAGCTGGGTTATACCTGTTTAGTGCTTTGTTTTTCATTTGCTGATTTTTACCATTTGATGGCATAATTTTCGTCCTTTTTTTAATTGAAATGTGTTGTCGTCACTACAGCTCAAAGCAAAACCAGACGTTTCAAGTTTCCCCTCTGAACAAGGAAATCGTGAAGTTGCAGAATTTCTGGAACTGAACCGTGTTGGGCTCCCCATCCGAGAAGTATGTTTTTCCTGTTTTCCTCTAGTCATCTATCTAAGTTGGTTGGCGAACTTCTGCTTTGCATTAAGAGCTGCTGAAACTGAAATATTAATCTTTTATAATTTTGATTTTCAGGGAGCAAGGAACTGCACCTATTTCATGCGTAATGGTACTTGCAGATATGGGAAAAAATGTTGTTTTAACCATCCAGAACAAGTACTTGATGCTCAGCTCTACATGCCAACAGGGTGGGATGATACTAACTTGCCATCTTCACCGCACTCGAAGAAATCTTCTGAACATGCAATCTTAGATGACTTATCATCTAGCTCAGAGTTCCTTCCTCCAAACATACTTCGAATGCTTTTACCTCCTCAAAATGTGCCTCCTACTACTGAAGAAAGGGAAATGAAGGTGAAAAAGGTACATCTGTACATGCTATAGCTATTATACATTATGTCACAGTAAAAGATTTAAACAATTATCTCTCCATATCTTGGAATACTGCTACATGTTTTTGAAATAATTTCTTCATTTTTTCCCATATCACATCTGCTTGGATATTGCTAAGGTTTTTTTCCAATCTTCATTAGAATTTCCATTTTTGTATTGTCTTTGTTCCTTTTGGATGTTATTGACCCCAAATCAAGCCACATGTCGTAAAAGAAAACCAAGTCACACTGCTCCTATATATTTTTATTGGTGTTGTTGATCAGACAAACATTCAATGCCCATAGCTTCCTATATTTGTTGAATCTGGTAATATTGATATGTTGCTGTTAGTGGTTGCTTGAGTTGGAATTATGGACTCGAACCTTTTCTTTAAAGAAGGCAACTTAATATATGACATGAGTAACATGTGGCTCTCCAAGTTCATATTGATATGTTACTGTTAGTGGTTTCTTAGTTAGGCTACCACCATGCTTGTATGCTAATTCAGTATCTACATTTTTTAAAATGTTTAGATACATGTATGATACCAACCAGTAGATAGGTGCAATAATGCAAGATAGCAAACCATAATGTGGTCACCAGGCTAGCATAAAAAGATTGATTGTTCTACCACCCTTTACAGTTACAAGTTCAATGCTTACGAGGAGGAGAGAGAGGGGAGGAGGGATTTTGCTTGTGGCCTGAGGGGGTTTCTTCTTTTTGTTTCTCTAACACATGTCGAAATTGTATCTTTTTGTTGCTCATCTTTTGCAGTGGTGCAGCTACCCTAAACACAGAGTCTATCAGGAAAATACCTTAACTGTCCTTAGGTTGCGTTTTTCATATATTAAACTGACCTACTACTTCAAATTTGAATTTGATGTAGGGTATACTCAGTTAAGAACCACCTTAGGATGTTATGGACTGGCCTTTTGGGGAAGGGTAGCTGGGCTAGGGATCTGAGAAATTGAGTAGATTGGTTTGGGAGCAGCAGTAGAACAGAGGAATATGAAGCCTGTGGCAGGGAGAGAACAGTAGGAGGTGTGGCGATAGAAGCTACGAGAGAAACAGAGAGAGTACACGAGGGCAGAGGGGATACGAGAGGGATACTTCTGGACTAAATCTTGCTTAATCAAAATAGATGTTGGCTGCCTCTTTAATAGTCTGCACCCCTAACAATCCAGATCTAACAAACTTTATATCTAAGCTAGGAGATAGTAAATCTCCTTTGAACAGACTTTGTCTCTAATACTTGATTAAAAAAAAAACTCTACCGACCTAGGAGGACATAGGTGGCATTATAAATAAAAAGAAATAGGCACCCAAATTCGCGTCGAAGAGGACTCGAACCTGGGTGGTCTAGGCGTACATCCACACCCTAGCTCAGTTCCTTCTAATACTTGATAAGCAAGTACTAATTAACAGCTTATCTAGACTTCTATCTCTAATTCCAGCGGCTTCTGCTAATCTTATGATGTGCTGTACATCATGTATGGCCCAAGGCCCATGACATAACATAGGAACTTTTGCAGTTTTTTTAAGAATCACGTTAGGGACTTTGTAGTTTTTTCTTTGTGTTGATTTGACATCTGAGCCAAAGTGTTTTGCAATTTTGCATGTTGCTATTAGTTTGCATTCGACATGCATCCTTCAAATTCCAGTGAAGCAGATTTGTCACGCTGTTGCAATTTTTAACTACACCTGATACTCTTGTAGACTATGACAATGGTTATGCATTTTTAACAATTTATTATCTCGTCTGCTTCAAATAGGATCCCGATTGGTCGTCTGCTTCAGATGATTCTGATGGGTGCTGTTTGGCTGATGGTTCAGGTGGGCCTTTGTGCAAGCAGGAACATGCGGACTATTCTGAGAGGCCTGGTAGACAGGAATGCCCTTTCCTTTTGAGATTTGGTAATTGTAAATTCACATCAGCATGCCAATATTATCATCCAAAAGACAAATTCTCAAGTAGATACCATCCAAAAGATCCATCACTGGCAGAAGAACCAATGGTTTATCCTGAAAAACCTGGTGAACCAGAATGCCCCTTCTATATGAAAACTCGGTTCTGTAAATTTGGGGTAGAATGTAAATTTCATCACCCAAAGGATTTACCTCCAAGTATGCGGACCCCAACAATTCCAAAAAGATCGATTGCTGCTAATGAAGACCATCCAACAGCAAAAACCACGCTGCAAGACCATATGTACCTGCAACAGAAGTATCCTGAGAGACCCGGTGAACCAGCCTGCCGGTACTACATGCAATTTGGGAAATGTAAATTTCTGTCAGCATGTGTATTTCATCATCCAAAAGAAAGACTCCAAAGTGGGTGGCATCCCATAGCTCCAGTTCACTCTGACAAGTATGAGACTTGGCAACCCACACACACTTTCAGATCAGAAGACCATTGCCAGCAGGAGCAGAACATACTTGGCATGCCAGAATGCCCATTCTACATGAAAACTGGGACATGCCAATTTGGATCAGCATGCGACTTTGATCATCCAAAACGTTGGTGTTCAAGCAGAGGTATGCATTTTTTTATTGATGTCTAAATAAGCCTGTTGGTTCAATCATAAGTAGTTCTTTTTCCTTCCCTTATATTTGGTAGTAGTACCTATTGCTAGTTGCATTTTTTTCTGAAGCACTGGAGAAGGCACAAGTGAATAATCAAACATATTTTCCAAATTACCTGTGGCATTCCGAGAGTCTTCAATTGGCTTCCAAGTATAGTAATACCGATGACTTTGGTTATATGTAATGGAGAAAAGAAAGTACATGAGTTTTTTTTACGCACCGTGATCTTTACTACTCTTTGATCTCTATGCAAAGAATAACACAACTTATTCCTAAGTGGCCTCTAGGAGTCCAGAACAGTATTATTGTTCATAAATCTTTTCGCAATTTTAAATAACATACATGGTCAATTGTTGCTTTCTGGTATTTGAACTTTGGCGCTCATGTTGTTTCAGGGAGTAATTGATGATGGAACTGACTATGAAAATACGATTACCTCACAAAGTCAGAGAATATTCTTCAGCAACAGGAACAGACAATAGGTTACATACATTTGTGAGTATGTAACACTGGTATTTGTTTTTTTAATCAAAATTTCTGTTTTGTGTTAAAAAGGAAGAAAAGGAATGATGTAGGGTGTTTGTGTGAGTAGCGAAAGAGTATATACTCATGGATTAAATCAATCTACTTTGTGGCAAGTGGTTACTATACCCTAATATTAGCAGCTGCCTTAATTATTGCATGATCGTGCAGACACATAGCATCACAGTTTACTCTCTTTCATAGTGTTCCTTTCTGGTGTTGCATATGTAAACCTGGCACATAGGAATGGCACGAGGATATACATTTTGCCATTGCTGGTTTGACCCCTTGTCTCTTCTTTTATGCAACATGGCCCAGAATCAAGTTAGTATCTGTTTTGTGTTGCATTTGAATCGCCTGCTCATCTTTCCGAAACTAGCACTGTAGCACATTACAGCTTTCAGTCTTTTTTTTTTTCATCTGACTCCTAACCTTGGTGTTTGAATTGTCTTCTTTGCAGGATCATTTTGCAACCACTTTTGCAGCTGAATCTTAAGTGGATATATGACTAGCTGATGTGAGGAGGAAGATCTGATGACGAACAGAAACTTTTGTAGGAACGCGGCTCTAGCCCTAGTCTTCTCTTGTGAAGAGATAGATGATTCTAGTCATGTGTGTTCGTTTCGAATTTCTGCCCTAGTCTAGTTAGAATTCTTGTACCAGTTGTGACTTGCCTGGTGACTCCCACCTCCCAGTCATATGCCATTTAATATTACCGTGCCCAGTGCCCACCCCTGTGGTGTAAGCTCGAGATTGCGGATCATTCAGTATGCAGCACTAGAACCCTGCACTCACTAACGATCGTGGTTATGGCAGATTGAAATCTCAGATCGCCTTTTGTCCAGTTTGTCTGAGATTAATTACTTGCATGTGTTGGTTGTCCCTGGCCTGCTGGAAAAACGGAAGGGTGGTCAGGTCGGTTGGTTCAACTGACGGCAAGTGTTTGAAGATGCTTTGACTTTAGAAGCACTCGCATGTGTAGAAACTATCTGTCTTGCCCTAGATTGTGCTTTGCAGAGTATTTGCATTGGATCTGATAGTTAGAAGTGGTGAATAGTATGAAAACTCAGTCCAGATGCCACTTTGTTTCAAACCTGAATGAGTTTCGGGAGATAGGACGACCGTTCTTTTTGTAGTCTGAATATCAGATGCCTTTTTGTTGGCATTTCCACATTGTTGTCAATTTCATTGAAGAGGCGGAGTGGTGTGTTCCGGTACCGGTGCATTCTGGTGTACCGTTCCGGACTTTATTATTTTACAAATATTTAATCTCCTAAGCACATATATAATATTTTTAGGCTAAGATCCACAGGTGAGAATACATAAAAGAAAACAAATGACACAAGCAGTTGGACCGGCCTGGTCCAAGTTGGGCCTTTGCGCTAGCCAACACGACCTGGACACGTCACCCCATCCCACAAGGCCACGAAGAGGGTGGGGCACGCCGCCATGCCAACCTCCCGTTTCACCAAGCACGCGCAGGAACAGATCGAGATCGGTGTGGGTTCCTGAGTTCCCGAGAGAGAGAAACTGAGAGGACAGCCGACGGACAGAGAGAGGAGGAGAAGGAGGAGGAGGTGAGGGAAGAGCTGGCTGCTGCGACACGGCGGTTTCTTGCGTCGGCACCGCGAGACGTGTCTCCTGGTGTAGGGGTCGGCGGCAGAGGCTTGTCCGTGATCATGCATGTGGGATTGCGCAGGATGGCCGCTTGAAGGGCAGCAACGCCTGACCATCCGTCATGAGCGCCAGGACCTCGTACCGTCACCCTCCATCGACATTACCGGC
The DNA here is from genome assembly GCF_958298935.1 of Phragmites australis. NCBI lineage: Eukaryota > Viridiplantae > Streptophyta > Magnoliopsida > Poales > Poaceae > Phragmites > Phragmites australis. The sequence goes on along the minus strand of NC_084934.1, from coordinate 26,348,832 downwards.
ATCGATGGATCGCTTGATCCCTCCCGGAATGGCTGGAATCGGCCGGAATTGTGGGCAGTACGGGATGTAGCTTCTCCTGTGCCGGTTTACACGCTGGTACGAGACATTCCGGCCATTTTGGCTGGTACCGGAGTGGAATTTACAACATTGATTTCCGCTTGTACCATGCATGCATCTAGTGCGATGATTTTTGCGAAACAATGCTGAAGCAAATTTGATGTTACTGTGCATTTCAGTTTTCCTTGTCTCAGAAATGGCCGTGATGTACACCTAAATTAGGCACCGAAAGTCTTTCAAATCTAGAATTTATTTCTTCCTTTGCTATTTAAAAGTGCATCTAGACCTTTTATGTGGGTTTTAAATAATTGATGACAAATGATTAAAGAACTAATGAAATTTAATAAGTATATGAATAGGTATTATTCCAATGAAAAAGTTAAAATACGCTAGAGACCCTCAAAAAGGAAAAGATAAGTGGTATTTAGATACTCAATAGATTAAATTCATTTTAATTTGAATTTAAGTATATGTATGACATACTATCAAGAGGGATACGTATGGATTATCTTAAGGATGTCTCAATGTATAAAGTACATATTTAACCTAAAGATGAGAGACACAAATCACCCTACGAACACCGAAAATCTCTAACTTGTTTTCTATATCCGGATGTTCCGAGTGCAATCCGGAACCTCCGGGTTGCCGAAACCTCCGGATGGGACTCCAGGTAGGGATGCTCGGTCTGGTTTTTCAAACCAACCCGAAAGTTCTGGGCTGATATGGAAGTTCCGGGTAGCCGGACCCTCCGGATTAATTATGGCATGTGGTTCTTGGATGCTTTTCTTATCTGGACCTAGAAGTTCTGGATGGGTTCGGAACTTCCAAATTCTGGTGATCTTTATCCAGACCCTCTGGATGGAATTCTGGGTTGGGGTCCTCTATTGCCTTGGTCTCATGCCAACCCAGAAGTTCCGGGTTATACCTAAAAATTCCGATTAAGCCAGAAAGTTGTGTAATGGCTAGTTTTGGGGGCTTGGTTATAAATACCCCTCACCTCCTTCACTCATATGTTGCTGACCTACCACGAGACAAGAACACTTTAAGCCATTAAATAACTCTTCCCACTCCCTTTGATTTCAATTCTTGCAAGGATTTGAGAGTTGGATTGAGAGATTGAGATTGAGTGCTAGTGAGCTTCACTCCCACCTTTGAGCATTTGAGTTCTTCGTCAAGCTGATTGATCTCATGTTTGTTACTCTTAGAGCTTGGAGCTCCTAGACGGTTAGGCGTCGCTTGTGAGCACCCAAGCTTGTGGTGTGCTGCAAGATCGTTTGTGAAGTCTCCTCCCTGCCTCTGCAAGGGAAGATGACATTGAATAAACTCAAGCTTAATCTTGGTGGTCCCTTGGTTAGGAAAAGGGTTGAAAGAGATTCAGCTCTTTGGAGCTCCTCAACGGAGATGTATGAACCTTATTGGAGGGGTCCAAACTTTGGGAACAAATTTGTGTCTCCTTTGCTTACTCGTATTCGTTCTTGTGCATATTGACTTTTGGGTGATTTACCCCGATCAACGTGGTTGTGAGTTTGCAGCTGCAGGTGAACGGTAGAAATGTCTCTAGACATCATTAGAAACATGTGGTAACACTTAGAATAAATTAGATTTGCTTAGGCGTACTTGAGTTTTGAATTCATGCTCTGTAGCCAGAAAGTCCGGTTGAGCTCAGAACTTCCGGTGCCCGGAAGTTCCGGATTGAACCCGAAAATTCTGGATTGAATTTAATCCGTTGCGAAATGTTAATTTGTAGGAACACCTTTCACCCCCTCTAGGCGACATCTTGACCCTTTAATTGGTATCGGAGCCTAATCTCATACAAGACTTCACCGCTTGGAGAAATTGATAATGTTGATGTCCGGGGATAAAAGTCCGAAGGGCGACAACTCAACAACCTATTGAGTTGGGCAATGCTTCAACAACAAACGACTCCAAGGATAAAAGGGAAGTCAAAATTGGTTTCGATTATAGCAAGTTAAATTCTTCCTCTAACAACTTCATCTCCGTGTCTTCCGCGCGTGCACAGTACTTCGATCGTACGCATTACGCTGCTTGGAGGCACAAGATGAAGATGCATATAATCTTGCTCCATCTGAACATTTAGAAGATCGTGTGTGTAGGTCTCGATTTTTCGGAGGAAGATATGGAACTTACACCGGAGCAAAACACAAGCAATCCATTGGAATGCTCAAACAACAAGCGTCCTCCTTAGTGCCTTGAGCCCGGAGGAATCCAACAAGGTGGATAGGCTTTAGGAAGCTAAGGAGTTTTGGAAGACGCTCCAAGTGTTAAGAGAGTCAAAGATCGAGTTCTTGGAGATGATGAAACTCCCTAAGAGATGTATAACCGCATCATGGTGCTTGTAAACAAGATTCGAGGGCTTGAAAGTGATGAGCTAGATGACCACAAGGTGGTGAGAAGATTGTTGAGAGCCTTTGCACTAAAGAATCCCACCTTTGTAACACACATCTATGAGAGAAGAAACTACAAAAAACTTACACTAAGTGACGTGCTAGGAAGGATCCTAGCTCATGGAGGAGGAAGCTATAGAAGTAAAGAAGCCTTGTCAAGCAAAACTCAAGCTCTAAGAACAAAGATGTTGCATTGAAGGCAAGTAAGATCAAGCAAGATGAAGAATCTAGTTCAAGTGAAGAAGAGAACTCCGATGATGAAGAAATTGCGTTCTTTGTTAAGAAGTTTAAGATATTCTTAAAAAAAGGCGGCTATAACAAGTCCAAGAAAGACAAGTACAAGAAAAGGCAATCCAAGAGAGCTTGATATGAGTGTGCCGAGGTTGACCATTTCATAGCCAAGTGTCCTAACAAGAAGAAGAACAAGGACAAGGAAGACAAGAAGAGCAAGCCTTACAAGAAGGACAAGCGCAGGATCCACAAGAATATCTATTCAGGTCAAGCTCATATCAGCGAGGAGTGGGACTCAAACGACTCTTACTCCGATGATGAAGGGGCCGCCACAATCATCATCCGCTCCACTCCACCGACAAGTTCACTTTTTGGTGACACGAGCGACGACAACGGCACACTCATTTGTTTTATGGCAAAAGGGCGTACGGTAAAATCACAAACCAAGCTCCTAGATAGCGATAGTGATATTGATAGTGGTGAAAACTCGCTAAAAGGTTTAAGTAAAAATATCATAACTAAAATGAAAGTACTAATGGAGATAATAGATAGCCAAGAGGAGATTCTCGAGAAGCAAGAGAACTTGCTCCTACTTGAAAAGAAGAGAAACCTTGAATTTGAGAAGCTCCTTGCTAAAGAGAAGGGGAAGGTTGAGGAGTTGGTCAAGCAATTAAGCTTGGCTAATGAATCTATTGTTAATCTAGAGGGTAGTAATGCTAGACTTCAAGAGAATTTTAAATGTTTGGATGAAACTTATAAAACTCTTGAAGTGCAATTTGATGCTCTTATGAATAACACTTCCTCCTCTAATGATGTAACTTTGCTCTCTAATGCTTCTACTAGTTAAGATTACTCTCGTTGCTATAATATTGATATAAATACTTATGCTGCTAATGTTCAATCTTTGCAAGTATTACAAAAGGTAAATGAGAGACTAAATACCTTTGTGAAATATGGATGCATCAAGACTTATCAATCCAAGGATGCCCTCTACAAGACCCTTAGTGGTCAAGAAAACAAGAAAATGCAAGGGCTTAGATTTGATACCTACGAAAATAAGCCAAGTGAATGTGTGGTAATAAATGGTAAGTAGTGCCTCAAGTTCATCAAGAGAGATAATCAAGTTGATCTCACCGTACAAGCCAAGCAATCCAAAGGCCATGCTCGTCAAGCTACCTTTTATGCTTCTTATGTTCTTAAGAGAAACCACCATAGTAAAGTGGTTGCTCTATATATTGGTACTCGTACAAAGGATCGTGTTGTGAAAAGAAATGTGTAGGTACAAAAGGTTCTTGTGACTGACGTGAAAGGATCTAAACAAATTTGGTACCTAAAACAAATGCTTAATTTGTTTTGTATGCATATTCCTTTGGTGGATCTAGTTGGGTGCTAGATAGTGGATGCAACAATCATATAACCAGAGAGAAGAAGATGTTCTCATCTTTTGATGAGTGTGGATCACAATATGAAAATATTATGTTCGGTGACAATGGTAAAGGAGAGGTAATGAGTCTAGGTAAAATTGTTATGTCAAATGATCATTCAATTTCCAATGTATTTCTTGTTAAATCTTTGAGCTACAATTTGTTGTCCATGTCATAATTTTATGAAATAGGCTATAATTATATTTTTACTAATAAGAGTGCGATCGTCTCTATAAGGAGGATATCTCAATAGCTTTCGCGGGTCGTTTGAAAGGTAAGCTTTATTCTGTTGATTTTTCAACAGATAAAGTGTAACTTGAGACTTGTTTAATTAATAAGTCTAGCATAGATTGACTATAGCATTCTATAAGCTTAAACCAGTATTTAGAGTATGGTGTGAATATCTTAGGGACTTTTTTATTAAAAAAAAAGCTTTGAAATAGCCGTCTCAACCCTTCACTATTGGTATCGTATTGTCGTATCAGAGATGTTTGAAACGCTAATGCCCTTATTCGGGCAATCTGGCTCTTTAATTTGAATAATATTTTGTTTCTCTTTTCTATGTTTTAGGCCGAGGCGACAGGATCGAGCTCGGTAAAACCAGGGCACACCTTGTCTGACGGTTGTACTGATATGTTGTCATCTGTAACAAAAAAAAGACACTGTGCCATGTATCATGCATGAATGATTAGATTGATCGAGCAAAATAACCTGATTCTTGTCCATACATGCACCATCTTTGTCACAGGTCATTCTCCAATTTCTACTCATGCTGGATCCGCGCCGTGCAATCGTGCGTGCGCGCAGCACCCGCACCGGCCGTGCATGGCTTTCACGAGCTCGCCACGAATCAATCGAATCGGCCGAATGGCACCGATCCGAGCGCGCAACAACGACGGTCTCTGCACATCGCCGGCGTTGTTGAGAGTTTGAGACGTATACATCCTAGATCCAACCGGTCCGTGGTGCGTGCGTAGAGCGCACGCGCGCGCGCGCGCGCGCGTAGGCACTGTTCGTTCTGCCCGGCCCTCGCGCGCGCATGCAGTCCGGCGGCCCGGCGGTGGCGATCGATCGCCGTCTCCGAAGCAGACGCTGCACCGGCCCCCGCGTGCGCATGCAGTCCAGCTGCCTGGCGGTCGCGATCGATCACCGTGTGCGTTCCCTGAGCGCAACCAGTCCTGGGAGGACCGGCCGGCGATCGGTCGAGGCCTCTGAAGAAGCAGGAAAAACTACAGGGTCCGCCGCAAGACTACACGGGCAGTCACGATCGCGCCGCGAGGAGAACATCGGCATGTACTGTGTTTCTGTACATTCTCCTGTAATATACTTTGGAATTTGTTGGTGCTTAGGGGCTGTTTGGTCGGAGCCTCTAGGTGGCCAAACCAAATGTCGGTCATGCCCAAAAAATTAGGACTTCATTTGGCTGGCTGGAAGCCGAATTTTGATCTGTCCTAATCAATTTTGACCTGTCTAGCTACAGTAAACGCTGGAGCATGGGCAACATGCGGGCACACAAAATGGTGGCTGGATTTTGGCTTGGCATCCATCCCTCATTTATTGATGTGTCACTGTCTCATTGGTTGCTATAAATATTTTGTTTTTTGAGTTAACAAGTTTCAAATGACCATATTTTCTAAACCGGTTACCTTTTTAAGATACGTTTGAACCTTTGAATTACTTATAATTTATTCTACAAAATAAAATCTATATTTTATGTTTCGGTACTAAATTTTTTTAGATATTATATGTGTTCCACATGTCATATGCACAACATCAACAAGCTTTGATATGTCTACAATCTAAACATCATTCTTTACCTATATTTTGGCCAAGCCTTTAAATTGGCTTGGTCACCATCTAAACACCACTCTTTTTGTCCGTGATTTGGCATTGTCCTTGTTTTGGTATGAACAAAATTTGACTTGGCGCATTGAGTTTGTAAACCAAACAGCCCCTGTATCCCTGTATCCCTACCATCCAACAGATCCTCTAGGCCTAATAGGAAAATCAACCCAATAACAATACGGAACGGAAGCTAGGCAGCCATCGTATATCGTATTGGTGCTTCGATAGTTCCACTTCCTCTTGTCTCTCGACCTCTCGTTTCTTCGCGTGATCGAGTTGCCGGCCATCACCCAAATAGCGTCATGATTCACAAAGGAACTCAATTTCCACAGGAGGCGGCTGCCAGCTCCAGTCTAGGTGCTTGTAGTCTTGCAGATGCAGGGCGACAGGGCCTAAATCCCAAACAACTGAACAAGATCGTCAGGTCGTCAGATCGAGGAACAGGCGCATAGCCGTATATGTAAACTAATATGCTCACCTAATCTTAATCTCCTGGCCATCCTAATCTATAGTTGTTGTACGGACGTATGCTTTAGGATCAGATTGATTGGGTAGGGCTGTAAAGGTAGGGTTAATTATATTAGGTATTCTTTAGTTATGATGATGAATTGATGATGCTATGAAAAATCTAGTTTTTTTTTCCCAATTTTAGTATGTTTTGATAGCCTTTAGTTATTGATTTGTTTAGCTATGAAGAGGTAGAGGAAGAATGATATTTTTTACTTGTCAATTAATTCAAATTTTGGTTGTGCTAAAAATCCTAACACGACTATTGATCAAGCTATTAAACTGGATCAACCAGTTGATATATAAATTCTTGATCATAAAACTTATATATCGTCACGAGATCAATAAATAAGAATTATTACTATAGTATTTGAGAGTTGAGAGGGACACATGTAAATGCTCTCAAATTTAGGAATTCGAACGAGGTGAAGCTATATAATTTTATATATTCGAGGATCCGTATCGATCAATCTTGATAATTTTTTTAACATTGATGAGTTGGCCCATGCGTTGGATTCCTACCTCCGCCGCTGCCTGTGTCATCGTCTAGATCCGTACATGGACGCGTCCTGCATCGATCGCCATTACGAACCCGACCGGCAGGAGCACTGCACCCATCTCGCGACGAAGCACGGGCTCACATCACATCCTTTTCACTGGAACAGTCGACGTGCAGCCTCCGGCTGTTGCTGCATGCGCGCGTCGCGTTGGCACGCCATGTCACCACGTACACAAATCTGCGGAACGGCACTCTGTGTACGTCCATTCCTGCACGTGTCCGTCGGCAAGGCAGTACAGAGATGCACGCATGCGTGGACGAGACGCCGACGCGGCGCCGACCGACCGGCCGGCCGGCCGACGCGTAGCTCTCTGAAAGCTACGACGACGGCGATCGCGCGTGTCGCGCTTGCCCCGATCAGACCATTAGCGCAGCCACAGGGCTCGCCGCCGGACGACGCAAACGGCCAGCGGTGCAGGCGGCCGGGCGCAGGTCGAAGCAGACGAGCAGCAGCGTTGAGTGTTAAACGTACCGTTAAGTGCCTGATGCGATCTTGTTTGTAGTTTGCGGAGATTGGCGGTTGGCTGCTAGCTGATCGACGGTGTCATCGTCTCGGCTTTCACGTGCAAGTTTAATAATGCAAAAATCATACTCCGGCCTCTGTATCCAGCGACGGTGTACACAGCTCGTTGATATTACCAGTACAAAGTTGCAGCGTTAAGCTGGACGACACATGGCTAGAAAAAAGAGTCTCGACAAGCTAATTCAAAAGTTTGAACACAATCAAACGGCTCCAAAGGTCTCCATATGACTAGTCTCCTAGGTACAACACGTCATGCGCACCATACCCCACCTTTCCTCTCGCTAGCGCAAGGACCGAGATCACAGCTAATGTGTTCTCTTGAATATAACCTTTATATGGGTATAGTGACGGAGCTTGGACTAAAAATCAAAGGTGGCAAAGCTGAAAAATATACAATTTAGATGCGATCAATTCAAAGCCTAACTAATGAATTAACCTAAATACCAGTTCTTTACTAGGTAATTACAAAAATATTAGGAGGCCAAGGCCCCCTTGGCCCTAATGAAGCTCCATCACTATATGGGTAAGACATTTGTTTTCAACTTACCAATATTGACAAATAGAGAGCGGCAAATCCAACCAAAATCTACATCTATGAAAATTAAAAGCTATTTGCACAGCCCATGCAATTAAAAAAATGTGTTCGATAATTTCATCATTGTTAAAAAAAATATTTTGTACTATCTCGGTTTCTTTTTACAAGGTTATCTATTATCAATATAATTTCAGCACACCAAAGTCGCCCACTGAAACTTCTGCTATTGTTGACGGAGCAGATGGGAGAAGGCGATGTAGTTCATGCTAGGAGAGCCACAACCACTTCACGTGATTTCAGCGCAAGCTTGGTGCTATGGATCCCAACTTCCAGATGTTGCTCAATGAGATGAAGAAGATGGAGGCATGCCTAACCCAAGAGTAGAAGGAGCTCCTTCACGACCTCAACGAGCGCATCCTTGAAGCAGATCAGAAGCAGGAAGCCCGATTCGTCGCTACGGAGTCCGCTGGCGTGGAAATCCACATGTGGAAACCAAAGTTGGAGGGTACGACTGATGGATTGACGCTGGAGGTGGGGGAAAATCAGCCAACACCTCGAGCACACAGTTTTTGAGCACTCATCCTCCTCACCAGGCGCCCTACAAAATCCACTGGCGACCTTGGCATGCTTCTCCGCTAATGATCCGATTGTCGGCCCTGGCAAGCACCACATCCACACATCTCACCGGGAGCTTGGGTTAGGGTCAATCACCACCCTTCCTCATCTACCGGTCAAGGGTACGCCCGATCTGCCTTCCCACCGCTTCTTTGGTTATCACCCAAATCATCTTCCTGTTCGCTTTAGTGTTCCCACGTCTGATCACTCACATAGAAACACTAGCAAATTACCTAAAATTAATTTCCCCAATTCGATGGTGATAGGCCACAACTCTTGAAATCCCATAGCAAGAGTTATTTTGAGATGTACGAGGTTGATCCGTCCCTATGGATCAAAGTTGCTAGTATGCATTTCATAGGAGTTGCAACCCGTTGGTTACAATCTGCAGAATGTTGTCTGAAATGTGTTAGTTGGGCAGAATTTTGCTGCATGGTTCACGATCGCTTTGGTCGTGACTAGCATCAAGCTTTAATTAGATAATTGTTTCATATCTAACAAGTAGGAACAGTCATTGAATATGTTGATAAGTTTTCTAAACTTGTGGATCAATTAGTCGCCTATGAATTTAGCACAAATCCCTTATACTATACAATGCGATTCATAGATGGTTCAACTGCTGATATCAAATCTATTGTTATGATTTAACGACTGTCGGACTTGGATTCTGTTTGTGCTTTGGCATTGGTGCATGAAGAGGCGGTTGAACCAGTCTGGCGCCGTGAATTCAGACCTCCTGACCCTTATGTTCAGAATCACCATACACCGAAGGGTGCTCTTCCTCTACCGGCTCCACCTAGGAGGGATTCATCACTGGGCGTACCGAGATTTGATGATCACCGAGGTCTGGACATGGCCCGAGGCCCGATTTCTGATTACAAGCTGGCCGCTCTTCGTGCATATAGGAAAGCTCGCAGTCTTTGTCACTGTTGCACTGAAAAGTGGAGCCGTGATCATAAATGTGGCCCTCAAGTCCAATTGCATGTGGTTCAGGAATTGTGGGATCTTCTTCAGTGCAAAATCGATGATGTTGTCAATAGTAATTTATTGCACCAAGGCTCTGAACAAGTGTTCTTTGCTCTATCCAAGGAGACTGTTACTGGTACAGAAACTCCTAAAACCCTAAAGTTTAAGGGCCTGATCCAACACAAGGAAATTGTTGTCTTTAATTGACTCTGGTAGCTCCCACACATTTATCAGTGAAGCATTGGCTGCTCACATATCAGGTAATACTCCTCTTGCCCATCCAGTCTGAGTTCAAGTAGCAAATGGGGGCATTGTGCATTGTTCTTCAGAATTGAAACAAGGTGAGTGGAGTATCAATGACTATACCTTTTATTCGGATCTAAAAGTCCTGCCACTGAAATGCTATGACATGATTGTGGGAATGGATTGGTTAGAATTGTTCAGTCCCATGAGAGTAGACTGGTCAATAAATGGTTGGCAATTCCATATAAAGGAAAAACTGTATTGCTCCAGGGTATTCTACCTGAATGTAGTTCAAGTGCTTGCTGTGACTGACACTAGTGAACACCAAACAACTCCCTTACTTGATTACATTCAATCCATTTTAGAGGAATTTGCACTAGTTTTGTTGAACCAATAGGTTTACCACCTAGTAGACAATGTGATCATGCAATTCATTTGATTCCTAGAGCCAGGCCTATAAATGTGAGGCCTTACAGATACCCACCTGCACTCAAGGATGAAATTGAGAAATAAATTATGGATATGCTTGCTCAAGGTGTCATACAGCACATCACCAGTCCATTTTGTTCTCTAGTGATATTAGTTAAGAAGAAAGATCAATCTTGGTGCTTATGTGTCGATTACAGATATCTCAATGCCCTTAATGTCAAATGCAAGTATCCCCTACCTGTTTTTTTATGAACTCATGGATGAGTTAGCTAATGCTAGGTGGTTCAGCAAACTTTACTTAAGGGCAAGCTGCCATCAAATCCTGTTGCAGCCCAGAGAAGAACACAAGACTGCATTTCAGACTCATCAAGATCATTTTGAGTTCAAAGTTATGGCATTTGGATTAACTAGAGCACCAACTACATTTCAAGGAGCAATTAATGATACCTTAGCACCTCTCCTTAGGAAATGTGTTTTGGTCTTTTTTTATGATATTCTAGTATATAGTGCAACTCTAGATGATCATCTATTGCATTTGAGACAAGTTCTGCACTTATTGATTATGGATCAATGGAAGGTTAAGCTCTCCAAGTGTGCCTTTGATCAGAACAAGATTGCTTATCTGGGCCACATTATCACCCCAAACGGAGTTTCCACTGATCCTGCCAAAATTCATGCCACACAAACTTGGTCAATTCCAGTCAATGTGAAGGAACTGGGAGCATTTTTAGGCCTTGCAGGCTATTACAAACGGGTTGTCAAGTACTTTGTCATTATAAGTAGAACTCTCACTGATCTCTTGAAGAAGAACACTCTATTTGTGTGGACTTCCCATCATGATCAAGCATTTGCTACTCTGAGGGAAGCTCTAGTTTCAGCACCTGTGTTAAGCTTACCAGATTTCAGCAAACCTTTCTGTATTGAAACTGATGCAAGTGCAACCGGTGTTGGTGTTGTCTTGATGCAATCAGGCCACCCTATAGAATATCTTAGTAAGGCCTTAGGTCTTAGGAATCAAGGGCTCTCCACTCATGAGAAAGAGTACCTCGCTATTCTGTTAGCTGTAGTCCAGTGACGACCTTATCTCCAACAACGTGAATTCCTCATATCTACTCACCATAAGAGCTTATCTCAATTGACTGAGCAACGTCTTCACACCCCATGGCAACAGAAAGTTTTTTTCTAAATTGATTGGCATGTAGTACTGTGAGGAACCGTCTAAATAGTATTCAGATTAATTATTAGGATGATCAGTTAATAATATCAGAGGTAACACACGCCTGTCTTTCGACATGCCACGTGTTATCCCACATCTCATCACAACGATCGCAACCAACAATGATTAACTCGAATCCCATTCCGGTAATCCCGGCATACGTTTTATGCCCAAGATCGGAACACACGTCTTTACAATAAGCTTCATCACATCAAGGCGTAATAAAGAGTGAGTAATATAAATATATTACATGTCCTTAAGTTATTACAAGTTCAACGATTTACAGAATGGCAAGCACTAGGAGGACCAATATAACAGTTTCATCTCCTAACCGGTTAGAGTTACTACACAACGGAATTAAAGTTTGTAAACAACAAAAGATAGGTGGAGACATTTGCCCGGATGCACCACAACAAAACAACTCAAGTAGCCCATACTACTCTTGCCCATCACCGACATCGGCAGATGTGAAATAGTCATACACTATTTCTTCCTCACTTGCAAAACTCAACAAAAGCAAGGTGAGTACGAAGGTACTAGCAAAACTCTAAGGATTATGCATTTGAGGATGCGTAGTAAGGAATCAACCACACGGTTAAATGAATTTATATGCAAAAGTATTTTATCGACTCAAGTGTAAGAGCATCTACAACTTAACAACTCGTACCTTCCCAACATGAGATAATAACCATAAACATATCCATCACTTGATCATATTCTCTCTAACATAACCAACACTAACCACTTCCCAACATACTACATCCCAATATCGGAAACTCTACGATTAATATAGATGGACATAAGCATGCTCACAACCGAGAGCACGATAATTCGAATTGACCTTACACCCTGTAGGGGAGTACATCTTTACCCACACGACTTGAGTCCATCCTATTGGCCTCCGAGATAACCCTTCTCATACCCGGAACTACCCACTTGCATATGCCCCTATGGCATCAGGGTTACCGTGAGCGTGTCACGAACACTTCCGGTTCCCCGCCATCTTGATTCTTCTTATTCTTTTTTTCTTACGTGACATAGGGTCGCAAGTCAAGCGTTAGCATGGCGTATGATAATTGGCTCACTCGTACATTTATTAAATATGTGGAAGTACGAAAAGTACTTAAGCCAACGTCAAACAATGGTCGGTGCTTAATCGATGCAAGCGGTATATGGCATTCAGGTTTCTCCCCCAACCTACCCCTAGCACCGCACACATCTCTTCTCATTCTCACTAACTCTTCATCCTAACATCATTATCATCATGAAAGTAATTAAGCCTTATAGCTCGCGAGCGATGGAACGTTCCATCGCTCGATTTCTACAGTGACCTATGCATTGCTAAGCATTTCAAATAAATTTGAAGTTAGACATTAACATAGTTATACCCAAGTTACAAGGATAAGGATCATCAATAGTTCAAGGTAGGAATGATGCATCAACATAGGTTCTACCACAATTCCCGATATTGACTCGCTAACTTGCATAACATACATAAAACAATAATTTATCAAATTAGACACCACAAGATCCAAAGTAATAGGTGAAACATGCTTAGATGATTGCCTTGTAGCTCTAACGCTTTGCTTACATCCAACTCCGGTTCGGTGTTGGCCTCGACTACTTGAACCATCGGCGCGTCACTCTCTAAACAATTTAAGAACGCATCAAATAAACAAACGAGCGAACAGAAATGTATACTTATGATGCATGATTATGAATAAGATGTAATGTGATGTTACAAAAACATTTGCAAAAGAGGGTTAAACCTCGTATAAGATAATTCAAGGTCACAGTGTACTAAGTAGCTGGCGATCAGACCAGCCCAGGCGGTGGTCAGACCGTGGGGGTCGAACAGAGAAGAAAATGATACTGAGTAGACCTGGTGGTCAGACCAGACCTATGACGGTCAGACCAGCCCTAGTGGCGGTCTGAGTCCTGACTACAGAGTTTGACTAGAGGTTTGACTGGCCAAGTCATAGACTGGCGATCAGACTGGCCTTAACGGCGGTCAGACCGTTGGGCCTGGCTGATGACACCTCGACAAGGTCGCCGGCGAAGGCTCCGAAGATACCTTCGACCATGAAAGGTACCAATACACTCTACAAGACTAGAGAAATGTTTCTTGAGTATCTTGGGCAACATGCACGGGGCCAAAATTGAGGATCCTATGGATAAAGTCCATGGCTAGGGTGAAGCTCGGATCTAAACTAAATGGGGATTGTTTGGAGCTCAGGAACAATGAGGAAATGGTAGGGGAAGTCTCACCTCAACGTGGGGAAGCTTTCTAAGGGGTTGGCCAACTCCAAGGAAGCTTCGATCTGAAGATCGGGCTCCGGGGTGGGGTTTGGTCTTGAGGTGGAAGAAGTCGCATGAAAGCATCTCCAACGAAGAAGACGATGGGGAAGGGCTCGGGGAAGTCCTCTCCGTTGATCTCCGGTCGTCGATGTGATCGAGGTGATCCTCTCTCTCTCTCTCTCTCTCTCTCTCTCTCTCTCTCTCTCTCGGTTTGGTGAAGGGGAGTGAGTGAGTGAGAATGAGAGAAAGTTGGTTGATGGTTTTAAATGGAACTTCTGCGCTCTGGCGATCAGATCGTGGGGGTTCTTGGCTAGACCGTGGGAATGGTCCAGGTGCTGAAAGACTTTTGTTCTTTTCCCCTTTACTTCCTTTTCTTTTTCTTCTCCTTCTCAAGGTATCTTAGGGTCTTTCTAACTATATCTAAACGTTTTCCACTCATAATACATGTACGGTGGGAACACGTATTGACTAATTACGTAACCATTTCAGAACATGTTTAAATACTTTAAATCAAAATCAACAACATGAAGCATGATGTCATGATGCGTATGCATGCTTAATGACCGGATTAGGGTTTTGGGGTGTGACAAGTACAAAGTGGTACATAAGAAAGGAACCGACAATAGTGCTTCTGATGCACTATCCAGACGTTCTCACATGGAGATTCACTCATTAGCTACTTCTTTAGTCAAGGCACAATGGTTACAAGATGTCATACTGAGCTACCGATCTGATTCTAAGGCTCTAGAGCTAATTGCTCAATTATTCATTTCTACCAATGCCTTCCCACATTTTCCACTCAAGGACGGCCTGCTTCGCTATAAAGAACGTATTTGGTTAGGATCCAACCCTAATATCCATAACCGTGTTACTGCTGCCATGCACAACAACACGATGGATGGTCACTCAGGAATTCCAGTAACTTACAGACATCTAAAGCAACTGTTTGCGTGGCCGAGCATGAAAACCAGCATTCGACAATACGTATGTCACTGCCCAGTTTGTCAACAAGCCAAGCCCGACCGCGCACCTTACCCATGTTTCCTCCAACCTCTCCCCGTTCCCACTCAATGTTGACATACCATATCATTGGATTTCGTGGAAGGCCTTCCTCCATCTGGTTCTTCTAACTGCATCCTTGTAGTTGTGGATAAATTCAGTCGCTATGGTCATTTTATTCCACTCCATCATCCCTTTATTGCTGCTCATGTGGCTGTTGTTTTCCTGGATAACATCTATTAGTTACACGGCATGCCCCAGTCTATCACATTTGACAGGGATAAGATTTTTACAAGATCCTTTTGGAAAGAACTCTTTCATCTCATGAACACTGAATGAGGATGAGCACTTCGTACCACACACAATCTGACGAGTAAACCTAGCGTGTGAACTAGTGCCTCGAAACATTTCTTCATTGCTTCGTTCATGCTTGCCCAAGATAGTGGAAGAAATGGTTACCCCACGCGGAGTTCTGGTGCAACACAAGCACTCACTCCTCTCTCCATTTGAGGTCCTCTATGGTCATCCTTCGAGACACCTGGCATTGATTCTTCATTGTGTATAACTATCAATGATTTGGACTCGTGGATGAAGGAACATGAACTCATGTGCAAACTGATCCACTAGCACCTTCTGCGTGCCCAACAACGTATGAAAAACCAAGTAGACAAGAAGCACTCTAAACATGTATTTCAAGTTGATGATTGGGTTTATTTGAAGCTCCAGCCTTATGTGCAGTCTTTCATGGCTAATCGCGCTTCTCATAAGCTGGCATTCAAGTTCTTCGGCCCCTTTCGAGTGCTTTCTCACATTGGACCGGTTGCTTATCAGCTGGACTTGCCAGAATCCAGCTCCGTCCACACAATGTTCCATGTATCACAATTGAAGAAGGCACACGGCTACAAACATCAGGTAATCCACTCATTACCTACTAACGATTCTACCATTCAAGTTCCATTACAGGTGATACAACGGTGGATGATCACACGCGGTGGCGCATCTGTTTCTCAAGTGAAGGTGCATTGGTCAGGGCTGGACAATGCCTTGGCTACTTGGGAGGATATCGAAGCCTTGAAGCAGCGATTTCCCTTCGCATCTGCTTGGGGATAAGCAGGTTTCCAAGGAGAGGGGACTGTCAGCACACTAGCGTTGCCCATTGAAGCTTCCGCTGTTACTGACGGAACAAACGGGAAAAGGCGATGCGGTTCATGCTTGCACCATCCAAACACTCATGTCACTGGGCCAGATTGGATGTAAGGCTCGCTTAGCCTGGGCTTGGGCCGTGTAAGAGGGGAGAGCTATAAGAGTAGGCAAAAACAAATTTGGCAAGGACCAACGAAGAACACAACACTTGTATGTACTCAAACCTCTGCTACTACTCCTCCTCTAATCCAATTCATCCAGTTCCTACCCCAATTCTCTCCCTCTCTGATCCTTATCTGCTACTACCACCCGAGTCCCTAACATACAACTCCTTTGTGTAAGTACCAAAAGAATATGACACCTAATGCAAAACTTTGATGTCACTATTGTGATGGAAGTGCAATGGGAACTGACTGCAGTCTGCAGAAGTTTTGGTGATTCACTGTTATAGTGGAAGCTCCTACAGCTGAGAACCACTAAACAACGTTTCTTACAGAAGTCTATAATGATTGCTATACTGAGGTGCACAAATGACCTCATCTCAAGCCATGACAACAACCTAGCATTTAGAACACTGAAATTTCATCAAATTTTAAAGGGATTACATGCATTTTGGGGAAAAAAATATTGTATTCTAGTGAAATTAGTTTGAGCTTTATTCTCTCCTCTTCCATCCAAAAATCGCTCATGCCTCTTTTGCCACGCTTCCGTTAATTAGTCCGCATTTCTCTTTTGCCATTGTCGTCGGGTCAACATAAGTTGACCATTAAGGAAATAAAAGAATATCATAAAAAGATTGGTAAATCATAGAAAATTATAAGTTTCTAAAAAAATTCACAAAGAAATTACACCGGACAATTTAAAGGTACTATGCAAAATCTTATGAAGAGAAGATGAACTATTTTCCCTATAGCAAACTTTCTCACGAATCTTTAAAACTTTTATGCAAAAATAATCAAAAAAAACCATCTAAATATTATATTAATATCTAACTTTTTTATTCATTTATCATACTTTCCTATGAATTAATGGTGATTTATGATTTCTTGACTTTCCTGTATTTTCTTAGCAGTAAACTTGTATCGGGCAATGGCATAAAATAAATGTGCACTAATGGAAGGGTGAGGAAAGAGAAACAAGATATTTTGGGATGGCGTAAGAGGGAACAAGACTCAAAAATGGTTCGGAAATGCTTATTTTTAACTTGAGGGTTGGAAAAAGAATTAAAGTTATATCTAGATGTCGAGAAATAATTTTATCTATACGTGTCGAAAAGTTGTCAATTCAGTTTTCATCTATACATGTAGGAACATCTGGAAAGAAAGGAACAAACGAATTTTTCAGAACAAGAGCTTACATCCGGTTCAAATTTCTTATCTAGTGATAGATGAGGTGACAACAAAACTAGGAGCAGAGATGGTGCCAAACCTCTAAACTTGCTACGATGTTGTATCTATATGTGACTCCTTATGTGTTAATTTTCCTTGTTTGTAATCATCTCCGATTATCTTTTTAGTCATTGGTCCCTGCCAATTTCGCTCGACAGTTGCTCTGTTAATGTAAAAACCTCTATTCTTCTTTAATAGATGGTAGCACTCCTGCAACTTTTTTAAAAAAAGATAAATAATTTTATCCTTCAATGGGAACCTATGAAATTCATCATGCTCGTCGTCAATTGGCAATGGCAGCCGATCATCTGATCTTGTTCGTTTGTGTGTTCTCTTTTTTTGGCGATACGTTGTGGCTGGTAGTAACTAATTCACATGTTCTAGTCTACTCCCTTCTACTACTCATCCATCCTCCTCCTTCAAATTCCTTTCTCATGCAGGTACCCAAATGGAGGGTTGCGTTGTGTTTCACCTCGTGTTACAAATGAGATGAACAAGATGCTTATCAAGCATTTTACTGAAGAGGAGGTGTGGGGTACTTTGCAAGTCATTGGGGACTTCAAAACTCCCGAGCCTGATGGTGTACCCTCCATCTTCTACAAGCAATACTGGTCATTGCTTGGTGAAAAGGTAAAGACGAAGATGCTAGCAGTATTGAATGGTGGTTCAATGCCCTAAGGTTGGAATGATACATTTATTGTCTTAATACCAATAGTCAAGAACCCAAAAAGATCAAAGATTCGGCAAATTAGTCTATGCAACATGTTGTATAAACTGGTGTCAAAAGTTCTTGCCAACCATCTTAAAACTTTCCTTTCAGAGATCATTGCTCCTTCACAAAGTGCTTTTGTGCCGGGATGTCTCATCACGGATAATGTCTTGTTAGCCTATGAGTTGACACACCATATGCACAACAGAAGAGAGCGGAAGAATGGTCTAGCTGCTTTTAAACTCGACATGAGTAAAGCCTACGATAGGATTGAAAGGGTGTTAATGTGTGTTCCTAGAGAATATCATGAAGAAGATGAGTTTTCATGAAAGATGGATCCAGCTCATTATGCTATGTGTAACTTCTGTAACTTATAAAATCAAGGTGAATGGTGAGTACACTGAAAATATATTTCCTAGGGGAGGTCTTCGACAAGGAGATCTTTTATTTCCCTATCTTTTTTATTATGTGTGATGAAGGTTTCTCTGCATTTATGGAAGATGCTAAAAGAAGAGGTCTTATTGAAGGTGTCAAAATTTGCCTGGGAGCTCCTTGTATCAGTCACCTTTTTGCTAATGATTCACTAATATTTATTAAAGCCAGCGTCGAGGGAGCTAGATGTTTACAACATATTCTTTGTTTGTATGAAAGTGCATCGGGTCAAGTGATAAATAAGGACAAAACTACTGCAATGTTTAGTAAAAAAAATCAGTATATGTCAAGAACTTGATGCTGGTCAAGGTAGGTATTATAAAAGTGGCACAAAATGATAGATACTTGGGACTCCCTTTTTATATTGGGAAATCAAAGAAGAAAACTTTTGAATATATTAGGTAGAAGGTATGGGCTCGGATACAAGGTTGGCAAGAGAAATTGTTATCCAAAGCTGGGAAAGATATCCTTATAAAAGTAGTGGCACAAGCAATTCCAACATATGCTATGTCCTATTTTGATCTAACCAAGGGCTTGTGTGATGAATTGAGTTTTATGATTGGAGCCAACAAGATAAAACCAATAGAATCCATTAGATTGGTTGGCAAAAACTCACAAGGTCCAAGAAATTCGGTGGCTTAGGGTTCAGAGATCTACATGACTTTAATATTGCTATGCTGGCCCAGCAGGGATGGCGCCTCCTAACACAGCCAAATACTTTATGTGCCCAAGTTCTCCATGCTATGTACTATCCTTTCAATAATATCTTACATGCTAGGCCAAAAGGAGGTATCTCATATACTTGGCGCAGTATCTTGAGAGGGGTCCAACTATTAAAGGAAGGAATGATTTGGCATATTGGCGATGGGATTGTGATGACTATTTGGTCTGATCCATGGATCCCGAGGGGCGAAACTAGACGTCTTATCAGCAAGGGTTGGTTCCATTCTACAAGGTGAACGACCTGATCAATCCAATCACAGGGAGTTGGGATATACAGTTGGTACAAGATATATTTTATTAGAACGATATGAACTATATTTTATCAATCTCATTGCATGATAATATGGAGGAATACAATTGCGTGGCACCCTGACCCCAAATTATTGTTTTCAGTCAAATCTGCATATGCGTTGGGAATTAAGTGTCGTGATCACCTCAGCCATTCTGAAGCTTCTTCATCTGCGGACCAACAGGGAAGCTTAGGCTTTGTTTGGTTCGGCTTTTCTAGCTTCTAGCCGCACCAAACAGCCCAATTATTGAGATGGTTTTTGGAAAGCTGAAAAGTTGGTTTCTGAGAAAATGAATTAAAAACTAAGAAGCTGGTTGAGAGGGGTTTTCTGGCTTTTGGTGTGCTAAAAAGCTAAATATTTGTTGCAAAAGTCAATAGCAAAAAAGCCAACAGTCGGTAGCCAGAAAAGTAACTTTTCAACTAAAAGCTAAAAAACCTCGACCCAACCAAACATACCCTTAACTGAAGACCCACCACACTCATGCCACGCTTGAATGTGCCTCCCATCATGTGCTAGATACACACGTAGCATGTGCATAATACACATAAGTCACCAATGGACATTCTCGCAAAAGAAATTAAAAAAAACTAACAGACATAAATTGTTCCGTTGGTGAATAATTTAGCCATTGAATTTGAAAATTGATGAACTAAACTAGTAGCATCCCTTTATATAAATAAAGGAGTACATATGTTAAACTTATTTGTGGTACTTTGCTCTGTTGATAGAGGGCGAGCTCATTTAATTTGCTAAGAGAAATGCAACTTGGAATATAATCGAGGCCCCATGTGTTTCCGTTTTGATGAGGATTGTGGCCACCTTTTTCTTTAAATATAAGTCTGTTAAAGAAATATGGAGGATATTTAATTTGGAAGAGCTGAGAGCGAATCTTGCCACTCTTACATCAGCTCTGGAGGTCATGATGAAAATCTTATCACTTATTTGTAGTTCTATTGCTTTTCATCTTGCTGACATGCAAAAATTGAAGTCAAGTTCTGGTAGAATACTTAGGCCACATAGACAGATGTGTCCCCCGCGGGTGGATGTGTACAAAATTAATTGTGATGGTGCTTTCAACATATATACTAAGAACGGAGGATGAGATTCTGTCATCCAAAATCACCAGGGTGGATTTCTAGCAGGCGCTGCTGGCTCCCTGCAATTTTTATCAGGTGCTCTTCATGCTGAAACAATTGCATGTATGAAAGGTTTAGAACTTACCGCCTCGCTTGGCATGGTGGTGGTCATTCTAGAAACTGATGCTTTGAACCTAGCTACTGCTCTTTCAGCTGAAATTTTTTATCGTGCTGAGCTACGGGTTCTTTTCAAAGAAATTAGGGAAAAGATGAGGTTAGAGTTTACTCGGTGTACGATTTCAAAATATCCCAGATCTTGTAATTCTGCTGCACACTGTCTAGCTACCTTTAGTGCTAATCTGAGTGTTTATGATTCTAGCATACGGCTAGATCATGCTTTTCCCATGTTTCTGGCGATTTGCCTGAGCTGGTTACTAATGGAAGTTCCTTTCCATAAAATAAAAAAAAAAAACTAATTCACATGTTCGGGTTGGCCACCACGTGGTACCGTGGCGGCACAAGTTGCCACGCGGCCTCTACCGTCCTCGGCTCGCGCCCTATAACACCCGCTCAAGTGCGCAACGAAGAGCTCACGTTCCAACGAGCCGACCAAATGCCACTGCTGCTCACCTCCTCCGCCTCCTCGGCGCTACCGCCGCGGTCGGCCGCGTCGTTCAGGGCCCTCGTTAGGGTTGCGGCTTCCGCCGACGCCGACGCCATCGCCGCTGCCGGGGACCGCGGCGGGTTCCCGCCATTCCTTCCCCGGGAGGTGGAGCGCATCCGTGACGGCGCCGCCGTCCGCCTGGCCAAGCGAATCGAGCGGGTGCCCGTCCAGGCGAGCCAATTTCTCTCTCCCTTGCTCAATTCGCTGCTTCCTTGAAAATTTCGTTTGGGAAAGAAGTCTGTAGTACTACTGTCTGCCGGTGGTATGCTTAGCGATGGTGCTTATATGAACAAATCCTCTCTCCAGACCGGCTTCTCGAAGAGCCCAATACTGAGCAGCTGCGTGAGGCCGCTCGAGCAGCAGCAGGGGAGTGATCCGGTCGTTCTGCTCCACGGCTTCGACAGGTGCGTCACAATGCAAGCACAAATTTCCTGGTTCGACTTGCAATGTCCGATTGTAGTGTTGGTCATTGTCCAACGAGTGCTGCTGGTAGAGTCATGGCTTCGATTCTGTACCAAATTAGCACTCCGGACCTTTAAAAAGTATTAGCTACAGTTCTTGTTTGGAGTGGACATACACCTACCCGTTGCTCGAGGAGGCCGGACTGGAGGCTTGGGCTGTGGACATCCTTGGATGGGGCTTCTCTGATTTAGGTACGCCCCCATCCTGCATGTCATGTGATCTGGTTCAGTTACTGTACTTGGTACAGTTGTAAGTTCGTAGGTTCCTTCTAATATTTCTATGTTGGCTCATAGAAACACGGCCACCATGTGATGTTGTGTCGAAGCGCGAGCATCTTTACCAGGTATATGCTTACATCACTGCTGGTGTGTGTGGATAATTTGACGTGATGAGTTCACTTCCTGGTCGGTGGACTAGTTTGTGAGTCTAATATGGCAAATTAGTACCTCAATTTGAAGAACTCATCTTAGACATGACAGATTAAAATGTCACATGAATCTTTGATTCAGAGTAAGCTTGATAAGTAACTGAACCACCGGCTTTGCCAGGCATGGCATGAGAACAGAACTTTCTCTGAATTACAGCGACACTTTGTTTTTATGCTTTTTTTGTTTGAGCAAATTTTCTGTCTACTTCTCCAGTTTTTTATTGTCTTCAGACATTTAAGACCACTTCGTGTGACTTAATAAATACAAGAAATTTTTTTAGTCAGACTGACACTGCTATCGAATGGTTATGGTGATGTGATCCTTACAGCTTAACAGCCGTTTTGTGTAGTTCTGGAAATCCTACATCAAAAGGCCTATGGTGTTAGTTGGGCCCAGCCTCGGTGCTGCTGTTGCCATTGACTTTTCGGTCAACTATCCAGAAGCGGTACCTGCATGTTAAGACTTATTGTGTTCTCTACATTTTTTTACCACAGAGTAGTGGCACAAACTACGTGGAGATATCTGTAATTCTTTGATGTGGAAGTTGTCTATTTCTCTGTGACTAGCCGTCTTACATGAAAACCCCTACAAATTGGGAGTTTTATATTACAATAAGTTCATTTTAACTTGGTTATCGCAGGTATCAAAATTGATCTTCATTGGTGCAAGTGTATATTCTGAGGGCCCAAAATATATGACTAGAATGCCTATATTTGTTTCATATGCCGGGGTGAGTCATTGGCTGAGCTCCATGCTATGCATTACTTAACATAGCTTGCCTCAGCTTTGTAGCATTCTCTTGCTGTTCATGCACTTTGCATTTTCATGTCGTCATGTCTATATTTAGTATATACTATTTAGTGTTATGTAATATTTTTTTAGTTAATGATGGTTATACTAGTCCTCAAGAATCTTTTGTGTTGACCCGTTATCTCTAATTGTGTAGAAACAGCAGCTGGCCTCTTCTATTTTATGTTAGCCTAGCTATTAGTCAGACTCATTCAGTTAGCAGTCAGCGGTAGTGTCGGATCGCACTGTAGCTCATCCAGGTCGTGTCGCCAGAGCCCAACTGACTCGCTACTCTCGTACCCGGTCTCTAGCTCCACGACTGCCTTCTTCTAGGAGTTTGTTAGCAGCACTAACACTCTTGTATAAATTACCAAGAGTGTCAATAGAAATTGTTGAGCATTGCATCTGAATTTTCCCTCTCGCTCTCTCTCATTCTACAAATTGTACTCAACAATTCCAGCTGTATGTGCATTTGTATTGGCTGGACCGCTGGACTACACTGATTTCTGTTTTGTTGCCCCAGGTTTCTATACTGAAGAGTCTTCCACTGCGATTGTTTGCTACACACTTGGCGTTTAACAATATTCCAGGTGGATTCTTTGATTGGCTGCAAGTAAGCCTCCATTGATCCCTTTGAAAGGAACACAAACAACAATCGTGTTCTAGTTGTTGCTCTATTAATTTTCTCCGCTTTTTGGAGTTATACATGTACCTTCGTATAAAGTTGTTTTTCTCCATTTCTGCAAGAAACTGGCAATATTAGTAAGTGTGTGTGTGAGTACTTGTATAGTAGTCATGCTCTTGTAGTCTTGTTGGTGCACCAAATATAATCATCCAGTTGTTTTTAATCCATGCTGTAATATTTGATTCTGTATCAAAACAAAATATTTATCTGCCCTCTAATTTTTCTTTTGTATGTCCAATATCCTGTTTTCAACAGTACAGAAATATTGCCACAACCAATACAATAGGTTTTGCATAAAGGTTATTCAAATTATTCCAGTTTCCTGTTTCTCGGTACCTTTGGCATCTGAAGCCATGTGTTTTGACCTTTCCCCCTTAAAATTTCAGATCAGCCGTCTACATTGCCTACTTCCCTGGTGGGAAGATGCTACAGTTGATTTTATGATTAGAGGGGGTTATAATGTCATAAACCAAATAAAACAGGTTTTATTCTTCACACATCCTAATTATGAAATATTCATTGTTCAAGGACGTTTATGTTTCTGATTTTTCTTGTCCATTCATTGTCCTCTTAACATCCATGATATTGTGTTATCTATTAGTCACTAATCTCTACTGTTGTCTTTGTCGATGCTGCAAAAAAATGCTCCTGACATGATAACCTGCTTCTATGTATGGGACATGCCTAAATACTAATATCATCGTCCCCTGTATGCTGATACTTAGCTATACTTAGCTACCAGAAACACAACACCATAGAAACAGGAAGGATGGCTCTCGTAGTTTTAATCATGCTAGTTATGCTCATTCAGTGTTTCCTTTAACTCTCAGGATTGCTTCCCGGAGTATTAACCAAACCCATTTGGCGACCAAATGCATTACCTTGAATATTTCAGCTTCTTAATAGAAACACCAATAGGTTGTTGCACTGTTGATTTATCATATTATTTTTTTAGAAAAAGGCAGCAGGAGATTTGCTTTATCATATTATATCATACTCTTTTTGCCGAAATCATGGACCATATCCAAGGGATGCTGCATAGCATATAGCAGATCATTAGTGTCATTCAAATAACGATAAGGTGGATGCTGCAGCCTTTCTGAATCAAAACCATGCATGAAAAGAAGGGGATGGGTTGGGTACAACAGAAAGATTACTAATATTCCTGTTTTCATTGCAGGTAAAGCATAAATGCCTTATCTTATGGGGAGAGGATGATGGAATAATAAGCAGCAAACTAGCATATGTAAGTTTAAATGTCATATGATATATTTGCAAGATATATGCATCCGAGATGTAAATGCACTCCCGCACGCTATTTAAATATACTGTTACCATCCCAAGAAACCGCAAGGAAAGCTAATACTGTGTCCAATTGATAAGAATCTAAATTTGCGTCAGTAGTATGGCTGCTATATGCTATGTTATATATGATATAATTTGCAAGATATATGCATCCTGGATGCAAATGCACACCAGCACACCATTTCAAGTTGTTACCATCCCAAGGAACCTCAAGGAAAGCTAATACCATGTCAGATTGGTCATAAGATAAATTTACGTCGGTATGGCTGCTACCTGATATTATGTTCATGCTCTTGTTGTCTCACTCTGCAGAGATTGCATCAGGAACTCCCGGATGCGATTTTAAGGCAGGTACCGCAGTGTGGTCATATTCCTCATGTCGAAAAGCCAAGGGAAGTGGCGAAACATGTTCTTGAGTTCCTAGCAAGAAGTAAAACAAAGATGTCTTGTTGGTAATATGCGCAAAAATCTAATTCCAGATTTTATACAAAGACATATTTCACAATTTATAATAGATGAATATACTTCTAACCCTAGTAACAAGCAACAGTACCAAAAATCCATCAGTTTCATCAAGAACTCATAGTCGGGTTGATGAAGGGATGAAGTTGACGATGTATCGATTCGCTGCTGTGCAGATCGTAGATGAAGCAGTGCAGAGCGGTCGCGCAGGTGCGCTGCTCAGAAACCTTATTTCCGTCCTTCGTGCGGGCTTCACGACGACAGAGGCTCGGAGATACTGCTCACCCTCTAACCTTGTGCACGGCAAGGAGAAGGGCCGGCGAGATCCGGCAGCACAGCACACAAGACAGTGATCTAGATGGGTGGAGAAGAAAATGTGGAGCAGAGATATGTGTCCTTAAAAGCCTAGACGTCTTCAGGATTTATAGGGAAATAGCTGTCCTCTTGGAGCCGTTTTCTCTCATAAAGTGTCCACTAATTGTTGCCTCCATAACTGACCAATAACCCTTAGAATTAAGGCATTGATCGTGATTAAAACGGCTGATTATAACATTAATCACAATTAAAAATGGAGAGCAGCAAAAGGGCTTGCAATTTTTTGCTACCACGCCACGCCATGGCCGCGCGTCACAAGTCATACGGATATTCATATGAAAAATACGCGAATACGCGCGTGCGTGTGAATATAGCAAAGCATACTCTCTCTTTCTCATTTTCTCTATTTCAAAGAGGTTAGAGAACTTAAATATTTAAGTTGATCTACATTCCCTTACCTAGCAATATAGGACTAAACCTTCTTACTTTATATTATCATGAATAAGCTTTAAATAGACCACATTCTAACATGTCACCCTTGCTATCCTGCTGGATGTATCGCTCCTTTGTATTCATGAATATGCCTGCATTGACTTATTGCTCATTGTTCAAAATGATGCAGGAATCGCGGAACTGATCCCTTTGGCTATGGTTTCCGAAACACTGGTGTAAAGTAAATATGCTCATGAAGTCATGGATATGGTTACAGTTCTCAGTATATTCTGCCTTGTGCGCATTGGGGAACAGAACAACCGAGTGGATGATCTGGTGCCGAGGCTTTTCTGTGTGGAGATCCAAGAAGCGTTCGAGCGACGCACGAGCACGCAGGGCACGGCATGCAAGAGCCCCCTGCTGTTCAGCTGCTCCGTTTTAGGTTATTGGTCAGGTAGAGGTAGCAGTAGCAGTAGCAGTAGCAGTCCAAGACGTGTTGGCACAGAGATGCAGTAATAATATCGATCGTACAGTGGATCTGGGCGACCTGGTTTCGTTCGCCGTGCCATGTACGAGTGTTCTGTTCTGTTCTCTCTCTCTTCTTTTGAAATGCATCCTTCGCCTGAGGTCCACGTGGATGGGCTAAAAATTGGGCGTCCAAACGGGCCCAAGAGAATTGGGCCGTCCAAACGGCCACATGATCGTCGCGACCGTCTGTTGTGCGCGTCTCCGCATGTGAGGTGAGCGGCAGCTACGAATCGACTGTTCACGGGCTGATCCACCATTCTGGCGAGCTCTAGCGCCCGCCAGAGGTGACCAACCGGCGGAACACCCCCCCCCCCCAAGCCCCCAGGCGAGAGTGACCCCGTTCCGCCATGGATTTCCTTCGCCAGTTCGTCGGTGGCTCGGTTCGTCCGTCCCGCAGCAGTCGAAAGAGAGATTTTTTATTTTTTTAATAAAAAATTACAAATATATATATTTATTAAAAAAAATTGTAAATCTGAACTCATGTCGCTCTTTTAACAGATGACATGTTTAAAAATCAAAAAAATATTACATTCTAATCTCTCAAAATTCAAAACCCTATCAAAAAGTTATGAAAATTCTGGAGAGAAAAAACATGTGATGTAAATGATCCTGGAAATTTATCTTTTTTGTTTCTCTTCCAACAGAAGATAGGTTTTAGATTTGCAATTTTTAAAAATGACACATATTTATAATTTTTATTTAAAAAATATAAAAATAAAAGAAGTTCTCGGAAGAGGAAGAAGGTCACAAAGCCGCAGTGAGCCGCACCGTCGCACGTAACCCCATCTGGCACTGGCAGTCCTCAATTTTGGGCCGGCCCTCGCTGGTCTGGGAGACTGGGCCTGCGGTGCGCCCGTGCCGAGCGCCCGAGCCGGCGATGCCGCCCTCCAGGCCTCCACGGTCCATCGTCCAAAGTTGAGAGTCCCAGACCACTGACCAGACAGCAAAGCAGACCTGCCGTGCGCCCGACGCCCCGACCGCCTGTGCCGCCGCCGCCCGCCGGCGAGATCTCGCCATCTCGGAGAGCTGCGGAGGCCGCCGGCTCCGGCTCCCCACACCCCAGTACACCTCAGGGTAAGCATGCGGCTGGCGCTTCTCAACTCCATCTTCTTCTAGCCTTCTAGGTAGCGTTGATCTGCATCTGATTTTCTCTTCTTGGCACTTGCGAGTTGCGACCAGGGACTGCTTGCAACCAACGATTCTTTGCTTTTGTAAAAGGGCAAAAGGCCATTTCTGGTTACAATATTGCCATATTGGCAAATGGCAATGATTTGTAGCTAGTTCTAAAACATTGCGAGCAACAAATCTTTTCGAGGAAAAAAATGATCTTTGTACGACACTGGCAAGGTGTAGAAACGTTTGTTACTTCTAAGTTCGTTCTTGTTACTTTAGGTATTTGTTGTTTACTTGTTTGTTGACTCCACTGACCACTGCTCCGCTGCTCGGCTGCTCCCACAGGGCGAGGCCACAAGGCACAAGTACTGCTGACGCCTGACTGCTCCCACAAGGCCATAAGCCTTCTGAGCTCTTTCTTCTCGCGACACAAGCACAAGGTCTGAATTCTGGAAACTCTGAACTCTGAAGGTCAATCAGACAATCAGTTAACTAATCTTGTTTTACTGAACTCTGAGGTACTTTTCTGATCTCCTATAAAGTCCTTTTGCCGGCTGCATCTGCCACTGCGCCTTTCCCTTGCTGAAACCGCACGAGCAAGGCCAGGTTCATCGTCGCCACCGCAACGGGGAGCCGAGCGGCCAGCTGTGTCGGCACGCCGTGACCAGCCGAGAAATTCACCGCCACTGGCAGGTTCTCCAATAGCCAATCCACCGGTCCTCGTAGCTGCCGCTTGTTAAGATATGTGGTTTATTCTTGTAACAAATATAGATAAAGATAAGTTTAACCTGGCTATAGATAGATTCTGTTAGGAAGGCCGGTGTTTTGCAATCTTATCTATATATATACATTGTATTCCTTCTGCCGAATCATCGGTTAATATCAACACGCAACCACCGCACCGTCGGTGTTCATCTATGCTTCCGAACCTCTGATTTTCTTCATGGTATCAGGGCTCCTTTAGTTCTAGATCGGTTTTTCACCATGGCCAGTTCTTCCGCCACCACCTCGAATCCATTGTTCGGTTTCCAGGTTTCTGAGAAACTGAGCAAACAGAATCATGCGCTATGGAGTGCGCAAGTTCTTGCCGCTATACGCGGTGCGAGACTGGATGGCTACATCGACGGCACTGCCGCAGCTCCTCCGGCGCAGATCGAGAGGAAGGAAGGTGAAAAAGGCGACAAGGTGACAATGATCTCCAATCCGGCGTATCAAGAGTGGATTGCTGCGGACCAACAAGTCCTTGGCTTTCTCTTTTCGTCGGTGTCGCGGGATGTTCTCATGCAAATCGCAACATCCAAGACCGCGCGCGAAGCCTGGCGCGCCATCGCGAGTATGTTCACGTCACAGACGCGAGCACGCTCCCTCAACATCAAGCTCTCCCTGGTAACAATGCAGAAAGGTAATCTGTCCATCTCTGAGTACTTTGGAAAGATGAAGGCTCTTGGAGATGAAGTCGCTGCATCCGGTAAACCATTAGATGAAGAAGATCTAGTAGCTTATATTCTAAATGGTTTAGATGAGGACTATGAACCTGCTATTTCCGGTTTGATGACAAGGGTAGAACCTGTCACTTTGGGAGAATTATATTCTGTGCTGCTAAACTTTGAGAACAGGCAAGCTCTTCGCAATAGCACGTCCTCAGCAAATGCTGCAAATCGAGGGCGCGGTGTACCACCAAATCGGGGTGGTGCTGGTCGCGGGCGCGGTTCGCCGTCACCTCGCGGACGTGGCAATGGCGGGCGTGGCAAATATGGCAACAACAAGCAGCGGGTTGACAACCGACCCATCTGCCAAGTCTGCTATAAGAGAGGTCATGCTGCTCCTGAGTGTTGGCATCGTTTTGACGAAACCTACACGCCTGATGAGAGACATGTCGCTGCTGCAACACACGCCGCCTATGGAGTAGATACCAACTGGTATCTTGATACAGGCGCTACGGACCACATCACCGGTGAACTAGACAAGCTATCTGTCCGGGAGAGATACAAAGGCAATGATCAAATTCACGCAGCAAATGGCGCAGGTATGGAGATTAAGTATATTGGTAATTCTGTTATTTCTACCCCTAGCCGTAATCTCCATCTAAACAATATCCTCCATGTGCCACAAGCTAAGAAAAATCTAGTTTCTGCTCATCGCCTTGTTGAAGATAACTTTGTTTTTCTTGAAGTTCACTCTAAATATTTCTTGGTTAAGGATCGAGCCACGAAGAACACAATCCTTAAAGGGAGGCGTCAACACGGGCTCTACCTTCTCCCGTCTCCATCTTCACCGATGAAGGAGGCCCTGTCAGTCACGCCTTCTTTTTCACGATGGCACAGTCGCCTGGGTCATCCCTCTATCCCAGTTGTTACAAGAGTCCTTAGCTCAAATAAATTACCTTGTCTCTCTGAGTCAAATAAAGAATCAGTTTGTGATGCATGTCAAAAGGCTAAAAGCCATCAGCTACCCTATCCCAAGTCGTCAAGTGTGTCCCATTACCCTTTGGAACTTATTTTTTCCGATGTTTGGGGCAATGCCCCCAGTTCTGTTAGTGGGAAGAAATATTATGTCAATTTTATTGATGACTACAGTAAATTTGTTTGGATTTATCTTCTTAAAAATAAGTCAGAAGTTTTTGATAAGTTCCTTGAATTTCAAAAGCTGGTTGAGAGACTCTTTGATCGAAAAATCATAGCTGTTCAAACTGACTGGGGAGGTGAGTATCAAAAACTCAATTCCTTCTTTGATAAAATTGGCATCTCTCACCATGTTTCATGCCCTTATGCCCATCAACAGAATGGGTCTGCAGAGCGAAAGCATCGGCATATAGTTGAGGTTGGCCTAGCCTTGCTTGCTCATGCTTCCATGCCATTAAAATTTTGGGACGAAGCTTTCCTTGCTGCCACATATCTCATAAATCGCATTCCCAGCAAAGTCATCAACTTTGACACACCGTTAGAACGTTTGTTTAAACAACATCCTAACTACACTTCTCTTCGTGTCTTTGGATGTGCTTGTTGGCCAAATCTTGGTCCCTATAATACTCACAAACTCCAGTTTCGATCCAAACAATGTGTCTTCCTTGGCTATAGCACCATACACAAAGGATTCAAGTGTCTTGACCCATCTACTGGTCGTGTCTATATTTCCCGTGATGTTACATTTGATGAAAATGTTTTTCCTTTTGCTCAAATGCATCCAAATGCCGGCGCTCGTCTCCGCTCTGAAATCGCTCTCCTACCCGACTATGATCAAGGGGGAGAAGTACAGAATTATCATATGCCTAATACTCCTAATACCGCTTGTGAAGAAGTTGCAGGAGAAAGTATTTCAGGTGTGCACTTCCGGGTGGATGAAGCAGACGAACAGAGTCCTGCGCAGGAGGAACTTCGGGATCAACATCAACAGACTGCAGCCGAACAGAGTTCTGCGCAGGAGGAACTTCGGGATCAACACCAACAGACTGCAGCGCAGTCTGTGACCGGCGACGGTGACACATCT
The DNA here is from genome assembly GCF_958298935.1 of Phragmites australis. Lineage (NCBI taxonomy): Eukaryota > Viridiplantae > Streptophyta > Magnoliopsida > Poales > Poaceae > Phragmites > Phragmites australis. Next base: position 26,317,550 of record NC_084934.1, on the reverse strand, counting down.
CCGTCCAGCTACTCTCCCGCTGACACGCATGCACGGCGTGGGCCGTTTTCCGCTCAAATAGGCGGTCAGAGCCAACCAGCGGGCGTCATTCTCTGCGGGAGTGATGGTGTTGACGCGACAGCGCAAAGTAATGCAGATATCTCTGCGGGCTCCCTTGGCACTGAATCAGGGGGAGACACATATACTCTGGAGACTGTTCCTACAGGATTGTCTGCACCAACTCGGCCTCATACACGGCTAAGAAGTGGAATACGAAAAGAAAAGGTATATACTGATGGTACAATTAAATATACTTGTTTTACTTCAACTGGTGAACCTCAGAGTGCAGATGAAGCCTTAGGTGACAAAAACTGGAAAGAAGCAATGGATGCAGAATACATGGCCTTGATGAAAAACAAAACGTGGCACCTGGTTCCACCCCAGAAAGGAAGAAATGTAATTGACTGCAAGTGGGTTTATAAGATCAAAAGAAAGGCAGATGGAACTCTGGACAGGTATAAGGCCAGACTGGTGGCAAAGGGCTTCAAGCAAAGGTATGGCATAGATTATGAGGATACTTTTAGTCCTGTTGTCAAAGCTGTCACTATTAGGATAGTATTGTCTATTGCTGTTTCTAGAGGATGGAGTTTGCGCCAGCTTGATGTCAAGAATGCCTTTCTTCATGGAGTTCTAGAAGAAGAGGTATATATGAGACAACCCCCAGGGTATGAAGAATCCTCTTCTCTAAATTATGTTTGTAAGTTAGACAAGGCTTTGTATGGATTAAAACAGGCTCCTAGAGCATGGTACTCGAGGCTAAGTACTAAATTGCAGGAGTTAGGCTTTAAAGCTTCAAAGGCAGATACATCACTGTTCTTTTATAGTAAGGGAGATGTCACAATGTTCTTGTTAATCTATGTTGATGACATTATTGTTGCAAGTTCTGTGCCTAGTGCAACCCCAGCTTTGTTACAGGATCTTGGAAAAGAGTTTGCCTTAAAGGATCTGGGTGATCTTCACTACTTCCTTGGTATTGAGGTAAAAAAGATGAGCAATGGAATCTTATTAAGTCAAGAAAAATATGCATCAGATGTACTACAAAGAGTAGGAATGAGTGATTGTAAACCAGTCACTACACCTTTGTCTACCTCTGAAAAACTGTCTATAAGTGAGGGCAGTTTGCTTGGGGTAAAGGATGCAACACAGTATAGGAGTGTGGTTGGAGCATTACAATACTTAACACTAACAAGGCCTGATATTTCCTTTCCAGTAAATAAGGTGTGTCAGTTCCTACATGCTCCAACTACTGAACATTGGGCTGCAGTTAAAAGGATTTTGAGATATCTTAAATATACTGTTAAAATGGGACTCAAAATATGTAAATCTTCATCATTGCTTGTGAGTGGTTTTTCAGATGCAGATTGGGCTGGCAATCTAGATGATCGGCGATCCACAGGAGGATTTGCAGTATTTTTAGGTCCAAATCTTGTGTCATGGAGTGCTAGAAAACAAGCAACTGTGTCACGCTCTAGTACAGAAGCTGAATACAAAGCCTTGGCAAATACAACAGCTGAGATCATGTGGATTCAAACTTTGTTGAAGGAGTTGGAAATCCAGGTACCTTTGGCTGCTAAAATTTGGTGTGATAATATTGGAGCTAAGTATATGTCAGCAAATCCAGTGTTTCATGCACGAACAAAATATATAGAGGTTGATTATCATTTTGTGAGAGAAAGAGTAGCTAGAAAGCTTCTTGAGATTGAATACATTTCGACCAAGGATCAAGTGGCGGATGGCTTCACCAAAGCTCTTGCTGTAAGACAATTTGAGATGTTTAAGAACAATCTAAATTTGATACGTTTAGATTGAGGGGAAGTGTTAAGATATGTGGTTTATTCTTGTAACAAATATAGATAAAGATAAGCTTAACCTGGCTATAGATAGATTCTGTTAGGAAGGCCGGTGTTTTGCAATCTTATCTATATATATACATTGTATTCCTTCTGCCGAATCATCGGTTAATATCAACACGCAACCACCGCACCGTCGGTGTTCATCTATGCTTCCGAACCTCTGATTTTCTTCACCGCTCACATGCGGAGACGCGCACAACCGACCGAGCCGAACTGGTCGGGGGGCGCTCGCGTCGCTGGTGCAGGGGGAGGGGGGGGGGGGGGACCGGGCCCCGGATTCGTCGGCGCCGTCCGGGTTCGCCTGTCTGTTTCGCGAGGCACGGGCTGGTGCGTAGCAAGTAGCAACGTGTTTTGCGTGAGCCAGCAAAATCGCGCACATCTCGTATACGAGCACGAACCAGCGAAGCATGCTGGTAGCCTGTAGCTACTTCCTCGGTTCCTCCACGGTTCGTCAGGTTTGGCCCTGACACGGCGTCCATGCGACCTTGCGAAACCTCGGCACGTACCATGCATGCCTTCTTTGTCTACGATATGTTGGCTGATTTCGTACGTGGGCGTCGATCGACAGGGGACGAGGACGAGACCGGGCGGCTGCGCGCGGGCGCTCCCCGGCGCGGCGGAGAGGCTGAGGCTGTTCCAGGCGGACATCTACGACGCCGCCACGCGAGCTCGTCTTCCTCGATCGTCGCCTCCCCGATGCTGCGGCACAGCACCGGCAGCTCCAAGGTACCCATCCAAAACGTAATCAGAGTACTGTTGCATGCATGGATGCCAGTATGCCACTTGCTTGCCACACCGGTCGGCAATTCGGCATCAGGGAATCGGAGCTATCTCACACCGATCAGTAGCATAATCGGCATTCGACCAGTGGACCAAATGCACACAAAAATTGTGGCGCGAGAGCGTCGAAATGGAAGCATCGGTGGCCACAAAGCGATGGCGTTGACGAGTTGTTGCTGGCTGTGGGCTATATACTTGGAAGCATCTTTTTTGGCTGTTGCTTAGTACTCCTCCGTAGGAGTATCTTTCTAAAATCCATCAACTTTTTCGACGTCCAAAATCTTAGCTAGCCTATACGACTTGCTTTTATGGTAATATTTAGGGCGTCTACTCTCACTTTCCGTACATATGTTACCGTTCTATAGCTAGCCTTCCCGTACAGAGCGGCACGGAAGCAGTGCGAGCGGGCCAAGATGGTGAGGCGCTGTCATCCACACCGGCTCCGGCCGTCGTGGCGGCGCCGCCGCTCAAGGAGGACGGCGACGGGTTTAAGGACTTCGCGGATGAGTCCTGCTGGACCCCGCTCAACCTGTCCTATGACTACAGCAACGGTGCGTTGGATGTGAGTTTGCCCAATTTCCATGCCCTTCAGCTTCGCTTGCTTTAAGTTGATGGTGAAACTGAAACATGATCCTACAAATTTTGCATGCCGTGCTAATTAACTTGCAGGGCTACGTATCCTCCAAGACCCTCTCTCCGAGAAAGAGCTACTCAAGTACAACGAGTCGCCGAGCAGGGCGTTCGAGGTGGTGACGCCGCTTTCTGTGCGGCCTCGTCGGCGGGGACACGCTGCTGCCGTACGTCTCCGACAGCATGCTGCAGGGCATGCTTTCGCCCCTCACCGGCGCTTTAACAACGGGCTCAAGTTCATGCAGGCGCTCGGAGCCGTGAAGTTTGTTGGAAAAATAGCACATTTAAATTTAATTTAATTCAATTTTTAAATATAATGGGAATAAAAATAGATGTAAATAACTAGCTTCGATTAGCTTCCCGACCAGCTTCGACGAGCCCCGATTAGCTTTTTGAGTAGGATTTCAACGTGCCCAATAAAGTTTCGACAAGCTCTATGAGATTTCAACAAGCACTACTATAGAACTATCTATCATTATGGGTTTCAAACCCCTCATCACTGCCGGTTTACCGGATTCCAAGCCAGTAGTGTTGTTGGCCCTTTCAAAACACAAAAAAAGAGGAAACGAACTAGCTCGAAATCGAGCCGGCACGACTATCACCCCCCGAGCTCCATGGCCAAAAAGATAGTTTAACTGCAAACCAATGACCATGAGATTGAACTCATGTCTGCCATATTACTCAGACCTAGCTCGAAATCGAGCCAGCACGACTACCGCCCCCGGAGCTCCATGGCCAAAAAGATAGTTTAACTGCAAACCAATGACCATGAGATTGAACTCATATCTGTCATATTATTCATTTTCACAACAAACAAGCGACGAACTAATCATCAGCGTATCTAATGGAATATATTAGGAACCCAAAACCAAGCAATGGACTAATCATCATCTATGCCATATCCACTGCAACTTGACACCGCCATGGAGTCCCTCGCCATGGAGCTTGTCGCCGCTAGAGTCATCTTGAGGATGAAGATCGCGTTAGATCCGCTGCGGAGCTCCTCGTAGTGGAGCTCCTCCACCATCTACTGTGGATCTGCAGTGGAGCTCCTCCATGGATCCAGCCGTTGTCATCCTTACCTCCATGCTAGCCACGAGGAAGATAACGACATCTGCCCTTCCCTCCGTGCTAGCCACGTGGAAGAAGACAACATCCGCCCTTCCCTCCATGCTAGCCGCGAGGAAGACGACGACTTGCTAGCCACAAGGAAGACCAGGGCGTCGCCGACATGCGGGAGAGGAGGAGGCCAGTGCCCTTGCTAGATCCGTCCACTCCCTCGCTGGATCTACCTATGTCCTTGTCGGATCTGGGTGCCCCAGGCTTGGAGGTCATCGGTTCCACACCGTCGTCGCGACGGCTCGCCGGATACACATCGAGCGCCATCAGCCCTGCAGCGTCGACAAAGAACCTGGTGGGGGAGGAGGAGGGGCAAGGTGTGAAGGCTAGTGGGGGAGGAGGAGGCCGGTGGGGGAGAGAGAGGTGAGGATCGAGAGGGGGCTCGCTCAGACTTAGAAAAATTAGGCGGCCGACGTGAAGAGATGATCGAGAGAGATAGTCGGATGTGGCGAGGGTGAGCCAAAACTGGAGTTCATTGAAAATTCAGGTCCGGTCCAACCTTTACTGTTGATTAGTATTATCACCGATAGTGACACTATCATTGCTGGTTTTTAATATGAGCTGACAGTAATGATCCTTATCACTATCGATTCATAAGTCATGATGTTTAATTCTTCCCGCGCGGCTTATGAACCGATAGTGATGTCCTATCACTGTCGGTCCATTAGGAACCGGCAGTGATAGGCTGACATAAATAGCTATTTCTGTAGTAATGAAGCTCTGATAAGGTATATAATAGATCGTAGTGTACGTACCTGATGTCAGCATAAGATGCAGAATCTCTCGTAATGTCAATGCAGTAGACGACAATGAAGACGACGCAGACGAAATAGATCATGATAATGTAGAGGAAGCAGATTGTGAGCAATCGCGATAAGCGTTTCCCAAAAACCTTATTCGTCCTCTCCCAGCGCATGATCCAAAGAGCGATAGGTTCCGAAGACCTGCTCTCCCGTTCGTCAGTGCACACCGACTGCAGTGGGATGGGAGTAGACTACATGCGAACATGCAACATAGAGAAAATAGGCAAAACCCTAATTGTGTATATGCTTCGTGGTGACGGCTTATATATATATGTATATATATATATGTATATGTATATATATATATGTATATATATATATATGTATATATATATATATGTATATATATATATATATAAAGAGAATTGTGCGGTTGAGACGTGTCACGATCGGACTATTACGTGTAAAGATCTTCATATATTTATTTGTTTACCCAAGCAGCAAAAAGAATAAAACTGCAAAAAAATGTTGCACCTGCGCAAGCAATTGTACTTGATTTAAGCAGACCATTTTCGTAGGTGTTGTGCAATGTCCACCTCCACCCCAGTGAGTGTAGGAGAGGCGAGCGTGCGGGTGTTCTCCTAGTACTTTTATCCGTATATATTAAGTGGGTAGTGGAGAGAATTTCTTTTAAATTAGTCTCTCTTGATCTCCATTAGCAAGGTAAAAATACAAGATACACCCATCAGGCTAAGCTTATGTACCTAACACCGTTTGCAGTTCATACAGCTTGATGTTTGTTAATTTCTGGCGGGAAATTGTCGTTGACAAAACCTCGCGTGGTCACGTTGAGCGTGGCCTTTTGCAGTTGCCTGACTGTTTAGACACATACGACTGCAGCTTGTCGTCAGAGACTCAATCTTAATTTGCTAATTGTTATTTTCATCAGTCCGCGCTACGACCTGCGTTAATTGGTCTGACGATCCAAGTTTTTTACATGGGTTCTTCGCAGTACAGGAAATCATAATAGTAGAAATGTAAGTGGGTATCTAATATCTAATTCTAGATTAGCATTTAGTTTATTTTTTTAACTTAGTTGAGTAAGTGAATTTATAATTTATTTTTTGAGTTATGAATTAACCTAATAACTTTGAAAATACAAAACTTGCATCCCGGTAGCCACGGTGGACACGGCGCGCATCATCCTGAAGCAGTGCGAGCGGTCCGGGACGGTGAAGCGCGTCATCCACACGGCCTCCGTCACGGCCGCCTCGCCGCTGAGAGAGGACGGCGGCGGGTTCAAGGACTTCATCAACGAGTCGGTGCTGGACGCCGCTCAACCTCTCCTACGGATTCAGCAACGTTCACCTGGACGTAAAGCATGCATTTCCTTGCGATTCATCAACCCATCGTCGAAATCGATAGCGATGCTGATTGATCAGATCAACTTAACACACACAGGCTTATGTGTCGTCCAAGTCACTGCCGGAGGAGGAGCTCCTGAGCTACAACGAGTCCAGCCCCGGGCGTTCGAGGTGGTCACCCTGGCGACCGGCGTGCGCGCTCGTCGGCGGCGACACCATCCAGCCGTACCTCTGGAGCAGCATCCCGGTGATCACGGCGCCGCTCACGGGCAACGAGCTCTACCACAACTCCCTGCTGTTCCTGCAGGCGCTGCTGGGGTCCGTGCCGCGGCCGCATGTGGAGGACGTCCACGAGGCGCACGTCTTCTGCATGGAGCAGCCGTCCATGGCCGGCCGCTTCCTCTGCGCCGCCGGGTACCCGAACATGCGGGACTTCGTCGACCGCTTCGCCGCCAAGTACCCGGAGATCAAGATACTGCTCGAGCAGTATAGTACGTGATCGAGTTCTTGGCTGATTTGTGCCGTTAAATTTCGCTGTGGTGAATGTGTGATTACCGATTGATCTTTGTGTGGTGGTCTGTTATATTATAGGGTGACAGGGGAGAGAGCGAGGTTGCGGACACAGGATCCGGATCACTGACGTCGACATCAATAAACTTGAGGACATGGGGTTCAGGTACAAGTACGGCGTGGAGGAGACGCTGGACTGCAATGTCGAATGCGCCAAGCGATTGGAATCGATTGTTGTATTGCCTGCCATAATGGTGTATCGTTCGTGTGTATATTTCGGTAGACTGCTCCCAAAGTGCATGGTTTCAGGTTCCCCGTAAGAAAAATAAAAAAAGGGGCATGGTTTCAGGCTTTCAGTACGGATTTGCACTTCCGTTTCGCTTTCACCGTGCGCGGTTGATTTCTCTCCCCGAATCGCAGGAACGGAAACACCTCACGATCGATGCCCAAGGTCCGACTACGCCTGTTTCCGTGGCCGGTGGAACAGTAAACTGGGCCGCAGCCTGCGTGGCGTCGTAGCACAGAAGTTTGCTTCGTCGGAGGCCCATCCTCCAGGTGCGCTTAGGCGATTTTTTATTTTATATTTCGAAAATTAAAAAATAAAAAATAGATCTCTATTTAAAAAAATTATGAAACTAGGCTATTGTCGCCTGCTGTAAGGTGTGATAGACACCATCACCAATTCAATGTGCAATAAGTTTTAAAAAATAAACATATTACCCTTCCAACTACGATTGAGATCCCCTGACTTCACTCATATGTGAAGTTAGGTGACTTTAAGTGGATCTGAGCCATTAGATCAGATATGAACAGTTCAGATTTAGTGCTACAGTATTCTGTGAATAGTAAAGCGTGCTACAGTATTGGTGAACAGTACCTATGGTACAGTACTGACTGCAAAATACTGTTTACTCAGGCTCAGTTTACTGTGCACATCTGACTTCACGTTGCTGCAGTTAGAGGATCTGGATCCTTCCAACTAACGATATGTTAAAAAAATAAAAAATATAGCATTCCAATACAATCAAAATTCAAAACGCTATTGAAATAGTCATGAATATTTTTGAAAAAAAATATATGATGCATAGATGCTATAATCTTGCTCTTCAAAAATTTCATCTCAAACAATTACTTGAATTGTCTTTTTATTCTTATTGTACATATCATATTTTTATCTGAATTTTTTGGAGAGCTATATCATAATATCCTCTACACCACCAAATTTTCAGAATTTTTCAAACAGTTGACTATTTTTGCAATTTTTTATTTTCGAAATATAAAAATAAAAAAAGCTCCGCTTCGGCTCAACCCGCCGACAGAGCACTGGGTCGAGCCGGTGGCCCCATCAGATCCTCTTGCCTCTTGGGCCGTCCCGGCGCCGCTCTACACTCCAGCAGTCGCTCCCCCTACGCCGCGGCCGCGCGCGTGTCGCCGCCGAGCCGTCCTCCTTCCTTGGCACGGCCGTGCCCGCGTCCCGCGCGCGACCACATCGCTCCCCGCGGCTCACAGCACTCGAGCGCGCGCGCCTCGGCAGTCGGCCCCGAGCCCTCAGATCCCAAAACTAAGCGGGAAGTCTGCGCGAATCCTAGCGTTGAGGTGCCCGGCGGCTTTCACCATCCACGCGTGCCGCGCGGCCGGCCGCAGTCGCCATGATTTGCACCGGGCAGCGCCCCTGCCGCGCGCATGATTGCCCTCGCGCATGCTTCTGCGCCGCCATTACTACCCCGCCTCAACTCGGCGGCCCAGTCACAGTACGCCCCCAATCATGCTGCTCGTTGCGCGACACCATGTGCAGCCTGCACGGATGACGGATCCATGGCGCACTCTCACCCTCGAGTCTCGACACAGTTCGGCTTAGCTGGACTGGGGACTGCGGATTGCAAGCGCGCGTACCGAGAATCTGCGCTTTTCAGCTAGGCAACAAGCCGTGACAACACAAGGGAACCCCACTCCAACAAGCAACGGACGATCGCTTCACTGCTGCCCTGATGCGCCACACCAACTAACGGTAACATCATTCGTGAATTTGCATCGCCATATTTTGATACCAACGGCAACAATGGAAGTACCGGGAGAGCTGCGGATCTATGTACCGAGAAGAGATGACGAGGATATCATACGATCTCAGATTTTTTTAAATATTATTGTTGTCTACAGTAATTTCAAAATATTACATAAATCTCAAAATTACAAAAATAATACATATTCGCATCCTGGTCTCCCCAAAAGGGGGTTTTCGCACTACCAGGATGGGAAAATAGTAATTTTCGTGGGATCAGGATGTGAAAACTATTTTTTAAATTTTTTTTCTTAATTTTCACGGACCAGGACACAAAACTATTTTTAAATATTTTGCTACAGTGCCCCAGAGTAGTCATGTGACCAGAACTCTAAAACTCCTCTGATGAACAGTAATAACATGTTTTCCGATTTTTTTCTCCTTCCCTCTTTCTCTATTTGGACAGTGGGGTTTTCGTGCTCTAAAATTTATAAAACTTTTTCTAGTCCTCTAATTCATGATGGATCCATGTTAAAAGGATCCACATCGATACCCCATGTTTGTTTCAAAATAAAAACTCAAAAGGACTACTTTTAGAACTTGTAGTAATTTTTAAGTCCTTAAAGAAATTCCTAAAAATCTAGAAAATTCACTAAAATTCCTCTCATGTGGCTTAATAATTTCTAAAATTATTTTCAACCCTATGTTACTTGGTGAAAAAGTAACTTCCTTTACCATGCTCCATTTATATGTATTTTTATTATTTCAAGTGATATGCTCTTTTAATTCAATTTGAATTCAAACAAATTGAATAAAGCACAAATTCATCCAAACTCGTATGGAATACATATAAATCTGAATTTGCACAATTTAGAGTGTGACATCAAATAAAAAAAGAAATATCGGCAATCAAACAAGTATCTGCACAAAATTACATGTCTCCGAGATACCCCTCATCTTCCTTTTCTTCTCCTCATTCGCTTTCTTTGACCTGTCATACCCCTGCGCCAAAG